>NC_053154.1:269819202-270516702 GCF_016835505.1 Polypterus senegalus
GTGGTTAACAAACTTGTTTTTTGGTAACATTGTGCTGCTGTTCTGTTCTGCTATGTGTCAGTTTATTATTTATTATAGCGGTACAAATTTAATACCATGACTTGGGTAAAGTTAATAGAATCGAATCTATGATTAAGTATTTGGTTAATAGTTTTCGTGTTGTAACAGATAGCCCGGCCACAGACAGACACGACACCAAATGTCCACAACACACAGTTTATTTACAACTACTATTTACAACTGGTTCCACCAACTCACTCACGACTACTCAGTCCTTTTCTCTCTTTGGCCACCTCCACTCCTCTCTTGCAAGATCCGTCTTCCTCCTCCCGACTCTGGCTCCTCGAATGGAGTGAGGCAGCCCCTTTTTTAACATCCCGGATGTGCTCCGGGTGCTCTGAGATGGTCTTCCGGCAGCACTTCCTGATGTGGCGGAAGTGCTGCCCTTGCACCCAGAAGCACTCTGAGTTTACACAGTTCCTGGAGCGGCAGCACATCCCGGTGTGGAGGAAGTGCTGTCCTCCAGGGCTTGGGAACCATCCAGGTGCCCCCACAGGGTTGAGCTTCATAGCTCCATATCCATGGTCCTTGATGGAAATCAGGGGGGCTGCCCTCTTGCTCCCAGGGGAGATATTGCCCCTCTCCCAGTCCTTCCCTGCTCCAGGCATCCCGGTGGGGCAAGGTCCCTGGCCATCTGCCACAGTGTTCACCATGTTTTAAAATCTGGGAAGGCAATTAAGCAAACTGATGAAGCAGGTTCAAAAGTGGGAGGTTGGGTGACTGAGTAGCAATTTACTATGGCCTACTTTGATGAACAACATTCAGAATATCCATCCATTGGTTTTTTAACTCACATCAGGGTCACAGGGATGTTCAGACTAATAGATTTAAATCCTTTCAATATAATGCCTTTCTTGACAACAGTAACTGACTAATGGAACACATACATGATTTTGAAATGGTAATATTTTTGAATAATGCATTTGAAGTTTTATTTCTAGTAATAATTTGCTCACGTATAATACTGTAGATAATTAGTGTGGTAACAAGTGATGAATGAACCCTGCTGAATTTACTTTGTCTCGAGTTCGGTGAAATGATGGAAATGTTCAGGAACATCACCAAACTTGGCAAAATGCATTAAAGTCAATGGGGAAGGAGAAACTGAGATAAAATGAATATACTGTAATTAAATATCAGAACAGTAAAACATACAGATTCAATTGCAGGTACTCACCTCTCTCAAACAGAAAAGCACCACTTTTTTCCCTGACATTTTTGCTCATTCACTACTGCTGCTACAAAATAAGCTCTGTGCTTCACGGAGATAAAATTAATAGAATTAAATACCAGAAAAGTAAATTTTTTTGAAAATGTTACAGGAACAGGATGCATGATTTCACTAACGCAACACTAAAGCACATGGATTCTTTACTCCTTCCTATGTGAATTAACTTCACAGCACTCTGGGTAATACTATTAAAGGGAATGGCTCATGTATTGCACAGAGTTCACATAAAGTCGATGCAAAAAGACATTACCTTTAAGGCACAAATACACAAACACATTTCCAGTTTCATTCTGCGTGTTCATTTTGTGTTTAAACATATTCACAAGTTTTATGCTAACATGCTAACTGTTTATCATATCAGTAAAATAATTTTGATTGAATCAATATTGGATGAAGAATTTCATCTGATATAGAAACTGGATCAGCATTAAATATAGGAGGGCTGTCTCATCCAATATTGGCTGCTACAGCTCTGTGATGTCACACATCATGGGGCACTGGGAAAAAAAAATCACCTGCACAACAAATTTTTAAGAAAATATTTAGTGGCAAAAGTCACTGGCAATTCTAGCAAATTTGCTGCGGAAAACGCTTTGGTGAATTTTGTAAAATCACCAATAGTAGTCAGCAAGCTTTAGAAATCCAAGAAAATTAAGACTCTGTAGAATATTTTGTTTTACTGTTGTACAGTATTCATTAATTGGTTTTCATTCACCCTTTCACAAGAATGAAAAAAAATGGATGCTATTAATTCTGGAGCAATAGACCATTCTAAATCTATAATATGGAATAAATTAGAAAAATAAATTTATGAAAATAATATACTAAATAATATCCAGCAAGGGGTTATAGGGGGAAAGGCCTGACAGGCCAATGTTGACTTTTTTTGAACAGGCAACTGAAACAGTAGACAAAAGTAAAACATATGACATAATTTGCTTAGAATTAAAAAAAAAAAACACGACATATTAATTAAAATGAATGCTCCACATGGGATGTGTGAAAGGGATGCACATTATGCTCAGACAGTATAATGTGTTAGTGACACTGGCTTTGGAGCTACAAAAACCATAGCAGGACTAGAATTTGTGCCTCTGAAGACTAAAGGACCTGTCCTACTGTGAATGGTTCAGGGATTGTTTTGATTTTGAGTAGAGAAGGTGATGAAAGAACCTATTATGTTTTAGCCAAGGTTTTGACCATGGGTTATGTTTATGTTTTTTCTGTTTACTTTCAGGTATGTGCCATGCGTTTTTTATTTTTCTTATTGTTATGTCTATGTTTTCCTTGCATTCATCTTTCAAGTTCCTTGTGCTTTGTTTCGTGAGACCCCATCAGCCTATATTTTCAAGTCCCAAGGCAATTCATCGAGTTTGTGGCTGTTCTTTATTAGTTACAATTGGTAAGTACTGATTTACTAGTCACTGACTTTTTTACTATTATTATGATTTTTAAAGCTCTTTGGTTACAATCAGGGTTTGCTTCTTCTTTTGGTTTTTTTTTTAGACAAATACATTTTGTGTTTTCCTGCCTTTGCCTTTTTGTTCTTGATTTTGTTATTTAATAATTGAATTATTGATAAATATCTTTTGCTGGCCTTGTCCTTCTCAAGCCAGAGGTTTTTACGTTTTACCCCTCTGTGGAAAGGCATTCTTAGCTATTTATTTTGATATTCTTAGACGGTTTTGGAACAGTTTGCCCTGAGTCTCACTTTAGGTTTGGGTAGACCGAGGTCTGCCAGTTTCCTGAGGCTTAAGCCTGCCTGTGATGAGGCCTATATTGGTGTAGGGCAATAAGGATACTGACTGTACTAAATCACACCAGAAACTAATCTACTTCACAATTTTCAAAGACATCAGTACAATCAATCCAGCAAAATTCTTTCGATTAAGTAGTGAATCATGTACTTGAGAGCACAGTTGGAAATGAAGTTAAGGCCAGAAAGTACTTCTTGACAGAAGAAGTTGTATGAACATGCAATAAAAACTACTGAATCATGTAGTATTAGCGGATACCTTAACTACTTTTAAAAAGTATCAGAATGTCTGAACGGGACAACAGCTATTAGCTACAGTACATAAACAGGCTTCAGGGACTGAATGATCTCCTCATGTTTGTCAACTTCTTATGTTCTTACTATTTGGCTGTTTGCTGGCATGACCTCCTGTTATAGTATAGTTAAGATTTTATCTCTGGCTCATGCACAGGTTTTTTAATTTAATGTTTTGTCTGCTTAATGTAATAGTGGATATTTTTGTTATTGTAAATGCATTCTGTCCTCTTATGTGTTATGTTTTGTATATTGTTTATCAATATTTAATAGGTATATAAATATATACTGTATATATTTTACATTATTGGGTTTATGTTTAGTTAAGCACCCTCTCCTCTTAGGAGTATCAAGGCTATCATTACATTAAGCTTTAAGACCGACCTCTACATATTTATTCGAGGCAGAGTTTCAGGTACTCCAGAACAGCATTGTGAGTTGTGCAGTTTGGATCATTACTGAATATTGTTGAATTTTCTGGGCTCTACATTTTTTGCTGTATTTTTGTGATTTTGGATTTGGATCATGTACTAAGGTGGCACGGTGGCGCAGTGGTAGTGCTGCTGCCTCGCAGTTAGGAGATCCAGGTTCGCTTCCCGGGTCCTCCCTGCGTGGAGTTTGCATGTACTCCCTGTGTCTGTGTGGGTTTCCTCCCACAGTCCAAAGACATGCAGGTTAGGTGGATTGGCAATTCTAAATTGTGCTTGGTGTGTGTGTGTGCCCTGCGGTGGGCTGGTGCACTGCCTGGGGTTTGTTTCCTGCCTCATGCCCTGTGTTGGGTGGGATTGGCTCCAGCAGAACCCTGTGACCCTGTAGTTAGGATATAGCAGGTTGGATAATGGATGATGGATGGATCATGTACTAGCTTGCTTGTTTTGGGTTAAGCTTAAACTCTTAAATGCTTTAGGTATACCTTTTATTGTTGAAAAAAATGTTAAAATATTAATGAACTAAATGCTATTTTAAACTTGAACGCCACGATTTTACAGTAATCTTCTCTTTGTGTTTGTAAGTGTGCGTCTATATTTTTTAATTTTAAACCCTCACCCCATTTTGGTTCTGTGCAGGCCAAAGGTGACACGGAGTAATCCTATTTTTAGGTTCCAAACCAGAGGAGTACCGTTGTGTTTTAGAATATTTCAAGGCCTACAGTATACCATTTCTTCATAACACTTCTTTATGAAAAATACATTGGTGGAACACCTATTATAAGTTGTAACGGCATAATCAGTCTCCAGGTAATTGGATAAAATTTTGACATTACTTAAGGCTGAAAAGTGTATTATCTACCAACATATTGTAACATTGTAATGTAGACCTAGAGAGACCCTGTTAAGGTCAATGCAGACTGTAAAAATAGGGATGAATCACCTTAAAATGATGGCCAAAAAAGGAGCCTGTGCAGTGTGTAAAAGAAAGGGGGAGAAGAATCTGCATGTTCAGAACCACTTAGGAGGAACTTCTTCACTGTTAAAATCCATTGATCTTGGTGTGAAATTCTTAGGAAGTCTCAAGATGTATTATGGCTTTGAATGGCTCTTGAAATGAGGTTGACAAAGGGACAGGGCCCCATGCAAGCAAACAAAATGGCAAGGGAAAATGAGGCCAGGTTAACAAAATCCACTTGCCAAAATGGAGTACTGCAAGTGCTTCTTTCTTAAGACACCTTCCATCTCTCTCACACCAATGGTCTTATAGTCTTTCATCTGCCAGTGAGCCTTCTCTCATGACTCATAAACAATTTTCCTTATGGTAATAAAGAATGTATTATATTATGATGTGACGCTTATCATATTTTTTTTTTGGAATCAAACTTTTTTATTATTAATACATTGTTGTTTTGGTTCTTCATTCATTGCTATCAATAGTCTAATTTAGAACGATTTGAAATTGTGAGGTCAGTGAGTGTCTTTGCTGTTACTTACCTGGAGGCAGCTACCAGTCAAACACTGTATTATATAAAACACCACATGTTAATAGACATACCCTCTTGATTTTTGTACAGTAAGTATTGTAATGTGATTTTGAAGTCTTCACCCATTGAACCATATGTCAATTTCCAAATTGTCCAATTTAAAAGTTTTACCAGCCTTGATTTCATCATCAAGCCCTTCCGTGAGAATCCTAAATCCAAAGAGGACTGTTTCATTTATGTTAGGTAGAATGCCCAGAGGGGACTGGGCGGTCTCATGGTCTGGAATCCCTACAGATTTTATTTTTTCTCCAGCCGTCTGGAGTTTTTGTTTTTCTGTCCCCCCTGGCCATTGAACCTTACTCTTATTCGATGTTAATGTTGATTTATTTTGTTTTATAATTGTGTCTTTCATTTTTCTATTCTTTAATATGTAAAGCACTTTGAGCTACTGTTTGTATGAAAATGTGCTATATAAATAAATGTTGTTGTTGTTGTTGTTGTATTTCTAGAATATAATGAGTTAGTTGGTCACCCTGCTTGCTCTGAATGGGGCTTTGTCAATAGTTTAGATGGAAACTGCAAAGACCTCAGAGTTTATTGATCAGCTGATTTTCATGAACTATTTTTACAATCAAGGACTTTCATCCAGATATTCATTGCAGGATGTCAATTATTTGTCTCAAATGGGTTGTAAACTTAAAATCTGATGCCTTTAAGCACATAACTGATTTTGACACTTGAGGCCTAAGCCCATTGTGTACTATGACAATGAGTCAACATGAGGACAGGGAATCTTCACCATATGTCAACTGGCTATAGTTTAACAATTAATTAATGGACAGAAGTTGTTCGTTTCCATTTATGTTAATCAGTTTCTGCTTTGTTTTCTGTGTTTGTAACAAGTCTGTATATCTTTATGTGTACTAATTCTATTTTAAGTAATATGTAAAATCCATACTTGCATTTACCTGAGGACTTCTCATAGCGCTCTGCCCCTGCACCCAATGAAGAGCGATATTCAGAAATAAACTGCATTGAATTGAATATGTTTGTGCTTTCTGATTTCTTTATATTGTTATTCTTCATTAAATGCTGTTATTTTAATTCATCCTAGTTTCTTATGATTGTTTATCATTGGTTTTTCTTTAACTATTTTGTAATTATTCTGAATTTTGATTGTGTTATTACCATACCATACCATTTTCGAAGCCCACTTAATCCTGAGCAAGTTTTCAGGGTGCTAGTGCCTAACCCAGCAAGCATAGGGTGCAAGGCAGGAATAAACCCCTGAACAGAGCACCTGACCATCGCAGCAGAACACACACACACACACCCACCCACCACACACACATACAAACTTTTGCCAATTTAGTATCACCAAAACACCTAACCTGAACCCGGGAGGAAACTCACAGACACTGGGAGGTCCCAGAACGTAATCTTACTTTCTGAGAGGCAGCAGTGCTATCAATGTGTCACCATGCCAGCCACTGTATTATCTCTCTATTATATTAAAAAAGTTTTCTGCCTCCACTCCGTGACCACTCCCCTCCACACTGGTCGCTCAATCGTTACTCTTACTGCACACATCCTCTCTCTGTACCACTCTCAGTGCAGTCGATTATATTGGCAAATTATCTGTTCAAGCATGCTGAATTTTAGATTGCGATAGAAAAAGAGAAAATTAACAAAAAAGTGCTGCATATAATAAAAATCAAGATCAAAGTGAATTGACTAATAAACAGAGAAAGAGAAAAATACCCTGAAAAATATGCAAACAGAAATGCAAAAAAGCAGTGTTTATAGAATATAAGTTAGAGGATAAAGTAATTTATAATATTGATTTTGAAGAGGTGTTGATGTAATTTAATTTTTTATTTACTTTTTATCATGCTTTACTTTTTTACTTCTACTTTTACTTTTTTACATTTACTTTTTACTACGTTTTATTATTCATTGGTATTTAAAATAGACAGTTGTAGTGAAATACTCAAGTAACATATTTTCTATCTATAATAACTAAGAACCAAACCATCTTCCTCCTGCATCCCACATACTCTTCTATATACTATCTCTTTAAATACAATAACTTTCTCTAATGGAGTTTTGCCCTGATGCCATTTGAACGGCTCATCCGTGAGAGAGTGGGCACCCAGCGCCCAAGCCCGGGGGTTGGCGAGCGAAGCGAGCAGGGGGCAGAGCCCCCTAGTAATTATTATTTTAATTTCTGATCCCTCTTTATATTTAGTCGTTTGGCTTTCATGCACTGCCGGCAAATTGCTAACTGTTTATGTAGGCTCCAGGATAGATATTGAGTGAGAAACTAATTACTATGAGCTCCCTTCTTACTGTTCTTTTCCCAGGTTGGTTTTGTATTATGTTGGTGTTCTTGACTTAGTTTGTTTTTTTAGTCTTTGTATTTAGGCCTAAAATATTTTGGCATTTTGTATGTAGTTCTGTGGGCCTAAAATATTTTAGCTTTCTGTAATTTTGGTTTAGGCCTAAAATATTTTGGTTTTCAAGATTGTTTTTTTACTTTTTGTATTTTTGGACTCCTTTTTTTCTTTGTATATTCTTGATAACTTCATTCTTATTTGTTTTCTTCTTTCTATATTGTTTATGGGCGGCATGGTGGCGCAGTGGTAGCGCTGCTGCCTCGCAGTTAGGAGACCCGGGTTCGCTTCCCGGGTCCTCCCTGCGTGGAGTTTGCATGTTCTCCCCGTGACTGCGTGGGTTTCCTCTGGGTGCTCCAGTTTCCTCCCACAATCCAAAGACATGCAGGTTAGGTGGATTGGCGATTCTAAATTGGCCCTAGTGTGTGCTTGGTGTGTGGGTGTGTTTGTGTGTGTCCTGCGGTGGGTTGGCACCCTGCCCAGGATTGGTTCCTGCCCTGTGTTGGCTGGGATTGGCTCCAGCAGACCCCTGTGACCCTGTATTCGGATTCAGCGGGTTAGTAAATGGATGGATATTGTTTATAAGCTTCTACTTTGCATATTTTTGAAATATATTTTTACATCTTGGCCTATTCTTGTTTTTTAATTTTTTAGCCTAATCATCTTCAATATTATTTACTTTAGCTGTAAATAAACTATTTTAAGTCAAAACTGCTTTTGGATTCATATTTGCCCTTTCCAAATCTTGCTTTATATCTTTAAGATTCATTATAGTAAGATGGTAAGGATGTACCTTTATTGATGAGCCTGAGTGTAAAAAAGCCACATATTATATTTGGTAAAATCTACATTACATGAAGGACATTAAAAGTTAGAGGTATCTTCTTAACAGAAACCCATGAGCCCCCTGCTCTGCTAGTTGTAGAAAATAGCAGTATTTTTTGAACGCAGGGTCCAGAAGAAGAGATGTAGTTCAGTATTTCTGGGAATTAAACATGATCTGACGACAAGCTCAAAATGAAATTCTAAACACAAACATGATTTTTTCTTGGAATATGTAAATTCTATTACTAGAGAGTTCATGACACTGAACTTTATACCATTGCATCATTGATGACTCATGCTATTCATTTTAAGCAAACATCCTTAACAATGCTGTGGCAATTGTACCACAAAATGTTGGTAACCATACAAATCAAAATGGCATTGATAATGTCATATTAAATAATCTCCATTACTTTTATTTAATTTTTAAAATCAAACCTAATAATTAAGTATTTAGTTTTTGTTTGTGTGTCACATGGTTTGTAATTCTAAGGTTAGGAATACTAATGCATTAAATTAAAATAGTAATTTCATTGATATTTGTAAAATCATGTATATTATTGTATATTGTTCTTTTTTCTTCTTTAATGCACAGTCTCATAATCCAGCAACTAAGCATTTCACTAATATTGTACTGTGTGTATAGCTGTATATGACAAATATAATTTGAATTGATATAATTTTGAATTCATATTTCAAAATTCCAGTTGTGGCCTGTAGGGGACATCTTAAATTATTTTTAAGAAGTGTGCCAGGGAACGGAAATGTACCTTTAGAAGACAGACAGAAACACAGACAAAGCTATAGAAAAGTTTGTTTTATATAGGAAAGATCCAACACTAGGATTTACATTTATGTACTTAGCAGATGCTTTTATCCAAAGCAACTTACAAATGAGGTCTACTAGTATACCAAAAACTGTGCACCAGCATCTTTTATAGGCAAAACAAGATGGCACACACAAGACCTCCACATCACTTGATTAGCAAAAGGAATAGTGACTGTAAACAAAGTGGTCATAGCTGTACAAAATGGTGATAGCCATACAAACACATAATACAAAAAGGCATTAAGGAGACATCTCTGACAAAACACAAAGGGAAATATTGAGAAATGCATAACCAAAAATGAAACAAAAAGACTTCAGGGACGTCATGACACAAATTCATGACACAAATAAAGCATAAGGTAAAATAGGTGGAGTGGCTTAGTCCGTAAGAGTCAAGAATATAGTGAAAAGGCATGTGTGAAGCCTCCATAAAGCAGGTCTGAATTTTTGCTAACCTCCCAAGTAGAGGGTCACATTGAATCAGCCAGTCCCCTGCTACTACACAGTTGGATTTGGCCTACACAAGCTTAAAAAGGAAGCTAGCTTTTACAAAAAATGTAACAAAATTATATCAAAATATTTTCAAAGGGAAAAAACTGTCAATTTATTTTTTGAATGGTCAAGTCAAACAAAATATCTTTATAAATTAACAATATTTATACACAAAGAAAAAAATATACCAGACATGTTCAAAGGGGGAAAAAGGAGTTTTCTGAAAATCCTACTAAACAATCCATTGTCATAAATCTAAAGACTGAGCAGAAAATGCACCAAAAAACAGTAAATCCACATGAAAAACAATCACAATTATATCACCATCTCATTTCAATGACCAACTGCTGAGATTCTCTCACTAGCTCAATAAATGGCCATAGGGAGAACCTAACTGCAGTGACATCAAGGTGGCCATGCCTCCTGGGGCTTAACCCACAAAGTATGTGGAATGTTTGTGCACTTAAAATAACAGTACATGATTACTAAATTAGAAACAAAAATAACAGAGCTTACATAAAAACATGAATACTAATGTTTCAAAAATAAACACACAATTAAAACAAGTATGAAAAAAAAAACCCTGGCTAAAACACAATTAAGAGTTAAGCCATAAATCACAAATATCATGGACATATTTTTATGTGATTTTTGTTGATTTTGTTTATTACATTGACTAATTGTGTGCTGTCTCTTTAAATGTGCTTATGTTTCATGTCTCTTGGGGCTGGAGCCACAGAAGGCGGGGCCACCGTATTGTCATGACACTTGAGCTCTCTCTCTGGTTATATAAGTGTGCTGATTAATTTTGTTGGATTATTTTTTTGAACTGTGGTTTGGACTTTTTTGCCGTGGATTGCCTATTAGGAGAACCTTTTTTTGACTTATTCTGGTTCTATTTAGCATTTTGGCCTTATCTTCTGATTTTTGTTCACCATTTTTATACAAGCCCAAGATGTATGGTCATCCCTAGTCCTGTTGGGTCTTTGTTATATTTTTTGAGCATTTAAGCTTATTTCTGATGCTTAATCCCCTTTTTGGGCTTGTGAAGCCTGAGGCAGGCCAGTGGAGCCAGTGGAACAATTGAGGTGAATCCTTTCGTAGACAAGTAAAGGAGATCTGGCCAGGCTAGTGAAGCCTCTTGGAGGAGCAGGTTGGACACTTCTTCATTGGAAGGCACACCATGCCGCCAGGAGATTATCCAGACTGGTCTCACCCCTCCTTTGTCTGTCTTCCCTTGGAATGTTGAATTCCCTCCTTGCCACTACTCAGAAATTTTACACATTTAGTTTAGGCACTGTATTAATTAACATCATAAGCTATCAATGAGGGGCAGCTGTGCTGATCCCTCAAGTGCGGGTGCAGAATTAATTAGCCAATGCACTCATTAAGTGCTCTGTGTCTGCATGTCTTACTTTTACTCTCACAACCATATTCACTAACTGCAACAATGTGTGTCATAAAACCATGGCAAACATGGCAAGTGCAGTTTCCATTAGGACAATGGAGTCTCACATCAGTAGTGAAGGTGAGATAAGGCCTTGAGGATGAGCTGGCATGGAGCAGTTAATGATGGAATCAGCTATTAAGTACACATCCTTAATCGAGAGGCCAGCACCACAATCCCTCCTTAGTAACTTTGTGTCTCAGTAGTGCAGCACCTATACAACCTTATAAAAATCTGAGTCCAGAGAGGAAAAGGGAAAGCAAAAAGAAAGAAAATAAAGGAAGGAATATGTCCAGACAGCCAGTGGAAGTTTTTGGGTGGGAGTAAAAGGGGGTGTCATTCGGTGAGATGGATCAAACGGTGCTGATAATTAGAAGAAGCAGAGGGAGACTAAAGGCTCAAAGATCACTGCAGACACACAGCAGACAGTGGAGGGCATGACTGGAAGGGAGCAGAATAGACCAGTATCCTTGGCTACTCAAGTCTGTTAATTTACTTTTGAGCAGGAATAAAAGATACATGAGGTTCACTGTCAAAGAAGGAATGATGGCTGACTGAGATTTTAAATGTTTTAATTATTTATTCTAAGTTAGTTATTAAAGAATTATTAATTGAAATGTATGTATTTAACTGAACAGACATATTTTACATTTTTTCTTTTTTTGTAATCAACATGCACTTGTCACTTCTTTGAACCATAACTGTTCTTTGTGTCCTCACTTGCCCTTTGGTTATGACTATCAATGTCCTCGGAGATGGAAGATGCCCATAGCTGTGCACACCCAGGGCATCACAAGCACCTATCCAATTTAAAACTGCACCCCGACATGCAACGGCTCTATAACATAGTATCACACTTGGAATGGTGTCTTTCTTAAATGCGGCTAGATAAAACTGTTTGCTGTTGTTATGGAAAAGCACAATGCACAGTACATGCCTTGAGAGTTGCTACCCAAGCTCATTTACACTATGCAGTACTAATATTTACATCTGTATGCAAGGAATTTATTTGAAATCTATCACACTGCACATTGTGGTGAGCATTCATTATAGAAAATTGATGCAGAATACCTTCTTCAATTGATGACATAACTCTTATTGCTCAAATAAAACAATCATAATGATGAATAAGCTTTTTGGTGTGGAGGCAGCTGGAAATTTCCAAGTAAATCAAATTGTTGTCATATTTTAAAAGAAAGTGGCAACTTACACTTGGCATGCAATGTTTTTGTAGCTATTTGATACACTTGTCCCACTCAGCATTTTAAGCAGCAAAGTAAGTACAGCTTGGATTGATTTTTTTAATAGTGGATGAGGTGGTTCGATGTGACATGGGAATATTAGGTACGTCTCTTAGCATATAATTTAGCATCAAACACTGCCATTCACATTTGTCACACAGTGGTTTGTATATGGTCTAAATATAATGCATCTAAAATAATGAGATCAAGTGAGACAAACTATTCATATTAATAAGAGCACTTAACATTACAAAGGGGGCTTGGTGATGAATACTCTTTCTGTCTTCTTTTGACTATGACTTGAGGGTCAGTAAGAGTAAATAAGACACAGTCAGTGAACTTGGTATTGTTTTGTACAAATTGCCAGCATGAACACTGCCCTTTCTTTTAAATTAGTTCAACATTTTTAGAGCATGACTTTTCTTTCATGTTCTCATTCAAACTGACATCTTGCATATGTATCCTGCTGAGAAGATAATAAAGAATGCCTTAGAAGGGAATCCTAAGAATCACTTGAACAAAATCTCCTGCTTAGTGTACACAAACTGAGTGTGTTGGTGGCTGTCTTCCTCAAGTGCTGTCTATGTCGTCTGAGTGGAGGGTCAAGACCCTAGAAGCCCCTCCCTTCCCACGTAGGTGTTCCCAGTTGCTCTCCCTCTACTGTGAGTCTTTTTCTTTTTTCTGTGTTCCCTTAAATGTGCCAGAGCTTTCTTTTCATTGGAGCATCTGGAAATCAATGCTTTAATGATTAGCTCCACCACAATAAAAACAAGAACACTTATATTGTTATTTGTTATTAAACTTATTATAGATTTCCTAATAATATAAGAGTCAAGTTGTCTTTCTGTTTACTGAGATTTCTATTTAAAATGTTCTCTGTAATCAGGTTCCAGTGTTTCAGTGTGACACTGATTACTTCCTCAAGAATATCCTCTACATCATAACTATCCGTCTTTCCCTTTTAACTTTTAGACCTTCAGCACTGTCATTTTAGCATGATTCAGCTGTTACAGTCACAGGAAATTCTACGAATTGTGCTATGTTAATATTAAGTTTGGGAATGTTTATTCAAACAGGGTCCTACCATCATGTTGAGTAATAAAACAAGTGGAGGGGTTGAAACAAGAACTTAACATTTACTTTGCTGGAATGGGCAATTCTTGTCTTCCTATACACTCTAAAATATACTGCTCAAAAGAATTAAAAGAACACTTTTTAATCAGAGTATAGCCTAAAGTCAATGAAACTTATGGGATATTAATCTGGTCAGTTAAGTAGCAGAGGGGGTTGTTAATCAGTTTCAGCTGCTGTGGTGTTAATGAAAATAACAACAGATGCACTAGAGGGACAACAATGAGATGACCCCCAAAACAGGAATGGTTTAACAGGTGGAGGCCACTGACATTTTTCCCTCCTCATCTTTTCTGACTGTTTCTTCACTAGTTTTGCATTTGGCTACAGTCAGTGTCACTACTGGTAGCATGAGGCGATACCTGGACCCTACAGAGGTTGCACAGGTAGTCCAACTTCTCCAGGATGGCACATCAATACGTGTCATTGCCAAAAAGTTTGCTGTGTCTCCCTGCACAGTCTCAAGGGCATGGAGGAGATTCTAGGAGACAAGCAGTTACTCTAGGAGAGCTGGAGAGGGCCATAGAAGGTCCATAACCCATCAGCAGGACCAGTATCTGCTCCTTTGGGCAAGGATGAACAGGATGAGCACTGCCAGAGCCCTACAAAATGACCTCCAGCAGGCCACTGGTGTGAATGTCTCTGACCAAACAACCAGAAAGACTTCATGAGGGTGACCCAAAGGCCCCATGTCCTCTAATGGGCCCTGAGCTCACTGCCCAGCAACATGCAGCTCGATTGGCATTCGCCATAGAATACCAGAATTGGCAGATGCACCACTGGTGCCCTGTGCTTTTTACAGATGAGAGCAGGTTCACCCTGAGCACGTGACAGAAGTGAAAGGGTCTGGAGAAGCCATGGAGAACATTATGCTGCCTGTAACATCATTCAGCATGAGCAGTTTGGTGGTGGGTTAATGATTGTCTGGGGAGGCATATCCATGGAGGTTCACACAGACCACTACAGGCTTGACAAAGGCACCTTGGCTGCCATTAGGTATCAGGATGAAATCCTTGGACCCATTGTCAGACCCTATGTTGGTACAGTGGCTCCTGGTGCACGACAATTCCTGGCCTCATGTGGCGAGAGTATGCAGGCAGTTCCTGGAGGATGAAGGAATTGATACTATTGACTGGCCACCACACTTTCCTGACCTAAATCCAAAAGAACACCTCTGGGACATTATGTTTTGGTCCATCCAATGCCACCAGGTTGCACCTCAGACTGTCCAGGAGCTCAGTGATGCCCTGGTCCAGATCTGGGAGGAGATCCCCCACAACACCATCTGTCATCTCATTAGAAGCATGCACCGATGTTGTCAGGCATGTATACAAGAACACAGGGGCCATACAAAGTGCTGCGTACAATTTTGAGTTGCTGCAATTAAATTTTGGCAAAATGGACTAGCCTGCCACATAATTTTTTCACTCTGATTTTTGGGGCGTCTTTGAATTCAGGGCTCTGTAGGTTGATCATTTTCATTTCCATCAAACGATGTGGCATCCTTTCGTTCCTAACACATTACCCAGTCTATATCAGTATAGATATCCAGGAGGATTTCTTTTTCCCATTGAGATCTGATGTGTTTTCAAAGTGTTCCTTTAATTTTTTTTGAGCAGTTTATAATTCAGGGAACCTTCAGCCAATACTTAAAAAAATACATGGTTGCAAAATTAAAAAAAATCAAAGTTAATAATTTTGTTTAACTTGAACTGTAAACACATTTAACAAGTTGTGCCGATACATTAATAATAGTAATTAATTCAACTTACTATTGTAAGAAATTCGAACTCCATTTCATTAATATCATACCATTTTCTAACCCACTTAATCCAGACCAAGGTCGCATGAGGTTGGGCTAAAGTTAAGACTATCCTAGCTGGCATAGGACACAAGGTAGGAACAAAGCCTGGAAAGGCCACCAGTCCATTGCAGGTTGAACACACACACACATATACACACACACAGACATACATAGTAGGGCCAACTTAGTGTCGCCAATTCACCTAACTTGCATGGGGAGAACATGCATGCTCCATTTAGGGAAGCCCTGGGACACATGAGGGCTTCCTTATGGTGAGGCAGCAGATCTACCTCTGTATCACTCCCATTTCAGTAATTTATTGATGAAAAAAAAGTTGTTTTGTAATAACTTAATAGGTTTGGTTAAGTGACATAATTCCCATGTTCATTTGAAATGGGATGTTTAAGTTCCTGGCAATTTACCGTGTCTACACAGGTACAAGTTCATGGCACATTGCATGTGTAGGTAAACACTCACTTAGCATGACGATGACTTTATGAACCAAACAATGTCTCTACAAAGTAATTTGTTCAATATATAACAAAAATGATTTTATGCTGATGTCACAATTTAACTTGAAAATGCTGTCTTATAAGAGATACAACTATTTGGAACAATTGAAAATTGCGAAATGTTGTCAACATAAAAACTTTTTTTCCTACTTATATTTACTAAGTACATGATATATAAAAGGCCAGCACAGTAACATGGTAGTACGACTGCTGCCTCAAAATAAAAAGACCAGGGTTTGCATCCTGGGTGCTCCATGTGTGTCTTTGTATGTTCTACCTATCTCTGTGTGGGTTTATTACCACAGTCCAAGGACATGCAGGAGAAGCGAACTCCTGTTGCAATTCTTGGCTTGTGTGTGTTGACTCTGCAATGGGCTAGTCCCTTGTGCAACAGTTGTTTCTACTGTTACCCAACTGCCCTTCCCCTGGATAAGTGGCTTTACAAGATTGATGGATGATGCTTAGAATAGCTTTACATACTGAGAAAAAAGTTCTTTGGAAAAACTGAATTTTTTTTGTGCAGCCAATGTACACTGTCTGTAGTGAGCTCTTCCTCAAATGTGCACTGTATTAACACTGTAATAAACAATCTCAGACTAAGTAAAAAACCCATATAAATGCAAATAGTTTAATTATCATTTCACCTCTAGATGAGCACAGTTTTAAAACTATAACAACATATTATGAATTAAATAAATCCGTACAAAGTGGCGTTAATACAAATAACTTAATTACCATTTCAAGCAGCCATAACACTCTGCCAGTTCAGCACTGTTCTTCCAGGACCTTAAGTATGGCCTTATTAAATGTTAGAGAGTTAACCAACAAGATGTTTTACATCAACAGCCTTAGTAGTGATTGGAAAATCGACTTTCTTACATTAGGTGAAACATGGCTCAACTCTGGTGATGCAGGTGTTTTAATTGAATCTGCACCTCCGAATTACAGCTTTATGTATTCAGTTTACCAAGGTAAAAATGGTAGCGGCTTAGCAAGTATTTACTCAAGCCAGTTAAAGTGTAAAGATGTCGGCCTTGGTACATTAACGTCTTCTGAGTATCTTGTCTTTGTTTTTCAACGTCTCTAGTATTGTCCATTGTCACACATGTGCGATTAGGAGGCAGTCAAAGAGCCTAAAGGTGAGTGAAACATCGCGAGATAGAGGGTTGTCACGTGGTACTTACCTGAATCTCTTTTGGTCAACAGAAAACCTGAAGAAAAATAATTCCTCCACTTCCGGGTTCCAAAATGGCCGCGACGACGTCACTTCCGGCCAACCATGATGACGTCACTTCCGGCTCCATCAATCCACCTCACTTCCGTCCCATCATGATGACGTTGTTTCCGGTTCCTGTTTCCAACGTCACTTCTTGCCAACCATTTCCTGTCCCATAATCCTTTTCTGTATAAAATCGCCATTTTGACTGAAGAAAACTGTTCACTGTGTTGTTTTGAGACACTGAATCGTTAATTCTTTATTTTGTCTGGACGACAATATATGGGGACGGTCCCCAAAACTTTGTTTTGTTTTGTGCAATATTCTTTGGAGAAGAATAATCACCACACCATGTATAGACCACCTAAATATAATGCTTATGTAATATCTTTCTTTGAGGAATTTTCATACTTTGTGTCAATTGTAACAACTAACTATGACAGGGTCCTAATTGTTGGTGACTTTAATTTTCATATTGATAATCAGTTTAACCCAAAAGCTAAAGAATTCATGAATCTCATGCACTTTTTTGATCTGATCCAGCACATTAGCTAGCCCACACATAGTGGATACTTATGCTGGATTTAGTGATTCCTACAGGATTAATGTGAATCGTGGATGTCAGTTTATCAGACCATTTTTTTATATTATTTAATGTAGAAATACTGATAGCTACCACTAATGAGAAGCGTTTCGTTTTTGATACATCTACAGCTTCAAAGTTTGCTAACATTCTAAACATTCTGTCCATTTGTAGTGCTTACTACAATGGTGATAATGATGTAAATAGTAAGGTGGAAAATTTTAATGTTTAAGTGAGAGCTGCCGCTAACATACTCACTCTTGAAAAGATAGTTAAGGAATCCTCCAGCACTGTTATACCGTGGAAGACCAAAAGAGTGTCTGATTTAAAAAAAAAAAAACATGACGGAGACTTGAGAGAAACACTTAATTGATAGTTCACTATGAAATATCGAAGGCTAAAATAACAGAATATAGTACCATAGTCTTCCTGAAGAGGCAGCGCTACTTCTCTAAAATTATAAATAATAATGCTGGTAACCCAAGAGTTTTATGTTCTACTGTTGACTATTTGCTAAACCCAGGTCACTCAACGGAATGCCTCAAAAAACTACAAGTGAAACTTGTGAGGCTTTTGCTATATTTTCCAACAAAAATTAATGATATTATTAATAATATAGTACCTTCCCCCAAGGTCGACCCTATTAAATCCAGGTATTCTTTTATAAGTGTATTAAATTCTTTCACCAATATAGATTTACCTAATATATAATATGTAGAATAGTTTCTGCAACCCTTTGTGGTATAGCGGGTCCGCGGCATCCAATAAAAAAAGGTCAGTTTTAAATCCGTATAGCAGTGCCGTTCTCCGTGGGCGCGATTGCACAATCGCGGGGAGTTAATTAGGTGATTGGAGTGAATTGCACCTGCAGGTGTGGATGCAGTTGTTCTCATTTGCCTCATTGGCTTCCTGCGGAGTGTGATTAAGGTGCTGTGCCCACGGAGGCGCGCGGGGATGAGGGGGATGTGTGTGTGTGTGTGTGTGTGTATATATATATATATATATATATATATATATATATATATATATATATATATATATATATATATATATATATAAATAAATATATATATATACTGTACATGGGTCAACACCAGAGAAGGAGGAAGGTAGAAAAAAAAAAAAGAAAATGAAGGAGCTCGATCGAGAAGAAAAGGTTGACAATGGAGGTTAAAAGTCGGGAAAAGTCAGTCTAGGTGGGAGGATCTGGCCACCTATAAAGAAGACACCATGAGCTGGGGCCCCGCTAAGGAGCCTTTGGCTGATGCGCTCTGGGCACTAGTTCACCCCATTGATGGTTTAACCCCACTGGACACTATTTTTATGGATTTATTTATTAAACTTTGGACACGCACTTTTGCACTTTTTGTTTTTGATTGTTTTAAATAAAAGCACTATATCACTTTTTGGAAAAATCCCCTGGCTTTGAGAGATTTGTCCCCATTTGTCAGCTTATCTCAGTGACATTAGTCATGCCACATCGTCACACCCTTCACCTGTGTCCTTGACCCAATATCAACAAGCTTTATTAAAGAAGTATCCAATGTGCTAATTGAAAATGTGCTTGACATAATAAATTCCTCATTAGATACAGGAGTATTCCTGGACTGTCTTAAGACTGCTGTTGTTAAACCACTGCTCAAGAAAAATAATTTCAACTCCTCTGTTTTTGACAATTTTCGACCTATTTCTAACCTGCCTTTCTTAATAAAATTCTAGAAAAGACAGTCATTACTTGAATAAACATGCTATTCTTGACAAGTTTCAGTCAAGTTTTAGAACAAATCACTGTACAGAAACTGCAATGGCTAAAGTAGTAAATGACTTGCGGGTTAATATGGACAGAGGCCATTTAGCTGTTCTCATCCTTCTAGATCTAAGTGCCGAATTTGATACCATTGATCACAATATTCTTATAAATCACCTTAGTCAGTGGGTGGACCACTTTGGCAATGTCTTAAATTGGTCTGAGTCTTACTTAACAGGTAGAAAATTCTTTGTTAGTTGTGGTAATTATCTACAAATAATCTACATGCCTCAGATTATCTCAAGGCATAACGAGAGCTACCACAGCTATGCTGATGACACATAACTGTGTTTATCAACAGTGCCTGATGACCCCGACTCTTTTGGTTCACTAACCCAATGTCTTATTTGTGTTTATAAGAAAATTACTAATCATCCATTCAAACTAAACAAGCAGAAAACAGAAATCTTAGTCATTGACAAAAATGGATATAATGAGGGTACTAAAAATAAACTTGATCCATTAGGCTTAAAAATCAGGACAGAGGTAAAGAATTTAGGAGTAATTATTGACTCTTACATAAATTTTAAATCACATATTAATCAGATTACCAGGACAGTATTTTTTCACTTAAGGAATATAGCATAAGTTAGATATTTTATAACAAAATGCTAAAAAATTAGTTCACTCTTTTTTGATTACTGTAATGCAGTCCTCTCAGGACTACCCAAGAATGACATCATTCAGTTGCAACTAGTGTAGAATGCAGCTGGCAGAATCTTAACTGAGCACATCTCTCCAGTTTTGATGTCATTACATTGGTTACCTGTTCCATTCTGTTACCATTCAGAATTGCCACTGCTAACGTTCTGCAAAGCCTAAATAATCTCGCTCTGTCCTATATTTCGGAATGCCTGTCACCTTACCCTCCGAATTGTAACCTTAGATCTTTGAATGAGTGTCTGCTTATAATTCCAAGAGCTAAACTTAAAAGAAGTGAGGCAGCCTTCTGCTGTTATGCAACTAAAATCTGCAATAGTTTACCAATAGAAATTCGCCAGGCTAATTCAGTGGAACATGTTTAAAAGAATTCTAGAAAGACATTATTTTAACATGGTTTCTCATAGTATCCCCGTTAAGCTATAGGTGCTGTTCTTTTTCCGGTTTTTCTGTGATGGCGATCTGCACCACCACCACCTGATCAAGGTACCATACAGTCTCTACATTGATGGATTGAGGCCAGTACCCCAGATGTTCACTTGATCAGCTTCATCAAATTCTTTCACTGAGGACTGATTTTGGTCATTTATGTTAGGTAGAATGCTCAGTGGCCTTGGAACCCCTACAAATTTTGATTTTTTTTTTTTCTCCAGCCCATCTGAAGTTTTTATTTTTTTTTCTGTCGTCCTGGCCATCTGACCTTACTTTAATCTTTCTTACTTAGTATTGAATTACCTTATTTTTGTTTCACATCAATTTTTCTTTCTTCATCTTGTAAAGCACTTTGAGCTACACCATTTGTATGAAAATGTGCTATACAAATAAATGCTGCTGTTGAAAACTTGAGTTTTCTGTTAATTTTGTAATTAAAACTACATGCTAAGCTAATTCACCTTCTTCTTGAACTATGTTGGATATAATTAGTTTTAACAGAAGATGATATAACTTAACTCAAAAACCTAGTGGCCAACTGTTGCAATATTTTTTTTGACCTGAAACATTAGTTTTTATAGTGTATTAAATGGCTAAGACAACTCATATAAATGCCACAATTCACCCAATTATCTGAAAATTAATCATAAAGTTTGATCGTTTTAACATACCTTATAAAACTACGTGTATCCTTTGAAAGTTTTCAAGTGCTATGTTCTGTGAATTTTGAACGTCTCCTCTGCAGAAGTAAGGAGCAAATTAACCTGACTTGAGCTCCTTTGTTATTGCGCATTTGCAATTACGGAAGCTTAAACAGCCTATGATACAGTCCCTAAAATTTTAATGCCTTTTTTTAGATTTACAGATCTATTGGCATCTAAAGCATTCTTTCTCTAGAGATTTGTAAGCAGATATAAATCATTAAAAAATATCCCATGATATTGTGGTTTCAACATTCACACTTAAATGTGTGTTTTCCAACTAATAAATAATACATTTGATAATATTAAACTTACCAAGAAATTTCTTGGTGTGAGGTATTTGGACCTTAGTTATATATCATGTATTGGAACTAAAAATATTTGAAAAGATCACAGAGAAATAAAAATACTTTTGATTATTGTAGTTCAGATTGAATGTACTATGTCATGATTCTTTGTTTTGATCTATTAGAAATGATTTCTATAAAATAGTATGTATTTAAAGCATTTCCCACAGGAACTGGACATTCGCTGTATAGCTGGCTTAGATAATTTTTTTTCACATTGTCTGCTGTAGTAGCCATGTTGAATGGGACAGACTATCCCCCAAGATAATAAAATTGATCTTAGTAGTGGGTTACAAATTAGCAGAAAACTTGTAAATACATTTAAATAGTTGCAGAAGGAGGCTAGAAATGTGTCAGTTTATGTGACCTGTGTGAAGTACATGAGACTACCCCTTTAATAATATTTGCCACAGTGCTGTAGAGTTGATGCAAATAGGAAGGAGTGAAGAATTCACAAACTTTAGTGTTGTGCTTATTTGGTAGCTGATATATTAAACAAGCAAAAACATCAGGGATAAAAAAAAACAAATGGCACTTTTCAGTTTGATAGAAGTGTTTGAGAGAAGTGAGTACCTTCAATCCAATTTTACTGTTGTGGCAGATAAAGGGCACTCCAACTGCCTCAACCCGACACAGACAGACGCAGGAATACCATCAAGCCTGTATGATTATTATGTTTCCTCAAAACTCTAGTATGGATTCTCTTTGATGCTGCCCTTCTCTGTATTACATATTTAAGTGAAACCTTAAAAATCATTAGTGTACTTCTGAAGAAAAGTACTCAGAGCAGATGGTAGTCCATCTCTGGATATGGGCAGCATCTAATGTTAACAATTCTTAATTTTTTATTTAAGAAGAACAGCAGTTTTTGATATGTTCTGCCAAGATGACTACTTAAAGGAGGCTAAAAGGTTTAACTGTGAGATGTCAGAGAATACTGTCCATGTTTACCAAGGGTCAAAAACCCATTAAAGTCAATTAAACCAATGGTAACCTATATACTAGATGTCAGATTCTAAAAATGTGCAAAAAAAATCCAGAATTCCTAAAATACTTAGCACTAATTATAGTATGAAATATTGTTTTAATTGAATCCAGAAATTTGGACATTACTAACATGGTGCCACAATCTTAAATAGTGGTAGCTCAATGACATCACAATCACATCCCATTTTCAACAATAAAATAGCCCTAACAAGAACTTTTACAAAACTTTTGAAATGGCAACTTCAATTGTTAAAAAAAAAAAACTTGTGAAGCAGAAATGTTTAAAATGGTACAATAAAAAATTATCATTACATCAAAATCGAAATAAAATGACAAAAAAACAGGTAAAATTTGTATCAGAACCAAAAGTCATAACAGGGATCCATCTTTATCAAAAAGTTGGCTGAGCTATGTTGCATAGTTTTCTAAACAAAATGTTAATATTTGTCATAATTCACTTAAATGTTTACTTCTTTATGATTATTTTCATATTATTATTTAGCAGTGCCATTTTGTTTATAGCAAAGACCCAGTTACCACTAATATAGTTTGCGATCTGTTATGTCAACACACCTCCTCTATAAACATTTGAATTTTCTTCCCCACAAGTATAACTGATATTCCTTAATTCTGAAAATCAAAGATAATGCTTCTTGCTTAAAAATGTGACTTAAATTCAGACTAAATTCTTTGTTGTATATACACTCACCTAAAGGATTATTAGGAACACCATACTAATACGGTGTTTGACCCCCTTTCGCCTTCAGAACTGCCTTAATTCTACGTGGCATTGATTCAACAAGGTGCTGAAAGCATTCTTTAGAAATGTTGGCCCATATTGATAGGATAGCATCTTGCAGTTAATGGAAATTTGTGGGATGCACATCCAGGGCACGAAGCTCCCATTCCACCACATCTCAAAAATGCTCTATTGGGTTAAGATCTGGTGACTGTGGGGGCCATTTTAGTACAGTGAACTCATTGTCATGTTCAAGAAACCAATTTGAAATGATTTGAGCTTTGTGACATGGTGCATTATCCTGCTGGAAATAGCCATCAGAGGTTGGGTACATGGTGGTCATGAAGGGATGGAAATGGTCAGAAACAATGCTCAGGTAGCCCGTGGCATTTAAACGATGCCCAATTGGCACTAAGGGGCCTAAAGTGTGCCAAGAAAACATCCTCCACACCATTACACTACCACCACCAGCCTGCACAACGGTAACAAGGCATGATGGATCCATGTTCTCATTCTGTTTACGCCAAATTCTGACTCTACCATTTGAATGTCTCAACAGAAATCGAGACTCATCAGACCAGGCAACATTTTTCCAGTCTTCAACTGTCCAATTTTGGTGAGCTTGTGCAAATTGTAGCCTCTTTTTCCTATTTGTAGT
The DNA here is from genome assembly GCF_016835505.1 of Polypterus senegalus. Lineage (NCBI taxonomy): Eukaryota > Metazoa > Chordata > Cladistia > Polypteriformes > Polypteridae > Polypterus > Polypterus senegalus. The sequence continues at coordinate 269,843,263 of NC_053154.1, forward strand.
GGAGATGAGTGGTACCCGGTGGGGTCTTCTGCTGTTGTAGCCCATCCGCCTCAAGGTTGTGCGTGTTGTGGCTTCACAAATGCTTATTTCAGTCAAAGTTGCTCTTCTATCAGCTTGAATCAGTCGGCCCATTCTCCTCTGACCTCTAGCATCAACAAGGCATTTTCGCCCACAGGACTGCCGCATACTGGATGTTTTTCCCTTTTCACACCATTCTTTGTAAACCCTAGAAATGGTTGTGCGTGAAAATCCCAGTAACTGAGCAGATTGTGAAATACTCAGACCAGCCCGTCTGGCACCAACAACCATGCCACGCTCCAAATTGCTTAAATCACCTTTCTTTCCCATTCTGACATTCAGTTTGGAGTTCAGGAGATTGTCTTGACCAGGACCACACCCCTAAATGCATTGAAGCAACTGCCATGTGATTGGTTGATTAGATAATTGCATTAATGAGAAATTGAACAGGTGTTCCTAATAATCCTTTAGGTGAGTGTATTTGTGGGCAATCCTTTTGAGAAGCCCTAATTTCAGCAGCATTTACTGAAGCATCAGATGCCAGTAAGGATCAAGGTCTGCTCCTAAACTAGAAAAGCTTTCTCTAAAGAACGTTCTTCAAAATGTTTCTGGGTATAATACTTTTAACAATATGCAACATCTCGTATGTATAGTTCTCTGAATGCAAACATTCTTTTAAAATGAAAAAAGGCCATTAGCTCTTTTCAATTTAGTATGAACTCAATTTTCCCTGATGGTCTTAACTGTAAAGTAATAAGAAATTATGTTGTTGTTTCCATTTTGTGTGCTGGTTGAACGGAAGCCATGATATTGCTTTTATTAACAACCCTTGTTATATGGTTTGCAACCTGTGACAGTTAGTGGCGTAGCTAGGTGTAGTCTGCCCCGGGTGGCACATTTTTTGGGGTGGCATTATTGGCCAAAAGGCTCAGTACAATTTGTGTGTAAGCAACAGAGTTCGGAAAAATATCACTCATGAATGAAAAAAGTAAAATTCTCTGATTTTTATCCACAAATGCTTCAAAAATAATTTTCGGACAGTCCTTCTGTGACGGCATCAGACACAGCCGTTGAAATTTATGAGGCAATAGCAAAAATTAAACATAAACATTACACCGATAATAATTTCTAGGAAGATGAACAACTATTTTTACAATTTATAATTTTGTTTCGTTATCAATCCGAATGCATTCTTGCTCTGCTTAGAAAACATCCCCACCTATCACTTGTACACTACACTGGCTCTGGTTTTTGCAACGTAATTATATTAAACTAATAATTAGAACACCGTTTATTAGTGCGTTGATACTATATTCTTGTCTAGTTGATGCTTATAAATAATTATATGTGAACAAATATTGCTGTTTCTCTATATATGAAAAAATCTATGCAAAATTTATCTTAATTTTTTTCTATACTTCATTTTAATTTTATATTTAAATAGGTTAATATATTCAGATATATTGGAGGGCGGCAAATTGAAGCACCGCCCCGCTCCGCGCGGCACGAACTCTAGCTACGCCACTGGTGATGGTATTAAACCAGCTTTGTTAAAGATGGCTGTTTCTTTCCTATTACAGGAATTCCTCGATTTCACTCCAAGGACAATCTTGCTGAGAAAAGATTTTAATGACTTTCAACGTTTCACTCATTTTCACTCTACTGTTTTGTTTTTTTTTTTTGTTTTGTTTTACTTTTGGCATTTTTTTCTTTTTCCACTTTTCATTATTTATCTGTTTTCAAGATCAGACCTTAAACCAGTTTCTCCAGGATTAAATGTTTCTATGATCGCATAATTCAACGCAAAATCATCCAGTCATCGCAATGTTTAAGTCCTTGCAGATTTAATAAAGTGCCACATTTCTCCCGCTTAAAAAAGAAAGAAAAAAAAAACGCTAAAAAGTACGGGAAGGGGAGCGATGTGTGCCGCCCAAAACCCTTAAAAGAAAAACATTTACCACATTAAACATACAGTAAAATACCCCTTAAATCACAGTTATTCCCATTATGTCAATTAAGCGGGACAAAACTCAATACATAGATACTACTTTTCTAGTTAAATGTCTGTTAAAAACATGATTTTCATGTTTTCTGATATTTAAACGTTTTAGAATATTTTAATCTGTACTGATATTCTTAAATAATGCAGATTTTAGTGAAAATAATCTATCAATATAAATGTACATCTCCGCAAAAATGTGAAAAACACATTTACTGCATATCTACAGAGCCCATTCATAGTTCTGCATATTTATTTGGAAAAAAAGTGCTTTAAAATATTTAACGCTACTATCAAAAACAGTAAAACTATTATGGAATGCTCCTTATTTTTTCAAACCTTTTCATAACAGGACCGCAGAAATTATTTAGCCTATCACAGTAAGCGCAGGATACTAGGCAGAGAACCCGGATGTAGCCCACGCGGGCACTCTACACAAGCCTTGTAGTGTTTATACTTGCGCGTGTACTTTACGTAAATCTGGAGGAATCCACCAGGTGGCAGTGCGAGATATTATCGCGGTGAGAACATGTTCGGCTTCTCTGTGTTGTGAATTGCCTAAAACACCTATTAAGGCCTCAGCTCATCGCAAAGTGAATACAGGCACACACATACACTAGCGTCATTTTAGCGGCACCAAATCCCCAAATCTGCATATCTTTGGAAGGAAACCGGAGCACAGTGTGGAATACCAGCAACATAACTCCCTGCGAGACAGCAGTGCTATCGCTCCACCACCGTGACACCACCATGTGTATAATTATTCCCCCATGTGTGTATTTATTAACAGTATTCATTATTTAAACGAAATTATATGTAAAATGTAACATACACATTTTAATGCATTTCATCATGAAAGTGTTATCAAGTATAAATCTAAAGATTCTAAATGTGCAGAGAGTTGGAATATCATACATTTAATTTGTTCTGTTTGGCGATCTATTGCTGCTTTCCGCTGCTTAAGCAAAATGCCGACATACAGATGCATTCGTGGTGCTTTTATATTCAAGCGTTGCATATTCCCGATCGTAATGACATGATACATTTTAAAAGTCTCACATACCATCTTTTGTGCCATCTATTTTTTATTGTTTTACTTTACCTGCTGTCAGGTCCAAGAAGCTCGTAGTGATTAAAAACTGGGATGACGTTTACGACCGTCTGCTTTAATGATAAAGTAAACTACGAGGTTAAAGTGGACATTTCGAGATTAAAGCCGAAATTTCCACTATAATCACAAAATACACGTTTTCACTGTGTCCTTTATTTTTTTCTCAGTGGCTCAAATATAACGCTATACATTATGTTGCTGTTGTTAAGTTGCAAAAATTAAAAATAAAAAAGACATATATAAATGACACGATACATTTTAAAAGTCTCACATACCATCTTTTGTGCCATCTATTTTTTTTTTGCAACTTCACATCGGCAACATAATGTATAGCGCTGTATTTGAGCCATTCATCAAACAGCACATCGATCCCCGAAGGATCTCCATTGAGGCTTGCTGTCACATGTACATAGTAAACAGAGACTCTGACGTCACGTTCCGACTTTTAGCGCACTACGCCCCCAGACTTTTTGCTGGTACTGCAACTCGCGCACGCGTCGCGTTAATTTCTGAGGACCTGCTCAAAGGACGCGTGTAATGAACGCTGGGAACGCGTGGTAGCCATGATTCGGGCGCGTACGCGTTCTGAACGTGAAGTATAAATGAGCCCTTATACGCTACGCAAAAAACATCCGGGACATGAACGAGGGTACGCTGCCGCATTTCCCCCCCAATCATATGTACAGCATACAGTACTTTACAAGGTATTGCAGTTTTACGTTCCCCACTGTTGTAGATTATGATATTTGAAATGCATTCTAATTGATTTGGAAGCATGTAGACTTGGTCTAGAATTACCTGAGGTGAAGACAAATTTAAAAATTTCACCGGAAAATTGCATAAACACAAACTCACTAGTAAAAGAGAACCTTCCATACTCAATATGGTCTGGCAAATATGTTCAACTGGGTGATGATGAGCTCACTTACATTTTTATGAAGTATCTGCATTCTTTTAGGGTTTCAGTACTTGGTTTAGAACATTTAAAACGTTTTAATGTGTGCAAAACATGTTTTTAACAGACATTTACCTTGAGAATTAAAAGCTTTTTGCTACTTAATAACCTAATCGAAATTACTGTGACTTTAGAGAAACAGTATGTTATATGATTGTAATTTGAATGATTTTTACAGTGTATTTTTGTGTTTATTTCTTGAATAGATTTTTTTCCATAAGATTTCCTTTAAAAATTAATCTTGTAAATGTTTTTATAGTGATAAGCAGAATCAACTAAATAGCAAAAACAAAAATACTAAATTGCAGTTCAGTGCTGTTTTTATACCAGAAGACAGCAGTTATTTTAAATAACACAAAAATACTGTACATTTTGACTGTTTTTTTATGTAATAGAACACATTTTTTTTTAACCGTGTATGCTTTTCAAGACTTTGTGGCTCCATAGGTTTATTCCTGAGTGGGAAATGTTTTTCATTTTCAAGTAATAACTGCATATGCACCGTGTCATCAAACCAACAACCAGGACAACCTGGCATACATTGCATAAAGATGTGCTTTGTTTTTGCCACCAGATATTTCAGTAAAAGATTAAGCAAAATAATATTCTGGTGTCTTGTGTGAAATTGTGGGTAACCTATTTTGTACTCCATGTAACAGACTGCTAGAGCATAGAAGAAAGTCCACAACTGATAACCATCTAGACACTTCAAAGTATGGAAGAATGCTGCAGAAAACATCACCTTGTCAGATCACCATGACTGAAGATTCTGCTGGTAAATCAGTGGAAACCACAGGAAAAAATCCAGGTAAATGTGGAAATGTGTGTAGGCCTCATATTGTTGTGTTTTGGCATGGTTTTACAAGTATCCTGAATAAATTCTAATTGTTAATGCACAAATTTCCTGCACCCATTTATTTGGTAAACAATCTGTTGCTTGTTACAAGAACACCAATTTGATTATTGTAAACAAAAACTAATATTAAGGTGAAAACTATTAATCAAAAGAAAAATTAATAAGCTAAAAATAAACAATTAACAAAACTGAGATGAAATCCTAAGATTAAATGAAACTCTTACAGTAGCTGAAAAGAATACCTCGAATAAAATACAGGTAAAACATTTCAAAAAATACTTTCAATATTCAGAATGATCAGTCTTATGCTTGGGCTAACCTGGGCTGCCACGGCCCCAGAATCAATGAAATTATATGAATTTTTTTTTTCTTTGTCTTGCCGCTACACTGGCTGGTTGAGTTCTCTTTACCCCATTACCTTTATCTCTGTGATCATTTCTCCATAGCTAGTCACACACACACACCATCGTCCTAAAGTTCACGTGTTTCCAGTGAGTAGCAACTATTCATGGAGGCCAGCAGTTTAAAGGTTGAGGTGGCAAGGCAAACTGAATATAGGCATAAAGCCCATGAGGAAGAAAGCAATTTATAGTGTGATAACAGTGACAGTTCTTTAGAAATAGACTGTCCTTATAGATGAGGATAGATAGATTCTAGTTCTAGTGATAGTGAGGTATGCAAAGGTGAAGAGCTTACTTAACAGGTAAACTATGATTCTTTTTCTAAATGAGCGTGGTGTAGCAAAAGTGCGGGGAAATTTTCGAAACGGGGCCCAAGGTAAAATTGCAGGCTACACATGTAGTTTGATGTTAGGTGTGATGAGCTGCTGTTTTTGTTTATGCTTTGGTATATCAAGGCATAATTCAAAAGCGTGAAGTTAAAATGAGCTGATTAACAAAACCTTTACCTTGTGGACAGAAAATCTGAGAAAAATGTTTCAGTTTATTACACAGGTGTTTGCATTTTGTTAACAACAACAAGCCTGTCACTTTGCATAAGAGAAATATTTTTTCTGCAAAATAAGGCCATTCTGTGACACACTGAAAGAGATATTCACTAGAGTCTACATACATGTGCACAATGTTCTTGTAGTCAAACCACTTGTGCTTTAGAAAGATCATTTGACAGTGAAGCGATACAAACCTTCTACAACTACTGAGTAGGCATTATCTGTACTCAACTACAGGTCACGTTTATTGGTATCATGACAAAAGGTAGTTTGGAAAAAGTGCCTAAGGTCTGCAAATTGGTGAAAAACTAAAATTGCTGCTTCTATGTTTTGCTTGTTTTTATTTTTAATTTTGTCTTGCATTCATAGCTGAAAATATCTGATATTGTGAAAATGTGGAAATTTGGTGCAAAAATAGTATTTCAAAATAATTTCCCTCCCTTCTAAATTTCTCTTAAAACAGATACTTTCTATTATCGCACTCTCTTTGGTCTTAACTTGTGCCCTCCATGTTATAATATCATATGTATGCTATACACATATATCTCATAATTAAAGATGGTGCTTTTGTTGTGTGGTGGCTGTCCATATACCTATTGTCTGCTCTCATTTTCTGCTCATGGACTGCTTGCTATTCTTGTACATTGGCTATTCATATCTTGGCTACTCCTAAGCCTTCACACCACGTCCTTGTTTTTCTGCAATTTCCTCAGTACAGATAGATGGAGCCCAAGCAATGATTCAAGCCAAGGGGCCACCACCCTCTAAGCCCCCTCCCTTGTTTTCATGATCGCATCTGTCAGAATAGAAACTGTTTCCTGATTTTTCATAACCTTTTGTGCCTGCACATAGCAAAATTCTGTATATAAACTTTCTCTGAGACATCTTTAGAAATAAATGTGGTTGGTAGAAAATGACAAAGCCCTACATGGGAGATTTTTAAATACAACATCAAAAGCGACAATTGTATGTGCATTGACATGGAGCAGGGTATATTGTCTGCAGTTCAGATTATTGGTGAAAACCCTGCAACACTTAAAATGTATCTACAGAGTCATCACAAGTTACTGTATGACCTGTTTCTGTGCAAAGAAAATGAAAGGTTCAAAAATAGGGCTAAGAATCAGCGAGCACATACAAGTCCATATACATGAAAAAGGCAGCGGACTGGGGAACAAATTCTGTCAAACACAGAAAACACACAGAAGGTCATCAAAACTGGCATGTCTACAAAGCTATGTTGACCCCAAGTTTAAAGTTTGCTACATGAATAAATGTTATGGTTTGATTGTAGAAAAGCATTTCTCGCCTTTATATTTTTGCTATATTAGTCTGCTTCAGCCATTTCTTGTTTGTTTTATTAAAGTTAAATTTGTATTAATAATTTGCATGGAAAAGTTCAGGTTTTGATCAAAAAATGTAAGCATTTTACAAAATTGTTCATATTCAACATCTTGTTTGTTTTTAATGGGACATAATTCTAGGTTTTGTCTAAAATTTAACAAATATTATTTCCAAGCCCATTAAGTTTACAGTTCTGTGTGTGACACAAACCTAAACTCCATAGTGTCTGTTATATAACCATATTAGAATTACTAAAGCTAAAACTGAAACCAACATATAAAAATAAAATATAAAAGTCTTTGTGAAATGAAAACTAACCTAAACCAAAAAATGCAGAATTAAGATGAACTAAAAGAGAGATCAGATAATACAGAACTGAAAATCATGTATAAAAAGGCAAATCGTTAACTCCCTTGCATCCACCGTTTTGTTTTCATTAGTTTTATAACTCTACCTATGTTATTACTTAGACATTCTTTTTTCATTGAGTATGTTTAGTTACGCTCACATGCATTAGATGTTACCTACCTGTTACAAGTGCTCTTGAATGGAGCTTGTAGCTGCGGAATTCTATAAGCTGATTGGCTGTTCAGTGCAGCAGATGCTGAAGACCTGGGAGGCTGGCAATGTCCAGTGTTTAAGCTGTACATCAGAAGAAACTTGACTAAGCTTTGCTAAATTGAAGGCTAAAAATAGGCCCTTTTCACCATTTGGATTTGATAAAATGAACATCTGCGAATTTATGGCTGCATTGTAACAATTAAAAATGCTCAAAAAAAGTAATTTCCTTAAAATATTTATAATAGATTGAATGCCTTTAAACCTGAATTTGGGAGAAGGGAGCAAGAACCTATCCTAGCTTCAGTGGTATAAAACAGTCCAAAGTGCCTACCAGCCAATCACAGGGTTCACTCACTCATACATCCACATGCACACTGGGACTATTTATCCAAACCTACAAGGCTTTGAGAATTTGGGAGGGAAACTGGAGTACTGCAGGAAAGGCATAGAGATACAGGGATAGCACGCAAACTCCACTAAGTTGTTTTTTATTTAATTACTTTGAAATGTTATTGTTCTTTTTCTGGAGGAAAGGATACATTCTGCTACTTTGATAGTAGGTTTTATTTTGAATACAATTGCTTAAAAGAATATTTAAGGTGTGTTATAGGTTTTCATATAAATAAATGTGAAAATAACCCATTTCTAAATATATAATAATCACAAAATTTTAAAAGAAAAGCAGCATAGTCAACCAGTTTTGGTTGCAGAAATCAGAGAAAATTATAACAAAACCATGGAGGGACTGTTAAACTTGTTTGTACTTCTGCCACACAGAAATAATCCTAGCAATGTGCACATTTATTCAGTTGCATGTGTTCATATGTGACATCACAGTCTCCAAGACTGGCAACAGGTACAATATCTTGCTGGTTCTTAGGCTAAAAAAATTCAAGGAAAGAGGAAAAAAAGGAAAAACATTTTTTTTGGTTAAATGGTTTTGAGTTGTTTACACAATTCTGTACAACAATGTACTGTAAATGTATAATCCCTGTGCTTAGTTTTTGTATTCTTCATCACTGACAAATATATAATTAAAAATTAGGTCACTGTTTCTGCTTAACAATTGTTTTGATGTAAGTGAAGTTCAATAATTAAATCACAAATTTTAAATATTGTGTTGTTCATTTTTGGATTTTTTTCCACTTAAATATTAGTTTATTCCATGTTAAAATTATGAAATGTAGTGTCTGTTTCAGTATTATCATCTTTTATTGAGCTTGGCAGATAAACTCTCTCTTTCATAAAAGAAGTTTATTTCATTTCTCTTCTAAGCATTGTATTAAGTATACAAAATTACAAAAAGGTTTCTTTTGTTTTCTGTGCTATAGTAAAATGTTGATAACATTTGATTTTCTTTAACTACGGTAACATCTATCATATCTATATTCTACTCAAATTTATAAGTTTTTATTTGATTATAGAGTTCATAAATATAATAATGGAATAAGAAAACTCTTTACATTTGCAAGATTTCACTCATTTCAATGAGAAAGAGGCCTCTTGCTCAAGACTATAAATAAATAAAGAGATAAAGAAATAAATATTGGTGGGGCATTGTAGTCTGCAGCAGCAGTAATGGCTTTTGCATGCTTTATTTACGTAGGATGAAGACGTTAGGTAAAGCATTTTATATTGCTTTTTGTTTTGTCTTTTTTTTGAAACAAGAGCGATCAATACACCAATCAATTATGCTCATCCCCTGTGGAAATTATACAAGCACTGCATTCTTTAAAAGCAGTGAATAATGTTTGTGAAAGGTGCTTACAGGTATTTCAATAACTATTTTATGCTTGTTCAGCATAAAAACAAGCAAATACATATTCCCTGTAAACTTTCAGCACAGAATATTGCCTCGTGTTTCACTTCCCTGTCAATGCATTTTGTGAAATAGTACACTTTAATTATACACAAAACATCTTCCATAAAAGCAATGATTTTCTTTCTGCTGTGTTGTTACTTGAAAAGAAAAAACAACAACTGAAACGCATTATATTGATACATGCTAGAACTTGTCAGTTTGATTCTGTTGATCTGGATACAGACCAATTAAAGAAATTAATAAACTCCAATTACTTCTAAACTGTGTAAAATTATGTGAATTACAATTAGAAATAAAGTGTAAGACCATTACAGAAAAATAATACACTTCATAAGAGCCAAAAAAGGATTTATGAAAGAAAGCTTTATCTTGTCCAACAAATATGTCAGAGTTTTTTGAGTAAGCAACCAAAGTAGTAGAAAAAAGAAAACAATATAATTTACTTAGACATTTAAAAATCATTTTATACAATTCCTGAACAAAGCTTAATTATGAAAGTAAATGGTATTCATATCAGACATAACTTAAAAAACTGGATTTCAAATTGGATAATAGGTTGCAGACAAAGAATACAGATCAGAAGAGAATATTTCATATGGGTTGAGGTCATTAGTGGAGTCCCCAGGGAGTCCGTCCTTGAGCATTACTCTTTGTGATTTATATTAATGATGTGGATTTTGGTATAGTTAGTAAACTTGTGAAATCTGAAGATGACACTGAAATTGGGGGAGAGCAGATATTGAGAAAACAGAAAAAGTGTTAAGAAAAGTTTCACATCCTTGATTCTATTTTTGTGGTTGTTTTGTATATGTATGTGTTTTATAAATCCATTAATACTTGTTGAGGCTGGCATCTGTACTGAGGCAGCAGCAGTATGAGATGGCACTCCATGATTCAAATGAGTAGCTTCAATACCTGCTGCAAGACAGCCTAAGAAAAAGTTTGAACCTGCAACACTCATACAATCTCTGTTCTAGTGTGGCCAAAGTGAGTGGTCTCTCTAAGGATGGCAAGCTACCTAAAAGAGTGTCAACGAGAGCAAAACCCCATTGGGTCAGTGTTGGCAAGCACCTTACAGATCTGTAGGTCTTGAAGAGCTCCAGTGACTGCAGGTTTTCATTCCAGCCAGAGCCAATCAGTGCTTGTACAGTAAAATACACATGTTCCATTTATTTTAAATCACTTCACTGTTTCTTTTTCTCTTGAAAGATAAGTTTGGTATTTTTCAGGTCAAAGTTATTTCATTACATAGTATATATGCATTTGACACATGAAATTATGTTCTAAAGTTAAGTCTTTTCTATTAATTAAAAAAAAAACACATACTCATAGTGTTTTATAAAGGAACCCATTAGGCATGGGATGCTCAGAAAACCAAAGACTAAAAACCTACCTACTAAGTACAACCATTTTTTAAGCCAAGAAAGTTGTTGAGCATTGATTTGCATCTTAAGATTACAGACATATTGTAAAATATCTTGTATATGTTATTTTTGAAAGCAACAAAAACAGCAATACTATGAGATTCAGGTGTGCACACTCTCTCGGCACTTGTTTTCCTCCGCAATAACCCTTCAGGTGGTGGCAGCATCATGCAACAGGAGTGCTTTTCAGCCATAGAGACAGGGAAACTGGTCAGAACCAAAGAAAAGATGAATGCAACCAAATACAGAGAGAGCTCTTTGTAGAAAACCTGCTCCAAGGTGCACACAACCTCAGACTGAGACAATGGATTATTTTCAATGACAGTATGACAATGACCAAAGCATACAGGAAAGAAAGCACTAGAGTGGCTTTGGGATAACTCTGACTGTCCTTGAGTGGCCCAGCCAAAGTGTAGACTTAAATCCTATAGAACATCCATGCAGAGATCTGAACACGGCAGTTTACAGATGCTTCCTATCCATTCTGGTATGGTTTGAGAGAATATGCCATAAAGAATGAGATAAACTGACCAAATTCATGTGTGCAAAAGTTTGTAGTGACTTACCCAAGAAGACTCAGAGCTGTAATTGCTGCCACAGGGTCTTCAATAAAGTACTGATAAAGTTGCTGAATACTACTATGAAGGAGAGATTGCAGTTTTAGATTTTTAATAAATCTGTAAACCTTTCTGAAAATATTTTCACTTTGTCATTATGAGTTTCTGAGTGAAAATTGATGGGCAAAGTAGCAAATGTATCCATTTAAAATTATATCTACAACACAATAAAGTGCATAAAGTGAAGAAGTCTGGATATTTTTGAATCCATTTTATACATAAAATGTTTAAATGGCATTGCAGAGTGGTGACATTGTGCATGTTTGTCAGAAATGCAGGTAGGAGTTTCTCCACCCTGCACACATGACAATACTATTACTACTGCTACTACTATATTTCTTTGAATAGGTTTCAGTTCACATTGCAGAATGATACTAAACTGTATTTTGAAGTATGGACACTTCCTTTCATCCTCCCACTATTGAACATCTTTTCTAGAACTGGAGAGTCAGTATTGACAATAATGGAAGCAACAGGTGGAAGACATTGATAAGCCTTGAACCAGCACACATCTCACCACTTTAGTCTTGCCAATACCTGTCTGCATATGGAAAGAAAGAAAAGGAGAGGAGATTATCCAAAGGAATGAAACACAAGGAAAGCCAGCAACACCTCAACTAAGAAATCAATGAGACACGACGTGCTGTGATGTGGCAGCTTCACCTGCAGCTCTGTCAGGCTACCCTTTGAAGCTAAAGTGGGTTGAAAACAATTGATTAAATACCAATAGACTGTCAATGAGAAGAGCACATACACTATATACTATTATTCACTTCAACATGGAAAACAGAGGTGTTTAGGCAGACGTCTGTTTCAGCATAATTAAAAAAATGATTGAACAAAAAATAAATATTTATTAAGATTAAGTACAAATTCCACATATTTTCATTACATTTACAAACAATACATTTTAACAAAATGATTTCTCTCAAAAAGCAAAATTTGAATAAACATAATAAGATGTCTTTACAACAGGAACAAATAGTTTTTTAAGAAAAGAAAGAGTTTTTTTGTTTGCTTTTGTATCTTAACATTATCGTAGACTTGCTGGTCCTGATTCAGAGCCTTTACAAAGTTTGAGGTCTCATAAAGTAATTAGATGCCATACTCATAAGTTTATTTAGTAATTCTATCTTGCAACACCAGCTCAAAAATTTGAAAAAACTCATGTAAGAAAATATATATTTTCAAGAATTTAATTAATATATACTTCTGAATAAATGTCTAACAAATTTTGTGATTCTGTACTTTTTCAGGAAAATACATCCTTGTGCTCAAAACTAAATAGATATGATTAAACAATGGTGACAAAAATAACATATTTGTTTGAAAGTGATTAACATTATTACTTAAAGATATTTAGAACTTTTGAAGCAGAGACACATTCTTGTAGAAATGACTTTTTTCTTTTGAAAAGGGAATTCAAATTTATGTGAAAAAATTAGACCTAAGAAAAGTATTGTACCTTTCAAAAGGTTAGGCATGATAGGTTGTTTCTCATGACCTCCTCCAAAAATGTATTAACTCAGCCAAAATATTTATGAAACACGGTTAGCAGTGACCTCTAAGTAAGAATTTGGACTTAAAGTTAATACAGTGGCCAGCAAAAGCTCATAGTGGTGTAGCTTAATACTTGCCTTCACAATTGGAGGATGGCAGCAGGAGGTACAAAACAAGATCAAAAAGCACAAGGGACTGATAATACTGAAAAATATTCAAGAGTCTAGACGCTGCAGCTTAACATCACCCAGACATTGAGCAATGGGAGAGCAAGCCCATTTTACTTAACAGTTCTCCCACTTACCAATGCAGTTCAGGCAAATTATAAGCTACAGGGGCTGTGAGTATGCAGTGGAATCCATGACCTCAATGTAAGAGAACCTTCACACTGTAAGTGGAGAACACTGTCACTCCACAATGAATATAACCACAATGTATGACACAAGTTGGTGTGTGTCTGCTATGAGATCCTGCTGGGTTTACCTCCAAATCGGTTGTCATGTCCTTCATTTGAGAGGCTGTTATCATCTTACATCTATACCAGAGTAGCATCTTCTGAAATCATACTGTTTCTGCTTCATTTAAGTATTGCAATCAAGTATGACTTTGGTTTCAGTCCTGGCTTTGCAATACACACAGGTGGATTTTGGGAATTAGGTTTTGTCTAGTACATGCTAAAACAAGGGAGAGCCAAGTTATATACAGTATTTACTTTTTTATTTTGTCATCTGGTAGTTTGCTCTTTTAATAATACAATAATATGAGTTTTGTTGATTTTGAAATGCACAATGTAAATAGCAGTGTTTATACATATAAGATTTTGTTCCTGCATAATAACAATTTCAACTGAAAGAAAGAAAATTCAGTTTCTAAGAAGGCCTCATTATATCCACATTTATATTTATGCCAGCCAACCCATTCAGAGGTATAAAACATTATCGCCTTCAAACATGAATCTGAAATGCAGGGTCAGCTTATGTCACTTTGCACATTAACTTGAAACAAGCAATCCAAGAAATGTTATCCTCAACACAATGCACATACTGTATTAAGATTCTTTAATAATACTTCCAAGATCTTCCAAGAAAGCAATCTGTTTCCTTCCCGCAGTCTTATATTCTGGGTATATTGCCTAAAAATAAAATGTTGTTCTGAGCCTAAGTTTCTGGTTGCCAGCACTCTTTAGTTGACACAATGCAGTGCAAATAATGCAAGTCACAAGAACCTGTTGATGCATCTGTTACCATTAACTTAGAGAAACAGAAAAGATACACTTGTTTAAAAAGCCTCAATATTTTGTATATAAAACAGAAGGGATCCTTTTAGTTTTTGTTTACCATCCCTGTACCAAACTGTGTCAAACTGCCTGCAGTTTGGTAATATTAGGTTAGAAATAAATCGACAGAATATCCCATATGTAAAAAAATATAAATTTACAGATATGCATTTATTGGTGTCACTTCCTCTTCAAATGAAAATCATTACCTAAAATTACAGAGACAGCCAGTATTGATTAGAAACTCTTCAAAATATAAAATGTCATTAAAAATGTAGTGGTAGTCTACTGATTACCTGTAGTTTTTTAAATTAGATAACCTTTTTTATGAGTCTCAGAGGTGTGTATCATAAGCAAAAATGCATATTTTTAAAGAACTTTTAATCCCAAACTTGTAGGAACTCTAAATCAGGTCCAGGAATAATGTTTTATTTCAGCAGTTTCATCCTATTTATTATTCTATTTATAACTCTTTTTCATTAGATACTTTAATAGTTGAAATTGAATCAGATATTTCATTTCTGGCAGGACTGGAATTCAATAAAACTCCTGAAAATAAACTACCTCTTCAAAATATAAAAACTGAAATAAGTTTCTGTTGTTTCACTTTTCTTGTACAATTTTGCTATAGTTTACCTTATTTATTGCTTTAATGTATACAGACACAGGGAACATTCCTTAGAAGCAACATTCATTTTGAGAGGACTCAGATATTTTTCATTCTATAGGTCTAAAAAATCCTTATTATTGGCATTTTAACAATAAATGAAGCAAGTACAAATTTGTACACAATGGCTTGTAATTTGATGTATTGGGCCAGGACTCTTCTAGTACAGTGTATGAGTGTGGAGTGAAATCACACAAGTGATGTGTGATTGTGAAGATTGCTGAATTTCATGACCTTGGTGCGGATGTGGCTCAGTGAATACATAAAATAGGATATAAATCATGCCAAATGAACCATATATGGAAGATCTAATGCATAAATCCACACTTTCAGTGCATTAACAGCAACTTGTAGGACAAGCAGTGTACTAGGAGAAAATGAGACGTTGCAGTAATGAAAAATGCTTAAACCATTCTTACTAATGGAATGGCTACAATGTTTCACTGAAAAATATGTGGGTGTAATTCTGATCA
Source organism: Polypterus senegalus (assembly GCF_016835505.1). Classification (NCBI taxonomy): domain Eukaryota; kingdom Metazoa; phylum Chordata; class Cladistia; order Polypteriformes; family Polypteridae; genus Polypterus; species Polypterus senegalus. Next base: position 269,858,835 of record NC_053154.1, read on the forward strand.
GAAGATGTTACAAGCATTATAACTTAAAGTTATGATCAATAATTTAAACTGAAATCATTCATTGTATACACTCATTATTTCTATCATTGTATACCAGGGATCTAAAGCGTATCTCAATTGTATGACGTCCAACATACAACCCAACCTGGATGGAACGCCAGTCTGTTCCAGGCCACACACTAAGACTAACAAGGCACATTCAGTGACAATGACTATTGTTGAACTTTGAGATGAAACTAAGGAGTCTGGAGAAATCCATGTAAATATTGAATATGCAACGTAAAAAGGCAGCACCCATGCCAACAAGCACAAGAGTTGAATCCAGCAATCCTACTTTTTGGGCCACTGTGCTGCCTACCAGTAATACAATAACATGTTCAAATAATTTTTATCACTGACGTTTGAAGTTGACATTCTCTAGTTTTAATTGCAAATTTATATTTATTCCGTTATGAATAAATGAGGAATATTAATAATCTTTTGAATTTGGTGTTATGCATTTAAAATTTATTCTTATTCTTTAATGTTCTAGAAGTAGAAGGGTGATGATATCAGAAGTCTAATTGAAATACATTCTGTTGCTGCAAGGAATGTTTGTTAAAGAGCTGTATCTTTCCTTCATGAATCATGACATAAAACAACCTCCTACTGTATATCACAAATAAATCACAGCTATATTTTTTTGAAAATATATATGAACATAAGCATCTGCATTTGAAAATCAAGTCTGCTTTTAAGTGTAGGGAGTATAAACCACAGAGATATTGAAATTTTGCAAAAGTTATTTACTGTTTGATTCTTTGAGCAATATTGTAATCAAAACAGATGTAACCCAAAACCATTGTTTTTGTTTAATGCATGCAACCTTGCTGTGCAAAGTAAAATTCTAAAATTTCAGATTGTATTGCTTAAAAAAGATCAAAAAATCTGGGCAAATAAAATAAATCACATGGAGAAATGCCCAAAAACACAAGAAACCTACTTTTTTGAGAATAGGTCTATTCATTGGAATGCTTTCCATGTGAACTTCAAAAGTTACATTTTTCAAAAACAGCCCTGCTTTATCTATTATCTTTATACAACAAGCCTTATAAAAATGTTTAAAGAAAGCTCATTCATTTACAAGAATCATACTGCACAATTCTCAACATCGAATACTAGAGACGCTCCAGTCATCAATGAACAGGCACTTCAGCAGCTACCATTCTGTCAGACACTTTAAGGATTGTTCTCATTCTGGTTAACAAAATAGTAGATCTGCCAAGAAGTATAGAAAATATCCATCCTGGACCCCTTACGTTGTTAAATTAGGTTATAGGTTTAACACAACTGTTTGGTGAAAAGAACACACAATTTTACATGCTAAAGTAACAAAGGTATGCTGCACAAATCTGTTTGAACGAGTATATCATCTCATTAGTATTACACCTGTGGTTTGTTCACGCAGACAAAAAAAAAACAGTCACTAGCACCTCATAGGACATACGCTCAAATCAAAAGCATTAATGCAGTGTTTCCCAGTTATGGTAACCTACAATGTCTTTTGATCGACCTTTAAACAAGAATCATAATCTTTGAAAAAGCAGATTGTCATTTAAACCAGAATTACAGTCTTTGAATAATTCTTTCCATTAATCAGTTTTCTAAGTGATGTCAGTCTATCATAGTGCGTTATTCACTGGCACTGGGCTAATCAGCTGAACAGCATGTGTTGGTATGACCCCAACATCCCCAAATAACTAATCCAATAAAACAAAGTAAAAGTATTCAAGCTTCACATAGACAGCACCACAGCTGGAAACTCAACCAGGATCCAGGTACTGTGTTATAGAAATGCTACCTGCTGTAACATTGTGCCATACTTTAAACAGTGTCCTAATTTAAAATACCTGTATTAATTTGTAACAGCTAAGATCTTGGATGGAAGAAGCAACTGAAACAGACAACTCCTGAGCTATGAAATGGGAATCTAAATGAAGAATTGACAGGCACAACATATAGTTCAACATGGGTTTCCAGGGAATTCTGGTTTTCTGCAAGGTACCATAAGTGCTTCATGATTTTCCCTTAAAAATTAATGTTATTTCATTTGGCACTGTTAACATTCACACTGTAAGATAATTGTTTAAACAACATAAGATTGTTTGATCTGATAGCTAAGGTTTATGGTTTAGTGTCACCCAGAGTCCTGCTGTGTGATGACACACAAGTTACCTAACCTAGCAATACTGTTATTGTAAAATCATAAAAACAACTGTGATTTTTAATTATCCAAAACGAGTAAAGCCATTACCATGCTAATTATTTATTAGCATAGTTTATTACTCATGGAACATTTGCTTATTTGTAACCAAATAAATTTTGGAGAAGTGCACTAAGACCAGGTACCATATGGGAAACACTGCAGTAATGCATGTGGGATCTCAACCTGAATGCCTGATCTCATGTCTAGAGACAATGATATGTAGTATAACAGTTTACATGTATGAGAGCAGAGGTGATATTCCATATACACTCCAAATATACGCTTTCTTAAAAAGACATAACATGGACTTTTTTTATTCAATTAATGCAATCCTTTTTTTTTTTTGACATTTTTATACCGCTAAAAGCTTTCTACTGCAAAGTCCTCCAATTCACTCATAGAGATTATATCTAAGCTCCTGGGGGTGTTGGCATCTTTATCTTCACTGTACACTGAACCATCCATTTTTTGGCTGTGAGTATCGTGCACAGGCTCGATATATGGACTGCTGTCTATAGGATACTTTTGATCAACAGGGTCCCTTTTCAAAATCTCATTTACTTCTTGGTTATCCATTAGAACAGCTGGGGCTGACATCTGCGATGAAGATCTGAACGTTGGCAAAGATGTTACTGGTAAAGGTAGAAATCCAGGGTAAAGTACATAAGGAGCATTTAAAACATCTAAGGATGATGCGTGTGACAATCCTCCTTCTGGAGAACGTATTGAGAGCTGAACATACTTTCCAGTTTCTGGATCTAAGAATGTTTTTGTTTTCATTTGAACAGGCATGTCCACAACAAAGTACTGGCCAGACTCAGGATCTTGCAAAAGCTTCCTTTGTGTGATTGGAAAAGACTGAATAGCTTGGGCTCCCTCATATGCTACAATATTAGGAACTGATGAAATAATATTTGGTTTTAGGGCCATTGTTGATTGTAACGGTATTGTGTTCATGCTCATAGGTGACAGGGACAACTGAGTCGGTGAAGTAGGGACACTAGAAACAGTATGAACAATCTTCTTTTCACCCACACCATTGCTTTCAATGTCTGTCTTTGTTTCTGCCTTTTTTCTTCTGTTTGTGAGCTTTTTAGCTCGGCGAAGTGCTTTTTCAGTTTTTGGAGGAACAACCGGTGGCTTTCCTAATGGTTTACTTTCATTAGTACTGTAAACTGAGTCTGATCTTTCAGCAATATCCCTCAAATGTTCTCTTCTGACAACAGGCTGACTTTTTGTCTCAGGCTCCACTTTGGCTGTCACAGAACTTTCTAAGCTCTGTGGCAACCACTGCCTTAAACTCGGTCCTGCTTCCTTTTCTGCTAGTGAACTGCATGCAAGGGATGGACTAGAGTCATTTGGAACATGTCTTTTACTCCCAAAAGATAATTTGTGTGTATCAGGGACTTTACCTCTGCCTGGATTGTCCTTAACTTCTGGAGAAGCATTTATTTTGTTGGTTGCATATTTTGCAGAAGTTACATTTTCAAAGGGAGATGCATTTACTTCAGGGACTATGTTTTCAAATGTGGGTGCATTTGCTTTAACGGAGACACCTTCCACAGCATGTACATGTGTTTTATGTAAAATGTTTTCAGTGGGAGCTACCTTGCTTTTTGGAAGGGGACCTATGTTTAATCTTGGGGCTGTATTTTTAGCAGAAGCTACATTTGTGTTTTGGTCTTCAGATTTAATGGGGACATCATTAGTTTTGGGAATCAAATTGTTAGATTGAGATGGAGATCCATTCATTAGGGCATTTTCCTTAGTTGATGGATTTGGTTTATGAGTCAGATTTTCTAGGGATGCTACACATACCTTTGGAGCAACATTTTCTACAGAGTGTACTCTGCTGTTGACCTTCTCAATGGGGAAAATGTTTGCTTTCTGAGCTACCTTTTCAGTGGGAGTTATGTTTCCTTTAAACGCTAAATTATCATTGGGAGCTGTATTTATTTTTGGAGCTATATCAGTGCCTGGAGTTTTAATTTTTGCCACATTTCCAATGGGACTTAGAAGTGGTTTGAACAATTCATTTCCACTATGTAAGTTAACTGGATGAGCTATGTTTTTATTAGAAGAAAAATCTGAATGGGAGTCAAAATCTTTCATTCTGTTCACTTTGACAGTAAATGCCTTTTCCAATAGAGCTGAATTTCCTTTGGAATTTATACTTTCAAAGAATGCAACATTTCCTTTATGAGATATATTTTCAGCTAAAGATACATCCTTCATGGTCTGCTCCTTTTCCTTGTGAGTTACATTTTCTTTGAGTACTAAAATTTCCTGGAGAACCTTTGGTTTACTAGTAACATTTTCATTCAGAACTATACTTGCCTCCTGGGCTCCCTTTCCAGTGGTGTCTACGTTAGCCCTATAAACTGCTTTTTCAGTGGGATTTATTTCCATATGTCTTACTTTGCCACTAGTATCACCATTTTCTTTTTGAATGACACTTTGTACACTTTCAGAGGAATTTACATCCCCCTTCTTGTCTACCTTGGCATTAGAAACTGTATTTGCATTACAAGATATACTTTCGGTGGCATTTATTGTTTCCTTCTGTCTTCCCTTTACATTGCCGTCTAACTGTGCTTTTTGGACTAAGCTTTCATTAGGATTTACATTTTCCCTATTAAATAGCTTTCCATTGCAGTCCACATTTTCTTTATGAAATATACTTTCCTTAGCATTTATCATTTCCCTCTGTACTGCCTTTTCATTGGCATCCACCTTTGCTTTATGAACTTTACTTTCATTGTGACTTACATTCTCTCTATTCAATAACTTCCTATTGTAATCCACATTTGCTTGATGAAGCACACTTTCAGTGGAATTTTTAACTTCCCTCTGTCCTCCCTCTCCATTGGCATCTATCTTTGCCTTATGGACTGTGCTTTCTTTAGGATTTACATTCTCCTTCTGGATTGACTTCCCATTGTAATCTACATTTGTTTGGTGGACTGCACTCTCTGAATTTTCAGTGAGACTTACATTTTCTTTACAAATTATCTTCCTAATCAAATCTACACTTTGTTTATGTTCTACACTTCCTCCTCTTTCAATAGGATATTCCTTTTCCATATTGACTCTGCCCTCACTGCAATCTAAATTTAACTTATGGATCACATTTTCTACACTTTCTGTGGTATGTGTCTTTTCCCTATGGACTACTTTCCCAATGGAATCTACATTTTCCACACTAGAAGCACATACCATGCTTTTATTTGTATTTACATTTTCCCTGTGAACTACCTTTCCACTGGTATCCACATTTGCCTTATGAACTGCATTTTCTAAACTTTCAGTAGGTTTGACCTTTTCCCTATTGACTACATTCCCATGGTAATTTACATCTGTGTTATGGATTACACTTTCATTTTCATTGTTATTTACTTTTTCTCTATGGGTTACCTTTCTATTTGAATCTACATTTTCCTTATGGAGTATACCTCCTAAACTTTCAGTGTGATTTATATCTTCCTTACCGTGAGTGTTTTCAGTAGTAGATATATTTGCATTAAATTGTATTTTCTCAGTGGGTTGGAGAACCTTTTCAATTAAGGCATTGTTTGTTTTATGAGTTATCTCCTCAGGAGGAGTTACATTTGCTGTGCATGTCTCATGTTTATTGTCACCATCCTTTCTTTTTAAATACATGCATTCAGGTGGAGCAACACTTGGCTTATGAACTACCTTCTCAGCTAATGGTAAATTTGCATTATAGATTTTTTCAGTGGGAGCTACATTAGCTTTATGCGTCACCTTTTCAGAGAAATGCGGAATCTTTTCTTTTGCAACTTTATTTGCTTCCTTCTCTGAAGGAGTTGCACTTACTCTGTGGACCACATTTTCACTGTAACCATCTTTTGTTTTGAAGTATGTTTTGCCAGTTTGAGCTGTAGTTGCTGGGGAGACTATGTTTTCATTGTGCCCCAAATTTGCTTTTGAAGAATAATATTCATGGTAATTTTCACATACTTTTTGGGAATTTTTGCCAGTTTCTGCTACATTAGCAGTGGTGGATGAGTATTCATTGTGTACTAAATTTGATTTTTGGGCAGCAGCCTGAATGGAGTCTTCATTGGTTTTGAGGATTGTGTTTTTAATGAAAGCTAAAGACTCTTTAGGATGTAGCTTTTCTGTTTCAGCAGCTTTTGATTTGTGGCTAATGTTTTCCTTAACAGCTACATATGGTTTGCAGGCTAAGTCTTCTTTGGGAGTTGGCTTAGTTTTGCAGGTTATATCTTTGGTCAGACTTCCAACACGGGAGGCAGTATCAGCAGCAGAAACCGTTACTTTGAAGACTGCTTTTTCAACAAGATTTCCATTTGAATTCTCAGTAGTAGGAAGAATATCACTGACAAATTCTCTTTCAGTAGTTCTTTCATCTTTAACTTTGTCAGGGGTTTTCATTCCCCATTTAAGGCAATTTGATGGTAATTCTTCTGAAAATGTTTTATGAAAAAGAGGCTTTACAGTTTTAATAACTGGGGAAGCTCGAAATGTGTTGTCTTTGATTTTAAACATATTTAGCTTTATATTAGATGGAGAGGACACATTTGATGTTGGTAGTGGTGTAAACGCCTTAGCATCATCCATTAAACATTGCACCCAGTTTGTTACTTCCACAACATCTGAAGGTAAGGAAGTTTCTTCCTTCTGGGATTTATTCACTGATTTTTGATTTTCACTTTCTCTTCCATTTTTTTCTTCACCTGCTCTATCATGACTACTAAGTGCATAATACTGCAAGTCTAACATTCCATTCTCTACCGTAGTCATACTTTCTGCACCTAAATGCTCTACCTTCTGCTCATTAGTAACCTGTATATTCCCTCTAGTCAAATCTTCTCTTGAGTTCTGCTCCATTTCACTATGATGGACATCTTCTAAACACAAATATGACTGTTTAGATGATGCTGAGCTTCTGTTTAGTTCACATTCTGAGAACGAATGTATAACATTTTGCTTTGCAATATTTTCTTCCACCTCTTCATTGTCTTGCTGAGTTATAGTAGGTATTTGTAGATTTCTGTGAAAAGTATTATTTGGTTGAAAATCTGAATGGCTTCTCTGTTTCTCCTTGACTTGAACTAAAAGTGTAGGTTCCTTTTTAATCCCAGTATTAGGTTGTTGTTTTGACTCTTCTTCAGCACATTCTTCTTTTTTGTACAGTTTTAGAGAAGGATATTCTGGTCGTTTCCTACAACTCATTTCATTTGATCTTGTACCAGGTATGACTTCAGGAACCTCACTGGATTTACTTCCAAGCTCATTTACCTGCAGATTAATTACTGCATCATCCTGCGCTGTATTATGAAAAGCTTCCTTGTTACTTGTCGTGTTTGTCGTTTTTGTTATTGGTGGAGAGCTCAAAGTCAAGTAGTCATCCACAACTATTTCACTTTTTGAATCTATGGGCTTTGCCGTGCATATTTCCACTGCAGGTGTCAAAGCAGCTTCCACAACATGGTTATTACTTTTAGCATTTGATTCAGGGGCAGGAAGGTCTGACTTAATCTGATTATTTTTAGAAATCCTCTCTTGCTTTAAGCCATGTTTAGTTCTGTCTTGTGTATCATGATTTCTAAAGGCTGGAGGACTATATGTGCTTTTTACACGTTTTCTGTTATCCTTGAGATTGAAAAGCAGACTTGAAGCCATGGATTTATAATTGTCACGTAGTTTATTGTCAGTAGCTGCTTTGAAATCAGGTTCATGAGTAGTCGATACATCAGATAGAGTAGGTGAAGTTATATAATTAAATATTTCTGATATATCTGTTTCTTGTCTTGCGTGTATGACAGGTGTCAAAAGCTGTGAAATACTAAAAGGAGGAGTTTCTAGTTGGGGCATTTGCCCATCCTGTATTGTGCATACATTGTATGGTAATGGTGCTGATTTTTTAACACCATAGCCAATTTCATTTTGGCTGCTTTTTTCACTAAATGGAGAAACAGTACACGGTCGATGAATGGGTAGCTTATTTTTTACCAGATTTCGATTTTTTCTCCAGGGTGTAAAATTACTTCCCATCTCGGATTCACATCGTTTCCCAATAGCAGATGCCTTTTGCATGACAGATGAGGACGCTACACTAGTTTTTCCTTTTGGGTTCCTTAGGTCACTGTTTTCCTTCACTTGATGGGTTTTAATTTTGCTGTCATTTTTAAGTCCTTTGCAGTCAGAAGAATCAGACCATTTTGGAAACTCCTTAGCATGCTGCAGATCTACGTCTTTGTTCTGGGATGAACTTTTCTTATAATCATTCCATATTCTGAATGGGCTGTCTACACTGTGGAGGAATGCATTTTTTGAGCCAGCTTTTTTTCCTTTGTTACTTTTACTTTTAGACACTTTGTTTGTAATGTTTGTATTTCCTGCTTTAGACTGATGAGCAATATCCTTTTCCGAAACAAGAAAATTATTTGCATGTAAATACAAGCCATCATGATTCTTTCCCCTTTCTTTAAGATCTCTTTTCTTCCACGATGCACAATTTTGTTCACATACATTTGAAAATTCCAGTAATTCCTTTTGAATACTAATGAGAGCTGATTTGTCCCATGATTCAAAATCATTTTCCTTGTTCATTTCATTAGCAGTGATTGACAAGATATTTTGTTTGAAGTTAGGGCTTGCATCATTAAAATGGTCTCCTCCTGTTGTATCAAAAGCCTTGATGAGGGATGAAACAATTGACTTGTCTGTCTTTTGTCTCCAGTCTGCTCCATACAAAACATTGTGTTTACAAGTTATTGTATCGTTTCCATCTTCTTTGGAGTTGTGCACCATAGGTAGCTGGAATGTTTCAGCAGTTACTGACTTTTCTTCTAACTTTGCCGAGTGAACACTTGAGATACATTTTTCATTTGAAGTCCTTTTACCATTTCCTGCCACAAGATTAGTGAAAGCAGGATTACATTCCACAGGAGAAATAGCAAAATCTGAGTCATTATAAATTGCATCTTCACCAATGCACAGACTCCTAAAGGCACGATCTGTAAGATTACTAACTTCTCTGTCTGTATCATCTATAAAGCTTCCCACGCTGGAGGTGTCACTAAAGCCATCCATATATTTGTAGTGCCCTTGCATGTTTCCTTTGTGATTCATATGGCCTTCCTCCAGAATGCTAATTTCATGTGCCTAATTTCATGCACAAGGCCAGTTGCTCTAGTCAGTCTCCAATGTGCTTTAGAAATGTTATCTTGCATCTGAACAATTTTCCATCCTCACATTGCAAACTAAATATATTTCTGCAAATGAAATCACATAAAAGTTTTGCATTAATATCATAATGGTCTTCCCCATCTTAAAAACATATTTAGACCATATTGTAGTGTTTCTAATCAAGCACAGTAAGATATTGTTTTCATTTAAAGTAATAGAATTGAAAGTACAAGTTAGATGATATCTAACTTGTACGTTCACTGCTTTTATCCAGCCAAGGTAACCAGTAAACAAATTACATTGAAAAAGCATACATTTATTTCTAGTAGTATTTCACAACAATGGTACTACTCATCAATGCAGATACTTTAAAACTCAACAAACATATATTAAGGTATTTATAAGGTAATACCATTACTATTGTAATTGAAGACCAGGGCAGGATTTGACTTAAAAAAGTAAAACTCTACAAGTCGTGGTTTACAGAAGACCCAAGACCCTGACTAGTAGGGTGCACTTAAGCCGCCTAAACTAAAAAATAAAGCCAAAGGAGACCAAAAATAACTAAAATTTACTGGCAAAAATAACAGCAAACAAATGAGTACAAGATAATGAGGTTGTAAAGGAGAGAAGACACATATTAATAACATTCTCCCATGATCAGTGCTCAAAGTGGGCTGGTATGCACTGGTATGGCATATTCCATTTCAGTGGCATGGTATATTGTAAATGATAGCATACCCGTGCATTTCCCCTCCATTCTGAAAATCCAAGGTACACCCCAACCCGATCTTCGATGTACTGTACTTCTACTGGCACACTTGAAACCCACAAGGAAGACACCACACCTTGGCTCTTCAATGTAACAAAACCTCGAGGTAATCCATTACCCACTCTAATATGAAACTGCGTTAAATTTACACTGAATCTTAAGGGGGTCCAAGAAATCAACAAAACCATTGAGTATCTGCAATTATTTGCTATATCAATAAATTAATGAGACTGACTGAAACATTGGCAGATATTTAATTGATTTATTAATGGACTTCACAGAAGACAATTTATAAATATGCTTTGAGGTGTGATGAGCCCAAAATGTTATATTTCTTAGTATAAGATTTTCTTTGATAGACCTCTCATTTCTATGGTCAATATTGTCCTCTAAAATCCCAGGAGCTTTCTGGCTAGAACTCCCCACACTAGCCCTTGGTGTCCCCACAGTCCTAAATCCCAGCACCCAGTTAACGGTCCACATCACATCATCTACAGTGATTAAAGGGGAAGCATATATTGGATATAATACCCCCTGTTGGTAGTGGCCTGGTGTTGCTGGTAAGGCCATCAAAGTTTCCATTTCCAATGCATAGTTTAGTAGTGCATCTTATCACCCAACTCTTCACTGGTACTACATACCACTCGCTGCAGATCCGGTCCTACCTGAATACTCTGCGAAAATGTATATATTATATGCTAATCACTTATGAGATTAATTTTTAGAATATTCTTCTATATGCAGTCGAGTCTATCAATTCAAATTACTCTGTACATTAGACGAAAAGACATAGCCAGCAGAGTAAAGGCTGTTAAAAACTGCATTGACTGCTACAACACATTGTTCATTATATAACAAGACAGAACATAGCAAAATAAACATGTAGTTTTCAGAATCACATTGATAATTATAGTAAACACTGCCATATTTAAAAAAGTATCATAGCTTTCATTGCCTTTTAATCTTTGTCTTCTTTTTATTCTTTAGTCTAGCCAAATTATAACAACTGCAGATAATCTTTCAGAAATTCAAAATAAAAAATAAACATACCAAAGTTACAAACTTATTTGTCTTCATATTTTGCTGTCTCTGTTCACATGAAAATTTCCTTTTTTTCTTAGGTTTGGTCACATTGATAGCCACCTAGAAAAAAGAGTTGCATATTAAAGAAGCAAATGTAGATACAAAAATACAACTTTCATATTTGGGAATTTGTCCTTTAAGTCCTTCACCTGGCCTCAGATGAACTTTATCAAAGTTTTCCTCTATGGAAACTGAACAATAATATCAAATCCAAAGCTATTTTTAATGCACTGCGACAAGTTGTCTCTTTGATTTAAGGCAGCTTACTGCATCTAAAAAGGATCTTACTGAAAAGGCAGAGGGTATAGGATGTCAGTGTCACTCATATGTCCAGTCATCAAGCTTTACTGCAAACCTCTTCCAGTGAGACCGGTGGCACACACAATACTGAGGTGGCCAACGATTAATCATTCTGACCTGGATGTTTTTTTAAAGAAAATGTGAAAGTTGGCTATCAAAATGGCATTTAACCTGCAAAATTTTAAAAAGTGTTTAAAAATCTCCAGTTTGACTTACTGATGATAAACGGAATGGTTTACTTACACTTATTTTTACACTTTAATTTAGCAGATCACTGTGATTTTAATAAAAATTGTGCTATAAAAATTGGAATACAGTAATAATTTCCATTCATCTAATTTATTTTTAAATGTATAATGCAGCTGCAGTTTATATTTGTATAAGTGTTCTGCAAAAATCGAGGAAGAATTCAATACATAGTAGCAATAAGCAGGATCATATACACTATGCAAACTAATGGAAAATACATGTTTTTCTTTTTGTAGCACATTTTAAGTTTGGTTACTATGGTGCTGAATGTTAATTAACCTTTCTAGTCAAAGAGCAAATGTGATCACAACCTGCAAGGTTAGGCGACAAAGGGAGTGTGGTGGAGATTATGCTGTTCTACTCTGTAAGTCCACTTTACTGCTCCATATTTCTTTACTAGTGACTCTGTGTGGACTGTAACCCATTTACTTCAGTATAGACACCATTCAGAGTGGCTGATTTCCAGACTGCAATCAATACAGATTAAGTGGAGCTGCTTCTTAGCACCATAGTCCTCTGTTCAGATCCCCGCAAAGAACACAGCCTGTGCTGAGCCTGAATATTCTCTCTATGTCTGTGAGATTTTTCTCTAGTTACACCTGCTTTCCTCCCTGTGACATGTGTATTTAATGTATTGATCACTCCAAACTGTCCCTGTATGTCTGAGTATGGTCTGTGTAGACATGTGCCCCACAATGGACGAATACCCATTCTAGACTGATTGCCACATTGTACCTGATGTTTTTTGGACTAACTCCAGCATTTTATGACCCTCAACAGGATTTAATTGATTTGATAATGAACAGAATTAAAACCCTACCATATGCAAGAATTTTTTTAAAGGTATCCAGAGTACATACATTTTAAGTTTTGAGAGGTCAACTAGAACAACATTTTCATAGGCAATGATTACTGAAAAGCATTGTGTAAACTTCTGCTTGAAACATACTGTATCAACACTTATGTACCTCCCAAGTATGGACAGCATGATTAAATATAGCTGCAAGCAGAGATGACTGGTTTCCAAGTTTTGACATATGAGAAAGAGCTCATTTCATTTCAGTGGTCTTATGAGGGAGACTGCGCAAGCACTTTTTGAGCAGAGTCAGGTAAATATAGCATTGTTTCCTGTGCAGATGCAGCTGCTTCACTGTGTTTGAAATGGCAAATTCAACACCTCAGTATTGGAATATTTTTAAACAGGAGTAAAAATTCTGTATTTCCTCTTTGAGCTTACCACTTTACATTTAATCATCTTACACAGTTGTCATAGGAAACATATGAAGCATGGGCACAAATTTCATGTTTTGATAAGATACAATAATAATGTGGTCATTACAGCAGTATACCTCTACAGGAAGTTCTGTAATTCTATGAATTATGACACTTCACTATGTCATTTCTGTGGTACATGGTAGCCTTATTTTATTAAAAGCCCTGAGCACACTTACTTTTCAAATACTTTGAGGCAGCATCATTTCAGATTGAATTTTTACAGCTGGTGTTTCATTATTGAATACAAAAATCATGGCAGCCATCAAAACCGTCTGTTACTAAACCCTTCATCTCCTCTTCTCAGTGGTATGGGTCACTAGTTCAGGTCTTCAATACGGTTAGGAGAGAGAATGGCATTACTGATAATCATACTGTAATGTTTCCATTTACCATATCCTGTACTGTAGGGTGTTAAAGGGCATCCGTAGAGAGGATAAGCTGTGAGGTGTCATAGGTCAGTGTCTACTTTCTCTTTCCAAATGATCCCTGCATCTAAGCATTTATTTCATTTAAATTTATAGGAAATATATGTTCTTCTTCTCTGTTGCCAACTAATTTCAAGTTATTCCTCTGTAAATTTATTAGTGTTACATTACATTATTAAGTTGTAATGATAGGTGAAGTCCTAAGAACATCAGAGGTTAAAAAGTTGAAAAGCATATTAAGGTTTGTGTGACGGTACTGTGTGTATAATTAAAATATATTTTTTTTTATCCAGAATAATAGGTCTATTACTCAAAATAAACCCTATGAACAAGGAACAAAATAATAGATGTTAAACTAAAACCCTGCTCTTCATATGACCAGATGACTGATCTACTTGCCCACTACCGAAAATATGGTGCCACAGGAAAACAAAACAAATCTTCTATTCACCTTCCACAATTCTCTATTCATCTCCCACCACTAGCTTTGGCCCTACTATCTTGTTGCCACTTTGAGTCCTTGCCCATCACTTTATAACTCTAACCTCAGTGAAACACTGACAGGGCCTTTAAAAACCATCATGGGATTATCTCCTGAGAAACCACTTGAACCATCAAGAAAGTCCTATAGCTTCCCCCTAGAGCACCCTAATGCAGTGCCAAAATTCTTTGTATTGCTGTTTCCCAGATACTCCAATTGTACCTGGTCTCACCTTCTTCATGTAATAGGACACTGGAAGAGCTCTCTTGTAAGAAAGCCAAGTGCTTGTCCACATAAGGCCCCCATGCCAACCAAACCCCTTCCTAGCTAAACATTCCACAAATTTCATCTTCATATATGCATAACAATATGAACATATACACATTTAAATATTTTAATAAAGCAGCACAAATAATTTCGTTGATTAAATACAAAATTCTTGGGAGAATTTTTTCAGCACAAATTGTATCATCAGTTGCAAGTTTAATTTTTTTGTGGAATGTGGCATAACTAAGCAAACTTAGAAAAAAATTTAGCTGGTTGAAAAATGGTGGGCATAAGCAGGGTGAAAGAAAAGAACAAGGAAACAGAAAAGGGGCCATACAAATGTGGCACTTAAAGATTTTTTGAAATGCTTGCTGTAAAAACCAGAAGCAAAGAAGAAAAGGACATGTGTTGTAATCTTAACAAAGGCTTTAGGGATATACCTTAAAGGTAGAGATAGCCTTAGCAAAACTTTGCAGACTGGTTAGATAACTATTTCGCTTCCTCACTACTACTCCTTGCCACCGTCACACTCCACTGAAGAATCCAACAACACTCATCCTGCAACAACAATATCTCAACATTATTCTTGGCCTGAGTTCTACTAACTCATTAAGAAACCATGATAACAAGAATGTAGTAAAATACTTTAGACCATTTCTGTTTCAACAGCTGTTGCGTATAGGAGTGGAATAAGCCACTTAAGCTACCACAGTTATGGAATTATTATATGACTGGAGTACACAGTTTAACTGATATCCACTCATCAGATGGCCAAAGAAAAACTCTTAGACTTTTTAAAACATTGTGATCCAGAAAGTGAACTGTTAGAATAATGACTGGAATGATGACCTTACACATTTGAGTTTTAGTGCTTATGAAATTGTAGATTAC
Source organism: Polypterus senegalus (assembly GCF_016835505.1). Taxonomy (NCBI): domain Eukaryota; kingdom Metazoa; phylum Chordata; class Cladistia; order Polypteriformes; family Polypteridae; genus Polypterus; species Polypterus senegalus. The sequence continues at coordinate 269,873,999 of NC_053154.1, forward strand.
AAGTATTGATTTTCAAAATCAACTTCTTTCCAAACTGAATCTATTTGATATACTTTACTGTATCATCAGATAAATGAATTCGGTGCACTCTATGTACTGTGTGTGGTTAACAGAGAATAAGCAGTAGCAGAAACCATGCTTGGAAGTAATGTTTAATGACAGTAGACCAAATTAGATAATTAGGTACAGCAGTATCTTTTTCTATGAAATGAAATACAAAGTGAGACATTCTTTTTGGTACATAGCAATTACTTCTTACAGGGATGAAGTAACTCTAAAATGTGTGCATGATAAGATTGCTTCTAAATATAAACTGGAGATTTTGCTGTGTATTTTCGCATTTAGACCTCACCGTGTTGCAATTAGACAAAAAAATTATGCTCAACTACTCAGCATTTCTGACACATACCCAAACTATTGTGAGAGTTTTTTTTTTGCAATACCCCTCCCAAAAAGGAAGCTTAAAAAAAAAAATACTAATAAATGGTTTGGCATTTTCCACCCAATTTTTAACCTTAATGTGATTAGTAAAGGATAGGCATCTGCATACCTCAGTTTGAACGCTAAATAGAGAATTTCTGTTGACATCTACATACTTTAGTTTTTAGCAACAATGGGTTACTATTAGTTTATGCTACACATAAGCCCAGGACATTTCCAAATTGTTTGTTTATTTTAAAAAATTTCACACTTGAATCTTACTAATCTTGCAACTTTGGCAAATGTGTTTTGTATGGCTGTAATAATGGACATAGCCCCATAGATATCAACAGGATTAAAATTTAAAATATGAATTAATCATATATATATTTCATACACTCGGCGTATATGTATTTTAATATGATAGGAAACAGCAACATAAATAAACAAGAGTACAGTATTTAGTGCAAAAGAAGAGCACTTTTTAAAAAAAGAATTAAGTGAAACAACTCAAAATATGTTGAAAATTTGTATTTGTGCAAAGCTTCACAACAAACATAACTAAATGCAAAACTGGTCTGTAATGGAAATGTAGAATAATAGACATGGCCTAAAGAGTCTCCAGAATAACCATATGACATCAACTAAACCCCAAGGATTTTTTTCTCAGACATGGGGATTCCATTATTTGCTTGTAAGAAACACTTCATTGGCAACGTTAGTTTTGAAATGGTTTCTTTGTTGGCTGCTGCCCTGCATATTCTCCCCATCCCTTTTTCTGCAATTTGTTTTCCTCCTACATCCTAAGAATGCATATGTTACATTCATTTATGATTCTAATTTGATGTTGTATGAATGAGGGGAACCAGACATGGACTGGTACCCTATGTGGGATTGGTTCCTGCCTTGTGCCCAGTGCTACTTCAATAGGCTCGGTCATCATGAAACCGTTATTTGGATTAAGCAGGTCAGAGAATGTTATGAAGTGATTAACACTTCTTTAAAAATGAGAGAAGACTTTACACCCGAATATTGCTGTTGTTGCATAACACAATTCACTGCTGCCCATCAGATGGCAGTTCCTGCCTTGAACCTGAGGCTGATGTCATAGGATCTGGCCTGTAATCCTTACAGTATATGTCTTAAATGTGTTTGATTATGGATGTGTGGATAAACTAGCCTGACCTTATTAGGGTGAGAAAAAGAACATTTGCCCGGGGCTTACTATGTCAACAAAGGAGGAGGCAGAAGCTGTGCTACATGCATCCATTGTCAGAGTGCACACAGACTATGTATGAAGTGGGTATGCCTTTACAACTGAAAATGATTTAATTATCTCTGAAGGCAGGTAAAGATACACAACAAACAAAATACAATATAGTCTGTAACTCTAGAATAAATACATACTGTATGCAGTACCAGGAAACAATTTGATTATGAACACACTTGCCTTAACAATTACAATAACCCTTTTCTATGAAAATATATGTATATGAGTGTAACTTTCATCATCCATCTATTAATTCTCAGAGACGTTGGAGAAGTACAATTGTCAGTTTACATTGGATTCTAAAAACAGCTTGTTTAATAAGTGTCTTATTCATTAGGGCATCAATAAAAAGTACTGACATCTATTTTTTTTAAAAGTGGAAAGAGAGGCTATTGATCAAGTTGTGATTTTCAGGCATTCAAATATCTAACCGTCTTTCTTAGTGCTTTGTGATTGTTTCTTCACATGGACATTTAAGTGCATATTAAGTACTACTTAAAAGTGATTTCAGTTCAAAACAAACAGATACACACAAAGACAGGGGAGACCTTTACTAATTAAAGCATAAATAAAGTCCAACTAATTTTGATATCTAATATATAGTGCATTTTTTACTGATAAATCATCTTGAAGCTGGATTTTATACACACAAACACACCCACACACTGTATTCGGATTCAGCGGGTTTGAAAATGGATGGATGGATGGATGGATGGATTTCAAACCATTGTTATGTGTTAAATCTTGGCACACAGTTTATCTGTAATTATTTGGTGCTTATTATCCAAATAAATCGTGCAGCAGATGAATATCAAGGTTGCTATGTTTACATTGCCCTGTTGGATTATCATCTACTCTTTCGCAGATTTGCAATTTGCTACCAATGACACAGTACAGGAAAAACTACACACAGAGCCTAATGATTAAAAAAGCCTGGGCACCGCTAAATTGAGAATGTAAGAGAAGTGTGCCAAAGTCTCTCTCAGACACCATAAATAGCAACTGGAAGTTCTGTTCTAAAATACCTTAATGTCTGAATTACTGGTATGTTTTTTTTTTTTTGTTTTTTTTTTAAGACAGTGTATTTTACTGGGCTATTTTGTAATGAAGTCTGCTTGTTAGATAAAATCTTGTGGTAAACATAAGGATTGTACTTCATAATAATGTTTTGGAGCATGTGTACCTCTCTGCAGAGGTTCCTAATGAACAAATATATGAATCAATTTATATTCTGCTGTCTTGGATCTGTGTTATTTTCTTATTTCCAAGACAAAAAACTCCAAAAAACGTAATTTGCCTGTTAACTGCATACCATTAAACAATAGTCAGACATCTAGATGACCTCTGAAGTTACATTGGGCGCATACATATTACAAACAGTACAGAGATGTGGCTTTGACTCTAAATGTAAAAAAACCTTAACATTCAAAGTAAAATGTTGCTTTAATCAAGAACCATAATTTTCACAATGCATAACACTCATTTAACTATTGCTAAATTCTCTTTTCCATCAGTTGTTACAGGCTTTGCAAAACATTCCTTTAATGTGAGCTACTGCCTGTTTGCATAACCATTCCAGTCCCTGCCCAAAGAATTTTCATATTTGACCTCATTTGTCAGCTGCTAATGAAGATTACCACTTGGGAGCAGAACAGCAGTTGGTCAGCAGTTAGACATCAGGCAAAAAGTCACCTTGACCTCACGCCAGTACATTTCAGACAGAATAAGCCAACAACTGCACAACTGAAAAATGACCAGTTTAAGTAATTGATTTTATTTATGGTGTATTTGACACATATACTATATTGATTCTTGTATTTCCTCTCTTGAATGTAACAGTAGATTTTGTACATGTAATGCATTTTTTAATGGTTGTATTTGCAATGTATCTTGCAAGCTGTCAAATACAGAGAAACTTCACATGGCACTTAAGGTAATCTTTCATCTGTGCGTAGGACACTGTGAATTAAAAAACAATTTTCCCCAAAATAGTTAAATGAATTTCAGTTAATACTGATAATTTTTTTTAAGTTTATCTTTTTATTGAATAATAGAAGTGATTATTCAAAGATTTCAGGATTTAATTTTTGAAGTATGTAAATGTAATACTTTATTCTTTCCTAAAGGGCTGAAGTGTTTGGTATATAAAACCCCTCTTTGAAGTTAAAATGCCAAATATTTAAATTTTAAACACTGTTTGAGGTACTTCCAGATGGGCTTAAAATGGAGCAAGACAAATAAATTATAATTGCCTTTACTACACTATTGCCACATAGACCTAACTGTGCTATTGTAGGTCAGTGGGTAACTGGTGTTATATACTATTTGAAACTGGAAAAAATCTAATTCGCACTTAGAGGATCTGTATAAAACATTTTAAGAACCTGGCAGGATCTAATCAATAATATTTTAGAATAAGCATTTAAACTGAGGAAGCAGGTTCTCTCCCATCTTTTACTCCATTTATCTTTATTCATTTATTAATTTATCTATTCACTTATTTTTACTTGCTTAAAGTTTTACTCTGCTGGCCTAGCTCTCTTTCTCAGGGGTGGGGGGTAATTTGTTTTAAACCTTTTTTGTTTTTTTTTAAAACTTGAGTTATTTGTATGGAATGTTATTTGATTTTAATAAAATCAATAAAATTAAAAAAAAATAATACATTTAAAACACTGAAAAAGCAACATTGATGTTCTTTGTGCTTAAATTAACCATAAAGTATCTGTAAAATTTCACTTGAACATTTTCTCATTTAAATATTTTTATTGAAATTGAGAGGTGGCCTATTCATGACAGATAAAAATATTTTAAAATAATGTAATATACGCAAGAAAATATATATATATATATATATATATATATATATATATATATATATATATATATATATATATATATATATATATATATATATATATTGTCCAGGATGTGAGAGTAGGGGACATCTTTAAGGCTTGCATCAGGTAAGCAATACCACTCTGAGTAGAGAGTTGACATTGTCGTTACAGTAACTCAGTCTCCCTCCTCCTTCACAGTTCTAAGGGACTCCAGTTGGAAGATGACTGACATCACTGCCTCGCCAGCCCAGTAAGTTTTGCCACTTCCAGGAGTGCACTATAAAACAGTCGATAACTTGCGTTCATTTTGGTTCCTCATCTGGTAGGCATGGAGCTCTTTGTCAGAAACTTTTGTTTTTTGTGACTTCTTTGTATGACTGTCAGTGTCTGCTACTTTCTGCCTAGTAGTGCCTTATTCGTTCATTTTGTTTTTATTATTTTGCCATCATTAAATGGGGTTTTGCCACAGTGACACTCCAACTCTTCTTATTATCTAACATTCGGCATTTTCACAACATATATATTATATAAATAAATATATATATACTAATATGTAAAGATATATTTCTATACTTAGTAAATAAGAAACATTGTGAAGAGTCTAACATGCAAAAAGCAGTGAATTGTGCAGAAGCAAATATTTTATTTTTACTTAACTTCCAAAATTTCGGCCAAAAGAAACTAAGATATACTGTAGTTGTCCATTTTTGCTGGTTGATGACTGACAAAGTGATATTTTGTCCACAAAAGGAGATTAAAAGTCAATGAAAGAATTCTACCAGTGTAAAATCCACAGTGGGTGCAAGATTTGTCCATCTGTTCAGTTTTTTAACCTGCTTATTCTTTTAAAATCTCATAGGTAGACAGTCCCTACCACACTAACACTGAGCACAAGGCAGTAACTATGCCTGCATAACATAACATAGCTTACATTTGTTCTGCTTTACTTTAGAATTTGAGACTGTCATCAGAGCTAGATAGACTAAAAGGTTCATGTACCATATATTGCTCAGATCTATTAATCAAATTATGTATTGTCACAAGTTACATGTATTCCAATTTTAATATCTCTGTTCTAAATTTGCGATATTTTGTTATATTCTGTACTACTGTAGGTTTGAACGGTTTTGTTGCTGTCCTACTGCTACTCTGAAACAGAGAATATTTTGTCATTACAAACAGTACAGAGATGTGGCTTTGAAACTGATATCATTTGACAGTACTACAACTGTATTATTATGCAGCTTTTATATTTTTTAACTAAACAGCTGTCATAGCAATTTGTCTCCTTTGATGTTGCCTCTGTGTATTCTTACAGTACATTACTGTCTATGTTGTAGTCATTGTCTGTTGTTGGTACCACTATACTGCTATGACTGATTTACAGAAGGCATTATTTTACTGTTTATACATGAGAAAAAAATGTACACTTTTATATTGAGTGATATTTTTACCATGGTGAAAATCATAATTTTTTTTAGCATTCAATACTGTGATATAAATTTTTTTCACTTTGTAAGTGGTTACGTTTTTTGAACTCTTTATATGTACAAATTCTACACTTATCACATAATATCTTTGAAAGCCAACACTCTTTCAATGCCTGATTTTGACACTGAATTAACGTGTTTGTTTTTATTTACATTTTGTATATAGTATCAGTGTATTTTTTAAAAGCTGTATTGATGAAAGCTTGAGCATACTGATTGTTCAAGAAACAATTTTACATAAATTAATGATTTAATCCTTAGATCCTGAACTAGAATAGAGGACGTAAAAAGGACATAAAGATTCATTATTTCACTTAAATTTAACAGCAAAAACTTTTTATTGCATTTTTTAGATATGCATCAAAATTGTTACATTTGAATTCAATTATATTTAGAATTAACTTATTCATATCTTTAAGTAAATTCTGTGAATGTTGTTAGATATGAGAATATGAGTCACTTGGTTAATCATCCATTCATTTATTCCCAGCACCTTGAACTGCAAGGCAGGAGCCACATTACTTAAGCTACTATATTTGAGACAGCTACACCCTCCTTGTCTCACATTCAGATTTACTGCCATGTATACTGTACATGGTAAAGTTAAATAGTATGTACTCTGTCTTCTCAGAGTAGAGTAGTGACAGTAAAACAATACCAACAAAAAGACCCTGTCGCAGTAGGGGGCAGTAGTGCTCCCTTGAACCCTCAGGTACCACGCCAAACACCTGGTAAAATTGCCACAATGATTATATTTATTATAATACTGTGCACCAAGCACCCTCCACTCCACTATATTCATAAATCACAATTACAATAACCAATCAATAATCACAATCCTCCACTCCCAGACGCGTTGCCCTCCTACCACCCAGTTCAGCTCACCGTCTGGGAGCTCCCTAAGTCCTTTTATATTCCCTGACCCGGAAGTGTTCCCAATCCCACTCTTGTATCACTTCCTGGTCAGGTAAAAAGTACTTTTCTTCATCCTGGAAGCCCGTCACTCTTCGTATGACGAACTTCCGGGTCATAGTGCACAAATAAGTCTTTGGTCCTCCCTGCAGCTCCCTCTTGCAGCCCCTGTGGTATCCAGCAGGGCTGAGGATAAAAACTACATAGTCCATGACTCCCTGCTGGTCTTAGGGGCACCTCCATACTGCAGGGAGGGCTCCATCTGGCGGCTTGGGGGACTTGGCCGGGATAAACTGCCGGGCACAGTCCACAACCCATACACAGATGCAACATTTATGCAGTTCAATACAACATAAGTATGCAAGAACATGTACAGTATTTGTTATTATAACAGGCTGTTCAATATCCTTACAATCTTTGTATTGAAACTATTTCTGAATCTACTAGTGTAAGTGCCAATGGTCTAGTACTTTTTACCAAAGAAAATCAGTGAAAAGACAGCTGTGTAGGATGCCTGACGTCTTTAATAATCCAGTTTGCTTTTCTTAGGCAGCAACTGCTACATGTGTCCTGAAGAGAAGGCAACTGTGAACTGGTCATATTCTGTGCTGCCTTCAGTCCTTAATGATATCTTGAGTCACTCTTGTACAGAAGAGAACTGTGATATTAGATTTGTAGAATAAAAGTTCTCAGTACACTCTGAGTCACATTTGACTGCAAAATACCCCATCATGTACCGTAGTTCTCAGACATATGGGGCCAAGAGGTCAAAATCTACATGTTACATTCTGCAGAGGAAGTGACATGCAGGTGGATAAATATTGATGGATTAAAGGCCAGAAGTCCACATAACCGTCATCATCAAGTTCTTCCATGAGGACTGATTGAGGTCATTTATGTTAGGTAGAATGCCTAGTAGGGGCTGGGCGGTCTTGTGGCCTGGAACCCCTGCAGATTTTATTTTTTTCTCCAGCCGTCTGGAGTTTTTTCTGTCCTCCCTGGCCATGGGACCTTACTTTTATCCTATGTTAATTAGTATTCCCTAGTTTTAATTCTTATTTATTTTGTCTTTTTTCTCTTTCATCATCATGTAAAGCACTTTGAGCTGCATTATCAATCAATCAATCAAACATTTATTTATGTAGCACATTTTCATACAAAAAAATGTAGCTCAAAGTGCTTTACAAAATGAATAGAAAAATAGAAGACACAATAAAAAATAAACATAAGTCAACATTAATTAACATAGAATAAGTAAGGTCCGATGGCCAGGGTGGACAGAAAAAAAAAAAAAACTCCAAATGCTGGAGAAAAAAAATAAAATCTGTAGGGGTTCCAGACAACAAGATCGCCCAGTCCCCTCTGGGCAATCTACCTAACATAAGTCAAACAGTCCTCTTTGTATTTAGGGTTTTCATGGAAGGACCGGATGATGATGGTCACGTAGACTTCTGGCTTTCAGTCCATCAATGTTGGTGCATCATGATGCTTTGAGTAGGTGGTGGTGGCGCAGGCCGCCACCACAAAGAAACCGGAAAAAGAAACAGAAGAGAGTAGGGGTCAGTACAGATTTTAGAGCCACTATGAATAGTTATTAAGATGAATTGAACATACAGAGTATCAGGATTAAGTTAAAGTGAAGTTATAAAAAGGCCATGTTAAAGTAATGTGTTTTCAGCAGTTTTTTAAAGTGCTCTGCTGTATCAGCCTGGCGAATTCCTATTGGCAGGCTATTCCAGATTTTAGGTGCATAACAGCAGAAGGCCGCCTCACCACTTCTTTTAAGTTTAGCTTTTGGAATTATAAGGAGACACTCATTTGAAGATCTAAGGTTACGATTTGGAATATAACATGTCAGGCATTCCGATATACAGTATAAGATGGAGCGAGATTATTTAAGGCTTTATAAACCATAAGCAGTATTTTAAAGTCAATCCTGAATGACCAGTGTAGTGACATCAAAACTGGAGAAATGTGTTCGGATTTTCTTTTCCTAGTTAAGATTCTAGCAGCTGCATTCTGCACTCGTTGCAAGTGATTTATGTCTTTTTTGGGTAGTCCTGAGAGGAGTACATTACAGTAATCCAGTCTACTGAAAACAAAGCGTGAATTAATTTCTCAGCATCTTTCAATGATATAAGAGGTCTAACTTTTGCTATGTTTCTTAAGTGAAAAAATGCTGTCCTAGTGGTCTGATGAATATGCGATTTAAAATTCAGATTACAGTCAACAGTTACCCCTAAATTTTTTACTTCCGTCTTAACTTTTAATCCTAGTGCATTAAGTTTATTTCTGATAACCTCATTGAATCCATTATTGCCAATTACTAAAATTTCTGTTTTCTCTTTATTTAGTTTGAGAAAATTACTATTCATCCATTCAGAAATACCAGTAAGACATTGTGTTAGTGTATCGAAAGAGTCGGAGGCATCAGGTGCTATAGATAAGTACAGCTGTGTGTCATCAGCATAGCTGTGGTAGCTCACATTGTAACCTGAGATAATCTGACCTAACGGAAGCATATACAGTAGATTGAGAAAAGCAGCAGACCCAGGATAGAGCCTTGTGGAACACAATATCGGATATCATGTGTCTTTGAGATTTGATTACCACAACTCACAAAGAATTTTCTACCTGCCAGGTAGGATTCAAACCAATTTAAGACACTGCCAGAGAGGCCCACCCATTGACTTGAGGCGATTTCTAAGAAATTTCTATTATTTAACATATGTGAAAAGATCGTTAAGTTAATCAAGTTTATCTGGTTAACTGATTGCTAAACTGCTGGCGCCCTGCTCAGGGTTTGTTTCCTGCCTTGCGCCCTGTGTTGGCTGGGGTTGGCTCCAGCAGACCCCCGTGACCCTGTAGTTAGGATATAGCGGGTTGGATAATGGATGGATGAATGGATGATTGCTAAACTGTACCAATATCTGTTTGTTAGCTACTGTATGCAATATGGTAGTTTTTTGTAGATTACAGTTGCCCTTTATTTCAGATGTAATGCATTCTAGTTTGTGTTTGAAGTGGATTTTGCCTTTACTTTGATTGGCAGTAAAACTTTTTTGATGCTATTGAGAATGGTACAGATTTTCAATGTGTCTGTATGTCATGTTTTCTGAATGACTAAAGTAGTTCATTTCACTTAGTTCATGGTGGCCATCCTTGGTTCTGCATGACTTCATTATTTCTGTTTGTTCATAAATCAATTTGTGTAGTTCTTAAAATAAGAAATTTAATCAAGGTTATATTGCTCATTCCCTTAATATGTTATTGCATCAGTATTTTTCTAAAGTGTTTGTTTGTGGGTCAAAGTGGATAATAACTTACCTTCTTTTTTCATATTTTCTTTAAAAAATAAATAGACTTACTTAAGTGTAAATTACACCAATTTAGACTGTTAGTTGGTTTTTAACACATAATAACTTTAAAATTCCTTAAAAGGTATGTATTTTATTTTCACCCATAGATCTATTATTCCACTTACCAGGTATTGAGTTGATATCCAAAATCACTTTTATATTCATTCCTTGAAAAAAAAGAGATATAGTTTAATAAACTGAAGCTACAACCTGCCAAACTATGTAGCAGAGAACTTTATTCAATGTCAAAATCACCTTACACAGTGAAGAAACAAATCTGCTTTCTGTGGTTACAACATTCTGCATAAATTGGATGTTGGAATAATTGTTTTCTCATAAAATATTTCTTATATATATTCTGTTGACCCAATAAAAGGAAGTATTAACCAAAATCAATTCCTGCAGCAATACTTAAGTAACCTTGAATGGGATTCCATTATATTGAAGGCCAGGTTCATACACACTTAAACCAATTCAGTTTTGATTTAGGTTGAGAGAATAAAAAATATTGAGGCAAGTTCAGAACACTGCTGTTCCTACACATGTTCTGTACATTGGATTTCAACTTCACTCAGTAGTGTTTCAGGATCTGTCCGTGAACTTTAAATAGTTATAAGCATTCTTTTGTAAAGTGATTAGTCAAAACTTTTAAAACTATGAAGTAGGGGAAACTTCAGAGGTTATGTCTTTGTAGGTTTAACTATATTCTGAATGTTTGCAGTTTGTTTTTTAATTATTTTTTATTTCATTGATTTTATTGTAATCATTCTATACAAATAGATCAATTTTTACAAAAATAGGATTGAAAACAAATCAACCCCCACCCCTGAGAAAGAGAGCATGGCCAACAGAGTAAAACTTAAAGCTAGTAAAAATAAGTAAATTGATGAGTTTAATAAGCGGATAAAGATAAATGAAGAAGAAAAAGAAATGGGAAGAGAATCTGCCTCCTCCATACTTTAAAAGCTTAATCTAAAATGTTATTGATTAGATCCACCCAGGCTTCGAAAAAGTTCTGCACAGATCCTTTACATGAGAATTAGATTTTTTTCCAATTTTAAACAGTATAAAACATCAGTTACCCACTGATTTAAAAGAGGAGCATTAGGATTCTTCCAGTTGAGCAAGATATGTCTATGTGCCAATAGTGTAGTAAAGGCAATCATAGTTTGTTTGTACTTCTCCACTTTAAGCCCATCTGGAAGTACACCAAACACAACTGTTAATGGGTTAGGAGGGATTGTGACACCAAGGCTGTCTGAAAGGCATTTAAAGATTTTAGTCCAGAATGGTGTTAATTTGGCGCAGGCCCAAAACATGTGACCCAGTGAGGCTGGAACTTGATTGCAGCGTTCACAGGTTGGATCTTGCCCTGGAAACATTTTTGGACAATTTTAAACGAGACAGATGTGCTCAATATATCATTTTGAGTTATAATTGTATATTGTATGCTTTGCGCATATGGCGCTTGAGTGAATTCTCTGCATTACTATCTTCCACTCCTTTTCTGATATGTTGAGTGAGACATCCTTTTCCCACTTTTCATGATTTTATGTGTTAACATGTTTTCCTTAAATTTTGCACTTCTCTGATATTTATGGTAGGCACATGTTGGCTTAATGTACTGTTGTAGACTCTGAAGGTCCAAAACAAAAATGTCCTAAGAAAAGCAATCTTATCTTATCTTATCAGTCACAAGCCAGAACCTTGGTTTACCCACCTTTGCTAACAACACCTTGGACAACATCTTGCCTACCCTTAATAAGTCAACAAACACCTTTAATGTCACTCAAATATCATTATACATGGCCTCATAAAACTCCTTCCACACATGTGCCTTCACCTCTTCTACTACTGCAGTTGCTGCCTATCTGGCTAGCTGGTACCTCTCAGTTAAATCCAGAGGTCACTGTGATAAAAATGCAAGGGTGACCAATTTTTCTTTAGCTTCACAGTTTCACCAGGGTCTCTGAAAACAGTTGTTGCCAAAAGAAATGACAGCCATGTTCCTGACTCTTAATGAGAGGCAGAAGATAGCCTTCTGAAGGTGACATCAGTGAAGTGCTTAAAATTATGAAGAAAATGTATAAAGTTGATCCCGTTGTCTAAAATAAATTTTTCATCTTACAACTTGGAGAATCTAGGTGATTAGGACTGGCAAACTTGTTGGATAGAGTGGCCATGTTCTGGTCAAAATTGTTCTAATGTTTAAGAAATGAGAAATAAACTCATCTCAAATAGGGACGTCAACTCAACATTCCCATTACACATTAATTTCCTGTTTGCATATTCCAGGTCTATCCAATGAACAGATGATCATTTTGAACTAATTCACTAACCATTGCAGATTAGTTGAGAGATTAGCTGCTCTGTTTACATATGTGTCAAAAATATGAAGCCTCAGAAGAAACTACATGATTGCAAAGTCAATCATTGATCTTTGGTTGAAGGCATTCTGTTACAAGAGCATCTTTGTGTTTGAATGTGATGTTAATAATGACTAATTTGTAAGAAAAAATGTAAAGGTTATTCTCACACTATAAAGAAAAGAAGGTAAAAGGCAAACCATTTCAGCTGTGTAGACTTTACTTGATACATAGCCAAAACAAATTGTATTTACTTTTCACTGTGTAAGTAACATTTTCCTTTTTGCTTTGCAGACACCTGCTGACACAGCTCTACGCTATCCTCAATTAACAATTCATCCAACTCCGATTGGAATCTAACAATAATTCATTCTTCTTGTAAAGAAGAGACAGACCCTTTCTGTTACACCCTTCCAACTATCTGCATTATTCCTCTCTCTCTTGACCACTAGTAGTCTTCCAGTAAACTACAGTCAGTAGGTAAATGGTACTATTTTAAACACTAATTACAAAATTACACAAATACTAAAACAACCATTACTTTTTTTAACATTTCTAAGTATAACATAAAATTAGTTATAGATAGATGAGTGACATTCAGTGTTGGTGTGTTATGTCAAAGTGGCACATCAAGCTGAGAACAAATGGCTGTAGTCTTAAGTGATTAATTAGCTTGTTTCCTATCTCCTTACCTGATGACAAAAAGTAGAAGGCAACTGTTTTGTCCTGTGGCCTGCCACTTTGAAAGAGCAAGACTAAATATGGTCTACTAAACTTGAACTAGCTGGAATTAATTGTTTCCTGACTGATGAAATTAAATTAATGCCCATTTTTGGAAATGTATTATACATTGGATGTACTGGTAGTAGTTGGAAGGGTATTTTAATTTTTAGCAAATTTTAGAATTCTGTATGAATATACTATATGAATTATTAATGAGGGAAGAAAATAACATACCAAATTGTACTGCAAATTAAAGAACAAAAATAGTAGATGAATAGTCTGTAATAAAATTTATGACAGCAATAAGAATCTTCCAAGATTTCAGAATGAGCAAAACTCATGCAATTATTGATTTATTGAACTAGTGACATAGAGCAGATGCACGTGATCTAATTAAAAGATGTTGCTCAATTAAAAGTAAAGATGACTATCAGATTTGTAAACTGTGTAGAATAAATGCCTCCAGTCATGGCTGACCATTGCCTTAGAGTTCAGAGTACAATAGGCCCTTGTTTGGTCTTTTCGTAACTGATGTTAGTGCTGCAATATCCTCATTACATTTGAAAGATCTAAACTGCACACATTAATCTAGATGTGATCTCACTATTACATAATAATTTTTTAAAGTAACATCTAAATACTTCTTTGATCTTTTTGCTTCTCTTCATTGTGTCATTATAAATCTGTAAGTCTTTTTGGAGTTTATTCCTTATTGATATTTGTCACCAAACGTATATTTACAGTGAAGGTTTCTTTTTTTCTGCATATACCATTTGTTAATTATCGACATTCAAGTGCATTTTTCAGGTCTTATAGATCTTTCTGAATTTTCTGATAAATTGTTAGCATAAACTGGAAAAAGCACAAGTATAAATCTTTAACTGACTGCAAGGAAGACTTTACCACATTTAGAATATTATTGTTATCATGTGTTTTTGATTTATGACCATTAATATCCTTGTAATCAAATTAGATATCATCAGTACATTCTTGTCCATCAATGAATTTGAGGAGCTATAGAAATTGAACTGTCAAATTTACATGGTTTTGTGTATCTTTGGATGCTTGTAACATACTATATGCTAAGGTATTCTGGAAGGTACTGCAAGGTTTATAATTCAGTCCCTTTATTTTCAAACTGAGAAATGTATACATATTATTTTTACTTTATTTTTCATCACCTGCCTGCCAAATGCTGGAGAAATGAGTATCTAATTAAGACCTAAATTTAAATATATTACTGTTTAAGCCATGTTAACTAATAATGTAAATTAAATACTTGATTAATTGCTAAAATCACCAAGACGTTGCTTGTTTAGACGAGCTCATTAGGCTTCTTGAAATGATTTGGGTAAAACAGATCAAAACTAAAAGTCATATACATCTATCAAAGATCAAGTATGCTGCAATTTTCTGTATATTTAGGCTGAAATGAATAAGGCATAAAGTAAAATAAAAAAGTACTAATGTGCTGAGGGTGACGTCTATTGTGAACATTTTTATGTTTACTTTCTTAGTTTCTTTCTAAAGTCTCACTTATTGAATAATCTTGTACTATTGTTAATATTGTTATTTTGATTTGTAATCTTGTTTGCTTTATAAAGCAATAATGAAGTGCAAAATCTGACAATGTATTCAGTAAACACTGACTGAATAACTGGCTGTCACAAATTAAACTACTGAAAGTTAGACTGAACCACTGAAAGTTTTCAAACTACTACTGAACAACAGAAAGTTTTTGCTCAGTGCTGCTAGGATTGACTCCAACAACCCACCACCCTAAAATGAATTAAACAGGCTTGAGGTTATTAATTTAATATTTAACATCCATCCATTATCCAACCCGTTATATCCGAACTACAGGGTCACGGGGGTCTGCTGGAGCCAATCCCAGCCAACACAGGCTGCAAGGCAGGAAACAAACCTCGGGCAGGTTGCCAACCCACCGCATTAATATTTAACATTTATCTTAAAATCAAATAGCTAATTAATATTAACTATTTTAACTGTAGTTATAATAAAAACGCATTACAGAAAATATAGCAATTATAGGTTGTCATAGTTGTGCAGCAGACAGTGAATGAAATATATTTAAAATATATTTTAAAAAAATGCATTGCCACAAATATGAGTATATTTTGAAATATGTTAGAGTATACTTAAAGGATAAATTTATTCCAAATCTTGAAGCAGGCTGAAATGTATTTTAAAATATGTCAATATTGCCATTTTTGTATATTGCAATATATTTTAAAAATATACATAAATATATATATATATATATATATATATATATATATATATATATATATATATATATATATATATATATAGAATGCTATTAAAAATGAAAACATCATTCAATAGATACCTGTGATGTAAAGTGATGTTTATGTGGGGATCTATCCTAGACTCAATTGCACTGTAACACAGCACAAAATGTAAACATGTTATTAACCTAGTAAAATTAGATAATAACATTTTAAACTGCAATGTTTTGTCCTCAGTATAGCAACGTTGTAAATGACAATTAAAAGTAGACGAGTTCAAATAAATTGTATCTAAAGAGCTTTTTGTAATTCTCTGACATTCCGGCTTTTCATTCTGATTGCAGATTATTGCTTTGTATTTTGATATGCTACCTGACAATCTACAACTTTCCATAAATAAAACATTTGTGCACAGATGCTTTAACATTCCAGACCTGTTTACACTTAAATTGTTAGCCTGACAGTAGAACTTTATTTTTTTTACATTTGTTATTGTAAATGTCAAGATTTTCAAGCTTAGATTGCATGTTTCATATGTTGCATCCTACATACACTGGCACACCTACTGTACCTGTGTGAACCAGCAATAGTGGGTTACAGTGAGTTCACTACAAATTGGATTCACTGGAAAGCCTGTGATTGACTTTTTCAAGGTTAAAAGATAAGGCATAAATGACCTTTCAGAAATGTAGAACTGGCAATGCAATGTATTGCATGTTTATTCAAAATGCATTTATAAATATGTTTGTCAAATTATCCATCCGTTCATCCATTTTCTATACCAGCATATGCAGAGCTGGGTCATGAGGAAGCTGGAGCCTATCCCAGCAATCGTCAGTTGCTCGGCTGGAACAATCATTGACTGATGCACCAGTCCATCGCAGGTGACCAGAATGTCCCCCAAAACACAAACACATGCCAGTTTAACATGTCTTTGAACTGTGGGAGGAAGCCCAGACGTAACCCATATAGACACATTGTTACAATATTAAAAGGTAAATGTTTGTTTATAATTCAGATATAATCTTGAAAAATATATATTTGGACAATATTTATTTTACATTTTATTGAAACATATGTACACATATGTTCAGGTATATTGCAATAGATTTCTTTTTGTAAAAGGCTGTCTGAAGGTTTCAGCGCCCTGGCTTTGAAATCCTTCCCTGGTCATTCCTGACGTACATTTTGTAAGTTCTCCCTGTGCCAATGTGAATTTTCCTACTGATATTCTGGTTTTCCTTATACATCACTACAGATGTGCATGCTGAGTTGACTGTATTTTCCTAACTGGCCCCTTTGGGGTGAGGGTGTGTGTGCAGTGGGCCCTGATGGCCTTGTGCACATGATATATACCCTGAATTAGATTAAAGGGATTTACAGATGTGCTACTAATTACACTTCAAAAACCCCTCAGAAATGAACTGCTTATTGTAAAATTCTCCTTCAATTAAAAAATCTGTAATGATCATCCACTAAAATATAGTTGAACTCGCTAATGTAGCTGCCAGACAGACAGAGTACTGCGCACAGGACAGAATGGAAAAATGAAGAATAACATCTCAAATGCTTCATAAGAATAACTAAATCATCGTGGCAATGAGCAGCTAAACTTCAGCTGACCACATATTTAAATCGCCTAACCGAGAGACGATGGGATACAAAGGGGCACAGGTTTGCGTCTTATATTCGGGATCAGAAGCGAACTATGGGATTCCTTTTCTAAAGTTTGAGTAACAGATAATGGGCCAATTGAAGCACATTTTCACTACTGATGAAGTAAAATTCTCTGGAGGAGGCTTTTCAGCATTCTCACGATGTTATTCAGATTCATTGGATGACGCGGTTCAAAATCGGAATGTATTTCTTCATATACTGATAACAAAACCTGCGCACTGTTTTGGAAAATGATCAGATTTTACAATAACGTTGGGTTAAGATTTTGAACGGTGGTTAGGGAAAAAATAACATAAAGCGCAATGTACAGGAGCACAGTTTATTATGGCACACAATGACTTCCTATTACCGCAGGCTCAATGCCCTGGGAATGCATGCCTGCTGGCCCGGAACACTCCCCACCGCGTCGCGGAAAACGTAGTAACATAATGAAGTCAAAAATTGCAGCCGCGTCTCCAAGTCTCGCCTACGTAGAGCACCTGTCGGAAGATGGGATGATCCTTAGGAGAAAGGTAAAGTGCTTACCAAAATCTGAGCGCGCGTCAAAGTGCTGCTTTAGTAATCAGAAGTGCCAAACCAAGCGCGGAGGCATAGTTTGGCAAACACGCGCATCACATATTAGCACCATCGGGTTATCTCATTGCCAAAACCAGGCGGGCATTTGGTTAACAAGCCCCTACTCGACTGGCCTTAGCGCTCTCACCCCGTAAGTACATGCGTCGCGTTTTTTATTATTAAAAGAGTTGCTTATTGTATTACAAATAGAAAAATAAGCAGGTTAACCTTGGTATTAAAAGAAAATTAAGTTAGAGACGCAACGTTTTGACTGAAGAAGGAAACCAATAGAAACCATGTACTTCAACACTCGGTTCACATTTTTTTTAGTGTAGGATCATTCTTTATTTTTCCTTATTGCTGATACTGACCCAACTCATAGCCACTTTTGTTGTTTTGCAGTGTTGTTTTTGAAGTGAAGTTTGATGAGATTTGGAAAACGTTCATGTTAGCGGTAACATTTACCAGTAGTTTCCCTGCCCTCCTCTCCTCGTTTTCAAGTTTATATCTAGTTTTCAGACATCCTTCATTTCTAATTAGGGCTGTGTTTAGGGTTCGTTTATACGCGAGTGGCAGTGTGGCATAGATTTATTATTTTTTAAAGCAATACAGCTTCGGGTAATTTAGTAATTATATCAGTGAAGTTTGAATGATGCCAGATTAGGATCCAGATGCACCCCGCGACGGAATGTTGGATGATCTATCTTAACACTTAAATTATCTGCCGATCTTTACATTTTGGCTCGCTGCAGCCGAGGTGGAAGTAATGGATTCCTCAGTTTCGCTAGGAAACAAGTAAACATGTCTGCTAACATGTTGGATCGATATCCCGTAATATGCATCACGGGATCCAAAGCAAGTTCATTTTAATGTAGCACGTCTTTGTTTGCATGTTCTTTATATTATATAAACTCAAAACATACATTTTTGGTGGGGGAAACACCCATCTAGATGTTCGCTGTTTGATATCGGCTTTTGCGATCGGTATTTAATAGCAATTGAGATGCCTTTATTAAGTAATATATGTGACGGATGTATAATTTTCCAAGATGTTACGATGATTTAAGGGCCGGTTGAACAAGTTAAATAACATACTGTAAACAAAACCGAAAGGAATATAAGGGGCGGCACCCAGATTGCACTGCTTAGCTCTGCTGTCCTATTAATGAAAATGAAGGGTACAGTATTCCTCTTTACAACAACCCAGTAGGTTCACGCGCAACCTATGTGTTTGCCAGCTTTTGTACACTACTGTACAGATATGTGCCAGTAAGTAGCTGGTTAGAACATAACTTCAGTCTCGTCGCGGTTTTTAACAAGGAGCTACATTTATCTCCAGGAACCCGTACTGCCTTGTCTGGACGATCCCATTCTTTATGCACAGGTATTATCGCCTCGGTCTCTGTAGAACCGGACTGCGTCTCCCCACACCCCTTTATTGGAATGGATGG
The DNA here is from genome assembly GCF_016835505.1 of Polypterus senegalus. Classification (NCBI taxonomy): domain Eukaryota; kingdom Metazoa; phylum Chordata; class Cladistia; order Polypteriformes; family Polypteridae; genus Polypterus; species Polypterus senegalus. The sequence continues at coordinate 269,893,329 of NC_053154.1, forward strand.
CTCAGAAGTGGACTGTTTGTAGCATGGCCTATCTTCGTGTTTTTGACTTTATGACTGGATGAGGGTGCGAAAAGCAATATTTTACAAGTAAACCTATGGATGACTTGCTTATTGAATGAGTCCGTGAATAACTATTTTTATTCAAAACAAGATGATTGTGTTGGTTTTATATTCAAACACTTCTAGTTGATTTTAAACACTTATAAAATCTATCAATGGAACATTAATGACATAGAGTTAAGTATCACTCAGTACGTTCAAACTTTCTTTATGATATTCACAATTAAAGTCTAAATAATTTAAGGTTTTGTAGTTAACAAATATTTTTTAATCAACATGACACATTTTAAACAATAAGAAAGTGAATTAACAACTGAAATTCATGTCTTTGTATAAGGATGTCTTTAATTCATCCATCCATCCATCCATCCATCCATCTTCCTACTCACTTATCCAGGGCAGGGTCATGGTTTCTAGATACGGTATTAACCTTTATCATTACGTTGTAGTGTGGTGACATGTTACATATTGATTAGACATGTAAACAAAATTAACTATATAGAAGTGACAGGACCACTATTGTTACTATTACTGTGCTGCTTCTAGTTCTGGTGAGAAACTGCTGATGGATGTAATGGGGTAAGGAAGTTAGCTGTGCTGTATCAGGTAAGCCACACATCTGTGTAGAGCGGCCTGACATGGCTTTTATTTGACATATTGCTTTAATAAGCATTTTGGGTTTTTTTCTTTCATAATGTTGGATTACTAAACATTGTTTTGGTGCTGTAGTGTTTTTCCCCCATTCTGACAGTAATTTAATCCAGATCTTTCAGCTCTTCATCTTCTCCTTGCCATGTGTGGCCTGTTCAAGTATTGGAAAAAGTTGATTAGAGTGATACTGTTTTTGCAGTTGGAAGGGTATGTTGTTATTGTGGCCATTTAATGTGTATTTTTAGTATGTATTAGTGTGATAACATAACATTTTCCAATCTGCTTAATAAAATTCAGGTTTGAGCAGACCGGAGAGTATCCTAGCAGCATTGGCACAATGCAGGAAGCAGCCTCAGACATGGTGCCAGTCCATTAATGGGGCTGTTTATTTAGACATCCTCATTTGCATTTACACAGTTCCCATACAGAATTTGCACCTCACCTAACCAATATGATTTTAGGAATGTGGGAAGAAAAATCGGTGTACCAAAAGGTAAAAACAGGCAAGCACAGGAAGAACATGTAAATTCTACATACACAATAGCCAGACATGAGAATATTACCTAGGATGTTTAATCAGTAAGGCAGCAGCACTTGAAATGGTGCCCGCTTTCTGACCTATTAGTATGGTGTTAAAAGCATAACCTTTGCACCAGTTATTGACTTGTAGTTCATTGATGTAATGTTTATTTAATGCATTGTACAAGCTAGTACAAGTAAGTTTCTTTACTTAAAACTAGGGGGCTTTGCCCCCTGCTTGCTTCGCTCACCAACCCCCGGGCCTGCACTACACATTAGCTTCTTTGCAGTTTTAATGATGTATAATTTAAACAGATTATTATGAGAAATGTTACATATGCATAATAATGCTAACTATTTTACATTACAGCAAGTAATTAACCATATAAAAAAATAGTAAAACGTAATAATTTGAAAGTATATTAAGTTTCATGTTGCGTTAGAGTTATTCGTTGCATAATACGATTTTGTTCTGTTTGGCTTTGAAATTAATGTGCAAATACTTTTTAAACTTACCCTTTTACTGTAAAACTTCAGTAAAAACAATTGTTTGAATGCAATTTTCGTCACTATTACATTGAATTTTAATTCTGATTTTGGACTTTCATCATGACAACGCAATGTATACCCATGATTGAATTTCGTTTCTTTCTATTAAATAAAATTACTTTCTCAAATTCTAATGTTATTCTTGGAAGATGTACTACATTATCTTTCTTGCATATATCCTCCTTTCTACAGTAGTTTGTGCGGTGGAAGACCGGACAGTGTTAACGGTTGTAGATATTCTTCGGGATAGTGTAAGTTGATGTTTTCATCTTCCATGCGATCACCACTAACTGTTTCAGCATAGTCTGTTGGTACGCATTTAACCAATTTGCCATTTAACCGATCAACATTTTTGGCATTAATTCATTTGACTTCATCATTTCTCGGTGCTAAGATTGCCCGTGTGCTAATTTTTTCTATTGATAAGCCTTTGTTATGAAATCCTTCAGTAAGATTTGGACATAATAAGTCTTCTTTAATTGGGGAGTTAAAGTGAGGAAAACGTTAAAATTTATAAGAGTTAAGAAAGCAGGAACTGTGTCTATCAAAAGCATTCACATGAATTAGAGGTGAGAGTACCGTGTGCATGGTTGAATATGGTTGAGAGGAGGGGTGTAACTTGAAAAAATCTCATGACCAAAATCTTGTCTTGCGGGACTTGGAAAAAATCACTTGAAAAAAGTCTCGGCCCAGCATTTTTTAATATAATAGAGGGACATAAAAGCAGCCCAAGCTACTTTTTCAGTTATGATAACCAAGATTTCCTTTAAACACATTATTGATTTTTTTTTTCTTTTTGTTTATTTAAAGAGCTTCTATAAAAAGCGAAATTTCTTTCTTGGGACAAATAAAGTTCCTATCTATCTGTATATGTATCAATCTATTACAAAATCATGTGTTTTTCAGTCTAAATTAATATGTTACTCACTTTCACTTTAATGTTTTTATTAAAACAATTACTGCTGATGGTTGATTGTTATGTTAAAATTTACATAAAGCTTTACACATATAAAACTGAATATTTCCAAGTCAAGTAATAACATTTAGACACAGTTTGAACAATTCAGTTCATATTTGTGAATGGTACATTATGACTAAGCAGACTATCACTCACACTTCTTTTAGAAGACACATTTCAGTACTTGTCATCAGAAACTGAATGAGTTCAAGTCCACACCCAAATCAGTTTTTAAGTGGAAAGCGTAGTAGAGTTTAAAGGCAATAGTCCTGTTTTTCTGTCTTTTAAGAGCAAAAACCTCAAGGCAGAGGAGAGTGGACAGGTGCCGTCACTGGTATAGTACTGAAGTGACAAAAGAACCAAATCCCAAGTATCAGTATGGTAGTTAAGGAACAGGCTGTGTCATTCACGACATAGTACACATTCCATGTAGATTCATGGGATTTTGAGTTTTTACACTAGATGAATACTAGTCCAGTGATACCTTCAGTCAATTTTTTTTCTGGCAATTTATCCAGAAACGGCTGAATTGTTTCACATCATAGTTTCTTCAAAGTGTCCAGATAGAAGAGTACTTTTTGCTATTAAAAGACAGAAAAACATGAAGGTTCCCCTTTAACACTTTTGTTTTGTTTCTTCTTTTTTGTTCCCAATATTTTCAAGCAGGTCTACAGTATGCTATCATGATTGCTACTACACTAGTATATACTTAAATGATTGTACTGGCAGTAAAATACTGATAATGTTTATTATTTTTTTAGCATTCACTATATACATATTAATCCTACTTTCAGTCAGAAAATAAAGGACCAAATGCTGTTTTTAACTGGAGTGATTGGTGACAACAAAATTCTAATACTTATTGTAGAAAATGATTGTCTTCTGTAGACTTATATGTGAAGACATGGATTGAATATTGATTTGCAGCTCTAGTTGAGTGCAAGTAAAAGTGTGCATTTCAGACTAGAGTGGCTGTCACCTCTGTGTTGATGGTAGAAATTCTAAATGCAGCCAGTTTGTTCATTTGTCTGGAGAGCTTTGGAAGTTTGAGTGTCAGTTTTGTTAAACCCATTTGAATCTAATTTAGGTCTTTCAGACAAATTATGGGCCAATGATCTACTGTCTCATTGGCAGTTCCAAATAAAAAAATTAATAAGTTTATGACAGAGTAAATTCACAATATACATATTACGACATGGCTCCTCTTTTCCTTTTCACTTAATGTTTTCAATGTATTTCAGGTTGAGATTTGAAGGTGGCGGCACGTTGGCGCAGTGGTAGCGCTGCTGCCTCGCAGTTCGGGGACCTGGGTTCACTTCCCGGGTCTTCCCTGCGTGGAGTTTGCATGTTCTCCCCGTGTCTGCGTGGGTTTCCTCCGGGCGCTCGGTTTCCTCCCACAGTCCAAAGACATGCCGGTTAGGTGGATTGGCGATTCTAAATTGGCCCTAGTGTGTGCTTGGTGTGTTTGTGTGTGTCCTGCGGTGGGTTGGCACCCTGCCCTGGATTGGTTCCTGCCTTGTGCCCTGTGTTGGCTGGGATTGGCTCTAGCGTACCCCTGCAACCCTGTGTTCGGATTCAGCGGGTTGGAAAATGGATGGATTTGAAGGTGCTTCTTTTTAGCTGCACTACTTAATATTTTATTACTAGTGTCTAAAGTTATGTATATGAAGAACTATTTTTTTCACCTTTGTGTATTATTTAACTTTTACCAACTTCCAGTTCAGCCCCCGTGTTTTTAAATTGGCATTCAAGTTACAATGTTCCCTTTCATTTTTTAAAACTCTTCTGTCATAATATATCTTAATGTCGATTTGGTTTAGCCGAAGTAATAATGCTCCTTCAGTCTTAAAAATTATCTTTTATCCTGCCACCCTGGAGTTCTTCTCTGTGTCATTTCCAGTGCTGTTGTGTCCATTTTATAACCTGGAGTCCAAAATTACAAGCAATATTCCATATATAGTTTTACAGGTTCATTATGCACTTTAAATGTTATAGTAGCACTGTGACAGTAGAGCATGGGATAAGACAGTCTTGTTATAATTTTTTTTTAAATAATTAATTTATTTAAACAGACAGTTTAAATGCGCTTGTTCAAAAACAGTACAGATCTCTTCAATACTAACAGTAGCCAATAGAAAATACAGAATAATATGGTAATTTTTTCTACTTTAACAGTTAATTTTTTATTTACAGAAACAGTGCACATTAATATTTTAATTAAATATTTAATTAAATGTCATTGCATACAGTAGCCTATAATTAACATGTAAATTAAAAGACACAATTTATAACTGCTTATAAAAATTAATCCCAAATGTCATGCTCCAGATGTAGAAGGTGAGGTTGATGACAAAGAATTTGAATGTTATCGGATGATTGTGTTTTAAAAATGTCTTCAATTTGGTCATATTTGAGGATTTATTGACTTCCTTTTTCAAGCAGTGCCAGTAAGTAACTTTTATGTTTTCTATCTCTCAGTTTGGTTTAAAACTGAAATGAGTTCAAGCTATTGAATTTACAATTCACTTTGAAACAAAATCTACCTTTACCATCACTCTGTTTGATTTTTCGTATATATGATCAGTAACGGGGCAAAATCAGTTTTTCCAAAAACAGTAAGTTTGACTAGCTAGGAAAAATTGTGTCTAATATAACTGATTTTCAGAGCCTTGAAAGCTTTGGAGGGCATGGGCACAACTTTGCTGGTTCTGATTGTTCCATCCAGGTAACTTGATGCCCTTGCAGTGTTAAGTGCGGCGGTGCTCATTACGCATGTATTATTTTATACCCCTGCTCAATTTTGAAATTAACATTGTAATCACTACAGATTGATTATATTTGACCAGTGCAGAGTGTCGTGATTTCTCTGATTTGTTAAAATTTTACCTTCTAAAAAAGAGAAAATATTTATAAGTTAAGTTTTACATGAATATGGGTAGTGTCATCATGGTAAGCCAGTTAACCATTGTGTTAGCTTTTCTTATCACTTATGAGTATTGTTTGGTTTAGGACAGTAATGAGTCCAATAGGACTTTAGTTGTTCTAATAAGGTGTATTTTATAACTCCAAGCCCCTCTACATTCTGCAGTAACTGCTAAGTATTTTTGCTTAGTACATGTTAAACTTGATATCTCTTATATCTGTATATTTATTTAAATTATGTAATCCTTGATCTTCTGCAGCCAAAAGAGGTTGGTATCTAATACAAACAGATTCAGAAGAGTAGAATCCTGTTAATGTTTGGAGTCAGAGTCCAAAGTTCAAAAAGCTACATGTAAATGTTAGAGTTGCTTTAGTCATAAAACAGCGTATTTAATTAGCTTTCTGTAGTAATCTCTGTGAAGCGCTGCCCATCATTTCATACTAAATTCTTTAACTTAAGTTGGCTGACAGCTGGAAAGGGCTCAGTGTGCTTCTAAAAAGGGGTGCAACTGCAATGTCTTATTTATTTGCTGCTTGTGTGCAGTTGCACTTCAATGCCCAGTCCAACCGATGATGACCTTTGAATCAGCCCTCATACCAAAGTTGTTGACTTCTTTTACCTTTTTCATCGGTCACCATAATGCATCTAGAAAAGGGCTAGTTTCTTAGCTTATCATTTAGTAAGATAACAGCACTCCATTATTTGCTTTTTTGTTGATACATATTATTTAATATAAAGTTGGCAAAAATCTTATATTTACAGTACAGATTCAGTCATTTGTGTGTGAGTTTACACCAAAATTGACTGATGCCCTCTCAAGGGGTATTTCCTGCCTTGGGTCCAATGCTTCCATTCCATGCAGCTCTACACTGGATGGTGAAATTTACAGATGGAAACATAACAAGAATGACTTGATCAGTACAAATTTTTAACTTATTGCTTTTTTATAATATACTTTTAATGAATGTACTGTACTATATATATATATATATATATATATATATATATATATATATATATATATATATATATAAAATAAATATACAGTATTTTAAATTTACACCTCAGATATTTTTCTGTAGTCATAATTGCCTCAAAAGAGGGCAGAAAATCCATCAGGAAGCCAATTAGTTTGTTAGGACGTGGAACTGACAGTCTCTTGAACTGAAAATTTGTCACTGCTGTCCGGATAAAGAATAATAAATTGCTCTATTGAAAATACTTTGATAGATTCTTGAAACAACTGTCTTTAAAACTCTATCTTCATGAACATTTCAGGAATAGTTCAGAAAAAAAAATCTGCATCTGCAGCAAGTAAATCAACAGATTAGGCATGCTAATTGGGGCACTGAGAGTTTTTGTTTGCTTGAGTTGACAGCCGCGTTAAGGGAGTTGTCAAATACATTGTTGTAATGCCAATTGGTCTCTGACATTAATTCAGCTGTTCACAGGTAAAATGAACATGTATTCTTGATTGAATGTTTTCATTTACTTTTTTAGCTGACAGTTGTAAGTGACATAAAATGAAACTGAAACAATTATATACCGCACATATGTTTACAGTTAGACTACATGTAGATTCTTTGACTTCCAAAGGGTAGCATATTAATTTAAAGTGCCATCCTTGTGGTTTACATTCCAACACTTTAACCTAAAGTCATATTTTTTCATTCTTTATACAAATTACAGATATTGGCCTTACATATGTACTGTAACTTTTCCTTTGTTGAACTACTGTAGAAAGACATTATCATATAAATAGATTACTCATTAAACTACTTTTGAACCTGCTTACTCCATTAGCGTCCTGGGTATGATTTTAAACTGCATCCAGCCCTGCATGTAGGCCCTCCAAACTTCAGGGAAAACCTGGGGGTTGGTGGCAGAATTGCCACTCCAGCCACCATAAAAAACATCACACTGTTCCATTCCATCTGAACTAGTGTGGTGCTGAGGTGTCACCCATTGCATGGCTGCACTCGGGTCCTAATTTGGGATCCTGAGTTGGTTTGTCATGTGGTGGGTGCGACAATGCGCTGTATCAGCGGGTGCTCCTAACCTCTCCTCTTTTACTCCATTACAGGTTTTGAGGAGGAGGATGAAACCTATGCTGGAGGTATTGAGCACAAGGGAGAAACCTGTCCTGGGTGAGACATAAGTCTATTTCTGAGTGCACACACGTGTACAAAGACAATTTAGAGATGTCTTTACAACTAGAGTACCTGGGAAAAATGGGTGGAATGAAACTCCACTTGGACAGTGACTAGACCAAATAACAAACTCCAGTCCTTGGAGATGTGAGGCAACAGGACTAGCCATTATCCTTGAATTAATATTACTTTTAGACAAAAATGACAAGATTACAGTTAAAGCAGCAATCGAGAAGAAATAGGTATTTTAAAAAGAGAAATTTAAGAAAAATCAGTAAGGTGCAAGACAAAAGGCCTTAAAAATTAGATGAGGACACCCAAATCTCCTATGATAAACTTAACAGATCAGAGTTCTGGGTGTGAGAAAGAAAATGCTGAAAGAATGCTTATATATGTCTGTAACATAGATATTCTTAGAATGTAGGCAACCAAAATAAACCACACCCCATCAAATAATCAATTTGTGTATCTCACTTTGTAACAGACGTTTCTCCCTGTACAGAGTGGGAGGAAGCCAGTACTGGTAGCAGTGGGTAAAAAGCTTGAAAAAGCCACAGATAGGTCTTAAGGGCACACTCTTGTACACCCACACTTACTCACATTAGGTCAATTTAGAGTCACTAATCAACTCAACAGTTTTTTTCTAATGTTACAAATTTCTGCTTTTCCGAGTTTGTAGTGCAGACATCAATACTACATTTGTTAATTTCATTTACAAATTACTTTGGCCAGGCTTTCAGAGTTACACAGTATAATGGCAAAGCTGTTTCCCAGAGTCACTGCTTCTCGATTATGCTAAAGTCATTCTGAAGTGCAAGTCACCAGCAAAAGTTACTTGTAATATTGGAAAATATGCACACTGTCATTTAAAACATAGCTACAATTAGTTTATATTCAGTTGTAGAAAAGGTGCAACAAGTGTCTGAATAACAAGATTCAGAAGAATAATGAACCACAGAGAAGTAGGTGGTTGCTGGAGATAGAAAAAAAGCACTACATGCCTGTCTGGAAGCATAAGTACAGAGGCAATTAGCAGTTATTGGTGACCCTGACATTCCCTGTGGGTAGGCTTCAAGAAGCTATTTGGTTAAATGTTCTTCTGAAGTACTGGGAAAATGGAGGATAGAGTGTCTGCTGGAAGTCTCTTCTTCATTCACTTTTAATGGCATTAAGTTGATCTTTATCAGCTTTAATTGATATATGTACTTTCAGTGCTGTACACTTACATATATATTTGTAGAACTGAATGTTAGATTATTTAGACATTTGCCTTTGTATTAAATCTTGAGACTTGAGGTGCAGATTGTCATACATAACTTCCTTACAGTTTTCATCAGTTTTATTTGTTGTATCTACTTATAGTGATTATTTAATCCAATACCTTCTTGGAATTTAAGCGTTGAAAGGCTTCTGCTAATTCCTGAATAATGGTATGATTTTTAATATAAGTAATTATTGTCACGGTTCTGGTCATATGCGGTTCATTCTTATATGTTTGTTGTGGTGAATTCTCTTCTGTTTTCTGTGATTTCTGGTTTATTGTTTACTGGATTTCTCACCTCTTCTCTCTTTTTTGACCATGATTCTTGGATTATTGTATTGGGACTTTGTTAGTTTCCGGATTGCCTTTTTAGGTGTATTCATTTTTTGTGCTCTTCAGAGCATTTCTGTGTTTTAGAACATTTGAGTGAATAAACCTTTTATTTTATAAAGATTCATTGTCTCCCCCTATATACAGCCAAAGGTTGATGACTACCCTGTCTCTGTAGCTCTCATCTGCTGCATATTTGTTTTGGATGTACAGTTTCTTGGCTAGTTTCACTTCTGGAGAGCTGGCTACCCATGAAACCAGCAAAGCTCTCCTGGGAACTGACTGAGTCAAGTGTGTCTCTGTGAACCAGTGAGGATTCTGACTTGCTCCCAACACAACGTGGAGACCCCTGTGAAGACTTTGGAGGAGAACTGCCCACATCATAAAAAATTCAGAGGTATTTCAATGGTCCTTTGCGCACCCCAAAACCATTGCAGTGGCCATGTTGTTTGCAGTTGCTATGTATGTTGCCTATCAAATGACAAAGACGTCTCTAGATGTATTCCCACTGGTGTGTGTATGTTGTTAATTACAGTATTGAACTGAAGATTAACAGAGAGTACTCATTTCAAAGCAGTCAGGGTTAAGAAACACAGGCTAGTAACAGACACTTTTGTCTGAAGATCTCTTTTGTTTCTTGAATTCGAATTTGTCTCACGTTTAAGTGCTTCAACTTCTCTGATATGTTTTATTTACATTATAAAGGTGAGGATAGTAAATTGCCAGTTCCCACAATTCAGTGATGGACTGTTGGGTTAAACTCTGAATTGGTCCACCATGAGAGCGTGAGTGTTTTCATGTGTGTTAGTGTACCTTGTGAAGGAGAGGAATCAGCATGCAGGGCCTGTTACTGGACAACATTAAACTTGATTAAGTAGGTTTTTAATGAACAGATGAATCCTGAAGTGGATTGATCATGTTAAAGAATGAGTAAACACTGAAAAATATCTCAAATTGACGATGGAAATGATTGTGTCTTGGAACATTCATGCTGTTGTTTATAACCCATAAAGCATGAGTATGTTATCCTTCCTTAAGCATGTTATGCACTCATACTGAGAAACTTTAGTGCATCTCATATATTTACTCTCCCAACTCTCTAGACTTACTTTCTCAAGTACATTACCCTCAGTTATATACATTTTGGACTTTTCAGTGTCTGCACATAATAAAGAACAGATGATAAGGGAAAATCGAGTGATAAACAAAGATAATTCATTCATCTGTAGTTGTATTTTACCTGTATTAAAATGAAAACATTGTATTTTTCACACAAGTGCATACGGTAAAAAATGCACAACGTTGTCCAAAGTACCTGTTGGATTTAGCTATGAGCAGTTGCTGTTGACAACTGCTCCTCATTTTACATTTATTTGCTTATCAGATACCTTTATCTAAAGTGCCTTACAAAAGAGGTCAAGGTAATTGAATAAAAATCAGTCTGGATTCGGAGAGGATTGTTAGGGAACAAGTGTTACAAGACAGTGTTACAAAATGAATCTTTGTAAGTGAAGAGCTCAGAACAAAATACAAGCTAATTACAAATCCTAGGTATTGGAAGCCTTACAACTACAAATAGTTAGATAGAAATTCACCAAACAAGAGATTTTTCAAATACTTCTTAAACACACTGATGGAGTAAGAAATTCAAAAGGAGGTGGGCAGCTTGCTCCATCATCTAGAAGCTACACATCAAAAGAGTCTGGATGGAGATTTGATGCCACACAGAGGTAGCATCACTTGACACTGATCATCAGCAGATCTGATTAGTCGAGAAGGAGCACAGGACCTCACATGTGTCTTCATATATAGCTGTTGAACTTTTGTCTACTCTGTAGGCAATCATCAATGATTTGAACCTAATATTTGCCACTACAGGTAGTCAATATAGTGATCTGACAAGAGAAGTGACATGCCCTCCTTGGCTGACTGAACGCCAGGTGTGCTGCTGCATCATATTCAGTGGCTTAGTGATACATGCCAGTACTTCTGCCAGCAGAATCCTGGACCAGGTGTTTTGCTGCATACATTGTCAGATATGTTCTTATCTTTTAAATGTTGTGTAGAGTGAAGAAGAGACTTGTTTGCATGGTCAGTGAAGGACAACTGGAGAATGAACAAGTTCATGTACAGACTTCACTGGTGTAAGCGATAATGAGCCAAGCTGAACAGAGATTTAGTGCTGAATAGATGGACATGTTGGCATAACAAGGAAGTCTGTCTGCCAAGTGGAGCTGGAAATTGTTTTCCTTCATCCAGGTTGTGATATCAGTGGGACATGCAGAGATTATAGCTTTTACCATGCAGTCCTCTACAGAAAACTACAGATATAGTGATATATCATCGGCATAGTACTGATAGAAGAAACCATAGGACAGAATGATAGGACCTAGGGTGGAAGATATTCTAGAGTAAAATCATTTATGACCAGAGTAAATGCTGTGGTACATCACAGGAGCTGTCTGATCATTGCATTCTGGTCTCCCGCACATCGATGTTTTCTCACAATAGCTCATTAGACTACTAAGGTTTAAATGGTCTTTTTCTTTCAACATTGATAGTTGTCGGTTATAACATTTCTATTTTGTTTTTGCTCTATTAAGTTGCTGCTTGTCATCACAGAAGCAGGTGGCCACAGCCTGGTAAACTTTTAAATGTGCATTTAATTCCTCAGATGCTGGGCAGTTTTCATTTTGGGAGGCTTTTTACACTTTTGAGGAATTGACCCTGAGCCAAATTAATCTGTATATCAATGGGCATTCGTAGCTTAATTGGGATTTAGGAAGCACCTAATGATCAAGTTTAGTTACAAATAAAACAGCAAAAGAAAAACTGACAGCACAGTTTGATAGCTGCTCTGTGTTTATTTTCAGTTTTACCCTCTAAAAGTGTTAACTAGATACCTAGGTAACCTAATATCATATATGAGTCTTTAGGATATTAGCCCTGAAGAGTGCCTATGTTACAAAGGATAATGAACAGGCACATTCATAGTGGAACACATTTTTATTACCTCACGTTATTCAAGCCATGTGCTAACCTAGTTGATGTTTATGAAAGTGGGCGTATGAAAAGGCCAGATAACGCTTTTTAGGTTTCAAAATTTTCCCAGACTCCCTCCTTCAGTGTGTGCTTCATGAACTAATAAAATAAACATTGATCCATGTTTTAAAATGAACAGTCACCACATTTTATCCTCACATTTTAAATTTTTTTGCATTCTGTGTTTAGAAAGTAATCTTTAATAAATTTAAAACAAAACAGTGTCCCACATGAATGTGTAATCCCTACGCATCTTCATTGTCTTTTTTTCTGTTATTAAGTTACATATATACTTATCACATTAGGCTGACTCAAACATGTTTAAATATTATCCATCTTCATAATGGTAAAAACAGGGTTGACAAAAGGTAAGATGCAGCCTCACCTGAAATGCTAGTTTGACAGGGTCCTAAACACTTTGGTTTATTCATTTATTGTTCAGAAACTAAGCAGAAAAGTATTTTAATTACTAAAAAAAACTTTTTAAATCAAAAATGGGGGATTAACATTTTAGGCCAGAGTATTTAAAAATTAAAATTACCAAGAAAAATTATATATAAATCAAATCTCATAGAAACAGGAGAACTTTAAAATTTCTGCATTGCTTTAAAAATAGTTAGGGACAGTTCAGAGTAATGGCTGGAGATTCTTAAGTTACAGTTCTCATTTTAGTTTATTTGAACAGAATAATTCCACATTTTCACAGTGTTTTTTTTTTTTTATCAAATCTTTGTTTATAAAGTTTTTGCATTATTATTATTTAAAAGACAGTGGTCCTAACAGAAAGCCATACAGTAAATAAAATAATGCTTCATAACATATTTAAGCAAAGAACATTACTTTTATTTTAATTCATGGCATAAAATGATTATTAGGAAAACCAAAATTCTACCCATCATCAGACTCACTTGATGCATTTCTAGGTGCAGGGAACAAAGCAACATGTTTTTGTTCCAAGATTTATTACATGCAGCATCAATTCAACAAAAAACTGGTACATTGTATGCTTTAAAGTCTTTTCACTAAATATGTAATTTAACTGTCTAAAATGATGTAAGCTTAATTATAATTATAAACAATTTCATCTTAACCCAGGCTGGCGTGTTATACTAGGTAAAGTTAAACTTTGTTGGTTTGTAAGCCTAGAACTAAGTTTTACATATTCGGCTATATGCATGTGTGTACAATATCTGTTCCCTTCTGATTAAATATATCTGCCATTTAAAAAAAATATATACATTTGATAATTTATATCTTGTTTGTTATGTGAAGCATTTATTTTTAACTTCTTCTTGTCCCAAGTTACTGTATATTTATGTACACATAGTGTATGTTGAACAGGCGTTATATTGTACATGAGATATATACCTGGATAATACCTTATATGCACATGTTCTTGTGCTTGTCTATGTGTACTTTTATATATACCTGTAACAGAAAACCAAGTGTGTATTTAAAAAATTAAGATTTGTCACAAATGGTATTATATAATTCTATATAAAAAATGTATGCTTTTTTTTTTTTATCAATTTCAGTTTTAAACACTGTGTTTTGGCAGCATAATTATATCAAACAATACATGTGTATTTGTAAAGAAATATATTTTTATTTTTTAAATGCCGCCTTTTTTATCATTCAGATGCATTAAATAATTTTATTTTGTATGTTTGCTTAAAAGATATTTGTATTGCAACTTCAAGACATTAGTTACACTAGTTACAGAAATAGTGTATAAAATACTAAAACTTGTTCTCAACCATTTTGTTTTTATTATATCCTGAATGATCTAGCTCAAAATTATTAAATCATGGAAAGTATCTTACCTCTTGCTGTTGTATTCCATTTTAAGATAGGCTTAAATGTCAAGTCTGCAAGTATCTTGATAGAAATCCGAATAGCGTCATTGGAGCACAGCAGCTACAGTAAAAATAGGTACTTTTCTATTACTTTCAGAGCATGTCAGTGGTAGAACCATTAAGTTGCTGAACAAAAAAACAATTCAAACAAAAACAAACTTTGAACATACTCCCACCTCATTTACCAGGTGAAACAGACTAAGCAAGGAAGAAGTGTAGAAAAAGTACTGAAAAAAGAAAGAGAAGCTGGAGAAGCCAAACAGAGTTGTAACATGGGATGAAGCTAGCACACGTATTGGAATAACCATTTGGTGTCGTGTATCAGGCAGATGAAATAAACAGGCTCATCAGCTATTTTTATATTTGGAGTTGCTAGGTTTTCTTATGGCCTCGTTTATCTCTTCTCTCTTCTTGAATTAAGAATGTTCAGTAAATTAGTCTGAATTAGCACTCCCAGAATTTTATTGTAGTTTTCTGCAAAGGTAGTAAATAAAGTTAATAAGGCAGTAAAGTTCACTGCATGTTGTATTGTATAAAGGATACTATTTGTGGGGAATGCTGCTTTAAATAGAAATATATATAATCTTCATGCTAGATGAGTCACTTAAAGGGACTATATTAATACTAATTACTTGTGATTGATTATTAATTAAAACGAAGAAGACATTAGCACTGCTAATAGCACATGCAGCTGGCAAATACAAAAACAGAGGCAGAAAGTGACTGTGCAGTTTTAGTTTTCATATTATATTTGTTCTGGTTTATTTTAATCTTCACATTCCGATATTTTAATTTGTTTGCTGTTAGTTCATGATTTCATGAACTATTTCAACAACAAGATATGTTAATTTATTTTTAAAAATGTTTTTATTGATTTTAAATAGAAGCAGGTAACCTCCTATACAATCAAGTCAAACTTAACAAAACAAAGCAAAATTCAACCCCACCCAAGAGAAAGAAAGGAGAGCCACCAACCAAAGCTACTGTAAAAGCAACAAGAAAGAAATGGAGTCTTATTTTGAAACATTATTGATTGATTCTGCCAAATTTTTAAAAAGTTTTGAAGTGAGAATTACATTTTTTTCCAATTTCAAATAGTATAGAACACCAGTTACCCACTGACTAAGTCAAGAAATGTTAATTTAATTAGGGTGAATTATATTTATTTTGGAAGTCTAAAGTTTGTATATCTGTTCCCAGTCCAGGGCTAGTTCCTGGTTAGTGTCTCATGCTGGCAGGACAGACTCGAGTTCCCTTGTCCTTGGTTTGGATTAGGAATGAGAGTATTATGTTATTTATATGTCATATAAGGGTCAGTGCACTTGTAGCTCTACTGCTTTGCATTAAGGAGACCAGGGTTCATATCCCAGGTGTTCACTGGGTGTTCTCCCTGTGTCTGCGTGGGTTTCATCCAGGCGCTCTGATTTTTTGCCAAAGTACAAAAACATGCGGGTTATGTGAATTAGTGTTGCTAAATTGGCCCTAATGAGTTTGTGTGAGTTTGTGTGTGTTTGCTTCCCTAGTCCAGGTTTTGTTCCTGCCTTGCACCTTATGATTGCTGAGGTACATTCCAGCTGCCCTGTGACCTTGCCCTGGATTAGAGGATTAGGAAGGTAGATAAATGGATATTTATATAATTAGAATATCATTCATTCAGAATACTTTTATTGGAGCAAAATTTGACTATCAGAATATAAGTAAATGTATACAGTATGTTATCATAAACCTGGCTTATCTTCAGTTATATTTTGTAGGTTCATTTCATACTTGTGCTGTGTAGGCACTTGGGTCGTTTAAAAGTGGAAAGGTATTTGAGGGCATTTTTATTTTACTATCTGTAGACACTTACCTCTTAGCAAAGAAGGTCATGGGGTATGCAGAGGATCTGAGCACACAGCCCTACAGTTTCCAAATGGTTTTCACGTCGAGTAATCTTCCCACAGCCTTATATTGCAGACAAGCGATGCTATAATAGGAGATGGCAGCAGTGAATATTTTCCCAGGAGCACAAGCTACTGGAGAGGAGAGCCCACTGATATGACAGACATTCACACATGCCTCAGCAGAAGGCGAAGTCTGCCATCATTCAGAGATACAACTAGAAACTTTCTAGCATGCTAGATCACTGACCTGTTGGAGCTTTTTTTGACTCGCTAGGGATGAAAGGCTGTTTGTCACAACCCGCAGGTCCCATACTGTAGCTGTCCCAGCCAGATGCCTTCGCTCTTGATTAAAAATTTATTTAAGGCCTTAACACCTGAAAAGTGATTAAAATGTACCTTAAAAGGCACTTGGTGGGCGTAGCATTTAATGCATTTGTCTTTTACTTAAGAGGAAATTCCATCATCAAAGCATATACATTTCTGTAAGTATAGCTTGCTTTTAGAATGTAGTATTTTGCCAAGCATTGCTAAAATAAACCAGTTTTCAATAAACTCTATTTTTTAATTTACAATTTTATCTGTTTTTTTATGTTATAAAGAATCTCTTACTAAACTTACCAGCCTATTTTGGCCTGTGCAGACAGGCTGACTGCTAATCTGATCAGGAAAAGCTGGTCTGATGAAATGGGTGGTAGACATGTAATACCATACATAGCACAAGTATGTACATTTAGATAAAATGTACAGTATAAACTATACATCACTAAGCAGCATCTAATGCATTTGTTATATACCATAATTCAAATTAATTGCAGAAATGTGAAAATTAATAAGCATGTTTGAGCCAGTATAAATTTATTTAATTAATGAAATGTGCAGTTTTTCAAATGAATGAACGCATGGCATTTACTCAAGCATTGCAAACAGATGTTCAAAACTGTACAGACACCCCCTTCTAATTTTGGAACGAGACTAACAGTGGCAATGTCACATTCAAACCAAAGTTTTAGATTTTTGTTGTATTTTGACATAATTGGTGGCAAACCATTGTATACTCTGGAGCGCTTATAGTGGGAAACAGTTTTGTTTGTGTTGTATAGTGTTTTTCTGTTCTAATTTTTCTGTGTGTGTGTGTGTTTGTGGTGCATGTGATCTTGTGGCTATTTTAACTATAATGTATTTATTGATAGTGTATGGTGCATAGAACTTGCATAAGTATTAATTAAGTGTCACCTCAGGCTTATTTCTTCCTGGTGTCCAGTGTTACTGAAATATGTTCCAGTCCTTTGACTCTGAACTGGATTGTGCAAGATCAACAATGTAATGAATGGGTAATTTATATTTTAGGTAGATTTCCAGAGGTTGTGTATGTGTGCAGGGTTATTGTAAAAAGCTCATTGGAAATGTGATGTCTTTTATCAGTATTGTGTGATAAGACTTTTCATAATATAATAATTAACTGTGTTAGCATTCAGTATTATTTTCTTTATCTACAGTATCGTAAGTATAAATTTATCTTTATTTTATTGGATTAAAAACTTAAAACATTTCATTATGGGTTTTTCTGGGGCTTTAGAAAAGTGTTGAATAGTAATATTGGTTTATTTCTCTCAACTGAGATTTTCATTTCAAGTTTTGTGAGCTTGCGCTGACCCCATGGTCCTAACAGACTATTCCTTGCCTGTTCTATTCAGCATGTGTTTGCTTTTCCCTGGTAGACCTTAGTGAGAAGTCATGCAAAATGATACCTTTTATTAGCCAACTTAAAAAGATTACAATATGCAAGCTTTCGAGGCAACTTGGGCCCTCTCTTCAGGCAAGATGTAACCTTGCAGACCTTTTAAGAGTACTTTGTTAGCAAGCAGTGGGCCTTGGCAGTCATTGCTGCACACACCTCCTGTTCACTGAGCAACACTGAGAAAATTTAGCAATGCTCTTAATCACATGAATCTATTTATAAAAACACACGCTCAGATTCTCGGCATAATAAATAGCCTACTTTTAACTATTAGGTAATTCAAAAAGCTTTTCCTCAGATACTTTTCACATTTTGTTATCTTGTTCCAAGTTGATTCCTACACACGTAACATGATTCAGTTACTTTAGCAATAATAATATGTTATGTTTACAGAGAACATTTCACATGTTTAGATTACTTTACATGCACAGATAAATAGACATTTATGTAAACAATTGTACTTTCTTGTTTCATCTGCACCTCAGGCCTGTAATGTGTCTTGCTCAGGGTCACACAGTGATGAATGTGGGATTGAAACAACAGCCTTGTACTTTAAAGTTCAGCACACTGGGGACCACAGCACATATCCTAACATTCCTTTGAGCCACTTCTCCCAGGTACAGTACTCATCTTTAAACAGGTTAAAGTTCAATGTACAGATTGTGCTCCTTCATTATCAATAAGTAATTCAGCTTTGACTTTGCTTCCTTGCTGTACAACATGAAAATTGTGGCAGCCTTCCATTACCGCCTGCCCCTTCTGTCAGTTTGTTTCTGTCTGGCTTGGTTTGCGACGTTGTTGTCTAGTCCATGGTAAACCAATAGCAGCAACCTGTTCCTCGAGACGCAATGTCATAAGACTTTATTAAATAAACATTGAGTCACGATAAATTTTAGAAATGAACAAGTGAAGCCAGAGATCTCTTTCAATGTCACAATGTCAAGCTCACTTTTAGTATATGCACAATTTGAGAATGTGTACAGTTTTCGGTGGAGAGAAGTGGGTAAACACTTGAAAGCAACAGAATTGCATTTTAAACCCTTGTTGTAAGGAGTTGTTAAAACTCTTGCAGAGAATTAGTCAGAGCACTAGACTGTATAAAAGGCTAATTATAATAATGGATGATATTGATCATGCCATTATAATAATACTCCCACCCATCCATTTTTAATCCCTTCTAACCCATTTCAGGATTGTGGAGGGTCAGAAACTCTCCCAGAAGAAAGGGGCACAAGACACAATCCATCTCCAGCCAACATTTATTATGTTAGTGTTAATTATGAGTTAAAGATCTGTCTTCAGTTCTTGGATAAATCTTGATGAACAATGCATGCTTTTAGCTTGTCTTTTAATTTTAATTTTTTTCTGGCTTCTGACAAAATCACAAAGATTTACTGATTAGTTTTAATGGTAGATTGGTCTTGTGTAAATAAGTATGGTTTGCTGCTGACTGGTACCTCATTCAAGGTTGGTTCCTGCATTGTTAAAGGCAGAGAGAATGGTGTGGTAGCTGTGGCTCTGAATTTTACGCCATGTGGTTTCTGGTTTAGTTCTTGCGTTTGCCTCACAGTGTGACACTGAGCAAACCATTTTAGCAGCTTCTTCAATGTATATGTAACTTGTTGTAACATATAGTGACATTAAGTCCCCTTGGAAAAGCGTGTTGGCCACTGATAATAATAACTGTAGGTGATTCTGCAGCTTCCCACAATCCTGTTATGAATAGATCATATTCAGGAGCTCAATGATAACTGTTTTATGTATGCTTGTTTTTTATGAATTATTTTGGTTCACCGATTATAATACATTTTAATAAACAAACAACAACTCCCCCAAACACACTTCAGACCTTCTGGTTTGTAAAATGAAGCAGCTTGCAGGTGGCAGTTAGATGGTGATGTTGGATGCTTTCAACTTATGTTTTAACAACTTAAAGAGTAAAATATGGCTATGCAGCTGGTTGTGCTGCACTTTCCATTAGAGTAATGTTAAAGGTCTCAAAGACTCAGAGAGTGCTGCATCTGGATTTGTGTTTTCATCGCTCCCCTCTGAGCATAGCAGAGAGTAAAACTCAACTTGATGTCACTTCTTGGTCAAATTAAACCTGATGATCCAGCAGTCCAGCTGCTCTGTTAATTATTCTTATAGTCTAAAGTACTACAGGATGTAGAAGCAAGCACTTGTTTACATTATCATTATTCTTCTTTATTATTGTTGTTATTTGTGTTTCCCTTTACATATTCATTTTTTTTTGCTGGCAAATCCATTGGTAGCCAGAAATCTGAAGGCTGTTATTCCAATAACTAATTATGAAGGACAACAAAGCTTTTGCTTCCTTAATTCTATGGGGTGTATTTTCTGTATTGTGGCCTTTTGATAACAAACATTGACAGTTTTATTCTATCACATACTATTTTATTGCCTCAGTCTGTCTTTGGTATTTTTAAAATTATATTTTAAGTTTTCTAATATGTTGCCCACAAATTAATGTTTTTTATTTAGTCCATGCATGGCTTTGGGTTTTGAGCAGACCAACAACAATGGTGTTTTGATTCGTCATTGTGAAACCTGAAAGCTGCCTTGTTACACAGTGGCAATGTCCACCCTTTAATACTTTTTGTATATGTAGCACAAATGAAAGAAACCTACAAAAACATGAAACTGTTGTTATAACATATGCAGTACAACAACTACAACTAGAATGTCTGAGGTAGTCTAAAAGTAGTGGCACTTCTGCTAGGAATGCAGCTTGGATATACCAAGTACTGTTGTTTCATTTACAAAAGGGACAGCCAAGCTAAAGTGTCTCATTACATTACAAAGAACTGGCCTCCCCATAAGCATTTGGTTCAAGGGCAGGAAAGTGTGGCACGTAAAACACTTGTCAACCCAGCAAAGATATTTTTACCTCCTCTTCATATGAAACATGGACTGATGAAAACTTTTGTAAAAATGATAAACAAGGAAAGTGAATGATTTTAATATTTGAGACAGATGGATCATTCCGTGTCAAATCAACCAATGGCACATGCACTTCGGACTCCATAAATTCTGAAAAGTACTAGGTGTATCCATGTTAGTCATGAGACAAACCTGTAATTATTATTTTTTTGATGTAAGAGCAATATTTTCCAAGATACATCCAGTTTACCAAGAGGAGGGTGTTGTTGATTTTATCTGGCCTTATTTCTTCATCAAATTTCACAAGTCCATAGCTCAAGAACTAAACCACTGAGCAGGCTCCGACTTTGCACGCTGGTATATTAATTGGTCTAGTATGTAACAAAATTAAAACATTTGTTCCAGATGACCCTACATGGTCAAAGCAGCCCCTTGAAGTTGATCAAAATTTAATTTGGGTTTTTGGCTTAGCTAAGCTTAGGCCTCAGAAACACAATTTTATAACTAACACAGATTTTAGATTTTTTTTCTTATTCATATAACTATATAGGCTTTCTGAAAAAAACAAACAGAAAAGTAACTGTAACAGGGTTTGCACAACAGATTTCACAAAATCCAAAAAATCATTTTGGATTTCATTTTCAGAGCACCCTAACGGAATGTGAGAATGTGCAGATAATTTAAAAAATATTTTTCATTTATTCTACATTGTCCCTTCTTTCTCAAAATACAAACCTTACTTTTCTTATGTAAATCTTTCATCTTTATCTTCTATAGGCTGAATGTACCATGTGTCAATAATGGTAATCATTGAGTTTTCAATCAGTAAGTTATCTAAAATGTCAAACGTTTTTTAATATCAAATGATGTTAAATGATCTAATGTTGCTGAACAGGTAATGTGATTTTCTATGGCCAAAAGAGTACCTAGTACTTGAGAATATCACTGTTACATAACGATAGACACTTGGAATAAGCGACCAAGTAGTGTGGTAGACAGTAAGACGTTAGGGACTTTCAAAACTCGACTTGATGTTTTTTTAGGAGAAATACGTGGACAGGACTGGCGAGCTTTGTTGGGCTGAATGGCCTGTTCTCGTCCTGAGTGTTCTAATGTTCTAATGTTCTAAATATCCCCCACAATCTTTCCATTAAACCAGAAATAAGATGGCAAGCTCAAAATCAACCGGGTGTCTGATGAAGACAGCCAATTGACTCTCTGAATATTCACCACTGAAGCAGCAGCTGAGATCCAGCCCTCTCACGATCACACTCCTGATGAATCAGATGCGTCCCTCACATTAGACCAGTGCCCTATTGAAGGCTATGTTGGGTGCATGTATGATGAAAAATGTTGGATTGGTGTGATTCATGACAAGAGTGAAGCAGAATCAGACATCCTGATATGTTTCATTCATCCAAACTATCCTGCGCAGTCTTTCCATTGGCCACCTTGAGTCGATATTTGGTGGGTGCCATTACAGTGTGTCATTGTACTGCTTAGTGCACCTACAACACTCAGTGGGAGACAGTACCACGTTGATCTCAAAGATAAAGATGCCCAACACTCTGCACTTTGATTGAACCAGAAATGAAATGGGTTTCATTCCTGATGCTGCAATACCAAAATGTTAACATTTAATTATAACTAGTGTTGTTGCTAATGATAAATCAAGTAGCTATTGTTCATATGTTGTGCTTAATATGCCTTTGGTGATTTATTTTTTTCCATTTCCAATCCTATACTCAAGTAAGTGATGAAAAATTTGATGATTATCAATACTGACAAATAGTGAATTTAAGCCATGCTTAGAATGGAAAATAAAAATGAAAGATTCACATAAGAAAAGTAAATAAGTAAGTAAGACGTAAAACCAAGGTGCTGACACTCTGTAGTCATAAAAGATCCATGGGCATCTTTCGTAAAGAGTAGGGTGTATCCTGATGTCCAGGCTAAATTTTCCTCAATGGCCTAGTCATTCTGGCCTCTAATCATCCCCTGTCTCTATTTGGTTATTGCTCTCTGTCACCACTTCGCCATCTAACAGCTAATTTGTGGTGAGTGTACTGGCGCAAATATGGCTACCGTCACATCATCCAGGTGGATACTATACATTGCTGCTGGTTGAAGTGACTCCCCATTCACTATGAAAAGTGCTTGAAGTAGTGAGAAAGGTGCTATATAAATGTAAAGAGTTATTATTATTTTAAGTGTTTATCCTTCAGTCACATGCATTCCAAATTAACACCGTATTGCCCACTGTAATATAGATAAAAGAACACTGGATTTGATTTCTTCATCTTAGGGGGGTGTCAAATACACAAAACTTCTGAGGGGAAGATAAAGACGTTATTGGAGTGAAACTATTTAGTACTGTCAAATTAAGCAAGGCAGGAAATGATACTAATCATGATACCTGCATCTTGAGGAGATATAAAGGTATGAATGTGTAGGCCCAGTTGCCATTTTTTCTGAGGTGCAGGTTGTACCATCAGCAACTCATTGTAAAAAAAAAATCTAGGAGCTGGTTGTAGAAGTCAGGAAGAGCATGGCTGGTCCCACTGTTTATCGAGGGTGGAGTGGTTGAGTTGTGTGTGCACCAGGCAGGTCAGGTCCGTTTTTGCTTATGTTCTATTGCGATGTGGATATACATATGCTCATTTGTACAGTGGTATGTTAGGACAGTAGCACAAGAACAGGATTTGCTAACAGATTCATTTAGGAAGACCGTCTCTATTCCGGGCAGTAGCTTGTACTCTCTGGAGGCAGTAGCAGAGAAAATAATGTTGGCTAAGCTGCTGGCAGTCATGAACAATGCCCTTACACCCCCTGACAACCTTATCCCCTTTAGCACGAGGCTGCCAATGGAAGTCTTCTTGGTAAATGCCACTAAATATTATAACGTAGCCTTGGCATTTTAGTTAGATGAATGTAATATTTTTTATCTTTCTAGTTCATCTTTGATGCATTGTGTGTTATATTTGGGTGTGAGAACATTAGAACAGTTTTTATGAGAACAGGCCATTCACCTAGCCACCTGCTGCCAGCTGTTTCATTTTGGGATCAATCGATCTGACTGTATTTGTCTACTGTATATTTTAGAGCAGTGTAATGTTTGAGGTTCTAATTTCTTTAACAATGCCTGTCTATGAATTAGTGATCTTTAAATACATGTTTTTGCTATAAAATGCATTTTTTCATATTTATTTTGAATGACTTTTTAACTGTATCCTTGTATACCTCCATCTGTTTTTTAAATTTGTTTCTATTACAGGGTTACAGAGCTATATTCAGAGCTATGAAATTTATACAGTGTATTTATCAGCAAGTTTAGAGTAATCAATAGGTTAATATCACAGAATTTACTCGTATGTGAGGATTATCCAAAGTAAGGGGAAGTACATTTAAGGATGAAACAAAGGAATATTTACTCGAATAACTTTACAGCATTTAAAAATAACTAAACTAGATGCTAAGACAAATTAGTTATTGACTGACACAACATTTTAGTAACTGAACGGTTTCTTGTGCATAAAGTGTAATTTTCTAAAATCAGATGGTTACATCTACTTCTGTATTATTTCACAGGAGGAAACGCTGATGTAGTGAACATCCATAACAAACATCAAGGAGACCAAAAACACAAAAGGTATGCTTATTTCCTGAACAGTGACAAGGCTGGGATGAATACAAGAAGAACATTAATGTACAAATAGATGGACCAGGAGCAAAACCATGGTGCTACATTCTGGTTCTCTGTATACAATTCTTGAATCTTTGCCCTCCTGGTAGGGTGATTTGACCACTTGCTTTCTTCAGAATGACAACATAGCATTCCATTTAATACCCCCCTTCTCTCTATGCATCTCCCTCTCTCTGTCTCTCTCTTTATGGACAGTTTAGTTTTTGTTTTTTGTTCCTAGCTTTTCAACCACCTGCTAAATCAAATACATTCTAGCCTGAGGTGACTTTAAATATTCAATCAAGTTCCAAAATCACTTCAGAAGTCAGACCATCCCTTCTTTTACCACTGTGCACTAAACTGCAACATTCTGCAGTAGGTTCTGGTGTCCTTAACAAAATATATAATCCTGCTGCTTCTAGTCCAGCACCGTGTTCTAGCACCTAATGGGTTAGAAGTTCACAAAATGGACTCTGGGCAGTTCCTGCCTTATTGCTTGGAATGATATGCTATTGCCTGTTGGTTACAAGATGGTCTGCCATCTTTTTGATGGTTCATCTGAAGTCAGATTTATAAAACTAAAAAGAGTTTTGAAATGTGCATACACCACTTTACATGCAAATTTCACCGGAAACCATTGTAACATTGTAATTGGCTAAAATGTTTGTATACGATTGCTGATTATGTCAGATTATCCGAAATGACACTACATTCCCTCTCAAGTACACATACACTTTATTTTCCTAACATAATACATTTGAACAAGATAGCAGAGCAAATGAAAGAATTCTACTCTAGTTATTTGGACCTTGCTAGCAAGAGTACACATCATAGCATATCAAATAAAAGATTGTTTTTTTTTTCCTTCCATAAAGTGCCTTTCGTGGGTCTTACTTTCAGGGAGCTACTAAAACTGCTGGGTCTGGTACTATATATTGCCATTATTTGCAGAAAAAAACTATTACTGTATAATCCAGAACACTAAGTACAATGTAAAATTATTGTATTGTACTATATGTATTAGGATCTCACAGTAACACAAACAAAATAAAAATAATCAGTTAAGCAATGTGTCTGTCAAAAAGTTATCATCGGATCAGTGCTGACTTGTAACTGGTGAGCTATTCAGTTTTGAGGATGAGGAGCAAGCCATCAATGGCTCAAATACTTAAAACATTATGAAACACAAATCTCATGAATTGGTAGTCAATGGATCTACAATTAGGGCATTTTCATTAATCTGAGTTGGTTGTCAATACCATATTTTTGGAATTTCATAGGGAGGATGTGGCAACTTTAACAGCCCATTTTCATGCCCTGTTGGAGATGCATGCTCATGATGCTGCATAACAATAAAGATCATAAGGAAAGCTGTAAAGTTTACAGACAAAATAATCTTAGAAATATTTGTACATATTTGTAAAAACCCAGTATTTGTGTTTTGTCGAATACCGTTTTGGATTTGGCTCCACCTGTAATGTAAAAGGTTTATTAGCATAGTCCAGGTATGATTGTTTCAGGGTGGCAACCGGTTCATGTTGCATTCCAGTGTTCACATTGATCATTGTGATTTACAAAGGTAAATTGCGTAGAAACATTTGAGCTCCAGGTTTTATAAATCAGATTTTTTTTTTGACGTATGTCTTTTCTTGTTTTTTGGCAAAAACATATTTTCACACTCAAATCGACATAGTTTTAGAAATTAAACCCCTGTTTTCTACGGTTACAGCCAGCTCCTGGCATCAGCTGAATATCCTACTATCTATTATGCTTTTTCTCAAGCCACAACTTTCTCTCTTCTGTACTGGTGTCCCTGCCTTTTCACCTCTAGGACATGATGCATTCATCCAGATAACTTCTTATGTGGAGACTGAACTGCCTCCAATATATGTAAGTTTGTTGTTGTTTTTTTTTTTTTTTGAGGGAGTTTGGTTTCCCTTGTCCATTTGAAAGATTTTGAGTGTTAGGTTAACCGGCAGCTGTAAATGTTTCCCTTATGAGAGAATATGACAGCATAAGGGACGCAGTGGAGCCCTGTTCAGTTTTTGTTCCTTTCTTGTACCTGTTCCTGCCAGGATAAGCAACTAAGGTGGGTGAGAAAATGGATGGATGACATTACTCTGTGTGTAAAATATAGTAACATAAATGGTAATGTGCAATAATTAAAACAAAAAAGTTTAGTTTTAGTTTTGTTTTAGTGATTTTCTGTAATTTCTACAGGCTGCATTATTAATACACCTAATTCATATGTATGTCATACTGAATTTGCAGGAAGTAGTTTGCCAACGCAGCAGACTCAGGAAGTGGCTAAATGCACAAGTCATGTGACCTGCATATGCATCTCAAGAGGACAGATAATGAAGTATGTGCTTCATAAAAGTGAGCAGATGACAAAATGAGAGTATCTATGGGTTGCATGTATGCTTTTACCCTATTTTGCCTTGGTAAGTCATTTTTTTCATTTTTTTACTTTGATGTTTATAAAGAAACTTTATTGAGAAAATAGTTAAATCTGTATTATTATTTAACTTTGTGTAAAAAAATAATAAAGGGAAGTTATTCAACTGGTTCTTTATCTTTCTAAAAATATTGTGTGATAAATATATGCCAGAAATTACAAACAGAAAAACAAGATCTATTATAAGGACAATTTTTGTTTAAGTTGGTAGTAGTTACTTTTTTGTTTACAATTTCATTTATAACATTTTTTGGTAAAAAGATGATGCCTTAATATTAATATGTTAGGAAACAAATGTATGTGTGGGTGAAGCTTGCATGGTGCCTTGCCTTGCATTGATTTGTGTTAAGTGTAGACTCCAATTCTCCATTACCCTGAAAATAAAAATGTGCACCCAATATTAAGACATTTCAGGATAATAGGGATGGATGTCAATAATTACAAGTATTGCTGCAAGGCAGGAAACCACCTAAAATGGAGCACCAGTCAATTGCATAGTGTTCTCATGAATATGCACACACTCGGTCATGTACAGCCAATTAATAGGGTCTGAATAGCTTTAGAATTTGGGAGAAAACCTCCATGCAGACTTCATAGAGAGTATACGCTTCATAAACATCTGCTAATGACTCTGTGACTGTGTCACCATATAATGAAATATACGTTTTTTAACATGTTTTAGTTGTCTGATCTAAAATAAAGACTCATGCCTTCTGCATATTTCTGTGCTTTCCTGCTTTTGCTAGCCGTCAGTAAGATGAGAGGAGTTGAGCGAATGGATGAACGTAAGCAATGTTAACACATACTGTATTGATGTATGTAAAGGTTTTTTAGATTTTTACTGACATAGAAAGTTCATCCTGTTACTTGTAGATGTCTTCTGGCAGTCATGAGAAAAAAGCAGAAAAAAGCCAGAACTAGATGGGAATTACTTTCTTTTTCCAACATTTTGTTTTCCTGTTTATTTTAAAGTTGTTTGCTTGCATTTTTTCATTCTGATTGAAATCCTAAGCCAACCTGAATCCTTACTTCAACTAAATCTTTGCACAACTTCAGTAAAATTTTTATAGTTAGATGGAGAGGGTGACGGCTTCTGTCTAACAACTTGAAAAAACAGGATGTTATTACTTTCATGGCCAAAAATTCTTCATAGTTTAAATGTTCTCCATATGTTCACATTAGA
The DNA here is from genome assembly GCF_016835505.1 of Polypterus senegalus. Lineage (NCBI taxonomy): Eukaryota > Metazoa > Chordata > Cladistia > Polypteriformes > Polypteridae > Polypterus > Polypterus senegalus. The sequence continues at coordinate 269,921,473 of NC_053154.1, forward strand.
TTTCAGCTGGTTACTTAAGGTTTGCATTCGCCTTTGAAAGATGTACATAAATGAGCAGCCATTTTAAATTGACTCTATATGGGTGTGTGCTTGAATGTGTACTGTGATGAACAGTTATCCTATCCAGTGTCAGTTCGTGCCTTTCTCTAACGCTGCTAAGGTTGGCTTCAGCTCCCTTCACCCCATTATTAGTCTTGGCAGGGTAAGAAAATGGCCATTCTTATTGCTGCTTTGTCTCTACATTTGAAAGTATTGTGTCCTGCTGCATTTGAATTGATTTTCAAAGATACATATGTAATGAAGTTATTTAAATCTGACCTTTTTTGTCTGCCACTGTTACCTTAGTCCATATTATTTAAATTAATAATGAGTATGAAGACACAAACATAGTTGAGAAGTGTAGTCTTACTTTTTGAGGGTGAGTGTTGTCTATACATAAATAGCATTCTGAAATCCCCTTCATGCAGATGGCTGAAGCCAGCCATGAATTCAGCCAATTCAGAGACAACTTTGTATCTTTGAAAAACTAGGAGGAAAAAGGAGTATCTAGGGAAGTGAATGAATACGCACACACTTAGCACATATAGATTTGAACTAATGTGCCTAAGCTGTGAAGTAGCAAAGCTAACTTCTGCACCATTGTGCCGTTCATGTATCAGAAACTTATAAAAAGGAATTGAAAGTAAGAAGCACTTACGCCAACTGACCTGCTATAATGTATTTAATATTCATTTTCAATAAAGATGATGGCAAATGGATTTGCGTGCATCCCAGGTAACAGATGCATTTAGAAACAATAACTTAGTAATATGGCTACGGTCAGGAAATAGTTGTGAAATTTCAGAAAATTGCATTTGTAACCTTAATTTGGAAAAGAGCTTAAAAGGGGCCATTATAATAATTAGTGCTGCTACCTCACTGTGCCCGAGTCCTGGGTTTAGATACCTGTCTGTCCGAAATTTGCACTTTCTTCACATGCTTTAGTGGGGTAGGTTTAGATTTACAGCAAATACTATACTGGCCACATCTGAGTGACTTTGGGGTGATGTGTAAGTGTGCCCAAAGATAAACTGGAATCCCCTCCAGGATTGGATCCTGCTTTATACCTGATGCTGCTGGAGTTAGGGTCCAAGCAACTTTACTTTGATTTTTCTAAGGCAGGTGCATATGATGGGTGGATGGATGGTTATGTTGGATAAGGTTATACTATACTTTTGGGATTTGGTAAATATTCAAAGTCTACACATGAGCATATATCATATTGAGTTTGCACATTCTCGTCATATATGTACGAGTTTTTTTCTGGGAATTCCAGATTTCTTTGCACATTTCTGAAGACATGCAAGTTAGGTTAATTCCCAGTTCAAAGAATGCCCAAGTGATGGGCCCAGTGATAGACTGGCACACTGTCCAGGGCAGTTTCCTGTATTGCACATAGTGTTACTGGGATAGGCTGTAGGACCCCATGACCCAGAATTGCATTAAGCCTGTCTGAGAATGTTATATTCTCTTATGTTATGTCATTTGCTAAATATATGAACTGTTTGCACAAATAAATGTGAACCTTGTATGATGCATTGTCAGCTTGTTCAGCCTGACCAGCTTGCAAAATAAGGTCAAGCCACTGGTATGATGGCTTAATCTACCGGGTGTCTTTACAGTTTGCTTTAGCACCATCTGATAATGCTAACAGATTTCCTTCAATGTTATCAAATATCTTTGTTCACTAAAGTGATATCTTATGAGAGTTGTACTAATTAAAGGGTGTACTCTTCTATAATAAATCAAATAATGAAAAGCTATTATGTTGCTAGTTTAATTTTTTTTTAATAAACTAACAGGTGTTTTCCAAGGATGGAATGTATAATCTTATAATGATTTGGGTCAAAACTATTTAGCAATGTCAACCTTTTTAAATGTATACTGCTGTTATGTAATGTAGTCTTGTGGCTGTCCTTGAGTGCCTTTGTATCTTACCCAGTCTAGCTCTACTTGCTATGAGCTGCATTAAAGCAGACCACCAGGGGGCCCAGCCTGATCGCACACCTTCCTGGACATCCAACACAGCTGAACTTCTTAGCTGGATCATTTGAATTTATTTTGTGCACCCATTTGCTCTCATAAGATTTGTAAGAAGATGGCAGAAGTTCTGCTTTCTAAGATGGAACAGGTCCAAAAATGCTCTATTACAAAGTAGGAGTTAAACATTTTACTGACAAGCATGTTTGTTACTTGCAGATTATTCAAGAATAGCATGCAATGGGCAAAATTCAGAAAGTGATGATACACCTGGTAAGCCTAACTTTTTGTTTTTTTTTTTTCCTAAACTACTGGTCCCATACAAGGCCAACATAGTTTACTTACAATTTTTATTTGCAATAAATGTGATCCTGAAGCCCCTAGAAGTAAATTGCATGAATGAGAAAAAATTACAAACTTTTTTGGTAGAATTTCAAAACGTGTTTTCCCTTTGTCAGTTACCGTTGGTCACATTTTGACCAGTTTCTAATCATAATTTGTCACTTTAGTTATCGGCCCTTGAAATTTGAAGTAGTTAAGTACCTTCATTTGCCAATTCTTATTTACTACCATAAGGGTTTATAAATAGATCACAGAGTCACAACTCTTCACAGAAGCATAGGAGATTCTTACAAGGTGATATTTTTGTTTACTATGTACATAACCGTACCAGGAGTGACCCTAAGTGTCTGGAGCCACACTGCAACAGACTGAAGTTGTGCAGGTCTGATCATCTATCTGAACATGTTTGAAGGGTACAAATGTATTCTGCCATTTTGTGAGGACTTGAAAGTTTAAGTGCAATAGCTGTGTCAATCTAATAACGTAATTGTAGCAAATTGTGCATGACTGCAGGTGCTTTGGTGTTCCTGACCCATCCACAATCCATAATGAACACTGTACTAAATAATGAAGCTGTTATAAAAGAGTATGTTAATTAATAGAAATTAAACAAACAAAGGAGTGGGTAATATTGAGGAATAACAAAGTATAGATTAAACAGAAAGCAGCAAATCCTGATGCCTCTTGGAGCCTGCCTAGGCAATGTCATATTCCCTTTTGTCTGGTGAGGTGGCTGGTCCAGGACCTCTTTTTCTGATTCTCTGGTCTCCCTTCCATGCCCCAGTCGAACTCTTGTTCAACCTGTCTTCCAGACTCATCTTTTACTGGTAGACCCTACCAGTCTGGGGTAATCCTTAGATTTCTTGCCATGTTTTGGATAGCCTATTGGAACTTATGCAAACCAGAGCACCAGCTTATCTTTAAAGAGCCTGGCATTCTTTGCCATTCATAGAAGCAGGCCACCTGATGTAGTGGACCTCCCTACTGCCAACTATCAAACAGGGAACTTGTATTATGAAATTACCCCATTTCCCAGTTCCTTTTTCCATGCTACTTCCAGAGGCCCCCTCTATAAACAGGCTTTTTTTAATATTCCTGCAGTATTATATTTAACTTTCTGGTATAGCTGCATGCCTTATTCCTACTTTAGGTTATAATGTAAGCAAGTGATGTGACTAATGCATCATAGTGCAGTGGTACCTCTCAGAGAATGCCAGTAAATTGTTTCAGAACATTAGATTGCTCATCCCAATAATATTTGCTTTTTTGTAACTAAATATGTCCAGTTCTCAGTCCATTTTTAATTTTATACTCTCATGTCTGGGTTACTGAGTTGCACAAAAGACAGACAAGAGAGAACTGAGCAAACATTTTTTTTTTTATTTTGGCAATTGGAGTAATAGTACTCAAGCTTTATTTCCTATTGGAATCTTTATTCAAACACTCAGCAAAGCAGGCAATTCCAAAGTTGTCTCCATCTCTCCGCCTCTGTTTCTTGAGTTTAAAAGAACCCGTAGGTGTCTTCCTGAAGAGGTTTCAGCTATAAAGAGAGAGGCCAGGACTGAGTCAAATGCAGTCTAGTCAGGACAGAGAGAGACTAGAAAAACATGAGAGTAAACTGAGTATTTTAAGTATGCATAGCAATGTGCAATAAGTGCTTTATGTATTATGGCGGCAGCTAATCCAGCATTTGCCAGTGCCAGGAGTTTCAATTTGTTTTAGAATGCCGTATAAAAGAGTGTTTTCCTGAGGTAGAAGCTGCACTAGAGGATTAAGTGCAGTGCGAACAGTCACAATATGTGTTTTATTTATATAATTGGTTAATGTAAGAAGGCAAATATTTGTGTTTTTTAAATAGTAACTCTTTTGTCATTACAGTCTGAAATACTAGTGCCCCATCCATCATCTCCATAGTTTCTCTATCAATCTGTCTGCTATCATGAGTAAAAAAATTTGTTATTTTTGTGTATGACTGGAATCCATAATTGTGGTAATTCCATGTCTGGTTGGAACCTTGAGAACTACTCTTTGTATTTCCTGGTTTGCTGTGGTTTTGCCATTAGATGTTTAATCCTACATTAATAAACTACATGGCATTGTGAATAACTGAATCATTGATACAGAATGTAAGCTGGGCAAAACTACCATTATTTGCATTGTTCCCATGATTCATGTTGAAACTTTTGAAACTGGGTTAACTGTGATATACTGTATATTCAAATTGCCATGAATATTCACTAAGCTGTTTTGGAGTAATAAGTGATTTTTGTGGCGTTTGTCCTCATTATGACTCCCCAATGAAATTCCTGGAAGTCTGTAAGGTTAAATTGCATAAACAATAATATAAATACCTATTTTTGTGAAAGTAGATATGCCTGCTTTTTAGTGTTGGTCCACCATTATACAAAATCCCCCATATCACTTAATTGAATCACAGATGTGGAATATAGTCTTCACTGTAAGTAGGGATAAATCTAAACAATATGTCAAAATTATTTCCATTGGCTTAACCATTTTGGCGTGATAATGTGATTTTCAGTTTGCGCCCCCTCCCTTCAACTGGAACTTTTGAAAGGCCTTATAGTCTAGATTTTAAGTGTCCTCAACATTAATACGTGTGCAGAAGTTAATGAACCTTGACTGATTTTGAAGTGATGTCTTCCCCCATCACAACCACAATTCCCTGATGACATTTTTTGAAACACTGAGTTGTTTTGGAATAGTACGCAATTATGGGTTGCTCCTGGTGCAACCTTCCTGCCTAATAAAATTTTTGAACCTCCATATACAATTATGTAAAAAGTAAGTAAACCTCATGGAAACTGTTGACTTTGTAAACGTATTTGAACAGGTATGTAAACTGTGCCTACAGGTTAAGGTGGCATTTTGCCTTCTTAGTCATTTATTCAACAAAATATCAATAGATGTAATGGTCTGCTGGAAAAAAATAAGTACACCCTTGGTCCTCAAAGACTGATAATACCCCCTATAGTAGAAATTACTTCTTGTAGGGGTTTTATGTAACTGTCCACCAGTCTCTGACGTCAAGTTGGTGAAATTTTTGACTAGTGATTGTTGTGGGTTTTCTTGCCTGTACTATCCATTTCAAATCCCCACCACAACTTTTCAATGAGTTTCAAATCAGGGTATTGACTAGGCCATTCAATAATCATCCATTTTTGATTCATTCCTTGGTAGATTTGCTTTTGTGTTTCAGATAATTATCCTGTTCAAATGTCAGTTTCTCCATTCTCCTGAAGCACACTTTAATATAATGCGAAATTCATAGTTGACTCTGTCTGCAAGCTGCCCAGGCCCTGAGGAAGCAAAGCAACCCCAAGTCGTAACATTTATACCACAATGATTCACAGTTGGTATGAGACTGTTCTCCTGAAATGCTGTCCTCAGTTTGCTACTGCTACTGTGGCCAGACAACTCTATCTTTGATTAATCTGTTCAGAGCACATTGCTCCAGAAGGCCTGGGGTGTTATGTATAACACCAAAACGTGGTGTAAGGGCAAAACTAGAAATGTGTGTATGCACAAAAATATTCAGATACATAAAAATTTGCATAAGCAAAGCTCTACACACTTTCCCCTTATAAAGTCCAATCAGCGTGAATTTTAACGCACATGCACAATCCTTCATCGCCAACCAGACTCCACCGTAATTACACCTATTTCAATATGCAAATTAATAGAAATAGCCTTTTCCATTCAGTGTTTTGTTAAAAGATAATGACAAAAGCACATGTACAAAAGAAGAATTTCAGTGAATGAAAAATGGAGTAGTATGCCCAGTAAAGTGGAGGCAAAGAAAAACATACTAATATACTATATGGCTTAAGCAGTGGTATAAGCAACAAAAGGAAATTGATGGAGTGGCATACCGTGGCAGAGGCACTCAAAAGATCAAGTTCAGAAAGTCACATAGTGCACGATATAAAAAATCAAATGGTTAGATATCAAAGTCGACGTGAAAAAGCCAAACCCAAACGTCTGAGTGTCAGAACTACTGAGGGAGGTAGTGGAATTACGGGGCACACACCATTTGAGCAGCGAGCTGGTGCCATTACTGGTGGATATGGGGAACTTCGATATCACAACAGGTGATGAGTTTTAATTTTTTTTTCGCTTACCATTATCAATACTCGTGTACATAATTTGCATGTTAAGATAAACAAGCAGGCAGCAGATGCGGTATTACTGTTTATTCTGTTTCAGACAATATTACTAAAGGTAACCCCAGGCGGTGATGGTACTGCTGTTCTGAGCACATCTTTGGGCGCTGGCTGTGCACACACCCCGCCTCAGAAACTGCCGGGCGACCATCTGGCCGTGTGCTGACGAGACGCTGTTCTAGAGTCACAAAATGCAATCGTCATACCGCATCTTTTCAGGTATGGGCAAGCCACGATTGTGGGTCACATTATGTAGCACATTTTATGCTTGCACAATGCGACACACTTTCTATGGACTATGGAGCAACACATTAATAGAATGAAAATGCTTTCCATTTACATAAGCAAATTCATTTTCTGAAGGTGCCTTTATAGCAATGTGTATGTAGTCAACTGCTTCACCTATACAGCTGGCATGGTGCGACTCTGCGATAAATGAGAAATACCCGATCGGTCAGTCAGTTAATGTTGAAAAGCTCCTGTGGCTAAAACCCACACAGGTAAGACAGGTTCCACCAGTGTACTCCCTAAGGAGGTTATAATCATTAGCTCCTAATAATGAATAACTGACTCTAATTTTATGGATTTTAAGTGGTGATAAATGTAAGGGTAGGCTTTTCCATGTGACAGATCTCCATGTTTGTTAATTTAAATTATGAGAATGAATGCACCATATCAATTTTATGTGTCATTTACAAATATATATCACCTTTATCTGTAGGCACTATTTGTATGAAGATCTACTGCTTGCCTGTTCAAATATGTTGAAAAAGTCAAAAATGTCAATGGACTGTACATACTTTTTCAAACGACTGTGGCCTATAATTTTACTTAAATCAACAGCAACCTATATGCAGAATTTCAGGAAAATCGCATTAGGCATTTTTTTTTGCATATTGGGAAAAGCAAACAAAACAGGTCTATATCAGACCTGAATCTAATCTAAAGTGAGATCCTTCATGTAGATAAGTAACAAATAAATAACATCAAACAATTCCTAAAAGTTTAAAAAACAGAAGGTGTTTTGATTTTATTTCTATTGATAATAGTATCAATGTTTCCTAGTAGGGCCTGTAAAAAGGTTTGTTTTGTCATTTTTTTCTACAGATATCAAGTATGCAGCAATTGGGGCAGGAATCGGAGCTTTTTTAGCATTATGTTTCATTCTGTCTAAACTCTACATGATTAATAGACAAGTGGCGGACAACGAATTGTCAGGTATGATTTTATTTTATATTTTTATGGTTTTTATTATACTTTGCATATTTTGTATTATTTACTGTTGATCATTTCTCTGTTAATCTATTCATTTACTGAGCTTGCATAATTCAGTCAAGTTATTCGTAAATGTAAACATCAGTCCATTCAGTTTCCAAACACAGTTTCTTCATCATATTGTTGCAGGGAGCTACTGCCATTTTGACAGCATAAGGTTTAAAAAAGGAAACAGCCTTGGATTGGGTGCCAGTCCATCACAGCCTTATTCACACGAAGCTCACTTGTACAAGATCAGTATAGAATCTCCGGTTAACATAACTTGATATCTTCAGGCAACCAGAAAAATAAAAGAAAAACAATATACACATTAGATGCGGCTCCACAAAGACAGTCATAGTACACAATGTGCTACTCCAATCACAAAGAAATTTCCTAAATAAAATAAGAAATTGAACAAAGTGCATGGAACTGCTACAACCAGATACAGATCTGTAAAATTCTTGAGATACGTTGACAGACCAGCTGATTGACTTGAGGACATAAGTTTAACAGTAGTGACAAATGTTTAAAGGCCCACAATGTCTGCACTTTCAAAGAGCACCTGTTGTCAGTTGACATTCCTTTCACATTTTTGGCTTGTTTAAATAGAAGGATCAAGGTCAAGGCCTTCAACGCTAAAGACAGGCTACATTTACTGCAGGGTGGAGCTCATTTTGTAGTGTGAGAAGTCATGATAGCCTGACGTGTTTGAATAAAATGTGATGTGGCCTATGTAATAAATATACCAGGATACAGGATAAGATTGTACCATTGTATAAAAAGATTTCACTAATCTAGGGGAAGAAATATCAGTCTCTCTGTTAGTTGATAGGTAGAACACAATAAGAATGTAACTCTAATCTTTAGTCTAACCACCAGCAGGTAAAAAAAAAAAACGTGTTCAGGGATATGTAGTGAGCAAAGAGGACATTGAATCAGAAATCTTGCAGTCCGGGCATGCACCCATCCATTTTAATAGAGCTGGAGCAAATCATCAAGGATAAATGGATCATAATCTGAAAATTCACATGTGTTTGAAGAAGACTTAGCTTTAACTATTACTTTGAGTTACTGTACAAAATCCTGGCTGCTACTCCTTCATACTTGATCAAGTCAGGAATTTCAAGATCATCCCTGAGAAGCGCTGCCTGTTTCAACATATAAAATGATGGTAAAGGTAAACTATCAAAGGCTATGTAGATGTAAATAGACATGGTTCTGGTTTAATATTCGATACAAAGAGCTTAAACTGTGTATGTGTTGTTTCTCTAATTTGCTATTAAAAACAAAAAAACATGAGATTATTTGTAGAGCCATTTATCTGAGAATCCACATAAATATGAAGCGAACATCCAAACTTGGCTCTAAATCCCTGAATTTAGTTCCTGTGTAAACATTCAAAAATATGTGACAAAGTAGAAACATCTAAATAAACAAAATGTTCATGTTGGTTCTAATTGTGTCATTACTTTATATCTCATTACTGAGTAAAGATGGTGCTGGGTGACAGTGACACAAGTGCTGAAGTAATTCTGTGTAAGAGTTTAAAAAGGGAATTTAAAAAAGAGTTTCATATTATACCACATGCATGACTGCAGGTTAATTGTGGGCACTTTAAAAAAAGTGACCTCACCTTCTGGTTGTGTTATGGCCAGGAGTTAGCTATGTAATGAGGTACGCTGTCCAGCTTCTACAACCATTTCTTTCTCAGTTAAGATTTGGAAATAAATATATATTATTTTAAAATTTTAATGTTAATGTAATTTTTTTTTTTTTTACAAGTCACTTGTCATCCTTTGGTTTTTTATAACCTGTATCTATCTTTTTTTATAGAACCAGAATTTTCTAAACATTTTTATTCTAGGTAAGTGGGCAACTAAAATAAACAGTACAATTATTTACATTATGTTGACAGTAATAAATGTACTCTTGCTTAATTTATTGGTTGCTTCAGAGAAAAGGAAAAGAACAAATTAGACCATCCACTCATTTTGTATACCTGCCCAGTGTATTTATTTTAAACTATGATGAATGAACTGAACAGAAGGAAAACCTAAACAATTTATACATATGTATGCATAAATGTATATACTGTATTGTGTGTGTGTGTGTGTGAGAGATATATATAGTAATAGTATTGTTAAGTGTACAAAGTACTTTGAGATTCTTACTTAAAGATCCAGCCAACATGCAACACATCTCTAGCAACATGATTAACAAGAATGTTTTAAAATACAGAGCATTATTTTGTTTAATACAAAACACAAATCCGGGCAGCATAGTTGTGCAGTAGTAGCGCTGCTGCCTCTCAGTAAGGAGACCTGGGATCGCTTCCCAGATCCTTCCTGTGTGGAGTTTGCATGTTCTCCCTGTGTCTGCGTGGGATTCCTCCGGGTGCTCCGGTTTCCTCCCACAGTCCAAAGACATGCAGGTTAGGTGTATTGGCAATCCTAAATGGCCCCTGTGTGTGTTTGGTGTGTGTGTGTGCCCTGCCCGGGGTTTGTTCCTGCTTTGGGCCCTGTGTTGGCTAGGATATAGTGGGTTGGATAATGACTGACTGACTGACACAAATCCAGTTACCTGATGTACTTCTTACTCCTGTTTCTATGCTCCCATAACCTGATATTTTGTGGAGAAAAAAACTGACTCTATTTATATCTGGCAGCTGAAGTACCATTTATCAAGCAGTCCATAGTTACACAGACCTTATTCTGTTATGCTTCTCAGGTCTGTTTGGAGTGGAGTACTGTAATATTTATACTGTATACACACATACTGTGTAATACGCCACCATATACAAAGTGTTCTTTAAATCCAAATTCGAACACGTAAGAAATGCTTGTACAGATAGAGAAAATATGTAAACTCCACACAGAGTGCTTAATTATGGCTGTGAGGCAGAGTAACTACTCTATATAGAATTTAACTTGAAATTATCCATAACTGTGAAGAATTCACTTTATCTGTTACAGGGGATTCATAGCATGTCTTAGTAACATAAGGTAAATTGAATGCCAGCTCACTGCAGGACATTATCACTGAGCACACACCCTGCATCAGCCACCTTAGAATAGATGATCAGTCTAACATACGGGGTGTTTTAGGATATGGAAGGAAACTGCAATACTGGGTGAACACTCACATACACTCTAAGGTTATTTGCAAACTTTCCAGAGACAGCAACCAAGCTTGGCATTGAACCCTGATCCATGTAATTGTGAAGTTGCAGTACTAGTCACTGGACCAACTGCTCCATTCTTTTCCCATTTATGAAATGAATTTTACATAGTAGGATTTTCAAGAATACAGGAGGTTATATGTTAGTACATATATGATGTATCATCTTGTTCAGATGAACATATTTTAGCATTTACTGCATATCTGTAAGTTGAATTTGTTGTGTAGTACATAGAGAAATGTCTGTACTTTGCATTTCTGAGCACTTAACTATCTGGCGTGAAACGAGTAAAAAAGAGTCAATTGTTACATCACTTTGCTTGCCAGTCAAGTTTGATTCAGGTGAAACCTGCCTGAATTAAATCTGAGTCACTGTGACTAGCAAATATGAGAGAGTCATTTTCAAGATTCAAACTTCAGAAGCATAATTAGAATAAACTCCTGAAAACTCTGCAAAAATAGTGTCTGTCAGTCGAGAATGGGATATAGTCCTTTCTTAGGCAGTAGTGCTCTTCGAAATCACAGTGTCAAAACATTTGGGGCAGAATACTGTCCTCACTGGGGTAGCTGTCCAGTAACATCTTCTGTAAAAGTATTTTCTGAAATATAAAATGAAGAGCACCTTGGAATTTGCAGGCTCCAGGCTTCAGCATTAGAAGGGCATTGAGCAAAATAGAATCCGGTGCAGATTAGCAGAGCAAAAATGACTTTCAGAGCACCGTGTGTAAACACATGTTTATTTTTAGAGAAAAATACATTACCTAACTGTTGTTTGTTATTTTATTTGTTAATTGTTATTTTTATTAAAGAACAATATTCACTGTACAGTAAATGTATCTATTGCATGTTGTTTACTGTAAATTCAAATACAATTAGTCAGATTTCTATCATGCAGGAAAGCCACAAACTCAACCCTTGTAAATACTATTGTTAGAATGTGTTTGAATGGCTACTTTAAAATTGTGTGATACATTTTTAATTGTTTTATGGTGACTGTAAATAGCAGGATATATTCAGGTGTTTGCCTAAAGTGTTTTAACTGTTTAGGTGTCCAAACTTATCTAAGGTTTCTATTTTTATATCTAAATTTAATTTCCTTCATATTCTTTTCATTAATGATATTTCTGATTTGTGGACTGAAAAAATGCTTTTCTTAGTTCTTGGATGTTCTTGGAAAGTTCTGTCTCAAATGTTCAAATCCTTAAACTTCCTTGTTCTCCCCTTTTGCAAAATTTTCATCAGTCCAAGATGAAGAAGGAGGCAAAAATATCTTTGTTATGTCAACAAGTGGTTCATGTGCCACACTTTCCTGCCCTGGAGCTGAATGTATGTGGCGCTCATGGTTATTTTTTAATGTTATAAGACTTTTTAACATGGCTGTCCCAGTTGAGGATGAAACGCATGACCTCAGTTTTTTTCCTACGACTCCTCTCCCTCCATTCAAGGGAAACAGATGGGACAAAAGTGATAGGAAAATTTAAAGGTGATTTTTGTGATTAGCAGTACAAATTCACCCAGATACAGATACACCCAGAAGTGTTCAGGAATCAACATTTTTATTGTTCCACTAAATTAAAGTATATGAAATGAAGCCCTGTCTTAAGTCCCTAATTTAGTGCCCTATCAATATCTATGTGAAACGTAGCCTTAGTGCAGATATCAGTAAAAACAATTGAAATTTACAAATCTGACAAATTATTATGCCAATAGAAAGCTGGATGACCTGTTAAAGGAAAGTCAAATATTATTCATACTAAGTCATTGCACTTTTTAAAATAGTTGTGTATGGCACCATGAAAATACTTCTAGTATTTGAAACATACCATACTAGTTTTAATCTACTGTATATTGTACAACCTGCAAGAGGGTGGTATTATGCAGCCCTGTAGCAATGCCACATAAAAGGTATTAAGTAGATTGAAAGTTTGAACTAAAAATGTCTTCCTGGCAGCCCTCCTCACAGATTTATATAAGGTAACAAATATACAAAACTACAATACCCCCCCAGAACCCCACTGTATCCCACAATTCCCTCCTTAAAGAAATGTCCCCAATTATTTTGGAAAACAGAAAGCAAACTTTACACAGGACATAGTCAACAAAAAATAAACCTTTGATATGGCATTGCTACAGACCAACTGGTCTGTTTCTCAAGCTGTGTTACTCTTTTGTAAAGAAAAGCAATTGAAACAGGGTTGAATGGAACTAAATATGTGCACCAAATATGGATTGGAATAAATTATATAGGGAAATAGGGTTACATTTATAGTAGCTGATGGCAAGTTTCCAACAGCTGTAGAATTAACCAGATAATTATTAACAAAGATTGAAGGGCTGGCACGATGGCACAGTGGTTAACGCTGCTGCTTCACAGGTGTCGATTCACTGCCTGGTCAAATTGATTGGGTTTCTCTTTAGATATTTTGATTTCATACTACTTGATTGTTTGATTGATGACTTAATTTGCCTCAAATGAGTATGATTATGTGTGTCTGTGCCCTGCATTGGCACCTCTTTTGGGGATGGATTCTGTTTTTTGTTGAATTCTGACGCCATTGGCTCCAGCTCCATGCAATCCTAAAGTTGGATTTAGTGGGTTTAGTAAGTAGATGCCTCTGGAAAGTTTGATGAAAATTAGCTTTAAAATAATGTACATGAGTAATGTGTGGTGGCAAAATATTCAGTCCCATAGTCTTATGGATCCATAAGAGTAGGTTTAGAGTGTGGGGTTTGCACATTCTCACGGTGTCTGTGTATGTTAATTAACCATTCTAAATTGGTCTGCTATGAGTTTATGTGGGGCATGCTCTGTAATGGAATTGTGCCCTGTTGTTTTTGTTTTTTTTTGCTTTGCATCTCTGGCCCCCATGATAATGGACCAAGCAGGTATACTGTAGATAACGCATGGATGATGCCATAATAATGGTGTCATTAATTTGAGTTACAGATTAAATCAAATGTATACCAGACAGTGTATCTCTTTAGAACTGTATTTGATCATTTTGCTGTATATTATTATGTTCATGGGTGTTTCTTTTTCAGAACGGACAAAAAATGTGAAGAGTCATGATTTTTTTTGCAACGCTGGGAGAAGAGCAAGATTCCAAGGTTGTTTGCAAATTAAAATTTTATTATGCTTACAGTACTAGTCAGAGACTACATGTACAGTGTAAGTTACAACGTCTTTCACTTGTAAAACATTTCCTCTTATACAAGTTCTGATAAACCTTCAGAAATGTATTAACTGAAGTTAAAGCACTGACATTTGCACCATTTGCATTTTTGGAGACATTTAAATTAGGAAAGCAGTGATACCAAGTTATAGTGAGTAAACAGTTACACACTTGGATCTGAAGATGATGAATACGTTTGTGTGTGTGTGTGTTCGAACATGTGTGTGTGAGAGAATGATTTCACATAAGAAAACTCATTTTTTTGTGTTAACCTCTCCGTTTTTTAAATGTATTGTATGTATAACATTTTATATTGATTAAAATTATAAACAAGCATTCTTAATAAATAAGCTACATGGAAATGTTGGTTTATGCTAAAGTTTTTCAATCACTGTTTGAAATACATTTTGCTTTGTGACACTTAAATGTGGGCAGCATGGTGTCACAGAGGTTAGGACTCACAGCCTCAAGGTCAGAATCATGAAATTGGTATTCTCCACACATCTGTGCGAATTTTTTGTCCACATCCCAAAGACAAGACCATAGCATTTTTTTAAGTTTGCTCAATGCTGAGCCAGGTGGTAGGGGGCTGGAGCCTATCTCAACAAGCATAGGGTGCAGGACAAGAATGGAACTATCCCTGCACTGGGTGCCAGTCTGTTACAGCATCCCAAAAACAGTGTAAAACTAACTGGCACTTCTGACCTGGTCTTGTCATGGTGATTGTGGGGGTGCTTTGTCTGAGTCTGCCCTGTGATGCACTGGCACCCTGTACAGGTTCCTGCACTGAAATCGATGCTGACAGAATAGACTCTGGCTGCTGGCCTAAATAACCCGAACTACATGACCACCAGCGGACCTTTCATAGTGTTTGGAACACAATACATTTAAATGTGCAATATGAAAATAAACACTGCTGACGTTAATGCAGAACATCGCTGCTCCATTTTTTTTTAATAGTATCCCAAGGTCTCTAACTGTGTATTAGACAGACTCCTGCTGTTTGCATTGAGGCCTTATTAAACAACAACCATCTGCACCTCTCAACTGTAATACAGAATCGAATCAGACTACTTTTAATAAACGGACACAGTTGTTTAACACTAGAGTCGCATTTCAAAAAGTATTTTACTCCCCTGATCAATTTCAAATATTGTAATTTTCCCATCTTTTTAATAGATTAAAACTTTGACTTACAAAATGTCTTGAGCATTTTATATTTTTTCTGTTAAATACATATTAAATTAAAACTAAAATATCCTTTGGTCCAATTAGCGTGTGTTTCACTTATTCTTTTCAATGTCTTATAAACAGGAGAGGTAAGAATGAATATCACCTATGATAGTGCAGGTCAGCTCCACACTACTGGATCCCACTGGGAGCCTCTTCAACCCGCCACTGCCGATAGCGTTTCTGACGGTTGAGCTGGCAAATGACAACACCACACAAAGCAAGTGGAAGGTGCAAAGTGGTCAGTGCTTTTATTAAGAAAAATCCAAACAAAACAAGTGTCCAAAAAGTGCAGTCCGAAGTCCATAATAAATAATTAATCCACAAAAAAGAGATGTTGCCTTTCTGTCAAGTCGCTAAAACTGAGCAGTGCTTTGGCCACTCCAGTTTCCAGGACACTCGGGGGGGAGTGGCCATCAGCACCCAAGCGCCATTCAAATACTCCAAGGGACTTCCTCCCTCACTCACTTGCGGATCTCACCTTCACTCCTGCCTTTTCTCTCTCTCTCTTTCTCCATCTTTCTTCTGATCAGCTTTTTTTGATTCTTTCCTTCCCTTCTCTTTTTTCCTTTCTGCCCTCACGCTTGCCTATTAATGCTGGGAGGTGGCACAGCTGCCACAATTAGCAGCTCCCAGTGCCAATTAGAGTTACTGATGATCCTGTACCTGTGCACTAAGTGCAGGGATGCCAATCCCGCATCGTGCATGGGAACCTCGCTCACCCCACTATCATCTGGTGATTATTTAAACGATGGCAATCAGCCACAGACCTCACTTTACCACACCGCACAGATCTATTTAAGACTTACTTCTTTAAGTTGAAAGTCCAACATCTTGCATTATTCATTCATTTTTCAAACCCACCCACTCATCCATTTTATGAACCCGCCTATTCCATTTAAGTGGCATGGTATATCATAGTCTGTCTGGGCATGACTGAGCTCAAGTCATGACCCAATTGCACACATCTGTGATACGGGGGCAGTTTAGACCTGCCAAATTTTAGAATATGAGACAAGACTAAAATACTATACAAATACCATGGAATGTAACACAACACAAGAAATGCTGCATTACTAAATAGTTAAGAAAGGAGCAGGTTTCTCAAAGAAACCAATATATAAAAAGACAAAAATTCAACATTTATATACACACACACATTTAAAAAATTATTAAACAGAAAAAAGCAATTTTCAAAAAAATCAAAATTATGCCATGTCTGAATATGTAAAATAAGGAAACAAATATTAAAATGTACAAAAATAAAAAAAAATTATATAAACATACACACTCAAACTACTTCTACACATTTGAAAGGGAAAAAAAGCTTTTAATAGTTCTTACAGGTTCCTATGGCTTGGAACAATGTAATTACTGAATCAATGGCATAATCATCAAGGAGTTCCATTAACTAATTAAGAAGTCATTTAGCTGATACATTTTGGAAGTCACGTATCCCATCCCCACCCACCCCCCACCCCCTCCACGCTTCAGGACTTTAGGTTTGCAAGCTAATGTATTCCAAATACTCATCTACTATAGAATCAAATGCTGAGGTCTGCATATGTGTCTGGTACCTCAAAGCAATCTCATTGGTCAGTTTAGTTTTGGTGTGATTGGTTAGTTTGTCTTTCATGCAATCCAAAGAGGAAGTGCAAGTGTGAGACGCATGAGGATTAGTAAAGGCATAAGAGGCACGCTGAGAGTCATCTTCAAAGATGGTAAGTATAAAAGACAGAAAGTAAGCAGCAGTGTGCTTCAAAATGACAGAGTCTGTAAAGAATGTGTTACGGGAATGTGCTCAAGAGAAGGAGCTTAGATTCAGAAACATGACAATACTGAGGAAAGGTGCTGAAGGTACACGGAGGGCAAGAGAGAGCAAATATTTTGTAATTTATTCTAATGCCTGTCTTCGGCCAGTAACGTGGCTAGTTTAATATATACAAATAATTAAAATATATAGTAACCACAGCAAATAACTACTACCTATGTAATGGAAAACCCACTTTTTGATAAATGGTCTGAAAATATAAATTCACCATTTTGTTTAATATCTAAACAAACCCAGTACTTTTGATATTCTTTTTAACTACAAGTATCTCCATAAATTAACGGGAAAAAAAATTAAAATTTATAATTTTCACAACCTCCAACAGTGAACTGTACAACAGCAAAATAAATGGTTCTATTCAGAATAATGAGAAAAAATGACAATTACCTTATAAGGAGTAAATGTAACAATTTGTTTTCTTTAATATACATGTTTAGACTTATTGACAGCTTTTTAGCTTTTAATTCATCCATCCATCCATTATCCAACCCGCTATATCCTAACTACAGGGTCATGACGGGGGTCTGCTGGAGCCAATCCCAGCCAACACAGGGCGCAAGGCAGGAAACAAACCCCGGGCAGGGTGCCAGTCCACCGCAGGGCTAGCTTTTAATTGTGTAACATAATTTAGATTTTTTTTTCCAAAGTGTGTAATTTTTATTTTTCTCTATTTTATGCTTTTTTTGAATATGTGTGTGTATAGAATTTTTTAAATATTGGACTCTTTGAGAAACCTGTTACTTGTGGCAAAAACAACCACCTTGATGCAGAATTTGGAGGGAGGGCTGTGGAGCTATGAAGCAGAAGTGCTAACTGTGCCAACCATACCACTTATTAACATGAGTTTGAAAAAAATCCAAAGATAGTTCTTCTAAAGTGATCTGAAGACTGTATTGTTATCTTTCTTTATATGATAACCTTTTTCACAAATATGAAGAGTAAAACTGTTTGGCCATAAAAATTGTGGACATATGACAAAAAGAGTGTACTGTGTATTAGTTATTTTTATATTAGCAAGGTTTTTGGGTTCAATTTCCTATCTGGTCATTCTAAGTATACACTTACACTTTGTACGCGTTGCTTCTGTTTTTCTTTGGTAACTTCCCTCATCTAAAGACAGACATGCAGTTTAGCTTAAATGGCCAGTAGCTTAGATAGTAGACAGACAGTAGTAGTGATTGGCCAGTAGAGTTGTGTGTGAAAGTGTGTGTTGATTTCTTGTTGTGCCCAGTGTTTCCCGTATGATGTTAAGCTGTACATAATTTCACCTTGTATTTATTTATTTTTTTAATGTCTTGTCTTGTAATGTCACCCCTGTGCCATTTTGTGAAACTTTTTGTTATCCTGAAAACACACAGTGGATGACACCTCAGTGGCCATACTGTATTATTTAAGGTTGGCTTGCAGAATGTTTACTTGCTGCTGTTTTCAAAGTTAAGACTTCGTTTCAGTCTCTGTGTACCCTGACATTTTAACAATTCTGTTCTTATCTGGTTTATTGGCTTTGACTATTTAACAATTCATAACTTGTTTTTGAATATTGTTTTTTTGATTTAATAACTCATAACTTCCATCCATTTTCCAACCCGCTATATCCTAACTACAGGGTCACAGGGGTCTGCTGTAGCCAATCCCAGCCAACACTGGGAGCAAGGCAGGAAACAAACCCCTGGGCAAGGCATCAGCCCACCGCAGGGCGCGCACACACACCTACTCACCAAGCACAATTTAAAATTGCAAGTGTACCTAACCTGCATGTGTTTGGACTGTGGGAGGAAACCCACACAGACATGGGGAGGACCCGGGAAGTGATCCCGGGTCTCCTAACTGCGAGGCAACAGCGCTACCCACTGCGCCACCGTGCCACCCAGCTCATAAATTGTTTTTGAATATTGTTTTTTTGATTTAACAACTCATAAGTTGTTTTTGCATATTTTTTTTTATTTTTTACTTGGTCTCTTAGTTAAACTGAAACTCCCTGTTTGACTTCTGTCCTGAATTTTCCAAATAAAGACAATGAAAGCCTTTCTTCTTTCTTTCATTATGTTTCATAACAAAAAAAAATTCCAAAGCACTGCATTTATTTTATAGATCACATCTGGAAAGCAGATTGATAAAATAAATGTATTCTTATAAATTCATAATTTGTATAATTGAAATGTGGCTACCAGAAGGGAGAATCTCAAAGATTATAGTGAGAAGAATTTGAGAGTACAGAAACAAAATAGGAAATCTAGTGTCATTAATCAAGTTATAGATTGTGTACAGCAGACATGTAAAGAAATTAAGAATACACCTAAAAAACACATAATGTGCCCAAACTTTGAATACCTAGACGAGGTTCAAAGAGAAAGTAACACAACGCACTGTGCCAGCACTTCTGTACCTTCATTGAGGTGACTCATCTTTGTCTGTAATTTTGTTACACAAAAGAAACAAAGCTGTCATGCTGCAGAGAGATCATGACCAACTGCCACGTCTGTAGCTCTCACAGTGCCGTCAGTGTATATGGTGGTAAAGAATTAGCATCTAATCTGTAACTTCAGAGAGACTATTCAAAAGTATTTCTTGAAATCAGTATTTGAACAAAATGGTTAATGACAAACCATTTTATCATAATTTATTTTTATCACAATTTCACATTGTGGTCGAATGGAGATGGGTACTTTTTAAGCATGTTTGTACAAGTAAAACAAAAGCAGGTTACAAGTCTACTATTGGCTCATTGCAGAAAGAAGCTGAAATGACAGGGGCCACGTTCACCTTGAAGAAACTTCCATTCATTCTTTTTCTAACCTTCTTATCCATTTTGGATCTACAGTGTGTTTGGATCCATGGTCCTGACATATCTCTGGTCTTAAACAATTAAGCTCTTCCAAATCACATCTTATATTCCCTCCTCCCATTGCTGCTCGTATCTCTGGAAACATAAAAATGTTTTCTGCATTTGCTTCCTTTGAATTTGGGTGTGTGGCTTCTCTGGAAGTTCTATACCTTGGAGGCAACACAACAAAAGGCACAATAAAATTCTGTTTTTACACAAGCCTCAGGGTTGAAATGTGCTTGAAACTGCCTGCCAGTTTATCTAGGACATATATGTCATTCGTACCTGAACATTTAAAGGAGAAGATATGATTTTATACTGTATATAGCACTTTAACTTTAAGTGTAGTTCTCCCATAATAGTCTACATATAAGAAGTATTATTTCTATGAGCCAAATATTTACAAAAGACTTTTAATAACAAACTATTTTGGCACTTTTGGATGGTAGTAAATGTGCCATTTATTTGTATGCTCATTGGTGTAGTTAAAATGCTTTCTAGCTATTGTAAACTAATTTTACTGATAAAGGAAGCTACATGAGTACATGAGCCACCTCCAATTTCTGTACTAAAAATCCATCCATTTTGAAAATAATTTTTTAATGGTGGCTCAAGTCTCTCTTTTATTTAATGAATATTTTCCACAACAAAATATGTGAGTCCAGCAAGATATCCAAGTTGTTTCCCCCTCCATGAGCGCTAACCATAATATGCATGGAACTGCAGCCACATTCAGGTGTCAGCTCACAGATGTCATTTTAACAATATTTATTGGGGTAAATGTAAAATAGTGGAAGAAAAAATAACTGTTAATGTCCCACGATTGGTGCCAATAATTTGTACTAAACTTCAAATAGAAAAAAATAATTATAAAAGATCAGGTCAGAGTCCATTACTTGATGATGGTTGCAGAGTGTATAGTTGTTCAACAACTGATGCCCTTCACCGATTCCTATTGAATGGACTCCATACACACCTAAGTAATTAAAAGAAGATATCAATTGTATTAAACAATAAATAAAGTAAATATATACCAACACAAGACATATAATTCCAAGATTAAAGCTATGAAACCCAACACTGTATTGCAGTGTTATGGATGATGGCCTAATCTAAAAAAAATGGGAATATTATTATAAGAGGTGGTGGAACAGAAGAAATCAGTAGGAAGAAACAGTTCAATTATTACCCCTTTTTTGTTCTTTCATGTCCCACTTGTCAAGATTATGTTCAGCGTTGCATGTACAGCAAACAAAGCTACTTGGTCTTCACAGATCACACAAACTCTGAAATAACACCACACGACTTCTCTCCCAGTAAACTGCAATACCTTGGCCTTAAAGTTTTTTCTTAAGGTCACAGACGTGCAATAAGGAGTGGCAACAAGACTAAGCTCACCCACATGTGGCATTTCTACTATTGGAATACTTCCAGACAGGTGTTCAGGCAACAAGAATGGAACAGCCCCACCTAACTGTAATAACAGGAAAGCCAGAACACCACCTGGCTGGGACAACAGCAAGACTGATGATAGTCATGCAGTGAGGACTGGAGGCTCAGGCTTGCTTGTGAAGACTAAAGGGAGTACAGGCTGTTAAGTCACCACCATGGGTTCTTCAGTTGTTCTCACCGAATTTGTAACCATGGTAGATTAATAGTTGTTCATCTTTAATTTGAACTTTGTTAAGTTTTTTTAATCTTCTTGGCATTTGAGTTTGATGGCTTAATATTATTGAGTGGTCTTTTATGGTCTGATAGATAGATAGATAGATAGATCTAGACCAACTTTCTTTCTTTCTTTCTTTCTTTCTTTGTCCACGGGGAGAAATTTGGCTTTTTACAGAAGCTCTTTAAATAAATAAATGCATAAATAGGTAGATAAGTTAATAAGTCAATCTATGTTCCTACCCTCACCTATGGTCATGAGCTATGGTGTGGTGTTATGGGTCCACAGCTCGCTCAGCAAAGGCGAATCATTTATATTTATATTATATTGTTTATTTATATCCATTTATACACTAAATGTGTGCGTATCCCATGGTCTTAGAGTTCGTGGGCAGAGCTCTCTGAGTTGGCGGGCGTGGCTGTCTGTCTTGCTTGCCCTTAGTTAGAGTTGGTGGGCGGGGCTCTCTGTCTTGCTTGTGGTGTAAAGTCAACGTGGCTCAGAGGTGCATGTGGACTTTTGCACAGACGAAAGCGACGGAGGTTGTGTTTGGTGAGTTGTTGTGTGCCTCCAGAGTGACGCTGGACTCGGGAGGACGGTTACAGTTGACATGCGTGGCACTGTCTTGCTTGCGCTTAGTGTCTTGCATGCCCTTAGTGAATTATATATATAGATAGTGCAAATGGGACCTATGTACAAAGAGTGATGATGTAAAATGAATGCAAAATGGGACCTATGTTAGCCTGACCATCTGTTGGCTCACTTTGCACCTTTTTATGTTTTGCCTGCATTTTTCCATTAGAGAAAAATGGAAACAATTTAAACACGAAGTCAGTTACAAACAAGGCAACATAGTATGTTTCATTAGCAGTGTACTTGGTTACAGGAAGCAGTTAGATTGAGCAACCAGACTACCACTTGGAGTGATCCCCCTGACCTATGTGAGACCCTTGCTAAGCTGCCTCTGGTTTCAGTACCCTTCATATCCAATCTGAAATCAAGTAGGGTTGCATGCTTGCCCCAACACTTTTCTCAATTTTCCACATCCTTTCTTAAGATTTAGCATCCCAATGCATCAGTATCCACCACAGAACAAATGGCCACTTGTTTAACATCTCTCATGTTTGTGCCAAGACCAAAGCAGTATGCATAAGTTTCATAGACATTCAATATGCTGATGACTGTGCCATTGCTGCACATTCCAAAGAAGAACTCCAAGAAGCTCACTACAAATATTCCAGGGTCTATAAAAGCCTGGGTTTTAGCCTAAATATTGGGAAGACCATGGTAGTGCACCGGCCTGTTCCTGGCCAATCACCAAGCCAGGTGATCCTTATTGTGGAGGACTTTGCATAACATATACTGTATTGAATGAAGAAATACAGCACATAGTCTGATGTAACAACACCTCTTTTTGACGTCTGAACAAGTATGTGTTCTGTAACCATAATCTGAAAACTGTCATCAAGATCCTCGTCTACAAAGCAACGATTCTATCATCCGTGTTATATGGATGCGAGTCATGGGTCATTCATAAAAGTACATGAGGAAGCTGGAACAGCAGCAGCAGTATTGCTCTGGAAAATTTTGAACATCTCATGGTAAGATAGTGTGATCAGAATATAAGTTTAATATGTCACTGTGCTCTGTGCAAATATTTTAAATCTGCTTTTCTTTTCTTCTCACATGTACAGCTAACATAAAGCCAGATTTAGTACAGAGGACCAGCATTTAGAATTGCTAGGTAAGCGTCTTAAGACAAGACAAGTTAAGGACAACTACAAAATGGGCAGCATGCATTATTTCTGTGTGTCAGAGTCAGCATGACATTAGATCTTCTTTTCCTTCTTTGGAATGACATGATTTACCTATGTGGGGGCTTGCACATGGAGAAAGAGTATAAAGCCTTGGAACACTGCCCGGCACACCTTTGAAGCCAACGAACGGATGGGAAATAACATCATCCGATCCTGAAAATACTTCCAGTAGAGCGACGAAAATGGCAGATTGTATACATCGACCTCCCACTTCGGTGAAAAGTCTTGTCATGGCTCCCTTGTTTGTTATGGCGTGTAAACCATCATTAAAGATACTCCTGATTTGTATGCCTCTTTTCAAGAAACTGGAAAACTTTTTTGCTAACTGAGTGACCAGTTTACTGTAATTCTGTTTCACATTGTGAGGAACTCAAGTAGCTTTAATAAAATAAAAAAATATAATGTATATATAAACCAGCAAGCAAAGCATAAATTAATGGACTTTTTAAATCAGATATTCTCACTTAAAATAACATCGTTATTACATCTTTCCTGAAGAAGGGGCCTGAGTTGCCTGGAAAGCTTGCATATTGTAATCTTTTTAGTTAGCCAATAAAAGGTGTCATTTTGCTTGACTTTTCACTACATCTAAAATAACTAAAAACAAAGACAATATCCTGCCATGTATGTTTAAGTTAAACTGACAATGAAATTTCACACAAAACAGCTCATTAGACAATAGCTGTGTTACACTGATTATTAAACCAATAAGCCACATTACTTATAGTGATGGAAACATTTTATTTGGGATAGCTGTTGCCCCTAACCTAGACTGGCCTGATGACACCAGGATACGCTTTGGCTTGAGCCGTTACATAGAATTGTGAATAATTTATAAAAAAAAAAAAGCCTGACTGCCATCCTACCGAGGGCTCGTTCCTGAACTGTACTCAAAGCTGCCAAGATAGGCGAGTCTGTAATGGCTGGGCGGCTATTAAGTGATGGGGAACTTCTCGACAGAGTTAGTGCCACGAAGCATTATGAGAGATGTCTGCAAATCCTTCAAAAATACACCAGTTTTCTTTAAGAAATTCAATATGATGAGACATTAAAATATGTGCAATGTTCCTCTAGAATATTTATCCATGACATTATTTCATAAGAGTCCTTTGGAATCACAATGAGTGTAGTCCTGCGGCCTAACTTTATTAATATATCTCAGTAGACTGATGTATCTGACAGCCTGTCTTTTCTACTTTAGGTGTCAATTTTCACTTTTGTACTAATAATAAGCAAACTTCATAAATATCACAGTAAATGTTCATACTTTACATTGCACTTTACCAACACAAATTTTAAATTTCCACTTAAAAATGATTTTCCGGCTTTCTTTTAAATGCTACTCTGCACATGCTGTACGAATTTAGCCCACCTTGTGTTTGCAACAGGAAGCTCTCTGAGATAAAGATCTGAATTTACAGCAGTCTGGGCATGTTTTTCAAAAAGTGTGCAGTTTGAGCTTATATGTTTTTTCCTTTTTGTGTTTTTTTTTTTTTATACTGGTAACCCTGGTGGTCTCAGCCCTCTCTTCTGCATGCAGTAAATTGTACAAAAAAAGAGAAAAATGCTATATGTAGTGGGGCTGATCGCTCAGAATTTCCTGGGGGAGATTCCATTCTCTGTGTCGCAGCTCATGTGTGTTCTTGCGCTTTTTATCTTTCACTTTGTGGCCTATCGTGGTCTGTAATATAGTTGGCACAGAAAGACGTTCATTCGATAGAAGTTAAATATCACTACTGTTGGACGGCCGCTCAGCAGCGCAATCCCAGTTGCAGGACTCTCAGCATTGATTCACCGCGCTGCATAATACGGAGTTTGGTGTGGTGGTGTTGAATAAACTTGAGCATCTCACTTGTGTTTGCCATTGTGTGTGAACTCCTTTTAAGTCCTTTGAATAAAGCTGTTTTATGTAGAGTATTGTACATACAGTAGATGTGCAGTTGTTGTACACAAATTGAAGTTATAACATATTTTATTTTAGGTGTTAAATATTGATGTTTGTGATCATTTTAAGTAGTACTGTGTTTAACAAGGTGAGTGAACAATGGTTCAACTGTTGGGACACCTCCACAGTGACTTTAATAATGAACAAAGTAAATAAAAATTTACGTAAATCAATGGGCTTTGCCGTGTCTCTGCAACAACAACAACAACATTTATTTATATAGCACATTTTCATACAAACAGTAGCTCAAAGTGCTTTACATAATAAAGAATAGAAAAATAAAAGACACAATAAGAAAGTAAGTTAACATTAATTAACATAGAATAAGAGTAAAGTCCAATGGCCAGGGTAGACAGAAAAAACAAAAAAAAACTCCAGACGGCTGGAGAAAAAAATAAAATCTGTAAGGATTCCAGACCATTAGACTGCTCAGTCCCCTCGCTTTCCTTTGCTTATAACTTGAATGCTCCATCTTCTCTTTTGCGTGGAAGACTTTTATTGTGATATTCCTCTGATGGGCGGGGCAGAAGTGATGTCACATGTCATCCTGGCCTTGACCAACAGAACTGTGGATGGAAAAAGAAAAGGCAGTTAGCGCCATTGGCCTGTTTTGTCAAGGAGTAGAATCACTTAACTTCACAGGAGCCGTGTAGGTGACCCCAGAGCATGTGTGTGACATGTGCCATGAGTGGTGTAACATAATTAATTAATAGCTCAATTATATTTATTAATTCATTGTTAGACATAGTAAAGCTTTCTCACGGTGTAATGCATTAGGATAAGGCAGCCTTCCACTCAGAAAGCATAGCAACAGCTTCTCATTTATCAATAAGGGTTACATATAAAATACTTTGAAAACAGTAAAGTCAGGGGAGAATACGAATCAGCGCAAACAGTGTCAGGTATGAAGGCTTATGAATTATCCTTGATGTTAAGATGTTATGGTGATGAGTGCTGCTGCTGGTTTTCAATCCCTTGCATGGCTGTTGTTCATGTGCAGTTTGCATATTCTCTCCATATCTGTGTGTGTGTGTGTTCTTTTTTTCTCTGAGACCTCCCATATCCCCAAAAATGTGCTGCTTACGTGTATTTGTGACTCTGAATTGGCCCAGCATGATATTGAGTGGTCTGGTAACCTGTGCAGGGGGGCTGATTCCTTCCTGTGCCTTATTTTACTAGGACAAGTTCTGGCCATTGATGGCAGTGAATTGGATTATATGTGTTTAAGAATGTATATACAGTCAGCTCTTGTGATTCACGGGTTTACGATTCTCAGATTGTCATCAACAATTAAATGAAAATTATTTTGCAAGTTTTACAACCTATTGTGGAAAACTACAGATGATGTGCACAGGCTAGAAAATGTAAATAAAACATTTATTAACAACATTTATGCAATTATTATTCATTATTATTATTTCCATAAGCATACTCAAAAATGATTACAGTAAGTTAAATTTTGTAAAAAGCTGTATAGTTCACTAAAGAACTGTGGAACTCCGCATTTTGTCGGGTGGATGCCATGCACCTTTGTCTCGGCACTATGTGATCAGCTGTAATCATGCTCAGCATGTATTGCCTCTCTCTCTATGAGCCAACTTTTACATTCAAGCCGATCCTCTGCAACCTATCCCCTGTGAATCACAAGGGCCAACTGTATATGGATATACATAAGTGACATATATAGTGCATCATTTTGAACAGAATTGCAATGTTATCCAGCCTTACCTACAACCTTACACATTTTACAATATAATGTCAAGCCATTAACCCATCCAAATCCAATAAGCCAATAACGTGTTGCCTAAAGGAACTGGTGCTGAACAGAGGGTTTAAAGGTAAGGCCAGTTCAACCCCAAACTCTGTTATTATGTAAAACGTGAAGCATCACACAGACATGTCTGTCTTGTGTTTGTGAGGCCCAACACACCCACATTCCTTATTCCTCATCAGTGCATGATATGCATTCTACTCTAGGGTGGGCGCTCATTGGTCGTCAGTAATTTCTAGTTGCATAAACTGAGATACTCTGGCAACAAAATCAGCAAGTGCAGTCATCAAGTTTGGCATACCATCCAATTCGAAGTTGTCTGTGACATCGGCTTAAGTCAAAGAGCACTGGGAGCTTCTCGTTTGCTGTGTGTACTTATAATCTTATTCTTTCAGTGCCTGTCAGCAGTTTTTCACAATAGGTCCACCAACCTTAGAACCTGCCTGAGTCACCAGTATAGCTTATATATAGACTGATGAAAATGCCCTAAATATGCTTATAATTTGCACAATTCCTTTTGTTCTCATTAATGAACAGTATAGATGGAAGCTTAAGTCTCTATTCTAGGGAGAAGTTACCTGCCACTTAAATCTATTGCCGGTTTCCCATCGCAGGAACTTGTGGTCCCTGGCCACTTTTGTGTGTTGTGTTCCCATCGCACAACAGGAACTGTAACATTTATAGAAAATATGTGATGTGCAAAGAAGAATGATGAGGTGTAAAATGAGGTGAGTTCTCACGTTCACTAATTGCTTGAATGTGGTGTGTGCCATTGGCCACCATGTAGGCAGCTATGAAGAGTGATCCGGTGCAAAGTGAAGCACTGCGTTTTCACCCATAATTCTCCAAATTCCAAATAACTAACATTTGTAAGTTGATGCCAGTGCTTGTAGTCAACCAATCAGCACAATTCATTGCCCAAACCCTACCCATGATAGTTACTGGTTGAAAGAAAGTACATACCCTGAAATAGGAGCTAAAATAAGTAACCGGAACTACCTACCAGGAACTATAAATAGCCTGAGTTCCTACTGGTGGAATGCTACAAAGGTTTCTGAGCTGCTAAAAAGCCCTGCAGTGGGAAAGCGCCTTATGTTTTGATGGTAGATGTAGAGATGTCCCTTTGGTCTCAGCTTTTAAATCCCGGCTGAAGACTCACTACTTCAGTTTAGCATATCCTGACTAGAGCTGCTGATTAACTGTACATATTGCATCTCTATTGTTAGTTATTAGCACTAAAAATAAGTAATATGATAGTAATAATTTGTTACTAATCCTTACCTATTTTGTTTCTCATCTCAGTATTCAAATGTGGCACTTGGTGCCACTGCCCACCTGCTAAGTTGTTTTGCCTGCCTAAGGTAAAGTCATCTCTGATGGAATATCACAGGAATCATCAGGTAGAGGGATTCTTTCATCAGATTGGCTGGCCCAGCACTGACTCAGCTGTGGAATGGCCAACATGGGGAGGCAGCTTGATGGCTGATGTCTCCAGGACTTAAACAAATCCAAATCATATTATGTGATATCATCTACTGTTAAATTCTGGTCTGTACTTGTAATATTTTTATTTTACTATTATACTGTATTGAGGATTACTTATGTTCTGTTCTGTGTATTGTATTGTATCACGTCCTAGTGAGCTGAATGACCTCCGGCCTGTCGCTCTGACGTCACATGTGATGAAGACCATGGAGCGTCTGCTGCTTCACCACCTGAGGCCACAGGTCTGCTATGCCCTCAACCCTCTGCAGTTCACAGACCAGGAGAAGGTGGGAGCAGAGGATGCCATCATCTATATGCTACACCGATCCCTCTCCCACTTGGACAGAGGCAGTGGTGCTGTAAGAATTATGTTTTTGGACTTCTCCAGTGCCTTCAACACCATCCAACCTCTGCTCCTTAGGGACAAGCTGACAGAGATGGGAGTAGACTCACACCTGGTAGTATGGATCGTGGACTATTTTACAGACAGACCTCAGTATGTGCATCTTGGGAACTGCAGGTCTGACATTGTGGTCAGCAGCACAGGAGCGCCGCAGGGGACTGTACTTTCTCCGGTCCTGTTCAGCCTATATACAGTACATCGGACTTCCAATACAACTTGGAGTCCTGCCACGTGCAAAAGTTCACTGATGACACTGCTATCGTGGGCTGCATCAGGAGTGGACAGGAGGAGGAGTACAAGAAGCTAATCAAAGACTTTGTTAAATGGTGTGACTCAAACCATTTACACCTGAACACCAGCAAGACCATGGAACTGGTGGTGGATTTTAGGAGGCCCAGGACACTCATGGACCCCGTGATCATCAGAGGTGACTGTGTGCACCCACTGCACATCCAACCTACCTGGAAAGGGGCCTCTCTTTAAACTGCCTTTGCCAAGGTTTCTTCCATTTTTTTCCCCTATAAGGTTTTTTTGGGAGTTTTTCCTTGTCTTCATAGAGAGTTGAGGCTGGGGGGCTGTCAAAAGGCAGGGCCTGTTAAAGCCCATTGCGGCTCTTCTTGTGTGATTTTGGGCTATATAAAAATAAATTGATTTGTATTGTATTGTGTATAATATTACACTAACAATCTTGCATGTTGAATGTTATGTATTTATTGTTTGACAGCGGTAAAGAATTTGATCAAATGGAGTGCATTTGTGCATGTATTTAATTCTATATTTATTTAAAAGACATCTTTCCAACATGCACAAAAATAGTATTAGTGTTTAAATTAAAATAGTAAAGATTTGAGGAAATGATAAAATATGCCAGAGCTTCATTAAAGAAAACTGCTCACAAAGTTTTCTAAAATTTAGAAACAGTAATTTTAAACTCAAGAAGGTTAAGAATGCAAAAAAAGATATGAAGGGTATTTCACTTAGTATTTCAATTACACAATTACATCTCTTCTCATGATTGTCGTGTATTTTTTGGTCAGTAATAAGTAAGACCCTTCAATGGACTGGTGTTCTTCCTGCCTTGTATCCAATTCTTGCAGTGATAGGTTCCTTCTTTCCCACAACACTGCTCAGGATTAGTGGGGTTGAAATTGGGTGAATGAAAGGATAATAAGTAAGAGCTGAATTAAGATCTGTGAACTATATATTTCTACTCCTTGACTGTCCTGTGACCCAGAAAATGGACTGATGAATGGACATTCTCTGACTGTCTGAATTAGCCTCTGTGTGAAATTGAATCAAAACACCAGTTATTGTCATTAGCCATAGATGGGATGTCACAGCATATGTCAGCTTGTATTACAGGGCAGGAGCAAAAGTTGGTAATGTGTAGCTTGTAAATAATTAAACCATATCAGTAAGGAGCTATATAAATGAATGAGAACAATACTAAAAATGGCAGTTTTTTTTTTAATTTGCACAGCCAGCCATTTCTTTTGTAATCTCATCAGAACAATATTTACTGTAATTCTGAAGGTACTTTTGGTTCTGTGGTGGAGTGCTTTTTTAGTGCACAATTTGTACTGGGACATAGCATAAGACGATTCTTCATCTTTTTTAATTTCTAGCGTTAACTGTGCCAGGTAGTTCTTTCATTTTCGTACATTTAGTACAGAATGGGTCATAAAGATCTCCCACATTTTGAAGGGGTATAAAAAATGAACAGAGCTATTTAAAAAAAAAGTATATATATTTCTGATAAGTACATAAACACAGTTTTGTTTTAATGGGTTTTAAAAATCATATTTGACAAATGGTGGCCATCATTGGCAATACATTGCTGAAGATGTTCCCAGAAGTTCTCCATCACTCTCCATGTCATCTCAGGTGGAATGGTGTCGATTTCCTGTCTGATCCTTTCCTTCAAATCCTCAAGAGATCGAGGACAATGTTTGAAAACCTTTTCCTTTAGGTAACCCCAAAGGAAAAAGTCACATGGGCTTAAATCTGGTGACCATGCCAGCTACCCCACGTCTCCCCTTAAAGAGGTCAAATGCCCAGGGAACAATTCCCTCAACACTCTGAGTGAATGTCGCGCCATGTGAGCTGTGGCCCTGTCCTGTTGAAACCACACATGTTTTGTCCTAGGTCTGCCAGGTGATTTTCTTTTCAGTGTGGACCCAGATGCCCGAAGGTTAGAAATCCATAGCAAAATCGTTTTCCAGTCTGGTACAGATGCATTTCAACTGAGCGTGAAGCATGTACAGAACGCTCTCTACGTCGCTATCACAGAGCTGTTATTCTTATAATACACTTGAACAACAAAGCCCCGATGTTCACTGGTCCAACTCATGATGGGTACTGAAAACGGTAGAGCCTAACCTACCCCACCTCTCTACCCCCACTACAGCCAGCACAGTTCTCCCTCAAAATGTGGGAAATCTTTATGCCCCATCCTATACTTTTAATCTATCTTAAGGATCTCCCTTTTTTAATTGTTCATTTTCTGGGCCCAGACTTTGTAGTCTGTTACATTTTTGTACAAGTCCAGCTTTTGTTAAACTGAATAGTGATGTTTAATTTCAACAAATATAGTGTGGAGCCGACACGGACACAGACAGGCGGACATGTTGTTACTCACCACCACACGTGTTTATTTACAATAATATATACAATTAAATGGTCACTCAGTCCCAGTTCCGTGCACAAAACACCCCAACACTCAGTCCTGGCCACTCTAATGTCTTTCTTCGGGCCACCTCCACTCTCCTCTCTTGCCTCATCCTCTTCCACCCGACTCTAGCCCTGAATGAAGGGAGACGGCCCCTTTTATAGTTTCCCAGATGAGCTCCAGGTGGCTCCCGGCATTCCCTCGTTGGCCACGCCCCAGCGTGGCGGAAGTGCCGGTTGTTCTCCCGGCAGATCTCCGGGTGTCCTTCCTAATCTTCCCCCCAGCACTTCCTGGTGTGGCGAAAGTGCTGAAGGAACAGGTCCCCAAGGCATTGGGGCGCCTCCTGGCGGTGACCATGAGCCCCTGCAGGGTGGGGCTTCCATGCCCTTAACCCGTGGCCCCCAAAGCAACCAGGAAGGCGGCCCCCACGTGATCCAGGGTGGGCGCAGACCCACATCCGGTCCCACATGGTGTCCCGGCCAGGTCGTTGCCCCTGGCATCCCTGACAATAGTCTAGTATGGGCGGCATGGTAGCGCAGTGGTAGTGCTGCTGCCTCGCAGTAAGGAGACCTGGGTTCGCTTCCTGGGTTCTCCCTGCATGGAGTTTGCATGTTCTTCCCATGTCTGCGTCGGTTTCCTCCCACAGTCCACAGACATGCAGGTTAGGTGCATTGCCGATCCGTAATCCGATGTGCAGATGTGTGTGTGCCCTGCGGTTGGCTGGTGCCCTGCCTGGGGTTTGTTTCCTGCCTTGTTGGCTGGGATTGGCTCCAGCAGACCCCCATGACCCTTGATTTGATGGATAGTCTAGTACAAAAATAAATCTTATGGCGTTAGTTTTATGAATACAGTGCACCTTCCTAATGATACTGGATTATTTGCACTGTTCACTTTTTACTTTTTTTTCTGCACTCAACACATTATTTACTTTACACAAGCATTTATTGCTTTGTTTCTAGACTGTGCTTTGCATATTTTTTATTTTAAAAAGTGCAGCAGGCATGAAAACTGGTGAGGGGTGATTGAAGCACGAGTAATGCATCTTGGAACATGAAGAGGGCTACCTTCCACTTATTTTTTTATTCACTGAATTACTTGCTTGAGTCACTTGTCTGTTATTTTCAGATGTAGCTTTGTTTAAATGGCACCTTGTGTTTACTGTATTAAGTCAGAAATGTAGCTTAGCAGAGACCTTCCAGGTGGAGATGTAGTGGCCTTTACTTTGGAACATTTAAAATGGACAAGAGAAGCTTTTTGAGAAAAATGAACACATTGTAATTACAACAAAAACTATAGGGACGCAAAATAATAGGAGCTCTTTTACCTTATAAATAGACATTTTATTCTGTTCTCTAATTTGTGTCAATTGCTTACACTACATAACTGGCGTCTACAGCAATTTTTAAAAAATGCCAGCCCACAGCTTCAGAGGACTTGTGGTTTTAAGAGATGTTTTTTTTAAGTAGCACAACTCTTAATTTGAGTATTGCTACATATGGTAAACAAAGAAAGGTTTTAATATGGGGCACAGTGCACCATGTAGAGCAAGAAATAGATGCGATCAGTGTCAGCGAACGGAAGCAATGCATATTGACCTCCTGAAAACAATTTTTTAAGCAGACATTTGTTTATTACATATTTTCGTAAGTGAAGAAAAAATACCCTCTGGCACTTCAAATCTCAGGAGATTCATTATCCGCGCTTGAAGGAGACTCTGAATATATTGCTTGCTTAAATAATACTTTTCACTTGGGGTCCTCTAAAGAACATGTTCAAATGTGTCAAAATGCTGACAAACTACATTTGCTGCAGGTTATTAATTCTGAATCAGAAGAGTATGCAGGAAGATGTCACCCTTATTGTTTTGCACTTGTAGAGTTTCTTTGCCAGAGGATGAAGCAAATGGCTTAATTGCATAAAGCATTATTGTCCGTTTGCTGTTCACAGGGTGGAATTTAGTTATTCTGTTTAATGATATAAAATGTTATGTACCAAACTTCAACAGTTTTATAAACACCTTAAACGCATTAGACATCTGAGCATGGATATAAGTATGTGAATTAAGTTAAGTTTGTGATATTGTATGCGGTTAGGTTTTCTTAGGGACAAAGTAGGTGTTATGAAAAGTTTTTAGCAGAATCACATTTGAACAGTAGAGCACAACATGAACACATTCATTCATTTTCTAAACCACCAGTTTTTCATTACAGGATCTCATTGACCCAAATTCAGTTCTAGCAGCATTTGGAACATAACATAAGCCACCCCTGCATGTGGTGCCAGCCACTTCAGAGCACACACTCACTCACACCAGGCCAATAAAAAGACGCCAATTAGCCTAACACTCATATCTCTGGGAAGCAAATCATGGTTTTGTGGTAATGCTGTGGAGTTTCTAATGCTTCTTGTACATGCCAGTCAGACATCATTTTAACACTTGGTATCAGAGTGGCTTCTAAAAGCAAGAGAGATATGCAGGCCGTACTTGAGTTAAACATGAATTTCTGCACAGCACCGTAAAATGGACCTTAGACGTTTAGCACTAGCTGATGAACTTACCCAGTTATAGCTAAATAATGGGTTAAGGTAAGAAAGTAAAAATGTATGTGCCTTTTAAATTCTTTTGCATGAAATGCTAGTGTTCCATCCATCATCTACGTTACCTCTTTATCAGTTTCTCTGTTTTAATGAGACGAGTGTGATTGGATTACGTAATTGTCACAACTCCTTGCTGGGTTTAAACCAAGAATGCTGATTCTTTGTATTACTGAGTTTACTGTGGTTTCATGAATGGATGTTTAATCACGCATTAATAAACACATTAATATATTATTTGTAATTATTAGTTTTAAAATTGCCTTTTATTTAGAGTCCCAGGGACTTAAGGCTGAAAACCAATTCAAAAATCTTGGGGTACTTCTGGAGGCAGATCTTAGTTTCAGTACTCAGCAATAAGTAAATCTGATGTCACTGCAGATCTCCATGCTGTTACTGCAGAGAATACCACTGATGGCGTTTGATAATCTTATGATGATGATTTAAACTTGATTCATTGCATGTATAAGGCGGAGTGGTGGCTCTGAGGCTATTGCACAGAAGGTTGCTGGTTCAAATCCTGTAAACACCACAAGTGACTCTACTTCATTGGGCCCTTGAGCAAGGCCCTTAACCTGCAATTGCTCTGTCCTGGGTATGACGTTAATCTGCATCCAGCCCTGCATGTAGGCCCTCCAACCTGAAAGGAAAAACCTGGGGGTTGGTGGCAGAATTGGCACTCCAGCCACCACAAAAAACCTCACACTGTTCCACTAAATCTGAACTAGTGTGGTGCTGAGGTGTCACCCGTTCCATGGCTGCACTCGGGTCCTAATCTGGAATCCTGAGTTGGTTTGTCATGTGGTGGGTGCAGCAATGCGCTGTCTCAGCGTGTGGTCCTATCCTCTCTCTCTCTTATTGCATGTTGATTTAAAATTGCTACAAAAGAAGATGCTGTATTGGCATCGAAACCTAAAATTATACCTACCTCATCGTAAAATGAATGAAAAAGTTACTCATTTCATCCTCAGTTGTTCTCTTTCTACCATGTTTGACAGAGTGACTTAACATGCGTTCAAAACCGTTTCATTATGATTTATCTCTATCACACTTAGTGACAATATGAAGGTGTATGATAGATTTGGAATTTCCTCATTAAAATGCAAGGTTTTGCTTTGATACAAAAGTAGTGTCATCAGTTTATTCCAGTTATTGTGAAGTGTACACAGTGCAATGAAATTCCTATCTGCCCACTTGACCAAAATGGAACAGGCCACCACTGTCCTTGCTTCATTTTGTTGGTTACATATAATAACCATCCATCCGTATTCTATTCATTCTTATAATATAACATCACAAAATATAGGTAGTGATGAGCAAATCAGCAGAGTGGCCTTTTTTGCAACATTGACAAAAAACTTAATTTCATAACTGAAGACTCAGTAGAAAGTTTGTTCTGGAGTTTTGTTAGTTTGTTGGGGGGTTGAAACGAAGAAGCTTTGCTCCTTAAGGCTTTGACAGCATTGTATATTTTGTCACGCTTGGGTCACAGATTTGCACAGAAACACAGGAGATTGTAGAGACAGGAACTTTATTCAAACACTTCAAACAAACATATGTCTCTTTCAAAAGTAAAGCAAACTCCATGTGAAGACAGAAGTGACAGTTCCGTCTCTCAGTTAAAAGAATGCAAAAACATTTTCCTCATCATAGGGGTGTGCGTCAGGAGCAAGATCCCCAACAGGAGCAGAGGATGTCTGGAGGAGGAGGGAGAGACAAAGCAAAGAGCCAAAAAGGATAGGTGCTGTACAGGCTTTTAAATCTATGAAGCACCGCGGGAAAAGCACATCATGTGACAGAGCAGCAGCCCAACAGCTAGCAGAGCAAAGAGGAGGCAAACTGTATTTGTTCCCATTGTATCAGCGTTAAATTCTTCACAATTTCTTTTGGTATGGAAGATAATCGCATTGCATTTTAATTCATGTCCATAGATCGCATGTCATAACTAAAAGCAAAACCAACGTATTGCATTTTGCAAAGCTGTAACTTCTCCTGTACTGCATTTTGATTTGAGACCACGATATAATTGTGCAAAAACTAAATGTAATCAAATGGCCAATAAGCGAAGAAAGGTGGGGCAGGGGGGTGTCAACAGTTCCGATCACGAGTGTGTTGTACTTGTAAAGAAAGTGAACAGGAAGTTGATAAGGCAGGGGTTCTGGCATCTCATTGAACAAGTGAAAACTAATGATCTAAATGACAATTTCATTCTTTTGCATATAAAAATAATAGAAAATCAATACAGTACACGTTTACACGGAGGGCTCAATAAAAAGCTATGAAGAAACCCAGCTTGGGGACGCTAAGAAATGTCTATATTCAGGATTTAGTTAAAACTGCTAGCAACCACAACTCAAAAATGTGACCGCATTGCTTAACATGTATTAAAAATTGTCTTAAGAAAGAGTAAACTTTTTCAGTGAGACCTAAAGCATGCTTTTCTCCTTTTCAGTTAACCACCCCACAGTCCATGCTGTCTAAACGTAATGCTCAACGCAAGAATACAGAAACATTTGATGCTTAGAAGGGGATCTCTGCGTTGATTTCTCCTATCCTCCTTGTGCTGGGTTTTCCGCTGGGTACTTCTGTTTCCTCCAACTATCCAAGGGCATGTTGTTACACTGAATGGTGACACTGGGCAGTGAAGTCCTTCCAAACAATAATCTCAGTAATCTGAATTTTGTAAACTTGTTTTCCATTTTGGTATAATATTGTTAGTTTTCCTCCATTAAAATTTGATCTCTGTACGTAAATCAGGCATGCATCAGACATTTGTGAATGCAGCTATTTATTCATAGCATAGAGTGAATATAGTGAAGCTAGAAGACCTGAAGAAGGTGAAATCATCCATAACAACCATAAGCAGATGAAGCCAGAACAGGATGCAGTGTTTTAGGTAATGGTCTTTAAAACTTGTAGAATGAATTATATCATTGTATTTTAAATTATATGCAAATAACTGACATATTCAGATGATGTGAAGTTTGATATTCCTGTACAGGAATTCAGAATCACTACTGTGTATGAGCTTTAGTACTAAGTTGTGGAAAGTGTATGCTGCATATGCTGATATTTGTAAAACGACTTCATTGATATTAGGATTTTAATTGAACCATTGTTTACTATTTCATGGTCTACTAATGCACCCATTACTTCAGTTATAAGTGATTGATAAAATCATTAACTATACAGCAGTATATTACTTCAGTGTCACTTAGTAGTTTTTGATTTCAAACTCTTCATGAATTTTTAATGGGATGAGTAATCAATCAATATGTTTAGTTACAGATGGACTTCTAACAGTCAAAATGGATCAATATCCTCAATTTCCTGTTGTGGATAGTTGTTTGAAATGTATCATAGGATAGGCAATGTTAAACATCTTTATGAATATTCTGTTGGGACGAGAAGACACTGAATGCTTTGCTTTTTTATTACTCTGGATTAAGCTAAACAACTGACAAAACAATTACTTTAATCTGTATTAATCACTGCTATACTAAATTACATTAATACAATAATATCTATACATTTACAAAAGCAGACTTAGAAAATATTGTGGGAAGACTGTAATTAAGTATTATTAATTTTAATTTTTTTGTAAACCAAGATATTCAAATAACCAACAATAAAATCAATGGAATATAATTGCAATGGTAAATATATCTAAACAATAAAAAAAATCACATTTTGATATACATACATACATATACAGTATATACATATAATCATCCATCCATTATCAACCCGTTATATCCTAACTACAGGGTCACGGAGGTCTGCTGGAGCCAATCCCAGCCAACACAGGGTGCAAGGCAGGAAAAAACCCTTGGCAGGGTGCCAGCCCAATTCAGGGCGCACACACACACACACACACACACACACACACACACACGGGACAATTTAGAATCGCCAATGTACCTAACCGTCATGTCTTTGGGCTGTGGGAGGAAACCAGAGTACCCGGAGGAAACCTGCACAGACACGGAGAGAGCATGCAAACTCCATGCACGGAGGACCAGGGAAGCAAACCCGGGTCTCCCATCTTTGAGGTAGCAGTACTACCAATGCGCCACCATGCCGCCCTACATATAATCATGTAAACCCTAAATGATTCTTGCACGTGCTATAAAAGATAGATAAATAGATAATAATTTATTACTTTTTTGTCCCTGTGACAGTGTGGGATGCCTCGATGCTCCTACTCTTGTCTGGGAGACTCTTGAACCCGGCACTGTCGATAACATAACCAGATGAGCTTGGCAGATGTGGACAAAACACACACAAAGCAAGGGGATGGTGAAAAGGTGCTCAGTGCTTTTATTAAAACAAATGAAAACAAAACAGTGTTTGAAAAGTGCAGTGTTCCTTTTATAATAATTAAGTAATCCATAAAAACAAAGTGCACATGGAAGTTAATACGCTAATAAATAAATCCATTAAAACAAGGTTAAAACTCCAAAAATTCTAATGAGCCTCGGAGCCCCTTTAAAAATCCGATTCCTCTTTGGCTTGCCCTCTCTGGACCTTGCAGCCTAAGGAGAAGTTCCCAAGCAGGCGCAGATGACCTTCTTCTCCTGTCCCCGTTGGATATAGCGGGCCCGCGGCTCAGAAGAAAAGGTGTTTTTAAATGAATAATTGCCGCACTCGTGGCTTAAAGAGGGGGTGAGGTATTGTGGCTGGAGCGGTTACTGAGCGCGATACGGGCTTGGGTGTTTCCGCACTGAAGAGCACAGGTGTGGGATCACTCATGTCCGGAAATGATGCCGGGAGCTGCTAATTGTCACACCTGTGCCACATCCCATTATAAATAGTAGGAGCGTGAGTGCAGAGGGGAAGAAGAAAGATCAGAAAATAGAGTGGAGTTTAGAGGAGGAGGAGGAGGAAGAAGAGGAATCTGGAGGCTGAGAGCCAGTGTGGGTGTGAGCGAGTGAGTGAGCGAGCAGGAAGAGCAGGCTCAATGGTGGTTGTAGGCAGCTGGGAAGTGAGCCCTAGCAGGGTGTTTGGCTGGCACTCAGGGGTGGATGGATTGGGTCACTCCTGCTGAGTTTTTCAAAGGAGCTGGAGTGACCAGGATTGTTGACAGCTAGCCACGAAAGGCAGCAGGAGTTGTGGAGGCTTGAGAGGGAGTGTCACAATGTGAGCGCCCTGTTCATTGGGAAACCTGAGTCTCGGTCTGGTGGATTAGCCATACGGAGCCAGGGGTCGGAAGCCTACCGGACCAGAAGGAAAGTCAGGTGCACCTGCAGGTAGGGCCACTTCCCTGTTGTAGGACCCATATGGGAGAAGCAGGAGAGCTGCCAGATAAAAAAAGAAAGTGCTGGGTTTTTAAAGAAGGGACAGCTTACAGCCAGTCCAACCTCAGTTTTAAATGGAGTTATTTAGTAGAATTTTAGCTTCCACTTGTTTTTCTTTAATGGATTGTTTATTTATTGACTTTTGGAGAACTGCACTTTATATAGACACTGTTTTGGTTTTGTTTTAAATAAAAGCACTTTTGCACTTTGCACCTTTTCCTTGCTTCGTTTGGTGTCCTCAATATCCATCTCATCAGGTTACATTACCAATGGTGTCGGGTTCAAGAGGCTCCCAAAAGAGAGATGGGAACATGGAGTAGAACCCACATCGTTACACCCCATTGCCAATCCTATGGCATCTGCGGGAAGCCACCATGGCCAGCTCCGTGCCCAGTGCTGCCTTTCCAGGCTCCACCTGGCAAAAGCACGCTCTGTCCTCTCACCACCACCGATCCATTGGCTCTTCATGGAAAAAGCACACTATAGAGCCTAGTGGTTGCTTCTACTTCTTAGATGTTCAACAGGAATGACTCCTGCGCCCTCTCCTGAGTGCTATCCACACACTCCTTCCAGGGGTTCCACTCCTGTCTGCCTGCTTCCTCTTATTACACCTGCTCACTCTCTCACGCTCCTACCTCTCTTCTTCTTTCCTTTAACCTCTCTTCTCATTTTCCTTTTCATCTTTCCTTTTTTCCTTCTCTCGCACTCCCAATTCCCTTCTTCAAATGGGGTAGTGGCTCGGGGTCACGGGGGATCCTGCACTAATGCAGGGCTATCTGCTCCCACATCACGCATGCGAACCACTCATGCCACACTACCATGCCAATCAGCCGAGGACCTCACTTTACCATAGTCCCAAGGAGGAAATTTAGCTTTAACAAAAGATCAGCAAATCAACAAATACACACTCGAATTACTGAAAAGAAAAAAGGAAACATCTGACTTGGCTATCATGGTCTCAGTGAGGTGTTATACAGGCATATTACTGCTGGTATAAAGGAGCCACCATAGCATTTCTTGATGTACTTCTGCTGATTTAGTCCTTGGCTGAAAGTCCTCAGTATTAGTGTGTCAGAGAGAGGATGTTTGGTGTTGTTCATAATGACACTCAGTTTTGTTTGCATTTTGTCCCCCTCTACTATCTCCAAAGGGCAGATAATGTGTCTCTTTCTGAGCATGCCTTCTAAATCAACTTGTTGATTCGGGTCTCCCATTAAGTGATGTTATTGGCCCAGCACACCACAGCCCTGAAATTGATATAGTTATACCTCCAAGTCTGGCCAAGCTACCAAAGGGGCAAGAAGTAAGGCAGAGAATAGCATGCTTCAGCTAGGACACTGGCAAGAGGGGTCCACACAGAATTGGATGTGCTGGTGCCCGTGCCAGGATAAGTCCTGAATCCTTACCCAGCAGGGAAGCGAATATAATACTCGAACAGGAGTTGGTAACCTACTCAGACTATATACTCCCCTGGCACACTAGATGGCAGCATCCCTGGGTAATGATATCCATACAGACACCACTTATAGTACATGCTGGGAGCTGTATTCCCCTGGGGTAGTCCTGTGGGGTTGTGTGGGTGCCACCAGGTGGTGCTGCACAGAGTAATGATCCCCACTTTGTGTGACTTCTGCCTGACCTGGCAAGCACTTCTTATGTGCAGCATCCTAGCATTGGATATTCTTCTGGTTCAAATATAAAAGGTGAGTTAGAGTTGGGTGGAAAAGAAGAAAGAGAGATTAGAGAAACAGGGTTGAAGATATTATTGTAATAAACCTTTCATTTGAACCTGGGAATTGCGTCTGGGTTTTGGGGTGTTGTTACGTCCCTTACAGGTCATTATGTATACACTTGTCAAACCTAAAAAGGAATCAAAATTATTAAAACAAAAGAACATTTCAAAAGCAAAAGTTGAATTTGCTGCATGCCGAGCATTATTCTGAATCTGTATGAAGAAAGTTACACATATTTCTCTGTTCTGACTGCTCTATTGCTAATTCAGACTCATACTGGTGAACTTCAGGTCTCATCCTCCTCACGTCCCTCATGCTGTGCACACTCCATTTGCTCTGCATGCCCTTTTCTGTCCATTAGGCTCTGCCAACTCTACATCAGTGTTTCTCAACCACTAGGTGGAAACCCCACTTTTGTGTTGAGGGCCGCTGCTGGTGGGTTGCAAGTTGCAACTGTTTGTGGTGATAGTAGGTTGCCCAGGTGATGGACATTGCCAACCAATATATCTCCCCACTAAGACAATCACACTTGACTCCCTAGGGGTACCCACTACCCACTACATGCACCTCCTAATCCTCCAAGCTCCATTGTATGCACACATTCTATAGAGATCTTTCCACCTCTCATGGACCACACATTCTGATTTTAAATAACCAATCTGGGTACACCTCATCCAATCTACAACTATATCTCATTACCCTTAGTCACAAATGCACAGGAATCCTCACCTTCCAGCAAATGTCCTAATGGTGTTCATCTCCTCCAATAACTCCCATCTCAATCATGCGCACATGGCCACTCACACAAGTACACATCTCCATACTGTCAGCAAGCTCTTCACTCAGGTCCTTTATCTAAACCACTCCACACAGTGGCACATCCCAAAGCATATTGCACCCTCTCTACTGTACACACCACAGTGGCACCATGCATCCCCTCCCTCCTCACTTGGGTAAGTTCACCTGTTTATCTCTGTATTTTTTTCTTTTTTGTGTTTCTGGAATTGCAATGTGTTGCTATGTCGCAATTTACATTGTATTAGGTATTATAAGTAATCTAGAGACGATGTATAGTATACAAGGTACGGTAGGTTGTGCATGGTAGGAATAGAAATGAGCATCCAAGGATTTTAGTATCCATGGGGGATCGCGAAATCCATCCCCTTGGATATGGAGGGCCAACTGTAAAGTGACGTTCTGATAAGTGGCAGTCATTACAATATAATACAATGCAGGCTGCCGCAGAGGCTCAATGATTATATCATTTAACAAGAATGTGACATCAGTTTATTGAAAAATGTCCATTCAATTTTAATGGTTTTTTTAAAAAAATGGTGAATCTGTTTATGAGCGTAATAGTGTATCAATGGGATTACATTTAGAAAAAAATCTTGTTTGATTTACTGTTGTGTCTCTTCATAGATAGATAGATACTTTATTAATCCCAAGGGGAAATTAAAAAAAAAATATTAAATTAGATCAGGCCCAAAACTTTTAGGTCACATCCTGTACTTGGTAACTACAGTTTTCTGTATGGATAGTGCTGCCTTGTTCTAATTATTGTACTCATTTGAAATAGCAGCTTAACAACTGGCATTCGCTATACTAATTGCCTTAAATACTTCTATCATGTCTTCTCTTGCCTGAACTGACATATTGAACTCCCTTAATCTTTCCTAATAACTTGTACAGTGCAATCCTGGATTCAGTGAAGTCACACTTCTCTGGAGTTTCACTATTCAAGATGTGTCTTCGCTACTGTTAGTGTGTTGTATACTGTCTCCTATGTAACCCAACATCCTGTTAGCATCACATTGGTGAATGAAGGCCTAAGTCCGCATGTTTTGCACTTTCTTCACCAGTCTCCTTGGGTTTACCTCTGAACTTCCCTCTCATGTGCCAAAGCCATGCCCATCAGGTTAACTGACAAGTCTAAATTGGCCAAATGTGAGTTTGTGTGCCCAACAACTTACTTTGAGCTCCAGGCGTACCTTGCATCCAATGATTTCATTTCATTTATTTATTTATAGAGCACTTTTTTTTGTTCTTTATTTCACCTTATACAATTTCTTGTATTAGGAATTTGTTAGTTGTCGCATACCCCTTGGGATCTGAGCACAGGGTCAGCCATTGTACAGCGCCTTACAGCGCCTTGCTCAAGGGCCCAGCAGAGTAGGATCTCTTTTGGCAGTGATGCAGATTCGAACCGGCAACCTTCGGGATACCGGCACAGATCCTTAGCCTCAGAGCCACCACTCCGCCCGTATAAGTGATATCCACAAAGTGCTTTACAATGATGGAACAAAAAAGCAAAACAAAAAGGATAATAAAAGTAAAATAAAAACTATTACTATGGAATAACAAAAATAAAATAAAATTAACAAGCCATCATAGCTAAAAACAAATAAATAGATAAAATATATAACAGAAAGATCTAAAAACAACCTAACAAGAAAGAAATGCCTGTCTAAAATAATATGTTTTTAATCGAGTTTTAAATGTAATTACAGTAGTAGATGTTCTGATATCGGGGGGAGACAGTTCCAG
This sequence comes from Polypterus senegalus, assembly GCF_016835505.1. Taxonomy (NCBI): domain Eukaryota; kingdom Metazoa; phylum Chordata; class Cladistia; order Polypteriformes; family Polypteridae; genus Polypterus; species Polypterus senegalus. The sequence goes on from NC_053154.1 coordinate 269,965,431, forward strand.
AGTTTTCAGGCCGTAACAGAGAAGCCTTTATCCCCTTTTGTTTTTAATTTAGTGTGTGGAAAAACAAGTAAGCACTGGTCAGATGATCCACAGTCAGTGGTCTACCTGTATGATGCAAATTCAGCACGTCTTCAACATATGCTGGAGCCAGACCATTCTGAGCTTTAAAAGTTAAAAGTAGGATCTTAAACTGGACCCTATAACTAACTGCTAGCCAATGTAATAAGGCTAAAATAGGGTACTCTGATAACCTTTAGTTCTTCAAAAACCATAAACTTGGGGTCCTCAACTCCGGTCCTGGAGGACCACAGTGGCTGCAGGTTTTCATTCTAACCCTTTTCTTAATTAGTGACCTGTTTCTTGAAGACTCAGACTCCTTAATTAGCAGCCAAACAATAAGGAGCTACAAAATGAACCAAAACATGACAAGTAAACTGTGCTCATTATATAATATCTGATAATAAAGAAAGATGAAGGTCTCAGGAATGTTGATCTGTTGAGCTCCCCAAAACATTTTAGCAGTGTTCTTAGAAAATGAAAAATCTAAAATTTTGGAAATGTCTGCTATTGCACAATGAGAGCAGCAACAAGCCATGGAATTAAAGAACAAGTTTAATTAACAAGAATCAGCACCTACTGTAATTGAGCATCTAGTTGGAGTGAAATTAGTTGGAGTTTCAGGCTCTTGACTTAGTTGGTCTTCTGTTAGCTCACTCACTTCACATTTCATTTCTGTTTGGGTGCCATTTAAGGAAAGAAATGAAGCAATTCAGAGGAACAATGAAGAAGTTCAGGGGAACAAATTGTTAAAAAAACAAGTCAATTCAAATTAATTCAAAAGACGTTAATTAGCAGCAAAAACAGGTCACTAAGTAAGAAAAGGGTTAGAATGAAAACCTGCTGCCACTGTGGTCCTCCTGGACTGGAGTTGGGGACCCCTGCCCTAAACTGTATAAGTAGGTTCAAAAATGGATTTATAATATAAAAGACTCTTCCAATTGATCCATTTCTTTCTTTCCCAGTGCTCCTGGAGAGGTCTATGACTTTTAACAACATTGAAGTGACCTACTGTAGCTGAGAACACCATAATAATAATAATAAGATGGACAGCAGTGACATCTGCTGAGTGTCAAGCATGGTATACAGAATGCAAGAAGTACAACAAAATGAAAGAAGTACAACATTGTAGGTAGCAGCAACTCATGGCCATGACCTTTATTTGTGTATTTACAGCAAAGTGATTGAGAAACCAGGTGATAATCACTATATTAGCAGAAAAAAAAGAAGAGCATCGACATCTACTGAACCTCAAGCACATCACAGAAGGAGTTCAAGTGATGAGGAATGAGAAAGAATAAGAAGACAAGACTCTAAAACATATAGACAAGTAAGAATGATCTGAAAAGAAAGAGAGAATACACTTATGAAATTGAGCACCCTCATTCTCTCACTTGAAATTAATCTAACATTGGCATGGTGGCACGGTGCTTATTACTACAGCCTCACAGCTCAAAGAGAATGGGCTTGAAACACGGTCTGTCTGCTCCCTGTGAGGAGTTCACACGTTCTTCTTGTGTCTTTGTAATTTTTTCTCCAGGTCTTCCAAATTCTTTCAGAAAGGCCTGAAAGGAATGAGTCTTGGTCTGTGTATTGAAACCCAGTTGGGCAATGAATTAAATAGCAACACTAACTGATGTGTAACCCTTTAATTTGAAATTAACAGGGACAATTATTGTTTGTAATAATTGTTGGGTACGTTTCACTGTTCTTGCATTTGTTCATGTGATTAAGATCTCACTCATTTTTAGATACATTGTTTGAGCACTTTAGAACAGAAACTACTTGAATCAATTAGCCACGAATTACACAATTAGACTCTGATTTGATTACGATACCACAAATTTGCTCATTTCAAAGCACACGTCTAAGTGTTTTCAAGTGATGTTTTAAAGCTGCTATTAATATACATATAACGGCAATTTAAATTACCTTTATAATTAGATAAGATGTGAAAAGCAGTTTAATTTGTTTGGAATATTTGGCAGCATCGCTGTGACTGATTCCTGCAAAAAGTAAGCTAAACAAGCACTCCATCTATTGTGCATCCAGCAGTATAATTAGAAGCAAATTGACTGAGAATAATTTGTATAATGGTGGAGTCAATAAACAAGCAAACTGAGCAACGATATAATACACATTGCCTGGCTGCCTCAGTGTCTTTAGCAAATACCTTCTGGGTCCCTGGGACTGGATAACTACAGTAAATATGTAAGCCGATTTTGCTTGATTTCCCCAGATTAAATCCTCCTAATATTTTAAGATCTGAATTGCAATCTGGTACATCTAAGAAAGAAAAAGTAGAAGCATAAATCTTCCTGTTCTGTAAGAGGCAACTAGCATGTTTTGCTATAAAGAGGTAATTGGCATTTTTTTTTTTGAAAAATCTATCACTAGCCATGTGGTTTGCTGCTCAAATGACAGGATAGGGTTAGAGGTAATGGAGTACAGAGCATGAGGTGGTTTCTGCAGAGTTTTGTGCATTTCACTAAGGTCAGGCAATGTCAGGAAATGAGGACCATGCTGTGGTTCAAATGGCAGCTGTTTATTGTGGTTCTCTGCTGACTAATTCATTACCTTCCATTATATAATTTGTCATAATCTTCTGCCAGTCAGGTCAATTAATCATCATCAGAAAAAACTTGACTGTGGACATTTTCAAATTTAGCATATGAAAGATATGTACCTTGACACTTATTTGTTTTAAATAGTATCCACTTTTTACATTTTTTCATATTCATGACAACTTTTCTTAACTTTATTTTTTGTGTTAGAGTAAGAGATGCCTGGAAAATGTTATTAGATCATGTATGTTCATTTTCTTCAAGGTGATACTTTTTAATACTTTCTATGTGCTGCTTTTTATTAATTGTTGGATTTTTTTGTAGCTATAGCATCTGTCTGTTGTGGTATCCGGCTGGGGCTGGAGCCCGACCAGGACGCCCAGGAGGACCGGAGGAGGGCTTGTGCCTCCTCCAGACCGCCAGGGGGCGTCCGCCCTGGTTATGTTGGAGGCCTGCCAGGCGGCACCCCAGTGCCTAAACAACCCTGGAGCAAGACGACAGGGGACACCCGGACGGCTTCCGGGTGCGCAGCCGGCACTTCCGCCACACTGGGGCGTGTCTGCGGAGGAGTGCTGGGAAGCAGCTGGAGCCCATCCGGGTTCCTATTTAAGGGGCCGCCTCCCTTCAGTCGATGGTGGAAGTCGGGTGGAAGAGGACGGAGCTAGAGAGAGGACGGGAGGCGGCCAGGAGAGAGGCACAAAGACTGTGAGGCCTGGACATTTGGGGGAACGGTGCTGGAGGCACTGGGAAGTGCACTGATGTCATTATTGTAAATATTAGTACAAATAAACGTGTGTTGGGTGAAAATAAGATGTCCGCCTGTCTGTGTCCGGGTTCAAGTCCACCCTGTCTAACATATAGTGCCTTACAGTTCTATCTATCTATCTATCTATCTATCTATCAGACCCTTCTTTTGTAGACCAAATATTTCTAGTTCTTCAGTGAATTTGTCAGCAACATGTTAATAATTAGTTTTTTATGTATGTTCTGTCTGATATTTTCTTAAATTTCATTTATCATTTCATTTTATCCTTGTTTTTTATATTTTAATAACTACAGATGCTGGTAATACCAAACAAATTGGTGCAGTGAGTGACACAGGCTCAGTTGTGTTATAAAGGAGGGCAGCACACATTATGAAACACCAGTTTAGACCAGGCATTGTATTTAATTTTTCATGTATTTAATTTTTTAAATATTGTGCCTTCCATTTGCCACTTTACCTTAAGATCAGCCTCAAAAGTTATTCAGAAAAAAATGTACATATACAGTATGTGGACCAAGACAAGCACAAATTGGTCCATCCACAAGATGGCACTATGAAGATTCATCTCACCTGAGGCTTCTCATTAAACATTGTCATTTTTATCCATCTTTTTGACTTGTGTCTTTCATATGATCTTTATAATGGAAATCTTGTGCAGTAATGCAAATTTAAAAGTATTATGCCATTGCTAGAAAGTTAAATTAAATAAAATTCAGCCAACAAAACATATATCTTGAAAATGCAGCATACATACTAAACTATAAAATTAAACCTGTAAATAAACATTCAGTGACTGAGTGATTTCACCAATTTCATCATTTGCTCATTTTTGTAAATAAAGTAAAGCATTCTCATTTTCGTGACACTTTGCTTTGGTCTCACCTAAGCTGTTTTAGTTTACATATACTGCATATCTTATATCATATCTGGATTCTGTCATTTGATTTATCAGTTAAAATTCAGAGGCATAAATTCACCGTAGAGAATTACTCCACATGGTGATTAGAGTCTCTGCCGAACAGCTTCAAAGATTTGGATTCAAATTCTTTTCTCCAGGTACTCTGATATTTGTACCAAACTCCAAAGATGTGCTAATTACTTGGGATCTTTGACCTGGCCCTATGTAGATGTGAGAATGACAGCACCTTGCAATTAACTCCTGCCCCACCTTTGGTCTTTATCCTGTGCCCAGGGCTGCCAGGATAGGCTGCCACCTCTTTAACCCTGAAATTGATTAATTGGGTACGAGGGTGGATATATAACATTAAATTGTAAAGAATGGACATGTAGCACACAAGGATGGAGGGAGGAATAATAATAATAATAATATTAATAAAAAATGAAAAATCAATCAATAAATAAATTAAATGAATAATGAATTATTGGTAATTAATTAGTTAATTTTCCTTTCAGTTTGCAAATCAAAGGGCTAGAACTCACCAAGGCTTTCAAAAAGCTCATGCAGCTTAGGCAGCAGATCAAGACATCTCCTGGATAACAGAGTAAAGCATATGGTTTCAACTCAAGAATGGGACCATGTTTCCTTGTTAAAAGTGAGGTCCAGGAAGACAGACAAAGACCCAGGTGAGGGTAAAGAATAGTACTATATTTTTTAAAAGTCTGGAGGTTTATGAGCCGTGGAAGGCTTGGATGTTGATTGTTCACCTTAGCCATCAGAAGGTACTGAGGCTTGATGGCTCCAAAATTGTACAAATCAGCCCTGATCCCAAAATTAACTTTGAACCTGGCCAGAAGTAACCTCAGAAAGAGTTTTAAAGTCACCAAAGCCCAGTGTTATATTGAGTCTGGAGTTAGGAGCTGAGATGCAGTAAAGGCTTGACTAGTGCGAAGAGGAGGACCTGAGAAAAAGAAAAAAATGGAGACGGAAAAGAGAGTTCTTGTGGGTCGTATTAGTGGTGGTCACTTGGCTCAGCAGCACATGTGACACTAGCAAGCTAAGCTTATATTTGTGTTTCTTTCTTTCTTTTGTTTAAAGGTTTAAAGGCCTTTTAGCATTTTGTTTTCTTTTGGTATTTTCAGTTTTGAATTATAGTTTTTGGCTTTGAATACTCAGTTATTTGTATTTTGTATTGTGTCTTAGATAAATTATTTCTTGTTTTATGCTTCTTATGCTTTTTATCCTATGGAATTATTCTTCTTATTTCCTTTATGAACATGTTAGATTAATTCTTCTTGATGTCAGTTTAAATTATTTTCTTTTTTTGTTTTTTGGGTTTGGTTATTTAAAAAATTTCATTTTTTCATCTGCTTCTCTAAACTTACTCCTTGTTAATTGTATTTAGATCTCTTAGTTTACTTCATTCTTGACATATTTGTATTAATCCATTACATTTAGTTTTTGGTTAATCCATTACTATTAATTTGATTCATTAACATTTTTAAAAAGTAATTTTTAATATTTTTTAAGTTGAGAAATGTTATTCTTGGCTTTTGGACATTACATTTGTATGTAATCACAAATGATTGCTGTTATCAATCCCATTGAAGTCTGCATGGTCTCTCCAAAAACTGTACAAGCTATCTATCTATACTGTATACACATTTTATATATAAAACATGGCTAGAAAGGGATGTGATGCCTAGCAAGTAGACCACAAAGCAGGCAACAACCTTAAGCAGCCTGCCCAAATGAGGATCAACCCAAGTCAGCAAGTCTACAACTCCTGCTTGCAAACTTCAGCTTAAAAAGGCCTATAATTGGGAGCAGGCTATAAAAGTTCGAAAATGCAATAAAGTCCTAAAGCTAACAAAAATGTATACAAGGGAGAGGGAAAATAACAATCTCTGGTTTAACAGGTTAAATTTAAAGTGAAAATGTATATAAATGAAAATATTTATTTGCAAAAGCAGCAAGACATACAAAAAATGCATAAACATGTGGAAAAAATGATTTGCCTAAAAAGGCAGTCCAACACAAACAAGTATCAACAAACAGTCCAAGGTAGAAATCCAATAAACAGAATAAAAAAAGTCCAATAAGAAGAAAAAACTGATGAAAAAGCATCACTTACAAACTCCTCAAACAAACTCATTGAGATTCTCTCTTTGACTCAATATATTGGTAGAGGGCGGTCCCAGCAGCAGTGACATCAGGGTGGCCCCGCCTCTTGGGGTTTCACACAAAAAACTCAAGGAATATCAGAACATGTAAAGAGATTGTACATAATTTTAAAATAATAAACATAGCAACATTAAAATGAACAAACCAACAACAAAACAGAAAAGATGCATAAATGCTGGCTGACATCACACAAATGTGAACGGCAACAACAACATTTATTTAAATAGCACATTTCATACAAATGGTGTAGCCCAAAGTGCTTTACAAGATGAAGAAAGAAAAGTTTAAATGAAACAAAAATAACTTTAAGCAATACTGAGCAACAAAGAATAAAGTAAGGTTGGATGGCTTTGAGGACAGAAAAAACAAAACAAAAAAAAAAAACCTCCAGATGGGCTGAAGAAAAAAACAAAAGCTGCAGGGGTTCCAAGGCCACAAGACCACCCAGCGCCCTCTAGGCATTCTACCTAACATAAATGATCTCAATCAGTCCTAATGGTTTTCAGGCTTCACATGGAAGAACTTGATGATGATGGTCATGTGGACATCTGGCCTTCAATCCATCAATGTAGGGACTGCACTGTGCTTTAATCAGGTGGTGGTGGTGCAGATCGCCACCGCAGAAAACTGAAAAAAGAACAGCAGAGAATAGTAGGGATTAGTACGGATTGTGAAGCCTTGATAAAAATGATAATTCAACGCAGATAAAGCTTAACAAGGATACACTAAAATGTAGCCATGTTAAAATAATAGGCTTTTAGCAGTTTTTAAAATGTTCCTTCATGTTAGCCTGGTGAATTTCTATCAGTAAACTATTCCTGATTTTAGGTGCATAACAGCAGATGGCTGCCTCACCACTTCTCTTAACATCACATACATACTTGTGTACAAAGCAGAGATCTGCTACTACACTGGCTAGAGGGTGATTTTCTGTCTTCAGGAATGATTGGACCAAAGTACAAAAGAATTATATAAGGACCGGCACCTCTGTTTAAGGTTTGGTCATATAAATAAGCACCTTGACACATTTCCCTTTTTTAAGTAATTAAGTAGATTAAGTCTGTCATATTTAAGTTGGCCAGACCAGGTCATTATTATATTAGCCCACTTTCTGTAGTTTTTAGTCAGTTTATTTAAGTCCTTATTCTTCACCATTCATTGTGAGATCTCCATTTCACCTTGATGGTTATCCTGAGTATGAGATTCAGGAGATTATTGATTAATGTCACCAGGGTGCTCATGTCCAGTATGTGGTATATTCAGAAAGGTTATGCACTGGAGCACTGTTCTTCTGTTCTAGACATATACAGTATGTTCATTTCCTAGATTGCTACAACACATTCATGAGGCTAAAATCTAAATTAATTCATTAAAAATAAAATATCTTTATGGCCGTTATATCCAGGGACATTGAGTATGTAGTTTTTTCTTTCTGCTTTATTTGATATTTCCCTTTCTCTTTATATTATTTTGTAATATATTGTCACACACGAGTGAGTAGGGGGCAGCCAACGGGCTCGACAGAGCTTGGAAAACTGCAGGACTACTAGACAGCACATTAATGCCTTTCCCTCTTTTTCAGCAGGAAAAATGAAGATGTGAAGCCCGACAAAACATAAATGGACAACTTATCAAAAATACACTTCCGCGTCAGTCTACACTCCCCTGGGATGACTTCACTTCCTGTCCCTCGTTCATGTCCTCTTTTCCGGTTCCCCACGCTGACTTCACCTTCAACACACCTCTCCTCTGTCACCCTCATTTGCCCTACAACTGTACTTCTTCCGATTTCACTCCATAAAACCTCCCTCTGGAAATGGTTTCTCTGTCTGACGTGTGCTTTGTATGCATACGACCGTTACCTCAGCGCAACAGCTTGGCCAGTGCACACTATACAGGGACAGTTTCCTCAACCCTTAATCAGTTCTCTGTGTCCTTTTATATTTCATATTGTGTAATATTTATGTATACTTTTGCAGGTAAGATATCAATCATTCAGACATTTTCCAACCCGCTGTATCCTAACTACAGGGTCACAGGGGTCTGCTGGAGCAAATCCCAGCCAACACAGGGCGCAAGGTAGGAACAAAACTCGGGCGGGGTGCCAGCCCACTGCAGGGCACACACATACACACCAAGCACACACTAGGGAAAATTTAGCATCACCAATACACCTAACCTGCATGTCTTTGGACTATAGGAGGAAACTGGAAGAAACTCACACAGAGAACATGCAAACTCCAAGCAGGAAGGACCCGGGAAGCGAACTCAGGTCTCCTTACTGCGAGGCAGCAACGCTACCACTGCGCCACCGTGCCACCCTGCAGGTAAGATGTATTATATCTAATTAATAATTCCAGTAAAGGGCTCGGTTAAGCAACAATAAAGCAAAATAAATTAATGCCCAAACAAGCAAAATTGTTTAGACTACAAAAACAAAACTAAACTTAAAACAAACTACATTTAATTTGAAAGATGATTGCCATCACTAAATTGTTCAAGAGTCCCACATAATGCCCTAGTGCCTCATCATCTCATCTAAGGGTTGATTCCACTCTAGCACCCAGTATCCCTGTGTGATGTGTGGTCCATGGTGCTGCGCTGATTTTAAATAAATAATTGTGGCCCGTGTAATCGTGGCTCCAAGTGGGTGTGAGGGTGCATACAGTTAGTGGAGGCACTGGCTGGCCATGCTGCATACATGTGCAGAGGTGGACGGGTCAATCAGGTGCCTCAATGATGCTTTCCAAGGGAGCGGCTTCTGGCACTTCCACCCAATTAGGTAGCCGATTTAAAAAGAGCCTGCACATGGGGGAGGAAAAGATAGAGAGAAGAACAGATTGGAGATTAAAGGGAGGGAGAGAGAGAGGGGAGGAAAAAGAAGTCGCTGAGTGATTTTATGAGTGACTGAGTGAACGAGCGAGGAAACACAAGAGTAGGGACAGAGGAAGGCAGCTGTGTGGAGAGCCCCTTAAGGGAGCAGGTGGCCAACGCCCTGGGGGCTGCTGTAGAGGGTTGCTTCAGCTGAGTGATTCAGTGAGCTGGAGTGACCAGGTGGTGTAGGTGGCTCACCGCAGAAGTCCAGGAAGACAGCGGGAACCAGAGGCTGAGAATGGCAGCCCCAGTGTAAGCACCATGGCCTTTGGGGACCCAAACCTAGGTGCGGAGTGGGAGCCTTGCTGTAGCCGTTGAAGCCGGGACCGGAACTCGTTTGAAAGTTGGCTGTGTCTGTTGGCAGGGCAACTCCTCTGCTGCAAGACCCCATACGAGGTGAGCAGGGGAGACGTCAATATTGATGGCATGCACCAGGGATTTACTTTTTAAAGACAGTTATCTACCTGTGTTTTAACCTCATTTTAAATGATTTATTTATCTGGATTAATTTTAACCTCCACTATCATTGACTTTTTATGGGTTATTTATTTATTTGTTGAACTATGCACTGCTCCATTTTTGAACACTCTGATTTGTTTATTTTAATTACAGCAGTGGAACACTTTTACACCATCCCCTTGCCTTGTGTGTGGTGTCCTCATTTGCCAGCCAGCTCATGATTATTGATTGTGTCGGGTTCAGCGCCTCCCAGTGGGACCCAGTAGCGTGGGGCCACCCCACACCATCACATCAAGTGACTCTGTACTTGAATAGCCAGTGTACAAAATGAATGAATGGACATTAGAAAAATTTTGACAAGAAGAGGCCATTCATTCAAACAAAGCTTGCCAGTCCTGTCCAAAGTTTGAATGTCCCTAAATTCTTACTGTCTACCACATTACTTGGTAACTTATTCCATATGTGTATGGTTTCCTGTGTGAAGAAAAACTTGCTAAAGTTTCTGTCAAATTTACCCTTAACCAGTTCCAACCGTGTCCCAGTGTTCTTGTTGAACTCATTTTAAAGCAACAGTTTGAACCACTGTACTAGTTCCCTTCATAATTTTAAATCCTTCAACCGTGTCACATCTTAATCTCCTTTTGCTTGAACTAAGAAGGATCAATTTCTTTAATCTTTCCTCATGAACCATTCCCTACAGTCCTGGAATCAAGCTTAGTCACACTATCTGCTATGTCCTTTTTGTAGCCTGGAAACCAAAAATGCACACAGTACTCCAGACGAGGTGCTATAAAACGTGAGCACAACCTCCTTGTACTTTGACTGTACACATTGTGCTATATAACCTAACATTCTGTTAGCCTTCTGAACACTGTCCTGAAGTTGATAGTGATGTGTCCACTACACCTAATCCCTCCTTATAAGGTGTACTTTCGATTTTCAGACCCTAACATTTTACTTCCTATGTATAATACTTTGCATTTACTTTCAATAAATTTCACGTGCCCAAGCCTGTATGCTGTCCAAGTCTCTCTGTAATGATTCAGTGGATTCTAGATTATCTGCTAATCCATCTTTCTTGGTATCATCTGGAAACTTAACCAGCTTATATATTTACTTTCCTATCCAAATCATTTATATCAATGTATTAAAAAATAGCAGTAGCCGTAGCACTGACCACTGAGGGAAACCACTCTTAATATCCCCCAGTTCTGAAAAGAACGAACGAATTAATGAATACTTATTAATATTGTGATCCTGCCTATATCTGTTTTTGTTTTCAATATTTGTTGTTTTAATTTTGTTACAGGAACCACAATGATACAGTTCTACTCCCAAATATTAATTAACTTAAAAAATCTACATGATCAGTTTAATTAACTTTCAAAACCATGTGAGTATGAGGTAGGCTACTGTGACCTACTCTTAATTTCATGCTCCATGCTGCACCATTAATAGTTGTTCTCTAACTCCTTCAAGACCCTTCTTGTGATATAGAATTGTCAGGTCAGATGTTACGCTTTTTAGATTATTATTAATGTTCTGTGATGGGGTAGTTTATTTAAAAGCATAATGAATTATTCATTTTACTTTTTATTCACTGCACTCTTCATATAATACAGCTTGCATCCCCTGTGAACCACAGCCACGCCACTGAGGTTCTACCCAAAGTCAAGAAACAATAGCAAGCGAAGCCTATTCAATCTTCCATACTTGGAAACATGTCACTTGAATAAAAGGGAAACAAGAAATAAAGAGAAATGAAAACTGTGCAGTGTACAAACGACCATACAAAACAGAAAAGCACTACAACAACACGTGTCAATACGTGAAGTATGATGATATAACAATCAAGTTTCACATGCAAAAGTGGAAGGGAATGTAAAGAGAGATGTTGAGACTTGAAGTTTAGTGCCTGCTAAGCAGACACGGAAAAGGCTTGTGGATATTAGGAAATGGGAAATAGGGATTTACTGGGAATTGTCTTTTAATTCATGGACGACTGCTTGAAAAAAAAGATTTTCCTGAAGTATGTGTGAATGTGAAAAAAGAACATGGGACCAAAAATAATTTGAAAATGAAACATTTTATTATAAAGTAAACTGCCTCTGGTTTGATATGAATTGTATGTGTCTTGATAGTGATGATGAGAGTGATGTCGGCCATGATGGGGGGAATTGTTTTTGTGTTTTGCATTTTGTAATGTGTAAATAAAATGTATTTATTAACATTACATGCAGCCTGCAGTATTGTCATCACACATATACTACCATAAGATCTTTGTACCATTGCCATCTTTGTGATTAGCATTTTCTAATCACGATTGTGTTTTTAGTTTTTCAGGGGAACCTTATACTGTATAAGGCTGATAACTCAATGTCCTCACAGAGCATTCTTTAATTTCCAAACTCTTTGAACTTTCACTTACAAAGTAAATAGTTTATTGGAATAAACTAATTTTATGGAGTTCTATTTGGTGATGCTCATACAAATAAATCAGCAGCACAAACATAAAACAATGTGTGAAAAGTAATCATTATTCTGCAACAGTCTCAAAACAACAAATTTAATACAAACACACCAAGACGTATTCATAATATTCAGTAAATGTAGATAGCTTTACAGGTCAAGCTGCTATGTTCCTGAATTTCCCAACTTGTCGATTAGTACTTTTATTAAATCTGGTAGTCTTGAAACCAATGACCTAAGTCATTGAACAGATGGAAGAAGAGTGAAGAGAAGATGGGTGGGATGGTATGTGTCAGAAAACAATATTAAAGGGTCTACATTTTGGCCAGAATCCACAATGGGGAGGTAGAATTGGCTCACACAGCCCTCTCTCTCTAGATGCTTCCTGACATCATCAAAGAGATGGTGTTGGAAGTTTAGAGTGCAGCTAAACATCAAGCAGATTTGAAGCTAACGGTCTCTCTTGTAACACCTAATGTTAGTACAGAATGCATTTTTGTAGTGGCTACTTTGTAGACTGTAAATGCCATCCACCAAATATCTTGACCTTCTGGTAGGTCCAGTCTTGAGCCTGTGAGTATGTACTCCGTCAGCTAGCCAATGATGGTACCTACATGGCAAAAAGGGGAAATATCCTCCAAATCTTTCTGCAAAATCTCAGATAGTCATGCTGCCTTCATCCATGCCACTGATCCAGGCCTTTTCAAAGACTGATTGTTATGACTGAGCTAAAACCAGCAAGTCAAAAAGACTTTCTTTATCCTTGTTTTAATTAACGGACCAGGAAATGGTAGACTGCTCAGCTAAACAAGCAGGACAGAAAGAGTGAAGGAAAGAATGAACAAATTAAGTAGCAAAATTCCGAAAAGCAAAACCAAAACGTTCCTAACAGTAATCTGTTATCTTTTCCTTTCCTAAATTAAGAACAGTTTTTTTTTTAGTTAAGCAAAACCGAAGCTTGTGCTGTGGGACAGCATTCTTTACCTTGGCAGCATGATGTCACATGCCATGAGCCCTGCAAAAGATGTCACTGCCATCAACAACATGACTGTTTCTATGACAACGGCTTGAAAAATAATGACGTCTCAAAAACTGGTTCAGCGTGTTATTATATTCCATAATGTTAAACATGTACATCCTGAGAATATTATTGGCTTACTTAACCTACTGCCTGATTTTTCTCTAACTGCCACTCCATCAGAATTAATGCTGATTATAATGCTGTTCTGTCTTCTGCTTTCAATGCATTGGCTCCCTTAAAATCACGGAGTGTTTGCTGCTCCCTGGTTTACATCTGAGCTCCGTCAGCTCAAAACTATGGGCCGGTGGCTGGAGCAACTGTTTAACAAAACTGGTCTTGTTGTACATAGGGAAATGTACTTAGATCATATGTTACCCTACAAAAGCGATCTTTTTGCTGCGAAAACTGTATATTATTGTAACTTTATTAGTATAGGAGGGAATAATGCTAAAGCTCTCTCTGATAGGCTAATTGCACTATCAGAAAATGTCGTCCAGTATACCTTCACTGCTAAATATTATTGTGACTTGTTGAACTGATGTAATTATAAAATTGGGGAGATTCACCAGCAACTCTTATTCTTGTAGAAAATGACATGCTTTCCACTCTTACCCATATTCCCTTACCAAATACCTTATTCTCAAAATTCAGTCTACCAACTGAAAATGATATTTCTGAGCTCATAACAAAGTCCAGTTCTTCTACTTGTCAGCTGGATCCAATACCTACTAGTCTTGTTAAGTTCTATATGCCCTATATTTCTCCGTTGAAAACCTCTATAACTAATTCTTCCCTTGCCATTGACATGATTCCTCTTTCAGTAACAATGGCTTCAATTACACCCTTTTTCTTAAAAAAAAAAACTTAGTTTAGACCCTGAAAATTTTTGTAATCTTCCTTTTATAACAAAAATTCCTGAAATGATAGTTGCCTCTTAACTTCAGTCCCATCTTTCAAAACATAATGCGTTTGAACAGTTTAATCTGGCTTTCGTCTGAAACATAGTACTGAAACTGCACTTGTCAAAATTACAAATGATCATCTCCAGGCAGCAGCCATGGGACTTTTAACAATTCCTGTACATCTAGATCTCAGTTTTGCATTTGATACTATATCCCATCAGATACTTTTGGAATGTTTAGCTAGTTTTCAAGTTTGTGGCCTTGTTTATCAATTATTTTCTTCTTATCTTTTAGATAGAAGACACTTTGTTGAGGTGAAGAGTTTTAGGTCGAAGAATACAGTGGCTACACAGGGAGTTCCACAGGGCTCAATGCTCGGGCCCTTCTTTTCCTTATTTAAATTTTTCTTATAGGTAATATATTTTGGCATTATGGTATTCAATTTCACTGTTATGCTGATGATATGCGGCTTTATTTACACACTGAATCTACTTCGGTTCTTCCTCCTAATATTCTTACTGTTTATTTCCAGGATATAAAGTTATGGATGGTGCATATTTTTTTTTCATTTAAACAGTAATTAAACAGACGTAATCCTTGTTGGCACTAAATCTGTACTAAACAACTCTCTGATTTTGATAAATAATACATTTAGAAATATCTCCTCCCATGTCATGAGTCTAGGTGTCATTCTGGATAGCACCCTTTCTTTGTCATTTCATATAAATAATGCTTCTAGGATTCCTTTTTTTCTTCAAAATATATCTAGACTTTGTCCGGTTTTGACAAGCATAGTACTGAAGTTTTGATTAATGCCTTTGTTACCTCACGTACAGACTACTGTAATGCTATTTTGTCTGGCATCCCTAAAAACATCCATCATTTACAAGTTATACAAAATTCTGCCGCTAGAATAATCACTTGTTCTGAGTCCATTGAATATATTACTCTGATTCTTTTCCAACTTCATTGGCTCCCTGTCTACTACCGTATACAAAATAAAATACTGCTTTTAATATTTCAAGCTTTCCAAAATCTTGCTTCTCCCTGCCTTAGTAATCTTTTACAGACTTCTACCCATCCCACACTCTCAGATCCTCATCTACATATTTACTTTCTGTGCCACACATTAAACGTTGTTCTATGGGAGCCAGAGGATTCTCTTAAAGTGCTCCACAACTCTGGAATTCTCTCTCTGACTCATATTCGACAGCTAGACTCAATAACAAAATTTAAAACTATTCTTAAAACACACCTCTTCAAACTGGCATATCAAATATGATTTCATTATTTGTTAATGAATTTGAGTTTGTTAGTTCTTTCTTGCTGTATTGCTGTTGATTTTATTTTTATCTGTTCCTATTTATATTTTATTGTTGTTTAATTATTTGTAAGGTTACTGTGAGTGTTTAGAAAGGCACCCAATAAATAAAATGTATTATTATTATTATTATTATTATTATTATTATTATCTATACTAATAAAAGGCAAAGCCCTCAATGACTGACTGAGTGACTCACTCACTCACTCACTCATCACTAATTCTCGAACTTCCCGTGTAGGTAGAAGGCTGAAATTTGGCAGGCTCATTCCTTACAGCTTACTTACAAAAGTTAAGCAGGTTTCATTTCGAAATTCTGCTAAATAACTGGAGCCTACTTATGTACATATATACGGCCATAGCCTGCAGCTCGGTCGCCGTGTGAGGCGGAGTTGCGTCCCACATCATCACGCCTCCCATGTAATTGAGTGCCTGTCCATATAAGGCCGTCCGTCAGCAGCAATCCAATAGACATCCTGCCACTAAATATTCGCAGGTGAAGGACTGTGCTTATGCAAACGAAGATGAGATGGTCACGGATAGACTAGTGTTTGGCACAAACTCAGCGAAAGTGCGAGAGAAAATTTTAAGTACCGGGTCTTAGCTAAAATTAAATAAAGCCGTGGACATCGCAAGATCGCATGAGATAGCACAAGCACAGCTGAGAACCTTCGATGCATGTACTCCGAGCGGCTCACGTGAACTGACTGTGAATGCAGTACGCAGAGAACAAACAAGAGCTCCAAAAAGCGCTGAACAAAAAACGCATTACACAATTGAGAAGACAGCAATAGAATATGAAGCGAGTGACGCATACAAGCATATTCATAAGTGCAGCTACTGTGGAAACAAAGCACACGGTGGAAAAAGTCAATGTCCAGCTAAAGGAGGACAGTGTAAAAAATGTGGTAAATTGAACCACTTCGCTAAAGTTTACAGGACTGGGAAAGGTAAACCCGTGCATGCAGTGTGTGATGTCTCAGATAAAGAAGAAGACAAGCTGTTTATTGATGCAGTAAGAGAGGAACAACCCTCTGAAGCTGAACAAGCCTTTGTAGACATATCAATAGGAAAGCACGGTGTAAAGCTTAAGTTTAAATTAAGTTCATAGACAGGCTGCCGCTGGCGTTTGTCATGCCTAAGACGAATATGATATTCGTGAGATACAAGTTTAATGAGAGGACGCAGGGTATAAACGAGACTTTCGATCACTTTGTAACTGAGTTAAAATTGCTGGTGTAGGACTGTCCTTATGCAAACGAAAATGAGATGGTCAGGGATAGAATAGTGTTTGACACAAACTCAGCAAAAGTGCGAGAGAAACTTTTAAGTGCCGGGTCTGAGCTAACATTAAATGAAGCCGTGGACATCGCAAGATCGCACGAGATAGCACAAGCAAAGTTGAGAACTTTCGATGCATGTACTCCGAGCGGCTCACGTGAACTGACTGTGAACGCATTACGCAGACAACAAGCAAGAGCTCCAAAGAGCGCTGAACAAAAAATGCATTACACAATTGAGACGGCAGCTATAGAATATGAAGAGACTGACACATACACACATATTCATAAGTTCACCTACTGCGGAAACAAACCACACGGTGGAAAAAGTCAATGTCCAGCTAAAATTTACAGGACTGGAAAAGGTAAACCCATGCATGCAGTGTGTGATGTCTCAGATAAAGAGGAAGACGAGGTGTTTATTGATGCAGTAAGAAAGGAAGAACCCTCTGAAGCTGAACAAGCCTTTGTAGACATATCAATAGGAAAGCAAGGTGTAAAGCTTAAGTTTAAATTACATTCAAAGACACGCTGCCGCTAAATATTCGCAGGCAAATCCACAACTTAATTCCAGGAATGCCTGTTAAACATCTTAGATTCATGAGTACCAACTTGGGTAGTGATCACTTCGATGAATGAAACCTGTTATCTTTACAACGGTTGACAACAAAGATGAGATGGTCAGAGATATTACATTATTTTTAAAAAGTTTCCTTTTCTTTTTCATAACTTCTTTAACACACTACTTCTCCGCTGCAAAGCGCGGGTATTTTGCTAGTTATTAAATAAGTTTAAATTAAAAGAACAATTAAAAAAAAATAAAAGCAGGGAATAATTCAAGATGTTCATGTTATGAAGATGTGACACAAACATAAAGAAAAGGGTTAGAGGCTCCCAACCTTCACTGGACTACCTAGTGACAGGCTTCACCCCAGGCAGCCTGACCCTAAACTCAAAAGGCTTTGGCCTGCACAGGTCCAACATGAGGATTGGCTTTTAAAGTTAAAAAATATACTTTAAATGTTCCAGAAACACAAAAATACCCAAAAATGAAACCATAAGAAATATCTGGCTTTGAAAAGACGAAAGAAATCAAAAATCATCATAAAAGTATATTTAAATAAACAAAAAATGCAAAAAATGCAGGGGAAAAAAAGGCAAGAGGATATGTTTAAAAAAACAGTCCAAGATAAACAAGCCCAAATCAAAACCAAGTATCAAAATCCAAAAGCTAGATACAAAATGATCAAAAAACAGAAACATCCAAAGAACACTACTCACAAATAAAAATGAACGTCTGTGCGACTCACTCCAAAGCCTGAAATATATAGATGGAGGGTGGCTCCCCAGCAGTAACAAAAATAGAGTGGCTCTGCCTCTTGGGACTGCAGCCACAGAAAACAAGGGTTATGTTCAAAGAACGTAAATACATAATACCTACATACTACATAATAAATAAGCACAACAATATTAATAAAAGTTACATAAAAAACAAAAACACACCCACAAAAAAATACCCAGGAACAAACACTGTCAGTGTTTCCAAGCACTCTCCCAAAACACTCTCATCACACTGACAGATATTGACAAGCTTCACTTAAGAATATATTTATGACACAGACAGAGGTCAAATCCTCCACCATGACTTAGACCAACACTTGACTGTCTTCATAGATATTTTGCAGACCTTCTGATCGTATCAGTTAATTATGTGATGTCTCATTTCCTCGACTCCCCAGTTTACATCACTTCTCCCCACTGTGATATTAATGTAGGGAACATCTGGCCTCCCAACCCCTCCTGGGCATTCTACATCGGAGTCTGTTCTGGCTGTCTATTCTTCCCATCCATTGGTTCTAATGCTTCTTCATCTGAGATGACATGTCCTTGGGTAGGAGAGCAGCTTGGTAGTTAACAAGTGACATCAAGTGCCATAATAAGATACCAAGAACAGACAGTACCAAGAGTGGAGGAGGGTTAGTAATTGTTTTGAATTATATTGCTTATACTTTTCTATAAATTACTTACAAACAATATCTCATTAGGGTGCTAATCTGGACTTTATTACATTACAAAACTGTAATTCTATTTTAACCTATTGTGATGTACACTTGCTTTTCTGTTGCTGATCCTTGTCTGTATTCAGCTTTATCCCTCAGATGGATACTTGATTTTTTTCCTGAAACTCTTTTGGTCCTTCAATGATTATATGTCACTCAGGTCCTAATGCAGCAATTCATCCTCTTCCTGTACTAATTCTTAACCACTAAAATGAGGTTCAAACTCTGAAATGCAGTGTTATCTTTTCTCCTGGCATAATGAGGTGCAAATTGGCCAAACATCCCAACTTTGAACTCATCTTTTCATATAATATTATTCTGGCACTTCAGTAGACTCGAGATGATTAACATAACTGTGTTAGTGAGCTATGGTGTCTGCCATAAGATCCAGTTTTTTTCTCATGGCTCTTGTGTTTCTCCACTAGACACTGACCTTAACTGATACCAGAAAAGCTTGAAGACCCATACATTTTCTTCCAGGATTCTTTGTCATTTCATCCTTATTGCGCTTCCACAACATTAATGACATTCATTAAGAAAGGAAATCAGGAGAAAAATAATTCTCAAAAAATGTATACAACATTAGAGCACAGTATTAATAAATTGTCAAAATTGAACAGCATTCATCCCCAAAAAGGCATACAGTCTTCTAGAAATGAACCTGTTTATGACAGAAAGAATCTGTCAGTGGACATGTTGACTACTAGCATTATACTGCCATCTCCACTTCCAGGTACTTTCTTTGTGCAGCATGTTTACTTTCTGAATTCAAGAGCTTTTTCCAGGTTCTCAGTTGTCTTCTTAAATCTCAGAGATGTGTTGGCTGGTAACATTAATTTGGCTAGTTTTAGTGGTATTAGGTGTGTACATAGGCATGTCCTGCTGTGGGCTTGTATCCCACCCTGGTCTGTAGCATCCTGAGATCTTGAATGAGTTCTTCACCTTTTATGAGCTACGTGGCCTCCTTCGAAGTTTTACTTTTTATATTTCATCTGCTCTGCCTCTTTTTAACATGTGTTTTTACTACATCATTCTCTGACCACCACATATTCGACTAGACAGCTTCTACCATCTTCAAAATAACATTTATTTAATTGCACTTTCCTGGGTTGTGTGGTTCCTTGAAGACCTCTTCATTCTGGTAAAAGTTCTTTTCTGAGAAACTGTGTCTCTTTGGCTTTGAAAACATTCCTAACATGTGTACAAGTAGAAATCTTTAATTTATAGTAGACTGCCTAGCTGGATACTGACGGATTAAGAAACCTGAATTTAGCTTTTGTTAGTCATATGCAGGAAGAGTCTTTTTATAATCTGTGCTTCATAAATCTGTTTGTGGCTATTTATGGAACTGGTTACCGATCTAAATGAATAAAGTTTTTTTCAAGAATAATCATGTGAATGTGATTCTTCATGTGGATGGTTCCTTTGGAGACCGAAAACAGTTACCCTATGGCATCACTCTGACAAACCATATTGGCACCTTCCTTTTTTATTATGTTCTACTTCTGGGGAATGTCTAGATACAATTCTCTTTAAAACTCTCTCACAACCTCTTTCTGTACGATTTTGCTGGTCAAAAACTTAAAATTCCTCCCCAACCCACTTCCCTTCATTGCATCTTAGACCTTTTTCCATTTGTTTATTTTAAAGTTGACTTTTTTGCACTTTCTGTGCTGTCAAAAAATCCTTAATCATTAATCAGACCCCATTTATATTCAGGTTTTTGTGTTCATGAGAATTACTTATGAATGCTCACCTGTACGGGAAAAACCCCACATATGATACACTGTTCGACATGTCTTGATGTCACTATGGACTCAAAAAAACCCTCATTTCAGGCCATTTAGGCACCATATTTTATGCAGGAAATTGCAGCTTTATAATGATTAATAAACAAATAGGTTTGTTCAGCTAAAAAGAACAGAAGGACTTGAAGGACTTGAAGTTAAATATGCCACATCAACTGGCCCCAGAGGTTCACCCCCTGAAGGGAAATGAGGGTCAAAGATAATCCTTTTCACAAAATATACACATATCTATAGGCATGAGGAGTGCTTTTTTGAGGTTGCTGACTATGATATTCTGTGGTGGGCTGGCGCCCTGCCTGCCTGGGGTTTGTTTCCTGCATTGTGCCCTGTGTTGGCTGGGATTGGCTCCAGAAGACCCCCGTGACCCTGTAGTTAGGATATAGTGGGTTGGATAATGGATGGATGGATGACTATGATATTTTTGAAAACTGATTCTTTATCAGTGGATGTAATCATAACTCTCTCGATGGTTAAAAATGATACATTTCAAACATAAGTGTACGGTTTATGGTTTTAGACTATTTCCAGGTCAGTGATTATGAATTTGATGTTTTTTTTTTTTTTATTTCTGATCTTTTATTAGGGATCTGGCCCTCTATGTACCTTGACCAATTAGTGTTACAATCGAGAATATTTATACTCATTTTATACACATTTCAATATTTCAAATATTTTATGCAGCTACAGTATTCTTGTTTATTATGTACTTCTACCTCAGGTAAATCATAAAATTTCTTATGAACACCCTATTAGAGTTTGTCTTTCTTAAAATATCGTTGCCCCATCCAGGGTTTCCACCTTGCTCCCAATGCTGCTGAGATACATTTAGCACTGAAACAGACCATGGCTTTCAAAATAAATGTAGTTGGGATTTGATAGCAGGGTGTTTACAGACAATGCCTAAAGTCTCAATATCTTCTTATAATTTGTGTTTTAATATAAATTCTTGCTATGTATTCATGTCGCTTGCTTTTTAAAATGCTTTCTGATGATTTTTTCTGGGAAAGCCACTATATGAAATAAAAAATAAGATTGGTTGATTGATTGATTCTTGAATGGCCACAACAGGGGTGTTACAGTGGACCTAATAAAGCGCCTTAGTGGTAAGGTCCTCTATATATCAGTTTGACTAAAATTAAATTGTGTCTTATAAGATCTCTCTTTATTATTCTTAAAAGCCAAGCAACTCTACTTCTTTTAAAAATTGTATGTGCCATTTCCTAATAGAAAATGTCAACCTTCATCCATCAGATGACACTGGCCATATTCACATTCTAATAATAACACATGTGAAGTGTCTTTGATATATTTTATAAATTCTAAGATTTTCAGACAACTAAGACCCAAGATCCCTAATAATAAAACCCTGATTTTGGATTGGCCTAAATAAAACCTCCCAAGTATGCAGCTGCCGGAGCTTCTAGGCATGCCATTGTCACGATCCCAGCATTCACATCACGTTTACCAAGAAAAATCACTCAGCTATGAAAAGGTCCATTCAAGGCATTCTGTCTTCTCATTCAATCATCTGAAAAGAGCAAGTGTCTTAGGGTAATTTTCGGAAGTAGAAACGGGGAATGGGGAAAAATGGATGGCTTTCTGATAGTGGTGTTAGTAAGTTACATAGCATGTTAATTGACACTTGCATATAATCGCACAGTTTCATTTTTTATTTTGATGCAGGGTATAGAAATGCACTAAGAAAAAAGTTTTGATTAAGTAACACAGTCACCAATGTCATGCAAACACTCACATGATACAACATATAGATGATGCTGGCAATTGTTCATCTCCAGTGCATTATGATTGGCCTAAAAGTTGCTGAATCCCAGGGTGTAGTAAAACTATTTAAATACTGTATGTCAAAAATGTACATTTTAATGGCAGTCAAAACATTACTGAAATAACTTCTGACAGAATCTTTAAGTTCAGTATTCGCCGCAGCAGAATAAATTTGCCCCTAGCTCAATTAAGAAGAGCTGAAGTTTGGCTGACACCCTTTGCCCAAGGAACATGTATTTATTTATTGGAGACTTTAGTCTGCAGCAGCTGCCACCCACTGCTACTGCAGTTCTTTTGCAGTGCCTGTCACATTCTGGCAGATCTTTTGTGGAGTTTGATGTCTCCACCCCATTTTATGGAAATGGACGTGCAACACTGATGGCATTCACTCTGCGGGGCTCGCTTGCTGCTTCAGAAAGTCACTCGGTGAGTGGGAGTGCTAACAGATCAGGGTGCAAGTGTGCAGGGCAAGGGACATCGTAGGAAAGTGAAGAGAAAACAGAATGTGCAAAAGAAGTTCATTCTTCAATCGATTTGAAAAGCACTTCGACAAATCTGTTTCATCCAAAACAGCTATAAAGTACTGTACAAAACCAGGACATATTTTATAAACATTTTGGAAAAGCAATTAAATAATAGAGGAAACATTCTTTCTTTCTTTCTTTCTTTCTTTCTTTCAGTTTAAGTGATATAAGGCAAAGTGGATCCAGAGTACTGGCTTTAAATTCTGCACTTGATCTTTATCTGCGTCTTACCGTCTCCTCCAGTGCTCATGTAGGATTTTCTCCCACATTGCACAGATATGCAGGTTAGGTTAAGGTGTGGATTTGTCCTACTGAGATTTTGAGTAAAAGTGTGTGATTCCTGCCAGAATAGGCTCAGCTCTCTAAGGGTTACCCAGGTTTGAGAATGATGTTCGTTTCTCTTTTTATTAGAAAAACTCCATTACATAAAAACACACACAATAATTTCTATTTACTCAAAACTTTAAAAAAAAGTCAAACATCTACACAAAAATATGCCACTGGATATTAAACCACCAGTAATAAAGCACTTTGTTATTTAAACACTTCTTGCGCAATAACACTTTCAAACTGTTTTGCCACCCCCTACTCTGGCCCCCTTAGCCAGGCTCTCTTTTGTAGACGTCTCTCCCCCATTGTCTGCTTCGTCTCTAATTTTAAAACCAAATCAAAGGCCCGCTTTTTCTTCTACCCTGCAGGATTTTGCTCTAATTTCTTTCCTAAATAGGGGTGTGAATTTTCTGTTCCAGTCTTATTGTTTTTGCTTCTTTTATTCCATTTGTATTACTTTAGTTCCTTCATTATTTTTCTATTTCAACATGATTTTGCCCACAATAATGCTAAAGTGTACACCTTAAAGGATGGCTATTCCAGACTTAGGTGGCATACTGGTGAAATGCTGCTTCCTATCCATGGATCTCACTTTCTAGCTATAAACCTCAGCCTTGTCACCATCTCAGTGGACTTTGTCAAAGGCATTACAGTAATGCTAGATATATTATTTTACGATTTGCTTTGGGTCATTGCATCAGGTGTTGCTTTCACTACTGTACTTGTAGCAACAGCCCAAAAAACACAAATTAAAATAACACAGATATGCTTCAAGGTTGCTTGTCTTTTTGCCATCACATACAGTATGAGTAGCACCCCTCTGCTAGTGCAGCTCAAGTTCAATCCATTTTTATTCACTTCTGTTGTATTGCTGGTGCCATGTAATGTTGTATCTTGTTTACAGAACATCTTATAAAATGTGCTGAAGATATCTGAGTGTGTGACTTCACAGTGCCATGTGTTTCTGATTAATGGCAGATTACTCAAATGAAATTTGAAGCCACAATTTGACTTTTTTTCTTTCGCTGTAGAAGTGAACCATGATCAAATTACAGCTTCTACGATTTTCTGAATTTTGTTTATTTATGAAGAACAGAAAGCCAAAGTTTTATGAAAAGGTTTACAGCCCACCAGGCCTAATGATCACAAGACACTGGGCTGGCGCTAAACAATATTCAAACCACATGTCTATGTAATGTTGATTTGCTTGCACTAAAACTTAATACAAATGGGGCAGTCGAAGAGGTCTGCGTATTTAGAATACAACACACACATAGTATGTGTAAAAGTGAAAACAAAGTTCGGTGTCTGGCACACGTCTGACTTCTCCTCAATATTTAAAAGTCAGTTATTCATAACTCTGTGGTGTTTGTTTGATATTCTAGTTCTGTGCTTTTTCATTTCTGCTTTGTTTGGTCTTATATAGTACTCTTCTCCAAGTACAGGCTCAACATTCATAAAATTTTAATGTAACATAAAAAGAAGAGGCAGTCACAGCAGCCTTCTACACTCAGAACAACACAAAGGAGGCAAAAGATGCAAAAATATGGTGCCGTTATTGTGCATAAATTACAGAAAGATCTAAAAACTGCAAGAAAAACAAAAAAGAAAGTGGTTGTGCTCCTTGATCCAGTCACACTGCGGGCCCAAAGGATGCAGTCTGCAATAGGTTGGCTTTTCTGTCACAAAGGAGAAAGTCAGACACAAAACGAATTATCACAAGACAAGGAGATGTAAGAGGGAAACAAAGTCTGGGATGGGTAAAGGTCAAAAGCAATGCGATCATTAACCCAAAACACCAAAGTCATTATTCCACACAAAGTCCTAACTAAATGAATGCATTCTTTGACAATATCCACAAACTTGGATGATGAGAGTTCAATGATGCCAGCTGATGTTATGATATTATGTTACATGTGTCTGTGTATTTTACTATTGTTTTTATTATTTCTGAGTTGTTATGTATTGCATTCTCATGTATTGTCTGTTATGTTTTTAATTACATACTGTCGCTTTAAATGTGGTTATACTCCATGTTCTTTTTTGAGTGGAGCCCCAAGAGGCAGGGCCACCCTGACATCACAACTCCTGCAACCTCTTTCAGGTTATTTAAGTCAAAGCCAAAAGGAGAGCTCAGGCATGGTGTATTATGTCCTGAAATGGAGTCAGAACCAAAACAACAATGGGGTTTAAGAAACCCAGAAGGATTCATTGACCAGCCCAGGCCACTGTGCCTGCCTGGAAACGCCTCACCCCAATGGGCTTAATCTCAATTCTTCTGGCCTGCCTCAGGCCCTGCAGGCCCAAAAGGGATTTAAGCCTGAAAAATAACTTAAATGTCATAAAGTGTCAAATTATCTCTCAAGAAAAGAACAATTTAAAGAAAAAACTTTTGTTGAAGAGACCAACTGAGCATGCACTGATGTAGCACATTGAATCATTATAAATAAAGAGATATTTATTAGAAATTCAAAAATATAAACAAAGGCTCAAAGAGGGGTCTCAAAGGCAATCCTTAACTAACAAGTCCTAGATGTCATAAACCAAGAACAAGGCAGAAAAAATGTCAAACAATAGCCAGTAAATCCAGAAACAAAGAACAATCCTCATAATTCCAATAGATTTCAGTGTGCATTGAACTAAACTCTCCTTTGGCTTTGACCTGAATAGCCAGAGGGGGGGCTCAGGAGTGGTGATGTCAGGGTGGCCCCACCTCTTGGGGCTCCACCCACAAAGAACAAGGAACGTAAACACATTTAAAGTGACAGTACCTCATTCTAAACATAGCAGATAATACATTTAAAAAACAACTGCTAAGAACCAACAATAAACATAAACACATGTTCAATATCATAAAAGATGATGTACTTCCAATAACCACATGGTAGCAATGGTAGGCTTTAACTAGGAACCCACAATCAAAAACTACAAACAAAATGACAAACCAGTAAATAGTACCATCAATCTCAATAGCACAGGCATCAACTTCAATTTCAAATTGCAAAGCTATATTTTGGTAATGTAAAATTGGTGCTGTACTGAATATTTCTTTTAAAGTTTCAAAAGATTGCCAAGACTCTGATGTCTATGTAAATATTGGAGATGATTTGATGGTTGGTGAAGCGATGGGAGGAATTTTTGCACAGGTTGAGAACAGGCAGTCAAAAAGAGCAGAGAGGAACAGAAGATGAAATTTAATTGTGAAACACAGAGGGGGCTGAAACCAAAAAGATGATCATAAAGGTGCAAGAATGAAATTCAAAAGTCAAAATCAAATTATTTAGATCTAATCATTTGTAACCAGGTAATCAAACAAAAGTAAAAGAGAAACACTTTTAGAAAGCATGCATAACCCTGGACATAGAAGGATATGCAGCGCCGGTTTAAATATTTTCATGGCAGTAATGTGCAGCAAGACTTCTGGTGCTCTCTAGCAATGAAGAGTTATGTCATAGTAACTATTAATCAAAATGGTGGCATCTTTAAAAAAAAAAAAAAAAGTCGTTATTATGGTGTTTTCAAAACAAAGCAATGAAAAACAAATATGTTACACATAATTACAGGTAATTAATAAAAATGAACGTAAATTCCCCACACTTCCAAAACCATAATAAAAAAATTAAATTCATGATAAAAAGATTGAATATAGGTTATCATAACAGGGAACAATAATTATCCCAGAGATTTTAATAAAACATTGATAATAAACCAATATCCTATGAAGCATTGGACTTATTCTGGATGCTTATTTTGGTATTTTACAAGTCAAGACAGCAAGAACTCTTGACTTGTCCATGCTTAGGCCTACTCTAGAGATTCCGTAACATAGAAAAATCACTGACAACCAGATGAATTCAAATTTTTCTAATTTTAAGAAATTTGTAGACCAATGAAAGAACTCTACCATGGAAAATATATTGTATCATGAAAAATAAAAATGTCTTTAATGCACACTAAAAACTAGGGTCAAAGAATATTTCTGAAAATGTGACTAACGATCAATAACCAATATAAGGACATGAACACTTATCTTTTTTCTTTGAACAAGTAAGACAGAGCTTCAGTAAGACCATCTGCTGAAATCATTTGGCAAATTTTCTGAAATATGCACTATTCTCCATGGCTTTAGATTCTGGCCTGTAAAACACATACATTTCCACTTTGGGTAGTGGAGCTTCCAGCAATAATCACATTCATAGCCCTTATGGAATGGTAGATTTTTGCAAAAAAAAAAATCTTACACGCAGAAGGAGTTTCCCTTGAAAAATAATGGAGACTTGTGGGTTCTACTTTCATTAAAGATTTCTTAAAACACGAGACCCAATGATTTAATACCATAGAAAACCAATTTATTTTGGACCTATTACCTATCTGTAATCATGAATAAAAATGAATTAAATAGGGCTCAGATCTACTAATAAAGAATTTAATTGTATAATAGTGCAAACTTCCTACTTAGAAAGAACTGAAGGTGTACAATATTCCAGAAGCCCATGGCCAATGGGTCCTCCATCTATTAAGATATTGTAATGGAATTTTTTCAGTGCTCTGTTGTTTCAAGATTGCTGAGCTACAGAAGTTCTTAGCTGCACCAACGTCAATTTTTTAAGGTACAGTAAAGTATAATAATTGTTTTTGGATTTCATTATTTTTTGTGGTCTTCAAATTGTGCGGCACTATAGTTTTTCATGTGAATGGTTACAAATTTAGTATTTTATTTTTTACATTTTGTTTTGAATATCCATGTGGTCATCACCATTCTGTGACTTTATTGCCAGAATGCAATGATCATTAACTAGGAAGTGGCTGCCCAAGAAGTATTTAACACAAAAATTTAAAATCCATCACCACATATTCACTGTTTTCAACGATTATGGATATTCTTGAATCAAATTCTGTTACGTTCGACTCTATAGTCTTTTAATTAACAGTTTTGAAATAGCTAGTGCTTCATCTTTAGACAATGATCTTAGTTTACAATTATGACTTGGGGCTCTTGGTTTCCTTAGAATCAACTGCTTTTGACCCAGCGAGTTCAGAGACTTTAAGTTTTCATTTCCCAGTCCTTTTCTTCAGCCCTTGCAGCATATCTTCTTTTACACCTTTGGTAGAACACAATGAGAGCTAATGATTCCTTATTATTTATAATTCACTAAGGCAAGACACCTATGGAAAGCACGCCGGAAGGGGCGTGGATTCACTAAGCCGCCGACAAGTAAGACACCTATGGCGCACGCAGGATGGAGCCACGCCCACCAACTCCAAGACCATTGGATACGACGTCAACTCGCAGAGCCACGCACACCAACTCGGACGCGACGACACAGAGAAAACGGCGTCATTTATATTCGTCTGTCGTAGAGGCCACATGCTACTCCAAGCCACGTTGACTGTTCATAGAGGCGTGTTTCTCACGGAGGTGAATCACCATATGCAGCATGTAAAACGGTTTGCGAGGGGTATTCCCATGGGATCCTTAAAACATTCCTTTACAACTGAGGTTAAAACACAATGAAATAAGCAGTCTTTAAAAACCGAGTTTTCGGTTTTGCACGACCACATGCACCATAGCAAACTGTTTTACATGCTACATACAGCAATTCGCCTCCGTGACAAACATGCGTCTTCTTAGATGCTCCTGCACTTTGTACACACCCACCTCCCACCTCACTGCTACCGTGGTCGGGTGTCTTGGTGGATTATATATAGAAAGGCAGCCAAAACCACACAGAGCAATGAAAAATTTACGTGAGTCACAGGTGTATCTGGACTGCACAAAGAAGACAACGACTCGAGTGACGAGTTGGAGGTGGGCACATGAGCAGGCAGTACATACTGGACGAGAAATCAGCAGACTAGCATGACGGAGGGAGCGAGTGGACGTCTTCTCCTCTCCTCCCATTCCACCCTCCGTGCCTGAGTGCCGCACGGACGATTGTGTGTTGGTTCTTTCCGTGCATTGTAACAATGTTGCTTTTCTTGCTGATTTATTACATTACCGATTTTTCAAATGTTAATTTTCTCCCTGTGCTTAAAAATTATTAAAAATCTGGCCTGATTATGCGGCGTATGGTACGCCGCGGGTTGGCTAGTTATTTATAATTACTGAGATTTTTCAGTAGGTTCCAAAAATCATTTTATTACTTTTAAATGCTACAGCTCTTAAAATAGACCCATTTATTATGTTTGGCCTTCATCTTAGAACACAATAAACATCAAAGATGCAAGTCTACACAACAAAAACAATTAAAAACAATAATCTCATTAACAAAGCGTAATCTTATTCTTTTAGAAACACCATGGTGTTGTGTTTTGATTTTAGTTTTTTTAGTGTTTTGTTTTCAGTTGTTAATTGAATGTGCCAAAGCAACAATCTCTTCAAAACTAAATGTGTCTAGGTCATTATTTTCTTATCTTTTGATTCATCTGCTCAACTGTATTTATTTGATCTTCTCCCATTATTCTTACTTCTCCAGGTACCTAATAAAGTGTCAGTTCAAGTTTATGTTTGGGCACAAACGACTAAAGCAGACTGCAAAACTATCCCCACAAAGACCAGAGGCCTCATGCATAACGTTGTGCATAGAATTCGCACTATAACATGACGTAAGCACAAAAGCCGAAATGTGCTTACGCACAGAAAATTCCAGATGCAGGAATCTGTGCGTACTCCAACTTTCGTGTTCTTCCATAAATCCTGATCAGCATGAAAACTAATGTACCTGCACGCGCCTTCTGTCCCACCCCGTCTCCTCCCAGAATTACGCCTCTTTGAATATGCAAATCAATATAAATAGACCTTAAGCTCAGCGTTCTGTGAAAAGGCAATGGCAAAAGCAAGAGGGAAAATATAAGAATTTCAGCGAATACCAAGTGGAGGCAAAGAAAAACGTACTATTTGTTGGTTTATACAGTGGTATAATCAACAAAAGGAAATTGATCGAGTGACATAGCGTGTTGGAGAAACAAGCTCAAGTTCACAAAGTCACACAGTGCCTGACATAAAAAAGAAGTGGTCACACATGAGTCACCGTGAAAACGTGAGACGTAGCCCACCGTCTGAGTGTCATATGAAAGTTTATTAGGGTACAGTGAGAAAAAAAGGCACAGAGTAGGAAAAACGCATGAAATGTTAACTTCAATCTCGAAATATCCACTTTAATCATGTAATTTATTTTGTCATTAAAGCAGAACATAAACTTCATCTTAAAATCATTTAATTTACTAGTTTCTCAAATCCCATCGTAACTAAAGTAGCCTGTTAAATGCTTTGTTTTGTATTTGATTTTCAATGTGCTCTATGTGTGTGAATCACTATGTGCTTCCGTTCTTTCTCTTTCTCTGACAGGACACAGAATCCATTACATTTGTGATATTACAGCTCTCTGAATAATTAAAATACTGAGATGTATACGTGATATCTTTATCATGATGATAGGAGTTAAAGCATGTTATTAAACAGGGGAACATGGTGCGTGATTGTGTGCGACCTTCGATGAAATTATTGTAGCAGTACTGTCTCTTTCAAACATACTAAAGTGCTAACTTTTCTTTCTCCAAATACCCAATCGCCACACAATAAGCTCTGTAATAGACGTTAAGCCATCTGTAAGCTTACAATGCCAATTCTTCAAAACTTTTAAGGAACATTGAAATATCTTCATAGTACGTGTTTAATTATTCTATCCATCTATCCTTCCAGTGTCGCACCATCCTCAGCAAATATACAGCGCAAAGCAGGAACAATCCGCGAACTAGCTAGTGCTGCGGCACCGTGTCCTCACATGTTTAAATATTAACAATACAGATTATTTAAATGAATTTAAAGTTGTATCTGTATAATATAATCAACATATTTTGCTGAATTTCATCTTAAAAATGATATCGTCATCATATGTAAATACATAATTTATAAAGTGGTGCAGGTTGTGTAATATTATAACTGTAGTGCAAGTTTACAGTGAAGTTAATGTACTTATAAGTACAAACAGTTCAACAAGGAGCAATTGATTGAGTGCGTTTATAGTTCTTGGGATGAAACTCTTTCTGAGTCGCGAGGTCCGTACAGGAAAGGCTTTGAAACATTTTGTCGCGGCTGAGGCAGAGTGGGCTTGATGCTGTATACCGATAATTCTCTTTCCGATCAGCTGCTGCTGTGATTCCCCACTCAGATACAGTGATATAAATATTCAGAGTGTTGCAGTGAGAGTAATATGGAAAAAGATGATCCTTTGTGACAACTCCTAACGGGAGCAGCTGAAAGAAGGAAATAAAAGGTGCAGTGAGAGTTACAACGCTAAAGCAGTTATGGTATTTGGAATACTATGGCTGTTCCCTGGACCATTATATTGTTACAGGTTAATTACAATCAGATGCATTACACTAATAAACAATATGCGGTTAGTTTCAGTGTATTTATAAAGCTGCGTCAGGAATGTGGTTCTGCAAAACTGAGTGGAGAACTTGCGTATGACTGGGTATGAGGTACCGTGGAAAAGTGCGTGGCTTTACGCCAAGTGTAGGTTTTATACATCGCGATTTAAACGTGAAAATGTTCTTACGCAACATTTCTGTGCATATGCACCATTTATGCATGAGGCCCCAGGAGACATAAGAAAGAAGATTTTTATTAGCAAAATGCACACAAGAATTCTCCCACAATATCCAGACTATAGCGGCAACCAAAGGCTGTAACACAACAGAAAAAAACCTGAAAAAGGCAATAAGAAACTACAGAAAAAATGGTAATACGATAAATCAATAAACATAAAGATCAGAATTACTAAATAGTCAAAATTAAGATATAAACACAAGATACAAGTTATATTTAACCAATTGCAGTAAAATCTCTAAAATCATGACAGAAGGAAGGCCAAGAGAAGTTCCTTCAGATCATCATTGCTCTTTCTACAGAAAAGAAAAACTCATGACCTTCGGCATAACCACCAAATCCTTTCATGGTGTCCCCTTTATAAGAACTGTGCCAGCTTCTCAAACGTAACTCAGGTATTTAACTAAGAAGTCCATTACCCAAGAAAAGTGTTGCAAAGAGCAGGTGAAGATCAAACCGAACAAAACAGCAGTCAGAGCAAATTCAAACGTGTACAAAAATACTATAGGGAAGCAGATTTCAAAAAGGCCTGCTTACTAAATTTCAAAATAAATACTATTATTTATACTATTTATGCTATTTATACTATTTTAACAATTATCTTAACCTCATTTTGTTTTGTGCAATGTGTATAATGCATTAAAGTAATCAATTCTTCTTCAGTTTCATGTATGAATTATCTTTCAAGTAACCAGTGCCATGATTATTGCTGCTACCTTGCAGCTTCTGGAAACTGGGCTGAAGTCCCAGCCATGTCACTGTGACCAATTTATGCATCCTCCCCATGTCTGCTTGGGATTCTTCCAAAAATTAAAAAAATATGTAAAATGTAAGGTTAATTGACAATTCTCATTTGTCCAAGTGAGAATGAATGCACATTTCTCATTTGTGTGTGTGAAGGTATCCAGTGCTCCATTGAGGATTAGTTTCTGTCTTCCACCAGATACTTTGATGCTAAATGATCATTACAAGCTAGAACCCAAATGTGGGTTGGCTTGTGGTTAAATGTCTGAGCAAAGTGTAGAGCTAAAAAATTTGAAGGTGTAGAGTTTGGGTAAAAAAGGTTGTTTGTTTGGTTAACTAAATTCTTGCCGTTACATTTGATAACTGGTTTGGATGATTTTTTTTTCTTCTAGACAAGACATCTATCATTTATAGCACAGGGCAGATGTGTTGAGAACTATGATTTGGTGCTTAACCTGAAAGGACTCACCAATGGCTGGAAAGAGGTGCCCTAAAGTCATTGATTGGGCGATGAAGATAAGAGAGGGGTAGTAAACAACTTCTCTCTGTATCTTATGGATTATTTGAGTTTAGAACATTAAAAACTGTACACACTGATGTATTGACACAAGATAGGCAGGAACAGTGGACACACCTAAAGAAAATGTTAGAAGGACCAGGAGATGTGAAATAATATTGTAATAAAAAACAGGCCAAGGTTAAAACTAAGAGAAGAAATTAAAGAAAAAGAAAATTAAAAATAATCAGAAAATTAAATCACCAGAGCCTAAATGTGTAAAACCAAAATCAGTCAATTAAACAGACAAGAAATCCTGTCTCCAATTAAGCATTATATACCACAAAAGAATTTGCTTGAGATATCCAAATATTTGCACATCGGGGTGGCACACTACCATATTTTTGATTGGGGAATGATGATTTTAAAATATTATATAGTTACATTTTCATAAAACCAGCCACCGGCATAGCAACTTGTAAATAATATGCCCACATCCTTAAGAAGAGACATGAAGTGAAGGCTGAGCTTACAACAAACGGCACAAAATGGGGGTGACTGTGATCGTCCTAAACATAATAAAATGTTTTCATAATAAGAAAAACCAATATTCAAAGTGGAAAACATTGTGTAGGAGGTCTTGTGCAAAATCAAATAAACGAAATCTTGACAACTGCATGGCCACAGTATTTAAAGGAGTTACACGGTGTGAAAAGATCAGACTCGATACACTCAAAAAAGGTTTGGGGCAGCCTCCCGTATACTATCCCTGACTGCAATGGGTTTGTGGATAAGACAAGGAGTCCAAATGTGAACTGAAATCAGGTTGTAAAAATGGTTGGCTTTAAATGCCAAGGCCGGAACTGATATATGGGAACCAGAAGTGACCTTCTTCTGACACAACAACCAGAAGTGACATCGTCATAGGCGCCGGAACCGGACGTGATGTCTTCAGGGATGAGTCAGACAGGTATTCCCGCGTCTGGTCTGTAGAGACAACAGAAGAAGGTTTAGCACACCCTGCCACCCACTGGCTTGGAGTGGAATTACCCTCACTTGGTCCATACCACGTCCTCCTACTTGCACATGCGTGACAATGGGTACCCATGTGATTAAAGATTTAAGTGATACTGCTAATCAGGATATTAGTAGGCACACCACATGTGATGTGATTGGTAATACTTTAGTGGCTTTCATCCTTGGCAGTGTAAAGGGTACATTGAGAATAGGACACCACCCAAAAAAAATCGACCCAGCAATGTTCCTATGGCTATAAACAGATTACTGATGAAAGAGGCCCAAAGAGTCTAATATGACATGTCAGAGTCTCAGACATGCAGTCAGTTAATACCGTTTTGTGAATTGGAGTCTTGTTTATCATAAGGAATTATTTCTTCTCAAAAATGTATCTCTTGACATTTAATTTACTTCTTCTTCTTAATTTTTAGCATGTTTTTGATCAGTACATTGTCTATGGTGTCTTACAGACAGACCTCAGTATGTGCGTCTTGGGAATTGCAGGTCTGACACTGTGGTCAGCAGCACAGGAGCGCCGCAGGGGACTGTACTTTCTCCGGTCCTGTTCAGCCTATATACATCGGACTTCCAATAAAACTCAGAGTCCTGCCACGTGCAAAAGTTTGCTGACGACACTGCCATCGTGGGCTGTATCAGGAGTGGGCAGGAGGAGGAGTATAGGAACCTAATCAAAGACTTTGTTAAATGGTGTGACTCAAACCACTTACACCTGAACACAAGCAAAACCAAGGAGCTGGTGGTGAATTTTAGGAGGACGAGGCCCCTAATGGACCCCGTGATCATCAGAGGTGACTGTGTGTAGAGGGTACAGACCTATAAATACCTGGGAGTGCAGCTGGATGATAAATTGGACTGGACAGCCAATACTGATGCTCTGTGCAAGAGAGGACAGAGCCGACTATACTTCCTTTGAAGGCTGGCATCCTTCAACATCTGAAATAAGATGCTGCAGCTGTTCTATCAGATGGTTGTGGCGAGCACCATCTTCTACACCTTGGTGTGCTGGGGAGGCAGCATAAAGAAGAGGGACACCTCATGCCTGGACAAACTGGTGAGTTAGGCAGGCTTAATTGTAGGCACGGAGCTGGACAGTTTGAGATCTGTGGCAGAGCGACGGGCACTGAGCAGGCTCCTGTCAATCATGGAGAATCCACTGCATCCACTGAGGAGTATCATCTCCAGACAGAGGAGCAGCTTCAGCGACAGACTGTTGTCACCATCCTGCTCCACTGACAGACTGAGGAGATCGTTCAATTCCATCCGGGCACTGGGGGTAAACGTTAACATTATACAAGATTATAGACTGTTATACCTGCCTTGCACTCTCCACCTTGCATTTTTTAACTTGCACTGCATTTTTATTGCTCTTAATTAATATTGTTTTTATCAGTATGCTGCTGCTGGAGTATGTGAATTTCCCCTTGGGAATTAATAAAGTATCTATCTATCTATCTATCTATCTATCTATCTATCTATCTATCTATCTATCTATCTATCTATCTATCTATCTATCTATCTATCTATCTATCTATCTATCTATCTATCTATCTATCTATCTATCACTCCAATTTTAGAATCTTTACACTACCTACCAGTGGAATACAGAATTCATTTATAATTTTGCCATTCACTCATAGAGCACTGCATGGTTTAGCTCCACAGTATATTATAGATCTTGTGCATCACCATTCTTCTAATCTGGCCCTTCTTACCAAGATCTTTTTAGTTGTTCCATGTATGAGAGTGAAGACACATGGTGATTGAGCTTTTCTGTATGATGCACTGAGATTATGGAACAGACGTTTTCCTGCTTTATGTGCGGAGGGTTCTAATAGAGTATTTAAAAAGCAGTTATAAACATCTGATTTGGCAGGCATTTCATTTAGCGGAGTGATTTAAGTTGAGTCAAGTGTCTTTTTGTTGCTTATTGTTTGTTTTTAGCTAGTTTTTAAATGTTTTGATTTTGATATTGAGTTTATGCATTATGTTGCTATTTTGTATAGCATTCTGTGACTGCTGTCTGAGATGGGTGCTTTAAAAATAAATAAATCAATTAAATAAATAAAGGATTAGGTCTTTCCTAATTGCAATTTTTAAACCAAAGAATGATTACAATAACCTGTTGATCATTGTCATTATTTTCTTTTTTTTTAACATATCATTGACATTAATTTGTCCTATCCCAGCTTGGCAAGAATGGGCATATTTTATGAAAAATGAAGATAACCAGACTAAACTTTAAATTTCTTCTTTTTATACTGTTAGTGATGAATTGCAGGTCAAATTTATTTTTGAAATCACTGCTTCTATAAAAATCTTTTTTTATTTGCATTTTTCTTTCTGTCCTAACTTTTTTCTGAGTTGGGGTTGTATAAAAGTCGGTCTAAGAACATAACTGTGAATTCAGTTTAGGATGGTAGCCTGCCCAGTTACAACATCTCAACTCAGTCAAGAACTTATAGATCAAGAGTAAGGGAGCTATTTGAAGTTAAGGCTCATCACTAGGTAAGGCCACAGTGGACGTGATGGGGGCCAGCATCCTGTGCTGCATTTTCAACATTTTCTTAAGTCTGCGTAGCATTTTCCTGGGTAGCTTATAAACTGGCTACTTAGAGTTTATTGGGAAATATAATCCATAAGGAAAGGTAGTACCATAGAGGTAATACTTACAAAATTAACTGCACACTTTTGTGACTGAGCACTATGTCTTTGTATTTTTTTTATCATTAAAAAAGAATGTTTGTGTTGATGACTGCCAGATGGCATCACTGCTGTTATCACTTTGATCTCAGCTCCCTTTATTCTAATTGCCAAGCTGTAAAACATTACCAGTGATGGCCTTCGTCCGGAGAAAAAAGTTTATAGAAAAAGAGAGATGATTGTAGGTATTCCCTTGGCGAATCCAGAGCTGGTAGAAAGTGTGGCAAGAGCTCACGGCAAGGTTGTTATTCAAGTATTTATGTTTTGGAATTAAGTAAAGAGTTTGGCTACCCTGATTTTACCTTTTGTTTAGGTAGCTCTCCATATGCAGCCAGATGCTGTTTTGATTCCACCAGCACAATCCTACAAAATGTTACCTTCATCCTATAATGTAAATGGTGGCTTTTCAAGTGTTGAACAATTTAACAGCTAAGAGCTGAATGAAACAGATAGTCAGGAAGCTTGAATTCTCTATCAAGCTGACTCTCTGCAAGAAGGTGCTGTATTGCTGCCTTCAATACAAGCATTTATCTGAAAATAATAATAGACACTGTAGTTGAAAGTGTTAAGGTATTCAGAGCTGCCCAAATTCCTGTTATCTTTATAGCTCCTAACTTTCATAGTAAGTAGACTGTATATCCCTAATTCATTCTTTAAGCCTAAGACTGCTTATGATGCTCCGTTTGCATTATAGACTCCCTGTGTTCATTTTTCACACAGTGCTGGGTATTTGTGCTTACGGTCAGTCAAATATGTACAGCCACATCATTCCAGATCATATGAGGACTCCTTGACTTTTGTTTGATTTAATTGCATTCAGATTTCCTTCCTCTCTGCTGCTGTTTTGTGCTGCTTTGTCTAACAGTCTTATGTGTGTTATAGAATGGAGCTATGGAAAATAGCTTTTGATTGTGCGTTCTTATGCATCGTTGAAGCAAACAGATTCACGAAGTGCAGAAACATCTCAAAACTTTACAAAAACTAAATATATCAAGGAAAAAAACCAATAAAGATAAACCCAGGATGACTTTCTTACATAAACACTGGACAGAAACCAGTAGAAATGTCATCTGTAAATATACTGTGTACTGTGTCCTGGAGTCTGAAATGATGCCAAAGAAACCAAAGTATTCAAAATGGATGTGTTTATTTTATATTTTTATAAGTCAAAATGAACAAAGGTAGGATACAAATTGCACAATAAAAGGTAGAAAATGAATGAGCAACTCTGCTGCTTCTCAGGACTTCCCCACTCAGGTTACCAGTCAGTAAGATGTTTGACAATTGCCACGAAGTACTGCAATAAGAACCCTTATCCTAACTCATCATCCTCTCATGATTTGGGTAATTTTGCTTTTTTAATGCTGTTGTCTTCAGCTCCCTTCTCAATGTTGAAGTCCAATCCATCCATCTCCCCAACCGCCTTATCCACTGCAGGGGTGCAGAGCAGTCGGAGCCTGTCCCACCAAACATCAGGTGCAAAGTGGAAACAACACTTGGACAGGATACCAGTCCATCATCTGTGAACACACTCACACTCAGCCGTATACTAGGGCCAATTTAGCACCTAACTGACATGACTTTGGAAAAAAACTCATGGGGAGAACATGTAAACTCCACTCGGAGAACACTTGGGACGCAAACCCCGGTCTCTGTACTATGAGGCAGAGTCAATATGTTATTTTTTTCTTTTGTGGCACCGATTCTTATTCTGCCATTTTTTGTAATCCTGACTTTGTGTTTGTTTATTAAGAATAATTTTGTATTGTTGTCATTACCGTATTATTTCTATATAGATGGCACCATTTTGTTTCACTGCTATGAAGCACAGTTCCAGAGGTTGCACAATTAATGACATCAGAGCAGCGCTATTAAGAGCAGCATTGTTTTGCAGATAACTAAGTTACAAACCTTTGTGTGTGTGTGTGTGTGTGTGTATAGTAGTACTATTTAGATTTCCCAGTACCTGAAGTTTGGCTTTTGTTTCTAACTTTGATGCTTGGTTTATGATTTTTGATCAGATGAAAGATCAGCTTGATTCTTAGTTAAAGCTCTTGGCTTGCTTAAGGGTTCCACTTTTGTTTACTTGCGTTCAATCTGTTTGCCTTTCCCAGTGAGAAGTATAACACTCCTGACTCTTAAGTTCAATGGTTGTGTTATGAAAGCCATTGCGCCATCCACTCACAGCTCTCTCTGTTGTATCCCAAGTACATCTGCTGTCTTGTGCTCCAGCCAGACTTCATAAGGTGTCACACACGTGCGCAGTGGAGGTAGTCAAAGGGCGTAACTGAGGGTAAAATGCCGAGTTGAGGGTTGATAAAGTGCACTAATGTCTTGTCTCCCTCTTCTACAGATCATCAGAAGGGAAACCCACATAATCCAAGAGCAACTTACCCATCCCCGTCCAGACCACACCCTACTACTGACCTCACTTCCGCCAGTTCCCTCACAGACCCACCTGTTCCAGCCAATCGTTTATAAAAGCCAACCACCTCACCTTTCCTTTTAGCTCTGTTCGGGACTCTTTGAGATTGCTCTGGTGATATCGTTTTTTTTGAGATTTTTCCTTCACAAAATACAGGGAGGATCCCCAAACCTTTTGTTTTCCCTTGTTACAAGAGGTAAGCAAGCCCCAGGTAGCAGATCTTTCTCATTATGCAGTAGGAATCCACTTTACTGCCATCTGGAAGACATTGGACATAGCCCACCCTACTTTCCATCTTTCCTACTATCCTGTACCATCCATCTCTGCCTTAAATGGCTGTGATTGTCAGGCCTTTCAAATCATAAAAGTAATAACGAGCTGCAGAGTGGCTACAACTACAGTCTCACATCTATAGAAGGCTGAGTTAGACTCTGACCTAACAACTCCCTGTGTGGGATCTGCATGTGCTCCAGTGTCCTCTAAAAATGTTCTCCAGTGAATTCGGCTTTCCCTCTCACTCAATTGGATGTTAAGTCAATTGGACAATTTAAGCTGTCTGTTTTAAAATGTATGGGTGTGAGCACAAGTGTTTCCAATTATAAAAATATACATTTTTATTCTTAACATCACACTGTGCTGATATCTTTATGTATAATATGCTACCATGGCTGTGCATTTGTCTGTCTAGGATTTTAAATCACCTGCAGCTCACAAATTGTTTGACCTATTGACCTGAAATTTGGTACA
This sequence comes from Polypterus senegalus, assembly GCF_016835505.1. Taxonomy (NCBI): domain Eukaryota; kingdom Metazoa; phylum Chordata; class Cladistia; order Polypteriformes; family Polypteridae; genus Polypterus; species Polypterus senegalus. The sequence goes on from NC_053154.1 coordinate 270,005,491, forward strand.
CAAATACTACATGACATCTACTATGCGCTTTCAGGGTAATGATTCACCCCTATAGTTATTCCTCTTTTTATTTTATTTTATTGTAGAATCAACTCTTGGCAGTGGCAAGCGTACAGCGTACTGGCACCATTCTCATACCTATCACCTTTGCTGTCACTTCCCCTGCCTCTTCATATCTTAAATCATTCTTGAGGCAGACTGAAGACTTAAGTGCCAGCTTAAGTGAAAAATTAAGGAAAACAAACTAAGAAATTGCAACACAAACCCTGACTTAAGATGCCGAACAAAAGAAGAGAAGAAGTGGGCAGCAATGGCTCAGAAAAGAAGAGCTGCTTAGGAAGCAGCAAGCGCATCAACCTCTAAGCAAACAAATGCAAATGTACAGAGAAAGAGGATGAAAACTATGAATGCTCAAGTCAAGTGTATTGGTGCAGTGCGCCGTTACTGGTTCATTATAAAAAGGTACTATATAAATAAAGGCAGAAAAGAAATAAATGAATTTCTAATGTACCTTGACATCCTGACCCTTCTTTCACTTTTCCCGCTCTGTCCAGATGTCCAGGATGATTAGCATTTATATCACAAATTATGTTTTTGTTCAGGGGTTTATTGCAGTATTTTGTATTTTTTGTATTATGTACTGTGGTTTACTCTCCTATTTTAATTGAAATCTTTGTGTTTCCTGTACTTGTCTTTATTTAGCATTTATGTAGTGACTAGCTGTGCTACCCATCTAAGACAGGTTAAAATCTAAGTAATCAGCTGTAAAGGAGGCACAAAGACAAAAGAAAAACTTTTAGAAATTCACCCTGTACACTTCAAATAAATTGTGAAGGATGTTGGTCTTTACAGACTTGAGCTCAAAACAGAACTGATTGGTATTAAAACGGCTGACATATATATAGCTGGCAGACAGGAAATGATGTAATGGGGAGCTGGCATTCTGGGAATTGGAAGTGTGCTCAGGTTGTGGGGGGATATTGAGAACTGGAAGGGGACATCTGAGGACCGCAAGAGAATGTATGGGAGGGTTATTTTATTTGTTCAGCAGGGAAAGAGGAGAAAGAGTTAGTGAATAGTATCAAAACCAGCCATACAAGTATTTGAGCCCATAAGCTCTCTCCCAGGCACACATGTGTGTGACACAGCATAGCCTTAATGTTCGCAGTGCACCATCTTTTGGAATGTATATGTAGTAATAAAATGTACTGCAATTGTCATCCCAGCAGATGATGTATCACAAACATTTGTAGTATTAAAATGTTTGTGATGTGCCATCTGTTGGAATTTCATATAAAATGTCATATAAATCTCTGTTAAAAGCAATGATAATATTTATAACGTGTCATCTGTTTGAATGTCTAGTGCAATGTATTTTATTACTACAAATGTTTGTTATGTACTATCCGCTCGAATAACAGAGACATAGTAACCAGACAGACACACAGTCACTTAACCTTTTACTAAGGTAGACTAGCTGTGCTGTCTGTCTAAGACTTGTTGAAATCTAAGTAATCAATGTAGATACTGTAAATGACCGTGAAATCATTCCGTACGTAGGAAACGTAACAACGTAAAATACCAGAAGTGTGAAGAAACAGTGAGGACTAATGCTATCTCTGAAACGGTGACCTTTTAGATTCGTTGCACCACTTGGTAAGCGGAGCAAGGTACGCAATTAATTGTATGTTCTTTCATTTGTTCATTCGTTCTGTTACTTTGTAGAATGTTAAAAAAATGTATGTTTATATTTGTTTATAGTTTTCACGGTGCTCGTGACGATATAACGACTACAGTAAAGAGCCACAGTTTGAGACATAAATAAAGATAAACGCACCAGTCTGAGACTCTTTGCGTATCGATTCTTTGAAAACCAAGGGCTGCTACAGATACATCATGCAATGCATATGTCTCTGAGATTCGCAAAAGCCATGTTAATATTTATGTTGCATCATCTATTGGAATGACAAATGCATAGGTCTCTGTTAAAAGCAGTGTTAATGCTTGTAATGCACCATCTGTTGGAATGACAAATGCAATGCATTTTATTACTACAAATGTTTGTGATGTTCCCCATCTGTTGGAATGACACATACATTTCATATTTTATTTTAAAAGCAGTGTTAATATTTGTGATGTGGCATCTATTGGAAAGACAAATGCAATGCATTTTATTATTAAAAATGTTTGTGATGCACCAACCTTTGGAATGACAGAGACATGCAACTGGATGGACGCACAGAGACACAGACACTTATGGACTATTTTACTGTATATCCAATGATGTACATTCCCTTTTGTTCATTTTAAATTTCTGTGAAACAGTTTGAGTGTAGAGAAGGCACTATATAAATTCTAAATTCGTACACATTGAACACCGGTTATAAATTGAATCTCAGCATTAAAGTGTTTGGGTTTAGACTGACATTGTATTGATGAAAGGTGCTGTTTTAACCTCCCAACTTTGTTATGAGTTAACCAATATTAAGATGTTTAGCCATTCATTTTTATAATATGCCAAGTCATACATATTTGGAGCCAGTCCCAGCAGCACTGAACTAGGGGGAGGAACCAGACTGGAATGAGACACTTAGGGGACACTCATAGTGGAAAGTCACCAGTCAACTGTGGGATGTGGGAAGAAATCGGAGTGCTAGGAGAATGTCTACATGACCATGAGGAGAATCTTTACGCAGAGAAGGAGAGGCTAGGAAACTGAAGCCATGTTGTTTGTTTCAGATAAAACTGGTGCACATAATTCCACAAGGAAATTTATCATGAATAGTACATCAGCAAATAAATATGAATTTTGAATATGAAAGGGCTTAACCTGCAATTTTTCAAACTATTACAAGAATCAAAATTGTATAAAGTTATATTTTTGTGTGACATTTTTCTCTATCTTTTTAATTCAATTAGTTTGACTTTATTCTGTTTCCTGTAGTGATTTAACTTCTTTTTAAATTCAGTTTTGTAAACTGTTGTTTAATGTTTCAAGACTTTAAGTCAATAATACATAAGTTTACACATGTCTTAAACAACTATTATCATACACTGATAATTTCTACATTATCGATATCTATTATTTATTATTTATTTATTATAGTACATACCTATTGACTATATTTATGTATCTAGATACATACCATACATTGCATCAATGTTCATATTGCTAACTACACATCAACATTGCACTTCATGTTGTTACACTGTGGACCCTGAGCTTCACAATTTCATCTATCTAGGTTGAGACAACAATAAAGTTCTCTTTGACTTTGCATTATGGTTATATATCATAACATTCTCAAACTGCATAATCAAACTCGTGGTTACCAGAAGTAGCAGCCATTCCCAACAGCACTGATGACAAAGCAGGAACCAATGCTGGACGAGCCACAAGTTTATTGCATTCCCCACTCTTGCATGTCCCCACATTCACATGGGCAAACTTATTAATGTCCATTTAGCTTAACTTGTGAGGAATTGAAATTTGAGAGAAAAACCAGAGTGTCCAGAGGACAACTCTTGCAGACAGAAGAAAAACAGGCAGACTCAAGATGATGGGGCAGAAGGGTTAACTGTTGCTCACTCATGCTGTCTAGTTTTGCAACAGTTGTCAATTTTTATACTGATATCTTAAAAAACTGCAAAGTTTGTTTTCTTTTTCTTGTGTACTTCAGTTAAATTTTGGACTAATTTGCCAGATAAAATTAACTGGAAGATCGGTAAGATTGTTCTTTAATGGTAATGGACAATGCAGCCTCATTCTGTACTTAATCTTAGTCATGTCTTTAAAATATGGAAACAAATGGTTTAGCAAATGATTGTTTCAGTATAGCCCGTGTCTCTGCGCTGGAAGTGAGAGTGATTTGTTCAACATCCATTTATCAGAGCTTGACTTAGCAATTCCTGCCCACATCCCCACCCCAAACTCCCCCCTCCCCCAAAAAACTTTTTAGGGAAGAACCACTAGCTCAGCACATTATGCGCAAACATAGACTCTCAAGTTTCTAGCCTCAAAAGAGGCCAAGTGCCAAGATGAACTATAGCAAAATCAGCGGCTTGGAAATTATAAGACAACTGGTAAAGGAGGCTGCACAATGTCCGCTTCGATACAATTAGTCACGCGGCTTCTCCTTTTGCAATAATGCAGATAAGGAACTGCATGTGATTGTTGTTTGGAAAGAGTTTTTCAAGAAATCGAGGAAAACTGGAAGCACCCCGAAGTTCCCTCAGGAATTCTGTGCATCAGCATACAAAGACGCATTGTTGAGGCGCGCAACAGCAGACTGGAGTTATCGTCCCTCATTATCTGCTTTAATAAGGAAAACAAAGCTGAACTTGCGGTGTTTCATGTAGGTCCAGCTGGAAATTTGTGGAGGTTCCAAGAGTATTACAGGAAATGACATTTCCTACATTTGCAGGAGAGAAAAGTGATTGAAGAGGGAGGGTGTTTTTAACTGGGAACAGAAAAGCACTGTTTCAAATTACAAAAAAAAAAGGATCCTTTAGCTAAAGCGCTTTGATTGAGTTTATGGATACTGAATGCCCAAAACATGGAAATCTCTTTACTGGTGATGGTGTTCTTGTCTAAAACATTAACGGAAGGTAAGACTTCGTCTCACATCTACTCTTCGTGCCAGATGTCGGATATAAGTCGTTTTTTGTACGGTTATGTTAAAAGAAAAGTTTTACAGTATGGCTACAGAGGCTGAAAGGTTAGAAAAGGAGAGTTTATATAGCACAAGACATCACGTTTTCAAGTCTCAGTGAGCGGATACCTGTGCGTAAGACCAGAGATAATAATCCTGCACGGCGTGGCGCTATATTAAATGATTACGAAACTGGAGGCATTTGGAAGAAAGAAACAATTCTGCTCGGTTGATTTTCCTTTTAAACGTCTTTCTTTCTTTCTTTCTTTCTTTCTTTCTTAGTCCATAGCGCGGTGCCGCTTTTACCGTCATCTTCCAGATCGGGTGGTTTGGCACTTGAATGGGAAAAGTTGAAGCTATGAAGTTCCACATTAACATTCTTCGTCTGATGCCCACTTGTTGTGTTCATATTATATAAATGTGCTTTAGCCATTTTATTTGAGTATATATATATATGTGTTTGTGTGTGTGTCTGTGTGTGTGTATGTATATAGACTGTATATATGTATACCATTGTAATGTGCTTTATAAAGAAAATATTACCATACAATATTAAACTGAAATCAATTAATAGAGCATATTTTTTAAGATAATTGTATATAAAACACATGAGTAATTGGATGTTAAAAAAGAGTTTTGTGTCAATTATTTTTGTGTACTATATACGATCCGTATAATATTCTAATTATTTCATTATTAATTTTACAGTATTATTATTATACATTTTTTAAACTGCTTCTTCTTCTTCTTTTTCTTATTATTATTACTTTGTTAATGCAAATAATACTTATAGCAGGATGGGTAAAAGTAGTAGCATTCCCAGGTACCCTCTAAATGAATTATCAATATCCATCCATCTGAGATTTAACCCAATTTTTGGTTCTTAAAGAGCCTGAGTCCATCATTGGATGCAAAACAGAAACCTAATCTGGATAGTGTGCCAAACTGTCAAGAGGTCCACAGAGGCACATTCACTGCCTCACTTGGAATTTGAAAGTAATCAATTGATTTAACACTCACATCTTTGGGATGTGGAAGGAAAGCTGGACTTGGAGAAAACCCACAGAGACATGTAAAGAATATTGTGCAGCTGTGCCAGCACATCTTTAATAATATTAACACTTCTATAATATAATATCAGTCACTAATGTGCCAGCTATCATTAACATTATAATTAACTCTCTCTAGTGGGATTCAAAACTGAAGCTGGGCTTTAACCTTAGTACCTTGAAAGCAAGTAACTCTACCATCCATCCATTCTTTAAACCTGCTTATCCTGGGCAGGGTCATTAGGAAGCTGGAGCCTAACCCAGCAAGCATCAAGTTCAAGGCAGGAACAGTTTCTGGTCAGGGTGCCCGTTCATCACAAGGTACGAGCTTCAACATTTGAGCCAGAGGAACATTCTGAGTGGTTCCTAATTGTCATGACATTGTATTAGAAAGGAGAGAACAACTTTCATATTATTGGTATACTACTATTACTACTGCTACTACTACTACTACAACTACTACTACTACTAATAATAATAATAATAACAATAATAATAATAATACAAGAAGGAAAGTATTAAAAATCTAAATTTCAAGATGAATAATTAAACTAGTAATTAAATATGTTTATAAATAACATTCAATTATCCTTAAGTTTTTTCTTTAAAATATTTACTGTAAATCAAATAACATCAGTCTTTAATGGAACAACTGTTGCCTTCCTTTGTTTTTCCACTGAAGGAGCTCAAAGTCAGTGGAAAATTCCTACTGATATAATATTATGTATGGCATGCTGAACTAGTGGTGGTTTTGAAAAGCAGCTATTATACAAAATGTAATTTTCATTATAGAGATGAGCGCTGTCTGTCAAGGCGTTGAGATGGTCAGGATGGCACAAGTATCTGTCTAGCTGACTGGCTGTGAAATGCCATGTGGAAGAGTAGAAATGTCCTGCTTTTATTTATTTCATATGATTTAAGAAAAGTGTAAATGGGCTGCAGAGGAACTGATCTTGAATCAATGAGATCATGGGGTTCGTTCATGTGTGAATAACTATTTGTATTTAAAAATTGTTATAGCCAGAGTGTACAATTATATGAGATCTTTGTTTATTCTTAAAGGATCTACAAATGAGTTGTTTATATGAAAATGGAATTGGTAAGCAAAACTTACTTACGATTATTTAGTAGCTAATTAAATTATTTTATTATCAGAGCTGAGTTGTTCAGTTATATCAAAGCAATAATCTAAACTTTAAATGTCTTAAAACCCTGCAGTTAATGAACAAGACTCTGTCGTTTTGCATGAACAAATCCATGTAACTTTCATGACTTCTGATTGCTGTGACAAAGTCCTGCTGTGCTTCTGAACTTCAAGGGTTTTATTGTTTTGTCCAGGTATCCAAACTTGTGATCCATCAAGCGAGCCCACTACTCCCAGCATCCACGTTGCAACCAGCACACATTTGCGTATAATAAAATCTGCTCCCTTCCGGCTATAGGGAGACACAGAGGGGGATACAGCTGTCTCCTCAGTATTTCCTGGAGTGCGTGTCTTCCTATTTACTAACTTCTTCTCCTGTGTTTGGACATCACAGCTGTCATAAACATCCATTGATCCTTCAGTTTTCTAACCCATTTTCCCAGTTTAGGGTTGTGAGGATTTTTTTTTTTTTTGCTATTCTGGTAGCTCTGAGGAGTAGATAGTATGTAGATCATCACAGGAAGCACTCACAATTTGAGACATGGATGAAATGACAAAGAACCCAGAGAAAAACCCACACAGCATAGTGAGAACATGCAAACTCCACATACTCCACGATCCATAATTCAAACTTTTGGCTCTGGAGCTAGCATGAATATTAAATAATAATGAAATAGCCTGGTTACAGGAGGAGGAGATGCAGCCTCTTAAATCCCTGACTTATGGAATACTATCTAAAACTGAGATCTTTCTATATAAAAATGTCATGACATAACGCTAAGGACAGTGCAGTGGTTAACTTTATAGTTTTGGTCTCAGTGCAGCCAATGTTGGTGAGAATTTTGCACAGTTTTTATGTTCTCATGGGAGTTTTTCTTATTGACATTAAGTGTAATTTGTGTTGTCTGGTTTGGAAGGATATGAGTGGGTGAAGAAGTTTCCTCTGCAATACACAGGCATCTCATCCAGCGCTGCTTCACTCCTCATGCTTCATGTTGATAAGCTTTATATCTCTTAGTGAAGTTCAGTTAAGAAAATAGGAGGAAGAATAGCTAGATAAATTCATGTAATCTGCACCTAATCGTTAGTTTTGACTTTAATGTACATTTCTTCTGAGTGGCATCTTCTTTAGATTCTCACCAAGCACCGGTTGTATTAACAAAATTATTAGTCATGGAAAGCCTATTGCTATTTATTAAAATGGAAAAACTATTAAATACTGGTTTATTTGATTTATTTGCATATTACTGCGGTGATTCACTGAGTAGATACATGGCGTTTATCTGTTGTGGTGAAAGCAAATTAGCCGTATATGACAAAGAGGGCAAGAGAGTAAATGGAAATATTTTCATCAGGTTGCAGACACACAGATTTTGCAAGATTTGACATGACACACTTCACTTGTCTTCAGTTTGAAAACATCTTCCTGCGTTCTGAGCAGAACTGAACTGATCTATGCCTTGAGTGAACACTTAATTTGACACTTCTACAGTGGTTTATGTTCTGGAATAGGCACAGTCTATGTTGGGATATAGGAGCAACTGTCCATCCAATCCTGATGCAATCCTAGAGAAAAGTCACAATGGTAAAAATGAGTTTCAAAGATGCTTTGCATTGGGTTGTCATTGTCAGATAAGTACATAGAAACTTGTGGACACATACAAGAGAGGAGCCAGGATTGGTTGGATGTGGAGGGCTTTGATGTGAAATACTACAGTAGTTTAACAATTTTAGAATGTCGAGGAGTCTTTCTGCAAGACTACCCTTGAAAAAACTATGTACTTGTATGGCAATACTTCAGAAAACATGTAGCAACTGGGCTGTGTTGGCAGGCTTTCTTTCTTTTATATCTTTCACAATTCTTGAAAAAAGATCAACAGTATAATGAATTTCTAAGAGGACAGCTCTTTATATAACCCTTCAGCCTAACATTCTTCTCACAAATTCCATTAGAAAGAGCATATTTCATAGCTCCTTATATGCTGATAAATCAGTTAAGTCCAGATGCACCTTCGGCAGCCATGACAGCCTTGTGTCTGTGTGCACAGTCTGTCTATCAGCTTTGCACATTTTTTTTTAATTCATTCTTCTTTGCAAAGCTGCTCAAACTCTGTCAGGGGTTTTTGGGGGATCAGGAGTGAACAGTCTTTTACAGGTCTAGCTACAAATTCTCAGTTGAATTGAAATTTGGACTCTGACTCAGCCACCCCAGGACATTAACATTATTGTTTTTAAGACATTCCAGTGTAGCTTTGGGTTTGTTCTTGGAGTGGTTGTCTTACAGGAAAACAAGTCTCTCAAAGCACATGTTCCTTCCACATATTTAACTCCAAGATTTCTCTGACATTTGCTGCATTTATTTCCCTTTTTACCCTCACAAATCTTCCAGGCCCTGCTGCACCAACTCAGGATGGTGTGTTGTTGTTAATGTGTACTGTTTGGATTACTTCCATTTAGTCTAATGACATAAAAGCTTAATTTTGATCTCATCAGATCATAGAACTTTCTTCCAGTTGACTTCAGAGTCGCCCATTTACCTTCTGGCAAATTTTATTTTATTTATTTACTTTTAACTTTTATTGAATTTATTTAAAGCATGTAACATTCTATACAATCAACTCAAACTTAAGCTAAATTCAATTTAACCCCCACCCACGAGAAAGAGAGAAAGGTCAACAGCCAGAGTAAAACTTTTGAGAGTAGTATAGTGGGGAAGGAGTCTTTCTCCCCAACATAAATGCTTATTCTAAAATATTATTGATTAGATCCTGCCAGGTTTTTAAAAAGTTTTGAACAGATCCTCTAAGCGAGAGTTAGATTTTTTCCATTTTCAAATAGTTTATAACATGAGTTACCCACTGACTTAACAGAGGTGGGTTAGGATTCTTCCAGTTGAGCAAAATAAGTCTATGTGCTAGTAGTGTAGTAAAGGCAATTGCAGTTTGTTTGTCCCTCTCTACTTTAATTTCATCTGGGAGTACACCAAACAGAGCTGTTAATGGATTAGGGGTGATTGTGACACCAAGGCTGTCTAAAAGACATTTAAAATGTTTTGTCCAAAATGATGTTAATTTGGTACACGCCTAAAACATGTGGCCTAATGAAGCTAGAGCTTGATTACAATGCTCGCAGGTTGGATCTTACCCTGGAAACATTCTGGACAAATTTAAATGAGATATGAGATGTGCCTGATAAAAAAAATTAAAGTTGAATAATTGAATGCTTTGTGCATATGGAGCTTGAGTGAAATCTGTGCATGGCTGCCTTCTATTCCTTTTCCTGCTGTACTTTGGGATCTTTAAAAGGAAGGGACTTTAAAATGATTTTATATATTATAGAAATGCTGTCTGAGTCTTCAAGGCTGATCAATATCTCTTCTGGAATAGAAGTAGGTGGGAGGTGAGGAAAATTGAGCAGATTTTCTTTAGCAAAGTTTTGTAATTTGGAGATAGTGGAAAAATTGTGCTGATGGGAAACTAAATTTAGAGTGTAATTGTTCATAGGATGCAAACATATCATTTATATACAAATATTTAAATGAGTTAATCCCATACATTTTACAAACATTAAAAACTGTGTACGTTTGAGAGGGTGGAAAAGGTGGTTATCACGTACAGGTGCCTCAGATAAAATATTCTCTGACTTGAAGTGCTTCCTACATTGGTTCCATATTCTGAGTGAATGAAGGACAATTGGGTTGTTAGTATATTGACGCTACCTTGTATTTACTGGGGTAAAAAGGAAGGAATATAAAGATGTATTGCAGGATTTAATTTCTATTGCAGACCAAGCTGGTGTGTGTTCGTCTATTTGTGTCAGTGTCCACGCTTTTATACCTTGTATGCTTGCTGCCCAGTAATAAAATTGAAAATTAGGTAGAGCCATGCCACCTTCTGATTTATGTCATTGTTGGGTTGCCCTTTGGATGCGTGGATATTTTGAATTCCAAATAAATTAGGTTATGATTGGATCTAATTTCTTAAAATAATATTTGTTAATGTATATGGGGATGTTTTGAAATAGAAATAGAAGCTTAGGGAGGAACTTCATCTTGATAGTGTTAATCCTCCCTGCCAAAGTAAGATGGAAGGTAGACCATCAATGCATGTCTTGTTTTATTTTGTCCATGCAAACAGCAAACCGTTTTATTGACAAAGAGCTTTATATTTATTTGTAATGTTTACCCCTAGGTATTTAAACTGATGTGCAATGATAAAAGGGAAGGTGTCCAATCTAATGCTGTTTGCTAGAGAATTCCCTGGAAAAAACACACTTTTGTTTAAATTAATTTTGAGTCCAGATACCTTTTGAAATTCTGCTAGTTCAGTTAGGGTTCTAGGCACTGAAATTTGTGGGTCTGATATATACAGTACCATATCATCTGCATATAGTGAAATTTTCTGTTCAAGTCCTTCTATGAAAATCCCTTTATCTCTGATGCATTTCAAAAGAGAACAGCCCATTGGCTCAATGGCGATTGCAAATAGCAGTGATGATAAGGGGCAACAATTTCTTGCCTGCGATCAAATCTTGCAAATACAACACTATTGTTATCTCCAACCATGTCCCTCTGATCATGGAGTTCACATCACTATGCCCCACTTACTTATCTTGCAGCTGTCATCTTAACCCCCTGTTATTAGCTGATGAGAACTGTACAAAATTTATATCCAAGCATATATATTTATATCTAGAGACAAAGGCATCCTCAGTGGTTTCTGCAGTATTACTCTGAGAAACTCTGAAGGCATTTTAAAAAGGACAGATTATCTCATGTCTCTCCTAGACAAATAAATCGGAAACCAAAAAGGTCCGAATAGACCAAAAACATGCCAGATCTCCAAATGAGGCACTTTTTAGAAAAAGACAGGTTTTGCAATCAGAACTCAACCTCTTGACAACAAAAAAAACAGAACAACTCATTTTTAAATTGCAACATCATTACTATGAATACAGACAGAAGGCTAATAAGATCTTATCTGAACAAATCCACAAGGAGGGAGTTCGCAATGCAATATCAGTAATCACCAGCACAGACGGAAATAGAATCATTGGCCATAAAAATATAATACACACATTTAGAGATTTTATAAATACTTATATTTGGCTCAGTTTAAAGAATATAAGACATAATCTATTGAATTTTGTAGCACACGACTGATACTACAGCTATATACTTTCAGTGCAGAGGAATTGGATAAACCTCTGACACTATCAGAATTATTAAACACTATAAACTCAGTTCAGAGTGGGAAAGCACCAGGTCCTGATGGCTACCCTGCTGAATTTTATAAAAAAATTTCAATCAAGTTAGTTTCTCTGTGGTGGGCAGGCGCCCAGCCCAGGGATTTGTTCCTGCCTTGCACCCTGTTTTGGCTGGAATTGGCTCCAGCAGATCCCCGTGACCCTGTAGTTAGGATATAGCGGGTTGGATAATGGATGGATGGATGGAAGTTAGTTCCTCTTTTATTAGCAACTTTTATAGAAGCCAGAGACAATAAGATTCTACCTCAAACTTTTCACCAAGCATTAATTACCAATTTTCCTAAGAAAAATAAGGATGTATTACAATGTGCATCATATAGACCAATCTCAATTCTGATTAATGATGTTAAGATATTCTCCAAAGTCCTAGCTAGAAGGATTGAGAAAGTGCTCCCTTCAGTAATATCACAAGAGCAAACTGGATTTATTAAAGGTAGACATTTGTCTTCCAATCTTCAATGCCTATTTAATGTAATATATAAACCCATAAAGTGTAACACTTCAGAAATCTTATTATCTTTGGATGCAGAAAAAGCATTTGATATGGTTGAATGGGATTACCTATTACCACTTTGCATGAATCTGGGTTTGGCCCTAACATATGGATAAAACTACTGCATACCAGTCGAGAAGCTTCAGTTTGTCTTAACAACACTTTCTCAGACTATTTCAAACTAGAATGCAGCACTAGACAAGAATGCCCCTTGCCTTCTGGCAAATTTTAGGAGAGATGTCATGGACCTTTTTTATCTTTGTCCTCCCTGATAAAGGTGTAACTGGTGAGCAATCTCCTCAGTCTATTTCACTAGCTTCTAAGTCGTTCAAAAATCTCAAAGGTTTCATAGTGGCATCTCTTTCTAGTCTTCTTCTTGCACAATCACTCAGTTTTTTGTGGACTACCTCACCTTGGAAGACTTACAACTGTGCCATTCCTAATAACTGATTTAATTGGACTCCAATGGATATTCAACAACTTGGATATTTTCTTCTGTATATCTCCTGACTCCTCACTGAGGCTATTGGGATGTCGCCAGTTAGTCACTGCAGGAAAATTTGCAAATTCAGTATGGCCTGAAAATAACTGAAGCTTCATGAATAGATTATGTATAGCAGCAGAAATGCACAACTCAAATGGCATAACAATAAAGGCCATTAGTTGCCACAGCCTTAGTCCATTTGTGTGCAGAATTTTGGGAGTACTTTCAGACCTCAGACCATCGTTAACAGCTCAGAGAAAACATCATAGGAAGAGCATAACACTCTTACTTGCCATCATTTTACATGTAAAAATGTCTAGTGGTAGCTGAAGATCAGTAAGAGGAAGTAAGTAAAGTTTAGTATCAGGATAAGACAAGACTGGGCTCTTCAGACAACGAAATGAGGCAAAATGAGCAAGAAAAGGGAAACATTAAGGAATTTATACAAAAAAACAAAAGGAACCATGAAAGTGGATGTGAGATGTAACAGCTGCTGATGTTTCCCTTTCATTTATTTTTTCATTTTTTTTTTTGGTCTGTTTGGTCGGTCACTTTATGTCGTTGGAGAGTATGCACATGCATATGACCCGCAAGTGCTAATAGCTGACATTGTGATGGTCATTGCTTGAAATGTGACATTTTACTGTTTTTCTCAATGTTTGCTGTTGTCTTCTTTAATTATTTTGCTTAATTTTCTATCTATTATGCTCACTTTTTTCCCTACATTTCCTTTTCTTGCATATTTAGTATGTGGAACCCAGCCACAGGGGATGCACAAACCAGTGTGCTTCTTCGTGCTGGTTCCAAGCCCGGATAAATGGGGAGGGTTACGTCAGGATGGGCATCCGGTGTCAAATTTTGCCAAATCAATATGTGGACAATAATACAAATTTCCATACCGGATCGGTTGAGCTCCGGGTTAACAACAACCGCCAATAGTACTATTAGCCAACAGGGTGCTGGAGGAAATTTGGCTACTGTTGGCCGAAGAAGGAGAAGAAGAGGGGGGTGACGTGTCTGGAGGCAGAAGGAAAGGAGGAAAGTAAACAGAGTGGAACTGAGGGTAGGAACTTTGTATGTTGGCAGTATGACTGGTAAGGGGAGAGAGTTAGCAGATATGATGGAGAGAAGGAAGGTTGATATATTGTGCGTGCAAGAGACTAAATGGAAGGGGAGTAAGGCCAGGTGGATTGGAGGTGGATTCAAATTGTTCTATCATGGTGTGGATGGGAGGAAAAATGGGGTATGAGTTATCCTAATGGAACGGTATGTCAAGAGTGTTTTGGAGGTGAAAAGAGTGTCAGGCAGAGTAATGATTATGAAGCTGGAAATTGGAGGTGTGATGATGAATTTTGTTAGTGCATATGCACGCAAGTTGGGTGTGCAATGGATGAGAAAGAAGATTTTTGGAGTGAGTTGGATGAAGTGATGAACAGTGTACCCAAGGGACAGAAAGTGGTGATTGGAGCGGATTTCAATGGGCATGTTGGTGAAGGGAACAGTGGAGACAAGGAGGTGATGGGTACGTAAGGTGTCAAGGAGAGGATTGAAGAAGGTCAGAGGAAAGTGGAGTTTGTCAAAAGAATGGACATGGCTGTGGTGAATATGTGTTTTAAGAAGAGGGAGGAACATAGGGTTATGTACAAGAGTGGAGGAAAATGCACACAGGCAGATTACATCCTATGCAGAAGAGTTGATCTGAAGGAGAATGAAGACTGCAAAGTGGTGGCAGGGAAAGTATAGTTAAGCAGCATAGGATGGTGGTCTGTAGGATGATGTTGGAGATCAAGAAGAGGAAGAGAATGAGGGCAGAGCCAAGGATCAAATGGTGGAAGTTGAAAAGGAAGACTGCAAGGTTGAGTTTAAGGAGGAGGTGAGACAGGCACTGGGTGGCAGTGAAGAGTTACAAGACAGCTGGGAAACTACAGCAGATGTAGTAAGGGTGACAGCAAGAAAGGTGCTTGGTGTGACATCTGGAAAGAGGAAGGAAGAAAAGGAAACCTGGTGGTGGAATGAGGAAATACAGGAGAGTATACAGAGGAAGAGGATGGCAAAGAAGAAGTGGGCTAGTCAGAGAGATGCAGAAAGTAGACAAGAGTACAAGGAGATAAAGCACAAGGTGAAGAGAGAGGTGGCAAAGGCTAAAGAAAAGGTATATGATGAGCTGTATGAGAGGTTGGACACTAAAGAGGGAGAAAAGGACCTGTACCGATTGGCTAGACAGAGGGACTGAGCTGGGAAAGATGTGCAGCAGGTTATGGTGATAAAGGATAAATATGGAAACGTGCTCGCAAGCGAGGAGAGTGTGTTGAGCTGATGGAAAGAGTACTTTGAGAGGCTGATGAATGAAGAGAACAAGAGAGAGAAGAGGTTGGATGATGTGGAGATAGTGAATCAGGAAGTGCAACGGATTAGCAAGGAGGAAGTAAGGACAGCTATGAAGAGGATGAAAAATGGAAAGGCCGTTGGTCCAGATGACATACCTGTGGAAGCATGGAGGTGTTTAGGAGAGATGGCAGTGGAGTTTTTAACCAGATTGTTTAATGGAATCTTGGAAAGTGAGAGGATGCCTGAGGAGTGGAGAAGAAGTGTACTGGTGCCGATATTTAAGAATAAGGGTGATGTGCAGGACTGCAGTAACTACAGGGGATAAAATTGATGAGCCACAGCATGAAGTTATGGGAAAGAGTAGTGGAAGCTAGGTTAAGAAGTGAGGTGATGATTAGTGAGCAGCAGTATGATTTCATGCCAAGATAAAGCACCACAGATGCAATGTTTGCTCTGAGGATGCTGATGGAGAAGTTTAGAGAAGGCCAGAGGGAGTTGCATTGCATCTTTGTGGACCTGGAGAAAGCATATGACAGGGTGCCTCGAGAGGAGCTGTGGTATTGTATGAGGAAGTTGGGAGTGGCAGAGAAGTACGTAAGAGTTGTACAGGATATGTACGAGGAAAGTGTGACAGTGGTGAGGTCTGCAGTAGGAGTGATGGATGCATTCAAGTTGAAGGTGGGATTACATCAGGGATCGGCTCTGAGCCCTTTCTTATTTGCAACGGTGATGGACAGGTTGACAGAGGAGATTAGACAGGTGTCCCTGTGGACTATGATGTTTGCTGATGACATGATCTGTAGCGATAGTAGAGAGCAGGTTGAGGAGACCCTGGAGAGGTGGAGATATGCTCTAGAGAGGAGAGTAATGAAGGTCAGTAGGAACAAGACAGAATACATGTGTGTAAATGAAAGGGAGGTCAGTGGAATGGTGAGGATGCAGGGAGTAGAGCTGGCGAAGGGGGATGAGTGTAAATACTTGGGATCAACAGTACAGAGTAATGGGGATTGTGGAAGAGAAGTGAATAAAGAGATTGCAGGCAGAGTGGAATGGGTGGAGAAGAATGTCAGGAGTAATTTGTGACAGATGGGTATCAGCAAGAGTTAAAGAGAAGGTCTACAGGACGGTAGTGAGACCTGCAATGTTATATGGGTTGGAGATGGTGGCACTCTCCAGAAAGCAGGAGACAGAGCCGGAGATGGCAGAGTTAAAGATTCTAAGATTTGCACTGGGTGTGATAAGGATGGATAGGATTAGAAATGAGTACATTAGAGGATCAGCTCAAGGTGGACGGTTGGGAGACAAAGTCAGAGATGCAAGATTGTGTTGGTTTGGACATGTGCAGAGGACAGATGCTGGGTATATTGGGAGAAGGATGCTAAGGATAGAGCTGCCAGGGAAGAGGAAAAGAGGAAAGCCTAAGCGAAGGTTTATGGATGTGGTGAGAGAGGACATGCAGGTGATGGGTGTAACAGAACAAGATGCAGAGGATAGAAAGATATGGAAGAAGATGATCTGCTGTGGCGACCCCTAACGGGAACAGCCGAAAGAAGAAGAAGCATATTTAGAATGTGGAGGTTTTCTTTGATCTATGGAAAAGGTTAGTGTGAGCTCTCTGGTGCTGCTGCTTAGGTCACCCATTATTTTTCATTGTAAAAGCATACATTAGTGTTAAGTCTTGGTAGAATGATAACACATGGAACACATTGGAAGTCTCTGCAAGTACCAAAAAGTCAGGCCGAACAGCAGAAATTTGTTTTTCTGTGGAAGCTAAGTACTCACATCAGATCTCAACAAGCTAATTACAGATCTCATAGAAGAGCAGCTGCGCCTCATGGTGCTCTGACATAACAATGTGCATGATGACCAAGAATATACTCCTATTTGAAATAAGTGTCTGTTCAGTAGAAAAGGTGTAGTCTGAAAATGGCAGCAAGATGCTGAAGTACTTGTCCTGGTTGTAGGGTGCACAGAAAGTAAGTAGAGATCCTTAATTTACTGTACAAAGTTGAAGTGAGAGGATCAGACTTTCTGATCTCATAATATACCTTCTGTAAAAAGCTGGGGTAAAGGCCTATGCAGAGAAGGATAGGAAAGTTACTGCTGGAGGAGGCAGAAAAATGAAGTTTCTATCTATGGCTGAGAAGAAGGGATGGAAACTAGGGGAAGAGCATCCTTAACTGAAAAAAAGATGAGGTTCAAAGTTTAAAAGAGAGACATATGTCGTTATTCCATCACCAAGAGATAAACAGAGATCAGAGCGTCTGTTTTTACAAAGTATGGACAGCAACTCTCAGAAAGTAAGAGTGGGACCTTTTGGCGTCTTTTATTCCCTTTGTCATAACACTCCTTGGTTTCTGCTATTTCTGTGTTTCTTGTTTTGGCCTTGTTGGCTTTTTGACTTTTTTTCCTTTAATTTGATGCATTGGCATTTCTGGTTAAATGTCTACTAACACTTTTTATTTATTTATTTTTCACTTTCATAAAAAAAAAACAACTAGAATGACAGCAGGAAAATACTAGTCTGGTTGCTACATTTTGAATGGTCTTCTACATTGTGAAGATAACTATCAGGATCTAGGGCCACTCACTTATGCTTTGCACATTTTTGTTTTAAAGTTCTTTTTATGTTTATTTCTGTTCTTTTGTATTTAATTTCTGGAAGCGTTGATGTATTTTTTGACATTACTTTTCCTCAGTACTATGGATGCCACCATTTTATCCTGTTTTTTGCTGGACATGACCATGTTGTTGATAGTAACAATAGCTATTGCCAAGCATGTGACTGTCATTGCAACATATGATGTCATTATTTTTACTTCTTAAAATGTTTATGTGTTTACTCCCAAAAGGGCCTAGGCCCTATTTACTGAAAAAAGCCCTGAGTCCTAAACTTCAGCAGAAAGTGAATGGAGAACCATAACCCTCTGCTCCACAAACAACAAAGCATTGAGCTATATTTTTAATAAATTGTATTCAACTAAATTCAAAAAGTGTCCAAAATTGCAAAAGAAGTCAATAATAAAAAAAGTCTAAATAATTCCAAACACATTTTCCAAAACAATTTAGTCCATGATCCAAAACATTAAACTGGGATACAAAGAAAAGAGTCAAAAAGGCAACTAATTCAAATATTATTACTTGCAAATGCAAACATCAATATCAAGGACTTTGAGGGGAGATAAACTCCAAAAGCCGCAGCAGTTTGCCGGTGGAATACCTGAGGCAATGCTATATCTGGACTTTCATCTCCTTAGCCTCAACATACAAACTAATACAAACAGAAAAAGAATTGACATAAGCGACACGTCATTTAACAAAATAAAAAAAGATGAAACAAACTATCAAATATACTAGCATGAATAAGTATTATAAAATTAACAAAAAACAAAAGCATGAATAAATGACAAAATAGACGAGATTGGGCCCAGCTAAGACTATGATATTATCTAGGCATTGGATAAGAATGAAGAACACTATCAACAGCTGAGGGTAAAAGAAACCATCCATCCATCCATTATCCAACCCGTTATATCCTAACTATAGGGTCACGGGGGTCTCCTGGAGCCAATCCCAGCCAACACAGGGCACAAGGTAGGAAACAATCCCTGGGCGGGGTTCCAGCCCACCGCAGGGTAAAGAAACCATGATAGTACAATGATCTTTAACTTTACTGATTCAGAATTAGATTTTTGCTTAGGATTTTGGGGTATGACGATCAGTTTTGGTTTACTTCTTATGGTTTCCTGACCTTAGTAAGTTTTAATTATTTGTATTTTCCAGCACCTTTAATGAATATTCATTTTATGGCCATATTTATTGTACAAAAATATAAAAATTTGAAGACCTGCTCTGCCTGGATAGGATGGATATTTGATTGCTATTGCTGAGGACATTGTACATATGACATTACAGGCACCATTTGGCTTAAAGGCAGCCAGCCAGTGCTTTGGATAGTGTAGAGGAAGCTAAGACATTTGCATTTATTTGGTTGGCAGACGCTTTGATCCAAAGTGGCTTACAAAAGAGACATTATTTGTAAAATTAAAATATTTGTAAAACAACAATATGAAATAAAAGACAAGATGATAAGTTTAGTATGCATACAGTATGTGAATTTAGGACAGCCTACAAGGAAGCACTAATCACACTTTTATATTTTTGTGCTCTTTTCCAGTCTGCCAAGCTTTAAATGTGACCGTTTCCCCGGGACCAGAAGCAATGTTCATGGAAGGCGAAAATGCTACTCTATCCTGTCAAGTGTCTCAACAAAAAAAAACCAACAGCCATTTGGTGTTGCGCTGGGTATTTTCTTGTATGTCCAATGAAGAACACCTTATTGTGAAGATGAACATGAAAGGTGGGCAAATGTATGGCAACTACACCAAACGCTTTGTTCAGAAGCGGTTTCAGCTGTTTGAAGAGAAACCAGAAAAAGCTTTTAATTTAATCATTTTAAACATTTCAAAAGAAGACAAAGGACAATATACCTGTAAAGTTCAGGAAATCAGAAAACATCGAAATAAATGGAAAGCATCTTCAAATGGCACTGCCACAACAAAATTAAAAGGTAAGGAAAAATCAGATGTTGACATTTTTTTTATGTTTTTGCGTGTAAGTAAATATTACTTTTACTAAACTTAAACATTTCCAAACATATCTGTATTTCCCCATTTTTCCTGATTCACAAGAATGTATTTGAGACTTAAACAAGAACTGAATCTGAAAAATGCAAATTATACTTTTAGCCATTCCTAAAAGTTGTCAGATTCCACCACATGACTACCACTTGTAAGTATTTTGAACAGTACTTGAACAGATAAGCACATTGCTCACTTTATTGATGGAAAACAGAGTCTGTGAAGTAGATGATCCATTGCCATGTCCTTTATAGTTCTTGAGGCTGAGAGTAACTTACTTATTTAAAGCTAAACTCAATTAAACCGGTTTGATAATGGATGAGAGAATTGAATGTATGTCGTAATTCATTTTATATGTAGGTCACATGATAAAATTGGTGTCATTCATTTATGATGAAGAAGAGTAACATATGGTTATGCCTAAATTACTACATTTTAATTTTAAATGGTGTTTTTTTTAAAAAATTATAATTGTCCACACCAGCGTTTTCACATTGTTTATGAAAGTATCTCAGTCCACACTAAAACAACTGAAACCTCTAATGATGTAGACATTTGCTTTCACAGGGCATGTATGCATTGATGGAAAAATCGTGAATAGATTGTAATGCTGCTGGCCATGAGATTCATCGCAAAACTGTAGCGACTGGTAAATGATTTGCCTTTTACACGTATTTGCTGTATTCAAACTGAGCAAAACGCAATTAAGATGCATACGGCATCATAGAAAACAACTGTTCTATCCACGCTATGTTAGAATATAGTTTTCTTCCCTTATAGGGTGGCTAACCAGGTAATGAGATGTTGTAAGGAGCAGGGCCGCGCAATAAGCACAAAGTGCAATTAGAGTCAGCGTTTTTGAAAACCGTGTTTTCACCAGTCCATACAATAATTCAGAGACTGCATTTTTAAAAGTATATGCCTCTGCAGAGTGTTTAAAAAAAATAAAACATTTTCCTGGTGTGGCCGGATGTGGGAATGACAGTTCAGGATGCAGCAAGGAAAATTTGGAGAGCCAACTAGGTTGTCCTTTTTATTGTCCTGAAACAGCAAATTCAAACAAAGATAAACAAAAATAACATTTACTGGTGTTTCAGAGAAAGACAAAAGGTGCGGTGACTCTAGTGGACCGTCGTCTGGCGGGTTGTTCTGGCCAGTAGTGATACATCGTTCCAGGATACCTGGGATTTTATAGTGGCTAGACAGGAAGGGGCAGGGCTAAATGCCATCGGCATTATGGGAAAAGAAGGAGATGACAACGTTAGCAGCAGTGCTCCCTCTTGTTGTGGTGGGTTATTACATACCTTGACTGAGCCGGCGAGGAGGTCCTACCACACACATCTGTCAAACTGGTGTGAAAACACAGAGGTAGTGTAGACAAAAGGCTAAAACAGAGAGTAATATCTGTATTTTAAATGGAAACATAATAATGTGGATGGGGCCTTAGCTGTGTACAGCCAAACTGTTACACACTCACTACTGCTTTTATACTAAAATAGGAACAGAAGTAGGAAGACTGTCTGGTTTCATGTGTTTTTCCATTTAAGCAAATATACTAAGAATAAAGTTACCTATTTATTAGTTATTTTAAATGGAACTGCTAGATATGTGTGTATTTATGGAGTATAATGAGGAAATGTAGCTTGATTTTGGTTTTATTTTGTATTTCTTTCCATGTTTTTCAGTGGGCCTTATGTACATTTTTACTTCTTTTGGGATGTCTGTCTATTTTCTTCTTTTATCATGGCTCAAGTTCCTTGAAAGCTGTTTGTTATTGTTTCACATAAGCTATCCTCTCTGTCTCCAGCCCTTGTAGTTTTGATTTAATTTCAATTTTTTATTTGCCTACCAGTTGACCTAAGATACATTGTGACTCATTGCATAATTTTGTATGTGACTCAGGAGAATGGGGTCCTGCCCTTTTGTTTTTTACATGCCCCTGCTGCTGTTTATTGAGACGATACACGTAATCTTTCTCTTTCTTTCGTTCTATTTGTTAGTGTTGGACGCTTCATTCAGGATGGGTTTGGGATGAGGCCTGGGGTGGGGGGTGAGCATCATTCATAGTTTCTTTTTATTTAGTTTTTTTCTGTTCTCCTTTTTTGACTGATTCTACAATATAATAGTTCCAACTTTGTACATTATCATTTACTGTCTTGTCAAAATTAATCAAAGAAAAAGGATCGATTTCCTTAGGCTCCCCAACTACGTTACATGGTTGTACTTTGGGGTGTACTGCACTTTTAACTCCATTTTACAAAAAAAAAAACTGAATACTTTATTTAAAAAAAACACAGATAGAAAATTTCCAATGGTTCTGAATTATTTTTGACATTTTTTAGAACATTAGAACATCAGAAAAAAATTTGATGAGAAGAGGCTATTCAGCCCAACAAAGCCTGCCAGTCCTATCCACTTAATTCTTTCAAAATAACATCACGTTGAATTGTGAAAGTTCCTAAAGTTCTACTTTCTACCACACTACTTACTTTTCTATGTGACTGTGCTTCCCTGTGTAAAGAAAAACTTTCTAACATTTGGGCACAATCTGTCCTAACAAGTTTCCATCTTCTTGAAGAACAACAACACTAATTCCTTTCTTTTGTTAAAAAATAGCTTAATCGTGTACCTCTGCTTGAATTGAAAAGGTTCAACTCCTTCAGTCTTTCTTCGTAGCTCAAACCCTGCAGTCTTAATGTCAGCCTAGTTGCTCTTTTCTGGACTTCCTCTATCTCTACTGTGTCTTTTTAATTTTTTGATATGGAGACCCAAATTGTACACAGTATTCTAAAGAGGGCATCACCTGTGTGCTATAAAGTTTAAGCATAACCTCCTTAGACTAATGTACACATCATGGTGCTATATAACCTAAAATTCTGTTAGCCTTCTTAATGGCTCCTGAACACTATCTGGAAGTTGATTTTTTCAGGTCCACTGTGACTCCTAAATCCTTCTCATAAGTACTTTCCATTTTCAGACCTCTAATTGTGTATTCAAACCTAACATTTCTGTTTCCTATGTGTAATGCTTTAAATTTCCTAACATTAAATTTCATCTACCCAAGCCTGTACGCTGTTCAAGTCCCTCTGTAATGATAGAGCGGATTCTCGATTATCTGCCAATCCTCCTGGCTTGGTATCATCTGCAAACTTAACCAGCTTATTATTTATATTCCTAGCCAATGTAGCTATAACATTTTTACTTCCCACCACAAATCTGCCTACGCCTGGATTATATCTAGATTCCTCTGTAGCGATTCCACCTAGTTTGGTATCATCTGCAAACTTAATCAGTATGTATTTATATTCTTATACTGATCATTTATATATACTAAAACAGCAGAGACCCCAGCACTCATCCCTACTGAATACCACTTCTCCAAATTCTGTAAAAACATTAAAGTGTTTGCATTTAAAATGCTCAAAGGCGTTTATGGATATTGGCATATTTCCTTTGGGATAAGGTCAACTCCTCTCTTTAAGAATACTATTGAACAGGTATGAAGCAGTTGTGAACGCTGACCCGGACACACACAGACGGACAACATAGTTCCACCCAACACACGTTTATTTTCACAATATTTACAATTAGTGCACTCCAATCCCCAGTGCCTCCAGCACCGATTCCCCCAATGTCCAGGCCACATAGTCCTGTGCCTCTCTTTCTCCTGGCCGCCTCCAGTCCTCACTCCAGCTCCATCCTCTTCCACCCGACCTCCGCTAATGACTGGAGGGAGGCGGCCCCTTTTATAGGAACCCGGATGGGCTCCAGCTGCTTCCCGGCAATCTCCCGCGGACACACCCCCATGTGGCGGAAGTGCCAGCTGCGCACCCGGAAGCCGTCTGGGTGTCCCCTGTCGTCTTCCCCCCGGCACTTCCTGGTGTGGCGGAAGTGCCGAGCTCCCGGGATAATCAGGCACTGGGGCGCCGCCTGGCGGTGGCCACGGGTCCCTACAGGGCTGGGCTTTCAAGCCCTCTACCCGAGGCCTCCAGCATAACCAGGACGGACGCCCCCTCGCGGTCTGGAGGAGGCACAAGCCCTCCTCTGGTCCTCCTGGGCGTCCCAGCCGGGCTCCAGCCCCGGCCGGGGACCACACAGTCTAAAAGGAATCCAATTCTAACTGGTGAACCAGGTAATGGTAGGCTGTCAGGTTCTCACTGTGGGCCATCCTTGTCTTTTTTTATTTATTATTTTTTACTTGTTAGGGTATATTATTTTATTCTCATCATTATATTTTTGGTGTTAGTTTGTTTTGTAATATTAAATGATTTGTCATTAATTGTCTTCATTTTTGTTAATAGTTTTGGTGTTATCTTCCTTTTTTCTTTTTTTTTACTTTCTCATCTTTTAGTTGGGTCCAAGGAGATGAGATCTTATAATTTGACAGGTGTTGCTGTCAACAAGGGTATATTTTGACCCCACTTAAGTCATTCACAGGCACCAGTCCAGTTTCTGGAGCACTCGATTCCAGAGGTGTCCAGTCTTTTTGTATTTCTACCTAAAGATACAGCTTGAGTGGCGTTTAACTGTTGAGAATCCAGATTTGTTTAGGTCTTTGTTTAAGGATCTTCTTGATTTAGGAGTCATTTTCCTTTCTTTTTTTCTACTTGGCATTTTCTTCTGTTTAATTATTGTTTGTTTGAAACTTCGCTTTAAATATTAGTCTCTCTTTTTTCAACTACATTAACTATTATTAATTTAGCCCTTCAGCTTTAATTTTTTATCTTTAGTGAAATACTTAATAATTCTTTTTTTGTTTGTTTTAATGGATTTGTTAAGCCAGGGGTTCTCAAACTCGGTCCTGGGGGCCCACTATGGCTGCAGGTTTTTGTTCTAACCAGATTCCTAATCAGGGACAACACCTGATAGCACTGATCTCATTTAAATTAGCTGGTTTTATTTATCTTTTATTCTACATTCAGAAAAGCACAGCAGCATGATTTTTACATTTATAAGAAACACTTCTAATAAATATTTCTGTTTTTGCTATGGATTTAAATGCTTAACTCTCTTTTTATTATATTTCACCCTTTCTCTGTGCAGTTTGCTCCCTTCATTGAATCTTAATAATGCCAATTAAAAACAAGCAGAGCAGAAACCCAAGCAAACAACACTCAATCGTGAATGACTGCATCTACTTTAGTGTCAGCCCCCCAAAGATAATAATAATAGATTGATTAAACAATTTGAACACCTAGAAAAGTAGAATGACAATCAAGATGAAAAAACTGTTAAAAAGAAAAAAATACATACTGCTTAGTACATTTTACTACTTCTTTAAAAAAAATTTTACCAAACTTAGTTTCCTAATTTGTATATTTTCCCAAAACAGGGCATCTGGGAAACAACAGTTCACTTAATTAACACAGGAGTCCAATTAAAAACAGAGGCTGGCTGGAACAAAAACCTGCAGCCACAGTGGACCCCCAGGACCGAGTTTGAGAACCCCTGTGTTAAGCTATTAGTGTTGCTTTAAATAAATTATTTACTCTTTATAACTCATGATTTTTACATTACAACTTGAGAACAAATGGCACAAACAGGGAAATCAAAAAATTTGACTGGCGTCATGAAAAAAATAGAACACTATGGGCTTCTTGTAATGAAAGGTGTTATGTCACTTAACTTTAAGATTTTATTACATATTTAAGGCACGTCATCAATGTACTTAGATTGCAGAAATCTTCTTCAAATGTTTATTATTAATGTCACAGCACTGGAAAATGTAACTCAAGTGAGGCCATTCCTGGGATTAATAAATTCCATCCATTCATTTTATAGCTCACTTGTCAGTTTCAGTGCCATGGAGAGCCAGTCTATCACACTCTCTGCTATAAACATTTCAAAGTTCCCAAATGAAGCAACTGAAAAGCTGGAAAAATAACTTGTGAGAGGCAGAGACACTGTAGGGCTAAACTGGAAGAATTGTAAGGGGAGGGCAGACATCTTAAACACATAAAGACAAAATTACTGACTATTAAGAAGACAGGTGAAGGATGGGTCAGAAGTGAAATAAAGCCAAAAGCAAAACTCAAAAGCACTCGAAGACATTAACTAGTAGACCTTTTTCCTTTATCACGCAAATTTCAGACAACAATAAAACACACAACTTGGCCTTAAATAAAGTAGCTACCCAAGTGATGTAAATATACCACACGGCATCATAGGCATACACACATGTAGAACACGCGTCTAGCAATGTGTGCAGTCGTGGCAACCAAAAAATCCAAAATAACACAACAATGATGCTATCACTGCATGCAATGCAAGAATGAGAAAAATAATTCATTGAAGATAAAAATAAAACAAAATGCATTTTTGAATAAATTATAACAAGTGGTCATTTTAATCAAATTAAACGTGTTTAGGATAAGAGGATGAGGAAAAAATGGAATACCCTGAGAAGAGCCCATACACACACAAAGAATATGCAACTACCAGAAAGGCAGCGGCCCGGGCCAGGCTTTAAGATGAGGGGTCTGCAGCTTTGAGTCACCAGTGCCAATAAATTCTATGCCACCCTGCCACCCACACTATGTGAAAAACTTCACAACATAATCAATGACTAAATGCAGTTCAGACTTAATGTCTAAGTTTAACTTTTGAGTTTTCATACAAGTCCAAGGAGGTTATGCTTAAGCTTTTTAACGCACTGGTGAGGCCTCATCTGGAGTACTGTGTGCAGTTTTGGTCTCCAGGCTATAATAAAGACATAGAATCGTTAAAGTCCAGAGAAGAGCAACTAGGCTGATTCCAGGACTGCAGGGGATGAGTTATGAGGAAATATTGAAGGAATTGAACCATTTAAGTAAACGGACATTAAGAACAGACATGATTGAAGTGTTTAAAAGGGGACTGGGCAGTCTAATGGTCTGGAATCCCTACAGATTTTATTTTTTTTCTCCAGCCGTCTGGAGTTTTTTTTTGTTTTTTCTGTCCCCCCTGGCCATTGAACCTTACTCTTATTCTGTGTTAATTAATGTTGACTTATTTTGTTTTCTTATTGTGTCTTTTATTTTTCTATTCTTTATTATGTAAAGCACTTTGAGCTACTGTTTGTATGAAAATGTGCTATATAAATAAATGTTGTTGTTGTTGATGAAGGGAATTAGCATAATGGATGGAGTCTGTTACTTTAAAATGAGTTCAACAAGAACATGGGGACACTGTTAGAAACTTGTTAAGGGCAAATTTTGCACAAACATTCTTCTTTACACAGAGAACCACAGACACGTGGAATAAGTTACCAAGTAGTGTGGTAGACAGTGGGACATTGAGAACCTTCAAAACTCATCATGATTTTATTTTGGAAGAATTAAGTAGATAAGACTGGTGAGCTTTGTTGGGCTGAATGGTCTGTTCACATGAAAATGTTTATAATGTTATATGTTCTAATATATTACAGAGGTAGCAAGCATCATGAACACAAATGTTTGACTATAAGACAAGGATTTCATTGTATGTGAAACAGCATATGTTACCATGAATTTATTTCAACAATTGTATTCATTTTGTTTCAAGATTTTACAGAAATCAAGTTTATTGCAGAAAGTGACTTGCAAATGGCTATATAATATCTCATGGAAATGGCTATATAATGTCTTAAATGTAGAGAAAAGCCAAGCAAAATGACACCTTTTATTGGCTAAGCCAATAAAAGGTGTCATTTTGCTTGGCTTTTCTTTACATTCATAATGGCTAACACGGTACAACACCCTAGTACTAATGTCTTAAAGAGAATTTTAGTTACTATCTTTGGTCATGAAATAATCCCACTAGTACTCAGAGTGAAGAAAATAACACCCAAATCCATAGCAGGGGACTATGTGCTTGCCATTATAAGCCAGGAGGTCTTCTACTGATGTATTTTGGTCTGTCTGTCTTATGCCGTCAGCCTTATACATGCTGTTGTGCTGCTTTCTAGTGTCCTGTGGGATTTTTCACAACTGTGTTTAGGTTGTCGAGATCTGCTTCCTACTCAGTTGACTTCAGACGATTATATCTGGTAAGTGAATCATTCATATTGGGGGGTGGGTTATCATCTGTCAGCAACCATCTTGACTTTTTTTTTCCTTTGACACAGTGGTGGACTGTCAGCCTATTTTTACATGCCACAAAAATCATCACCCATATTCAGTTATATTTATACATCCTCTGAGCTCAATATAGGGTCATGAGGAACTGGGTACTACCTTTACCGGATGCATTGTAGAAAGGCAGAGTCAAACTATGCACAGCTCACTGGGCCACACTCACTTACACAGGACTGATTTATGAGCAGAATCCTAAATTAATCAAAAACTTCATGTCTTTGGGATGTGGGAGGAAACTGAAGTATCCAGAGAAAATCAGCATGAACATTGAGGAAATGTGAAAAACTTCACTAAGCCATTGACCCAGCTAGGATTTGAACCCTGGACTCGGCGGAGCAGTTAAGCAATGACCCTAATGAATCCATCACCAAGCCAGTTTTAAAAGTTATATTAATAAATGTTGGCCATACCAAGTGTCACTGTACAGGTGCTTCCGTTGTCTGCTCGGCCCCTTTTCTGGTGAGGTAATTTGTTTCAGTGGAGACGGCAATTTCCTGCTGTGTGTGGCGAGAAGTAAATCAGTGGGACAAAACAGACAATTCACTGGCTCACTTTACAGTTATGACAGCTAGTCAGTGAACAGACGGAAACCAAACTGTTAAGGTATTTGTCAGCCCTTTACTTAATCATGAAAACACACCGTGCATATTTAATAGTCCTCATTTTAGTTTGTCTCTTGTTTGGGATATCATGGATCATGTTGCAACTGAACTTTACATTACAGTTTAGGGTTCTGATGAGCATATGTTACCAATGCAGCTCTTACTTTACATTCTGTACTGCATGTGTGTGTGCGAGAGAGAGAGACAGAGAGGGGTTTCTACTGTGCTGCCAGGAAAAACAATTGCTAAACCTGAAAACCTGTATAACTTCAGTAGCAGAAGGAACCTTTGTGCAGATTCATAATATTGGCTTTGGCTGAGAAATCTGTTTTCCATGGTCTCTACACAGTGTTAGACATTCTCGCAAATATGTAAGTCATATCAGAATGGCCAGATTATTCTTTTAAGTGCCATTACATCTACAGCAAAAATTGCTTTAGCCAGTGCAGGATTACAGAGACTAGAACCTGTCCTGGCCTGAGAACAGGAGCAAACCCACGGGGTACACTCCCTGGACCAGGGCTGCTAATCAATGTAGGATACATGTCTTATAGGATGTGGGAGGAAAATCACATAAAAAACCCCATGGCATTACTGAAAGAACATGCAGACTCGACACATACAACGACAGGACTGGAATTTGAACCTGGCTGCCCATAGCTTTGAGGCTGCAGTGCTATCTATTGTGCCACCAAACAGAACCATAAACATGGAGGAAACGGAATCTGTTTCATCTTACATACAATGCTACCTTAAAATATGTGACAATTAATATTATTATGAAAAATCAACACATTTTGTTAAAAAAGACACATTTTTACTTGACACAAAATATTCGCTCTTCTGTTTATCTGTTATCCGAGTTTATTGGTGCTTGATTTCCGAATGTTGCAAATAGTGTTGAATGGTGTGCCATTCTTTTTATAGTATTAACTGTAAATTAAGAACCTGTTCCACTGTAGCATCACATGCGGCTAGAAAGATAGACAGATGTGGACAAATTTGTTGATTCCCTCACAGCTCATTGAAAAAATGCTGCGTACCTCCTGAAAAGTGATTAAATGAAAAGAAGTTCCATCCATCCATCCATTATCCAACCCGCTATATCCTAACTACAGGGTCACGGCCAACAAAGGGCACAAGGTAGGAAACAAACCCTGGGCAGGGTGCCAGCCCAACGCAGGGCACATCCACACACCATGCACACACTAGGGACAATTTAGAATCACCAATCCACCTAACCTGCATGTCTTTGGACTGTGGAAGGAAACCAGAGTACCCGGAGGAAACCCACGCAAACACGGGGAGAACATGCAAACTCCACGCAGGGAGGACCCGGGAAGCGAACCTGGGTCTGAAAAGAAGTTGTGCCATGTATACCTGTCATGCCTTTGTAATGTCATCAGCTAAAGCAAAGCTAATGTGAAAAGAGATCAGGTATTGCTTATTCTATAATGGCCTGTACACATCTGTTGGTACCCTAGAAAAGATCCTAAATAATTGGATATGAGTGATTGTTTAAGGGCAGCATGGTGGCACAGTGGTAGTGCTGCTGCCTCGCAGTAAGGAGACCTGGGTTTGCTTCCCGGGACCTCCCCGTGTCTGCATGGGTTTCCTCTGAGTGCTCCTGTTTCCTCCCACAGTCCAACGACATGTAGGTTAGATGCATTGCCGATACTAAAATTGTCCAAAGTGTGTGCTTGGCGTGTGCCCTGCCTGGGATTTGCTCCAGCAGACCCCTTTGACCCTGTAGTTAGGATATAGTGGGTTTGAAAATGACTGACTGACTGATTTTTTTAAACAAGCTTTTTTTTAAATAGTATCACACATGTCTCCAGTCATTCAGCCTATTTAAATGGGAAAAAAATTAATCATTCTGCTGTTTAGTATCATTGTGTGTCTCACATTGAACATGGACCAGGGAAAGGAAAGGAGAAAGTTGTCTGAGGAGATCAGAAAGAAAACTATAGACAAGCATGTTAAAGGCAAAGAGTATATAAAGGCCATTTCCAAGTAGCTTGATGTCCCTGGGACAACAATTGCAAATATTATTAAGGAGTTTAAAGTCCATTTGACTGTAGCCAACATCCCTGGATGTGGCAGCAAGAGGAAAATCAACCCCAGAATGGACAGAAGGATAGTGAGAATGGTAGACAAAAAGCCATGAACAACTTCCAATGAGATACAAGCTGAACCTCTAGGTTAAATTCCACCCATGTTTGATCGGACCACCTGTTGCTTTTTGAGTGACAGTGGGCACAATGGAAGTAGATGCTGGAGGACTCCACTGTTTAAAGACAAACATAAAATACTTAGAGTGGAATTTGCTAAAATGCATATTGACAAGCCACGGCGCTTCTGGGAGAATGTCCTTTGAGGAAATGAGACAGAACGGGGTCTTTTTGGCAAGGCATATCAGCTTTATGTCCACAGATGAAAAAAAAAATAAAGATTTCAAAGAATAAAAACACCATACCTACTGTGAAACATGGAAGGGGCTCAGTTATGTTTTGGAGCTGCTTTGCTGGGTCTGACACAGGGTGCCTTGAGTCTGTGCAGGGAAAATTTAAATCTCAAGACTCTCAAGACATTCTGGAGTGAAATGTACTGTCCAGTGTCAGAAAGCTCTGTCCCAGTCACAGATCATGGTCCTCCAACAGGATAAGGACCCAAAACACACCGCTAAAAGCACCCAAGAACAGCTAAGACTATTCCAAAGTGGCCTTCTATGAGCCCTAATTTGAATCCTATGGAACATCTATGGAAAGAACTCAAACATACAGTCTGGAGAAACCCCCAAACCTGACACGGCTGGAACAGTTTGCTCAGGAAGAGTGGGCCGTGGGCTGAACTACCTGTTGACGGGTGCAGAAGTCTCACTGAGACCTACAGGATTTGCTTGTTTGCAGTGATGGCCTCTTAGGGTTGTACAACAAAATATTAGATTAAGGGTCCCTTTATTTTTGTCAATGCCATGTTCATTTGTGTTATTATTCCAATGAAATATTATGTTGAATCAAAACTCTAAAGCAAAGTTGGATTTTTGTTAAATATGAAATTTTAAAAAAGATGGGTGTCAGTTACTTTTGTCAGCTTCAAGAGTCAATTGTGGGTTCTTTTTGTGAAGGGGTTCCAAAAAGTTTGTCCATGTCTGTATAGAAAGATGGTAAAAGCAAAGAGCAAACTATTACAGCAAAATAAAGTGAATTTAGAAAGTATTCAGGCCCCTTTCACTTTATGCAAACTTTATTGTGTTGTAGATTTATTTTGATAAAACTTGCTATTTTTGCCCATCGATCTACATTCAATAACCTACAATGTCAAGGTAAAAACATTTTCAGAAGGCTTTGCAAACTTATTAAAAAATCAAAAACTCAAACCTCTCATTCATATAAGAATTTAGACCCTCTATTCTCTGCTTTATAGAAGCCCCATTGGCAGCAGTTACAGCTATGAGTAGTTAGATTAGATCTACATTAGATTGGAGGGGAAGCATACATAAATTTCTGTCTTCAGGTCTCCCCACAGATGTTTTCTGGGGTTTAAATCATGGCTTATGGTGAATTACTGGAAGATGGCCAGAGACTTGTCTTGAAGCCACTTGTTTTGGCTCTATGCTAGGGTCACTGTTGTGATGAAAGGTGAACCGTCACCGCAGTCTGAGGTCAAGTGCACTTCTTCAAGGAACTCTCTGTATTTGGCTCTATTCATCCTGCCCTCAATTCTGACCAGTCTCCCTGTCTGTGCTGCTGCAGAGCACCACCATAGCATGACTGTCTCATTACTATGCTTTACTATAGGGATGGAGCCAGGTAGGCGATAATCAGTGCCTGGTCTTTGCCAAATATAGTGCTTGGAGTTCTGCCTAAATGTTTGTCTCATCAGACCGGAGAATGTTTTACCTCATGCTCTCGGAATCTTTTAAATGCTGTTTGACATACTCAAAGCTGGAGTTAGCCGCTCTACCATAAATGTCTGATTGATGGCGTGCTGCTGACACAGACATCCTTCTGACACGATCTTCCATCACAGCAGAAGTCTTCTGAACGTCTTTTACAGTGACAGTTTGGTTCTTGGTTGTCTCCCTGACCAAGGCAGGCCCAGCTTGTCCAGTTACTCATTTTGGCCAGACAGCCAACTGTAGGTCGAATCCTGGTCGTTCTAAACTTATTTCATTTACTGAGGCCACTGTGCTCTTGGAAACACCCGAAGCTTTAGATATGGTTTTACACCCTTGCCCTGATCCATGCCTAATGACAACATGATCGTCTAGGTCGACAGAGAGCTCATTGGATTTCATGGCATGGTTTTTGTCCTGAAATGAAGTGTGAGTTGTGAAACCGTATATACATAGGTGTTTGCCTGTCTAGACAATGTCCAATCAATTCAGTTTTCCACAGTTGGACTCCAATCAAGTTCTTGACACATCTCAAGGAAAATTAAAGCAATCAGGATGCACCTAACCACAGTTTGTAGTGCCACAGCAAAAGGTCTGAAGACTGATATATAAGTGAGATATTTCTGCCTTTAATTTTAATAAA
The DNA here is from genome assembly GCF_016835505.1 of Polypterus senegalus. Taxonomy (NCBI): domain Eukaryota; kingdom Metazoa; phylum Chordata; class Cladistia; order Polypteriformes; family Polypteridae; genus Polypterus; species Polypterus senegalus. The sequence goes on from NC_053154.1 coordinate 270,038,782, forward strand.
AGTTGCAAACCTTTCTGAAAACATGTCTTCATTACATGATTATGAGGTACTGTGTACAACACAATAAAGTGTGCAGAAAGTGAAGGAGTCTGAGAACTTTCTAGATCCACTGTATATTACAATGTATATTGGTCTTTTGCATGTCTTTATGTTATATCTGGATAGAAGTAAGATGGGCATGACAGGAGATTCAATTATATAGTCTGATGGCAGTGGGCTTAAAAGAGCTGCAGTAGTGCCATGGTGGAATCAGTTAGTGGCATGATGTGCTATAGGTCAACTCATCATGGAAAAGATGGGCAGAATTATTGCCTTTAACTTTGCTGTCATTCTCCTTTCTACCACTGTCTGCAGTGAGTCCAGAGTCAATCTGGTGATACCATTGGTGATCCTGATCAGCGAATGACACCCTGCTTTATAATCCATCCATGAGTTATATGCTGTATTTTGTTGGTGGCTTTCCAGTTTTACTAACAATGCATAGTAACGCTTAAGGGTTGATAAACTGGTTATACCATCTATGATCTTCTTGTGAATTTCTTCAGTCTCTCTTGCCTCTGGCAGTTTACATGATTTACTGCATATTTTCAACAGTCTTACATGCTTAAAACAGCTTGTTTGACTTGATTAGCTGGCAATAATTCATTCAGGAAGTTAGAAAGCCAGTTTACAATGCAAATGAAAAAGTGATTACAGCTTATTATCCTTCAGTTCACTTTCAGAGTGACTTAATCCAATCCTGGGTTACAAAGCATAAAAGAGTATCGCAGGTGCAAGACAGTAACCAGCCCTGTATGGGATACCTGCCAATCTCAAAATGCACTTAAATGTGAAATAGTTGAATAGTCACTAACTAATCTGAGATGTGGAAAGGAATAAAGAGTTTTCCTGTTTCCTGATGGAGACAATCCCATGCAGACACAGTCTGAGGTAGGATCTGAAGCCAGTCTTCTAGGAATGTGAGGAAGAAATGTGATTGTGCTGACTTCCATTTAATCATACGTTACCAACATTTGTTTATAAAACACACTACCCAATGCACAACCCTTTGATTTTGTAGTTCTGAGGTTTCTGTTACACTTTGCCTGACAATTTGCCAGCTGTTTGCTTCTTTTGTACTTTTAACCATATCACTGACTAGAAATTCACCCAGAGTGTCACTGTTCCTCTCCAGGCCAATGAGCTTAAGGTAAACTAAGAGAGGCAATTATTTAGGAAAAGATCAAGTAGCACAGAACAAGAACAGGTGTATAAGCAAATAGTCAACATGGGTTTGGATGGGGAAGGTCGTGTTTCCCTAATATATCAGAATTCTATGAGGAAGCAACAAAGGCATACAATGAAAAGGGCTTATGATTTTATTTATCTGGATTTTGAGAAGGGTTTTGATAAGGTACCACATGAGAGGATAGTGATTAAACTAAAGGAAGTGAGAATTCAAGGTGGTATGTGTAGGTGGGTATAGAATTGGCTCAACACAGGAAAGAATGTTTATCAGAATTAGGTGATTTTAAAAGTGGTGGCCATCAGGAATTAGTGTTGGGGCCACTGCCTTTTTTACTCTATGTGGACAAGAATGTAATCAAAAAGATGGTTAAGTTTGCAGATGATACAAAACTAGGTATAAGGGCAGATAATGTAGAGTCAGCTAGATTGCTACAGAGAGACTTAGACAGCATACAGGCTTGGACAGATTTGTGGGAGATGAAACTTAACGTAAGTAAATGTAAGCTATTACATTTAGTAAATATAAACGTTAGATTTGAATAAACAATGGGAGGTGTGAAACTTCAATGTGCACCTTGCGAGAAGGACCTAGGAGTCATAGTGGACCCAAAAGTTGATTTAGAAGTTGTAGTAGACTCATCACTATCAAATTCCAAAAAGTGTTCTGAAACTACTAAGGTGGCTAGCAGAATGTTGAATTATAAAATTTTTGATATGTAGAGTACAAGTCAAAGAAGATAATGCTGAAGCTTTATAATGCACTGGTGAGGCCTCATCTGGAGTACTGTATACAATTTTGTTCACCTTATTACAAAAAAAGACAGTACTACCAGGAAAAGTCTACAGAATAGCATGCAGGTTGATTCCCGTAGGGAGAGCTATAAACCACAAGGAGAGATTGAGGGAGTTACAAATTTTCAGTTTAAGTAAATGGAGATTAAGAGGTGACATGATTGAAGTGTTTAAAATTACAAAAGGAATGAGTACAGTGGATTGAGAATGTTACTTTTTAATGAGTTCAAGAAGAAAATAAGGGCATAGTTGGAAACTTGTTAAGGGCAAATATCATACAAATTTTAGAAAGTTTTCTTTAAAAAAAGAGCCATAGACACATGGAGTAAATTACTAAGTAGTGTGGTACAGGGTAGGACTTTAGGGACCTTCAGGTCTTGACGTGATGTTATTTTAGACAATGTAGGTGAATAGGATGAACAAGCCTGTTGGGGTGAATGGCTTGCTAGTGTCACAGTGTTTCTAATGTTTTCAAGGCCTTATATCTCCCTGAGATGGTTGCAGTGAGAATCTCTCAAGGGCCTTCAGATTAGAAAGTTTGTCATATACTGCTGAGCCATAAATTTAGAACTTTCACAGGCCAACTGCCAGAAGAAGCTTTGTGTCTTGGACACAATGACATCTTGAAAAAGTGCAAATTCTTATAGGCTGGCAAACAGGGAGGAAAACTAGAACAAAAATCTGTCCTCTGCACATGTCCAAACCAACACAATCTCGCCTCTCTGACTGTCTCCCAACCATCCAACTTGAGCTGACCCTCTAATGTACTTATTTCTAATCCTATCCATCCTCGTCACACCCAATGCAAATCTTGGCATCTTTAACTCTGCCACCTTCGGCTCTGTCTCAAGATTTTTTTTCAGTGCCACCATCTCCAACCCATATAACATAGCTGGTCTCACTACCGTCCTGTAGACCTTCCCTTTCACTCTTGCTAATATCCGTCTGTCACTAATTACTCCTGACACTCTTCTCCACCCATTCCACTCTGCCTGCACTCTCTTTTTCACCTCTCTTCCACAACCCCAATTACTCTGTACTGTTTATCTCAAGTATTTTAACTCATCCACCTTCGCCAACTCTACTCCTTGCATCCTCATCATTCCACTGACCTCCCTCTCATTTACACACATGTTGGGTTGGGGATCTCAAACAGTTGTGAACTCATAATGCAACAGCATCTGGTCAAGTATCTCGCTGTTTTCCTCTGTGCCACAATATCTGTTAAAAATGATTGGCATGGTGAATTTCACTAACTTCTGTTCTGAGTTTTCTCATATTATGAAGTAGCTGAGGTGGTAGTTGCCATTGCCAAGTCAATATACCTGTACTTTACTCCTCATTTGATACCCACTTGACATTGCTTCTATGTAGAGTTTACATAAACAAATGGGTTTCCTTCAGGGTTTGTGCTCTGTTTTCAGAACCTTTAAGATATGATAACAAGCTGGTTGGCAAGAATAAATTCACCTGTGAGTCTGCCATCTGATGGAGAAGATGCTGTCCACTGTTGTTGGGATAAAGTTCAGCATTCTGTGGCAATCAGGCCTAGACAAGAAATTTGTGGATTAAATAGCAGAGCGTGCAATGTAAGAAATGTTCAAAACCAGATATACCAATCATCTGTGTTCCTTTGCATTGGGTGCCTAGTTATGGTACACTAGTATGAAGATTTTCTTTTTCTTTAGTTTGTGTGAATCATTTTATTATCAAAATATTATAAGTGAGAATGGGTGTGTGCCTGAGAGTGTGTCTTGTGATAGATTGGGACCCATTCCAGGGCTGACTCCTTCCTTTCTGTTAAAGCTGGATAGGTATGGCTTCATTCTAGACACCTGAAATAGATGGGGAGGCAGATCAATAGATAGATGGTAGATATTCTTATCTGTCTCAATAGATAGATGGTAGATATTCTTATCTATCTATCTATCTATCTATCTATCTATCTATCTATCTATCTATCTATCTATCTATCTATCTATCTATCTAAGTAATTACAGGGCCATCAAGATCAGAACAGCTACTGTTAGATAAGTCACAACCGCTGCCTATTCCAATCAAGAACAGAAGTGACTTTGGCTAATATTTCTGATACCCTCTGGGCATCTCCCATATGAGGTATGCCAGACACGTTCCACTGAGATATTACCTGGGACAATTTCAGGGTGCTCTGGGGAGATTATATTAATTTAATGACTAGGAATTCCCAACAAGGAACTGAAGGATGCTAATATGCATCAGGTGGCCTGGTCTATCCAGCCCACCATGTTCTCACCATGACACTCAGTAGGAAGAGCAGGCTGAAAATGATAAGGATGATTCTTATTTAAATTTATTTATAAATATAAAAAAGATTAGCATATTTGATGTTATTCTGTTATCCTAGCAAAGTGAAATTTGTATTTTTATATACAATGTTAAAGGTACTAAAAACTAAAATGAAAGAAGTAGAGCTATTTCACTTCTAAAGATTAAACTGGCAAGTCGAATAGCTTTCAAAGGGAAAGTGTACCCGTGTTCAGATGATTTATTGAGTAAACAGATGATTTCTTGTCATTAATGTACAGAGGAATTCCTTCAATATGGAGACATAAGCAGACTATTTTATATCAATGATGACAAGACACGACACGACCTGGGACCCACCTGCTGAGCTGTGCTTGTAGCTCACTAATTAATGACATGCTGTGTTAAAAAAGAAAGAAAAAAACATCGCTCAAATTTACCAGGCAGAATCATTTAATAATAAGAGCTGTCGTGTTAACATAGCCTGTGAAGGCCTTATGAGACTTTCTTTGAAAATAAATTAAGAGTTAATTAAGACTTTGTGCTTCTATTTGCATGTACAGCATGGAAAGTTCAATAATTTCGTTTTTTATACAATACTAGGAAGCACTCAGACATCTGGTCCTTGATCGTGTGGCCATGCCACCACTTGTCTTAAAAAGAAGCCCAAAGCCCAATTATGTGATCATGGTAGCCCACACCTCCAATTCTTAGAGGTATCACATCATAAGCTCTAAATGAAGGCCAAGTTTGAAACTCAAGTGCAGTGCTTCACAAATTTTTGTGTGACAGTTGGACAACCCTTAGCATTTTATATGTATACATTTTCATAGCAACCATAATCTGTATTCCTTATTGTCAAACTTGGTTTTAAACAGCCAATGTTTCTTTTTTTGAGATCAATCAACTTCATGCTCATATTCTGAAAATTCATTAAACTACACTGCTTATGAAAAGTATTCCCCCTTTTGGAAGTTTTCACATTTTTTTGTCATACAAAATTGAATCATGATGCATTTAAATTGCTTTTTGATGCTGACCACCAGAAAAAGACTTTTTAATGTCAAAGTGAAAACAGGTGTCTGCAAAGTGGTCTAAATTAATTACAAATTTAAAACATTAAAAATAACTGATTGCATAAGTATTTACCCCTTCAAATCAGTATTTATCAGTTCCAGCCTTAAGTCTGTGTGTGCAGGTTTCTATTAACTTTGCACAACTGGACATTGAAGTTTTTCCTCCATTCCTCTTTGAAAAAGTGTTCAAGCTCTGTCAGGTTACATGGGGATCATGAGTGAACAGCCATTTTCAAATCCAGCCACAACTTATCAATGAGACTGAGATCTAGACTCTGGACATGCACATTGTTGTTTTTAAGCCAACCTTGTGTGGCTTACTCTTTATGCTTGAGGTCATTGTCTTGCTGGAAACCAAATCTTCTCCCAACATGCAGATTTCTCACCGACTGTAACAGATTTTCCACCAGGATATCCCTGTAATGATGTGCTGCATCTGGTTTACCCATTGGCATCACAAGTCTTCCAGGGCCTGCTGTAGAGACACATCTCCACAGCATAATGCTGTCACCACCATGTGTCACAATAGGACTGTTAGATTTTTGATAATGTGCAGTATTTATGTTACATAAAGCTTAGTCTAAAAGCCAAAAAAAGCTCTATTGTGATTTCATAAGACTGTAGAACCTTCTTCCAGCTGAATTCAAGGTCTACCATGGATCCTCTGTTGAGATGATATATACATTTATTAACAGTGACTTTCTTTTTGACTCTATTCTGTAAAGCTAAAACAATAAATGCCAATGCCAGAGTAAATGTTTTTTTGTGAAAATGGAAGGACCAATACAATGTGGTACATGACCGTAATTGAGGTACCTTTTAGGTGAAAGAATATGATTTGAGTTCAGCTATACTGAAATTCTGGCACATGTACTGAATTACGTACACACACAATTGCACATATTCAGTCATACATGATTTAATGGGAGATGCATACACACGCAAAGAAAATGGAAAGGTCATTCTGGTGTTTGCATACATTGTCAGGTCTGCTGTGTCTGTGAAAACATGCAGTTTTTAAGAGCAACAATCTCTTTTTTATCTTTTAATGGCTAAAATTACTTTTTTTGCTGTTAAAAGTTAGAAAACTGTCAGTGCACCCCATTAGCTTTACTTTCATGCCATAATTTTGGCATCGTATTGTGACTTTTCTTTCTCGGGTGCGCTGTCATTTTCTTCTGATTTTGTGACAGCGGCCATGTTGTCTGTTGACCGTCACATGCCCAGGCATCATCATTATGTGTAACATTATTGATGCAATTCTTATATAAGTACTACCTACATAATTTCCTTAGAAATACGCCTCAGTTACAGCTCTCTCAGTTAATTGGATGTGACGAAAGTTCTATGTAATTAACTGAGTAATTTTCTGTACACAATATTTATAGTTATTTTATTATTATTTTTTTTTACCAGGGACTATTATTTTTACTGCTGTAAATCAATTTGTGCTTTTCCAAGTGATTGATTTTAGGTTTTGTTGATGGTTATTGCAAAACACAATTTTAGAGGAAATTAATAAGTTGTAGATAATTAGTAAGTAATAGCAGTGCCATAGTATCATTATTGGGGTGTTTTTATTATATTATTATGGTTTGACCCTGGATTCCAATTCTAGACAATAAAATTTTAACACTGAATCATATTTTATTTTAACTTATTACGTACAGCATTGACGTTTACAGGCTGCAGACATGGCTCATTCAATTAAATGAATGTTTTAAGCATTGTACATAAAACAACAGCTGAAAAGAAATGATATTGTGAACTCTGCACAGTGTCTCCCCCATTCTATATTATGCATCATCTCTGTATATATATATATATATATAATCCAATGCCTGTCTGTCTGTCTGTCTGTATGAGAACTACTTAATGGATTTAGATCTGTTTTTTTTCTATAATTTGCTTGAGCATTCCAATTGATTTTGCGACTACTCTCATCATGCTAAGAATCATAGTTTGCTTGCGGGAGCAATATATTCATACTAATCCGAGACAGAGGCTACGGGCCAAGGGGAGAGAGAAGCATGACATCAGGAGTAGGGAGCCAAGCAGGGCCCTCTTCGCTGCCCTGTTTCACTTCTACGCGGGTGGTGCCGCAGGGGAAGGCTAGTGAGGAATAATAAGAAGTCAGAAGAGTAGGGAGTACTGCATGTAGCCAAGGATGCAACTTCATCTTCTATTTCTCTCTCCTTTCCTTTTTTCTTCTGGCAAAAAACACTTACAATCACAGCCACAACACGTGGCACACACAAACACTCAAGGCTAAAGCATGCTTGATAGCCACATCTTCTTTGAGCTTTGACATGCTTTCATCCATCCACTTTAGGTCTTTGGTCTTCATCTGCTTAAAGCAACAAGTTGCATTCATCTGCATGATTCCTTTTTAGGGCTCACCCAAAAAAAAGGTACAGTGTGTTAGTAGAGCCTACTCACTATAGTATTGTTACCAATACATATCAACAAAAAAAAAAACATGGGTTGGCTAATTTTCTTTTTTCTTTAATGTCACCAAATTTAGATGACACCAGTCAAGGCATTTTTTAGATTTTGGGAAAATTTTGTTTTTCTATTGTACAGGTTGTTTTTACCGCTAAATATTGAAATATCAAAATATCCCTTCTTAGCAGATACCTAATGTCCTAGATGCATAATCCTGCCAAATTTCAGCTTCTAAACTAAACAGGAAATAGTTTTTGTTGATGAGTGAGCAGGCAAGCGAGTGAGTCTGACTTGCCTTAACATTTTATATAAATAAACCAAGGTTTTGGATTTATGAATTAAACAAAAAATTTTGTTGCCAGTGCTAACTATAGATAGGGAAAGACTCTTTGGAAATGGTTGGGAACTTTTCTTCTTTTTCTTTTTTTACTTTGTGATAATAATACAATAAAGACATCATCAAGATTTGGGGCAGCTACCTGTATATTGTTTTTCCCAGCTGCAAAAGTTTACGTTTTTTTAAGCACAATGTGCATAGAACAGAGTCCACAACAGAACTGATTACAATAGCCCAAGATGGAGGCTTTAAAGGCCCGTAGAGGAAATGATGTCATCAAGAGGGCCGGAACCAGAAGTGATGTCAGCAAAGGGGCCGGCTTCGGAAGTGAAGTCAGCAAAGGGGCCGCCTCCAGAAGTGATGTCTTCTGAGGTGCCGGAACCTTGCAGGACTTCCCAGGAAAGGTCTGTAGGGAACCGAGAAAGACAGTCAGAGTACTCCGCCGCCCCCTGGTCAGATGTTTTATTACAATTACAAAGACCCTTTAGCTGCCTCCTACTCGTATGTGTGTGACAACTTTTATTTTTATGACTAACATTTGGCTTTGCCCACTGGAGATTTTTAGTCTTTTTTTGGCTTCAAATGTCTTCCTTTTTTTTCAGTTTCCTTTTGTTTTACCTGTTAATTAAAACATCTCTTAGCCCATTTTTTTCTAAAACTGGATTCTTTGAACCATCCAGTCTTCATTTTGACTATTAATATTTATATACTTTGCTCAACATGCAGAAGGAAGGGAGTCAAGAAGAAATAAGAGATTAAGGGAGTGCTTTGTATGATACTTTGGGAACAGCATGTGGGTGAACCACTCACTAAATAAGCAGATGTTCAGCTCTGATTGAAGATGTTATACTGTAGGTGTTTCCCAGACTGAGAACAGGGCTTTTCTTTTACTTCTGCTTACACTGAAGATTTGAGTTTTCCTTGTTTACTTCTCCTTTGTTTGTTTTCAGTATGTTCATCATTTTTATTTATGATTAAGAGTAAAAGGGGGAAATCTTTGAGCACCAGAATCATTTCTAAGATGAGGGCTGTAGGGTTGGTTTGTCTCATCTACTTGTGTCCCTGTCCTTTACATTTGCCTAGAAGTGGTGAAGTGAAGGATACACATTGACCACACAAGATCTTGGCCAAGATCTTTTTTATGTTCACAGTTTTGCCTCAACTGCCAGATCATGTGAGACATTTTACACTTCACTGCAGAAAATAAGAATCAGATGTGCATTACCATGCATCGTGTGAGGTGCTCTACAGTATTTTCATAAACTCAGGTCAGCTATTTTTTTTAAGCCACATAAATAAAACGGGTCCACTGATGCTGGAGAAATGACATTCATTCAGGCTGTGCTTTTGGTGCCTGGTGGTAACTGTATAAAGTGTAATTTGCTTTAAAAGAGCAAGGAAGTACGTCACCTTGATTGCACGGCTTTCAAAAGTGGTGTTTTCATTAAGAAAACATTATCCTGACAGCTGGAGTCTGCCTTGTGAAAGACAAACCTGGGATTTGCGGCAGGCAATGAAGCACATAAAATGTGGACGTTTTGCTGCTTCCGGCCAAGCTGCTGGGCTCAAAGCAGAAATGAACCAGTTATACAGTCAAGCGGCACTGACTTCATACTGTTTACTTTCTTGAGTAAAGAGCTAAATTTGACTTTTACTTCATCCTCTGCCCAAATAATAGAGTACTGAGTTTGTCACATCAGACATGTTTTGGATGCTGCAAATTATCCAAAACAAAAGGACCAAAGATCATATCCAGTTCATATGCAGGCTGCTATACCTGAGAAATAAATCAAGAGAATATTACGACACTGCAGTGAGCAAGGTGGGTATCTGAACTTGGTGCTGTCTTAGTGTAAATTCACTTGTTCATTCATTCATTTACAGTATTACTGTCTCCCCTTATGTGAAAGAAGGCTATTCCGCAAAAACAAAAGCCATTTTGATTCTGTCTGAGGTGGGCTGCTGGTATGAAAGGTTGTGTGACAGCCAGCTGGGTATGTGTGCATGTGTGTGTTTGTGTGTGTTAGGGGCGTGTGTGCACACCAGTGATTAGTAGCACTCTCAGGTTTGGCTTCCAAGTACACTGGACGTTGTTAGCTAAATTATACTGACATAAAGAGGATGACTGTTATCCATACCTTAACATGGCCTCCTCTAAAGTCTTCTTCTCATAATATCAGAATACAGTTTTAGATTCTTTTCTAGATAGATCGATCGATAGATTATACTTTATTTGTCCCCAAGCAATGCATCTTTCACCAACATTCATCAAGGCAGAATATTTGTTATATATGGAATTGTTATATGTATAACAGTTGCTTACTGCAGTGGCCTGGCACCCTGACCGGGGTTTGTTTCCTACCTTGTGCCCTGTGTTGGCTGGGATTGGCTCCAGCAGACCCCCGTGACCCTGTAGTTAGGATATAGAGGGTTGGATAATGGATGGATGGATAATGGTTAATTATATTACTCTTTTCAAGTTTCCTACTTGGTTGCTGGGTTCTGAAGGGGGGGGATTGATGGATTCTTCAAAACACGTTGGCCATATCTATGCATCTATTTATTAGATCCATGTGTGGCTCACAATGTTTATTTGATGTTGACTATTGTTAGCTGCTAGGTGATCTTTTTGGTCACATCTATTTTGTTTAATTGATTCTGTACATGTTTTTGTTTACTGGTATGCAAGTTGTGCCTTGTTCCTTGGTTTATGTAAATATTGTATGATTTTTGCTTTGTTGTTATATGATATGTTATATGTTGTCACAAAAGCCACAAAGTGCCATAGTAAGGTTTGGGGCAGCCACCCGTACATTTGGTTTCCTGGCTGCAAATTGTAGTTTAAATGATAGCACTGCTGTGCACAAAACCAAGTCCAAAACAGAACTGAGGGAATAGGGAAAAGGTGGACGCTTTTAAAGCGGAAGACAGGAAGTGAGATCAAAGGGGTCGGGCTCATGAAGGTCTTCAGCCATAGGTTCGAGCCCGGATGTGACATCAAGAGGGCCAGGTGGAATCTACCGTGAATGGTTTGCAGGAAAGGGAGAAAAAGAGTCAGTGCACTCTGCCACATCCTGGTATGACTTGGAACTGCCCTTACTCAAGCCCTTTAGCTGCCTCCCATGTGCACGTGTGTGACAATGTATAATTGGTTGCTTATTTTTTTTTATTTTTTTTTTTTGAGATTTTATTAATTTTATTACAATCGTTCCATACAAATCAATCAATTTTTACAAAAAGTAGAATTAAAAACAAGTCGACCCCCACCCCGAAAGAGAGCAAGGCCAACGGAGTAAAATTGAAGGCTTGTAAACACACCTAAATTGAAAGTTTGATAAGCCAATAGAGATGAATGGAGAAGAAAAAGAAATACAGAAATAATTGCTTCCTCTGTGCTTTAAGAGCTTATTTTAAAATATTACTGATTAGATTCTGCCATGTTTTGAAAAAAATATGTATAGATCCTCTAACTGAGTATTTGATTTTTTCCAATTTCAAATAGTATAAAATAGTATAAAACATCAGTTTCCCACTGACTTAAAAGAGGAGAGTTTGGGTTCTTCCAGTTTATCAGAATAAGTCTGCGTGCCAAGAGTGTAGTGAATGCCATCACAATTTGTTTGTCCTTCTCCACTTTAAGCCCCTCTGGAAGAACCCCAAACACAGCTGTTAATGGGTTAGGAGGGATTGTGAGTCCAAGGCTGTCTGAGAGGTAATTAAAAATGTTTGTCCAGAATAATGTTAATTTGGTGCAGGACCAGAACATGTGACCCAGTGAGGCTGGGACTTGATTGCAGCGTTCGCAGGTTGGATCCTGCCCTGGAAACATTTTGGTGAGTTTTAGATGAGACAGATGTGCTCAATATATAATTTTGTGTTGAATAATTGTATGCTTTGCGCATATGGAGCTCGAGTGAATTCTCTGCATTGCTACTTTCCACTCCTTTTCTGATGTATTAATTGAGAGATCTTTTTCCCAGTGTCCTTTTGGATCTTTGAAAGAGAGGGACTGTAAAATGATTTTATATCTTTATTTCTAATTTATTTCTGTGGGAAAGATATGAGATAATCTGTCCCCTTAAGAAGGCTTTAAGAGTTTCCCAGAGTATCCATGCAGAAATCTCTAAGGATGAATTCGTCTCTAGGAAGAAACTGATTTGTTTGGATATAAATTCTGGACAACTAGCCAACCCGCGGCGTACCATACGCCGCATAATCAGGCCGGTTTTTTAATAATGTTTAAACACAGGGAGAAAATTAACATTTGAAAAATCGGTAATGTAATAAATCAGCAAGAAAAGCAACATTGTAACAATGCACGGAACGAAACAACACACAATCGTCCATGCGGCGCTCAGGCGTGGAGGGTGGAATGGGAGGAGAGGAGAAGGACGTCCACTCGCTCCCTCCGTCATGCTAGTCTGCTGATTTCTCAAAAAGTATACACTGCCTGCTCATGTGCCCACCTCCAACTCGTCACTCGAGTCGTTGTCGTCTTTGTGCAGTCCAGATACACCTGTGACTCATGCAGATTTTTCATTGCTCTGTGTGGTTTTGGCTGCCTTTCTATACATAATCCACCAAGACACCCGACCATGGTAGCAGCGAGGTGGGAGGGGGGTGTGTACAAAGTGCAAGAGCATCTAAGAAGACGCATGTTTGTTGCGGATGAGAATTGCTGTATGTATCGTGTAAAACAGTTTGCTATGGTGCACGCGGTCGTGCGTTGTAACCGAAAACTCGGTTTTTAAAGACTGCTCACTTCATTGTGTATATGACTGTAGGTGAATGAAAAGATGCAACTCTGGAGAGGGCAACACACAATACAGCGTTTTACACGCTGCATACAGCGATTCACATTCACGACAAATTGTTTCACATGCTGCATACAGCGATTTACATCCGTGACAATCATGCCTCTTCTTAGATAGTCCTGTTGCGTCCACCCTCGTTCTCGAAGCATACACAGCACCTGGTCATGTGGTGCCTCTGTGTGAACCGGTCAGGCACAGAGAAGGTCAGCTGCCGAGAGAGCGTCTCGACTGTTGCAGGGCCTGCATTGGTAAAGCAGGTGAGACGGTAATGAAACAGAGGCACAGGGCTTATTGGTTTTTAAAGACTGCCTCCTTCATTGGGTTTTAACCAATGCACGGAACAAACCAACACATAATCGTCCGTGCGGCGCTCAGGCGTGGAGGATGGAACGGGAGGAGAGGAGAAGGTCGTCCACTCCGCTCCCTCCGTCATGCTAGTCTGCTAATTTCTCGTTCAGTATACACTGCCTGCTCATGTGCCCACCTCCAACTCGTCACTCGAGTCGTTGTCGTCTTTGCACAGTCCAGATGCACCTGTGACTCACGTAGACTTTTCATTGCTCTGTGCGGTTTTGGCTGCCTTTCTATATATAATCCACCAAGACACCCGACCACGGTGGGAGGGGGGTGTGTACAAAGTGCAGGAGCATCAAAGAAGACGCATGTTTGTCGCGGATGCGAATTGCTATATGTAGCATGTAAAACAGTTTGCCAGGGTGCACGTGGTTGTGCGTCTTGCCTTAGTGAATTATATATATAGATTCTCGTCTGCTAATAGAAGAGGTTTAGACGCCATCTGCGAGGTGCGTGTGTGGGGCATAGTAACTTTAGCTCCAAGATCAGAGGTGCATGCTCAGAAATAACAATAACATCGTATTTGCAAGATTTAATCAAAGGCAAGAAATTATTATCTATAAAAAAATAATCAATTCTTGAGTAGCAATGATGTACTGGTGAGTAGAAAGAATATGTTCTTGAGTTTGGGTTTAAAAACCTCCAGGGGTCTGATAAGTTGTGATCCGTTATAAACTTTGTAATTATCTTTGCAGTGTTAGATGTCATCCCCCCTGGGGTAGAAGTCCTGTCTAAGAGTGGATTTAAAACACAGTTAAAGTCTCCAGCCATTATAACTTTATGAGAGTTCAGATTGGGAATTGATGCAAATAAATTTTGTATTAATTCCTTATAATGCATAAGCATTTATCAAAATCATTTTACAGTTATATAAGTTGCCCATGACCATCACATATCTCCCTTCAGGATCCAATACTACATCTGATGCTACAAATGAGACTGTTCTATGTATGAGAATTCCCACACCTCTAGTTTTCTTTGTAAAGCTAGAATGGAACATTTGGCCAGTCCAGTCCTTTTGCAGCCGGAACTGATCCTTGCTTAGTAAAAATACTATTTTAGCATTTAAATCTGTTAGGTGAGAGAGTATTTTCTTTCTCTTTAATTCGTGATTCAGGCCTTTAACATTCCAGCTCACAAAGTTAACTGTCCCATCATGGAGACATTGATTCTGAATTTTTGATGTCATTTTATAAACTTAACTGAAAGTGAGTCAGCTTCAGCCTTAATTTCTTATTTCCCCAAGAGTTATTGCCATGCAGCCTATTATTACTTTGGCAGTTATAATTATAAAGATTTAAAGGATAGATTAGGTATAGATATAGCCTGCTCTCTTTCTCTCCCCCCTTATCCCCCCACCCTCCCATTTTGTCTCCCCACATGAGGCTAGAACCCACTTCACACAGTCCCGGTCCTCTGACATACCCAGAGACAGAGCACGTCCAAAGCAAAACAAGCCCCCACGCAGCGGCGTTTTAGGATTAAAAAAATAGAGATATCTATTACCAATATAGTCTAAATACAATATGCCTAAAATTTAATCATTAACAAACTATGAACTTAAAATATATATAATCTTCAGCAATCTTAATGTATTAAGATAATACACCCAGATGATAAACCCGGGGAATGGTGTTAGAAAGTGGTCCAGAATAAGCATAATAAGTCTTAATGCAATAATAGCAATAACAATAAACCAAGGGTATGATGTTGAACAGTCTTGTTTAGGGTAGAGAAAAAATAATTAGATAAGAGAAAAAAAAAAGGAATTAAGCACAAACGTCTATAACTGTAGTTAAAACATAAACAGATAGCGTCCGAGTAATAATGAGGATATATAATGATAAAAACCCGTATCTTAACAAATAGATCAGACAGTAATTTATTTATCCTTTCCATATCAAGAACGGCTATGACTCACTATTATGTTTCAGAATAGTGCCGGGATCAGCTTTCTTAATTCCTTTTCTGCTTCTTCTTTGCTGGCGAAGACATAGAATTGACCATGCAATTCCACTTTCAGTTTGGCAGGATACAAGAGGCTGTATTTGATGTTGGCTTGTCGTAACCGCTGTTTAATGTTGTAGAAGGCTGCACATTTAGTAGCTGTTGCTGGAGAGAAATCAGGGAAGATACGAATGTGGTTATTTTCATATATAATCTCTTGCTTGTGTCTGAGGAGTGCCATCACCTCTATCTTAAATAATAATCTCTCAAAGCGAATAATAAAAGATCTAGGTCTAACGGTATTTGATCCGCATATGCGATAAGCCGCTGCTATCTCAGAATCTACTTTAAAGTCCTCTCCAATTATTTTAGAAAATAGTTTGGCTGCGAATTTCACTGGGTTTGGACTTTCTTGATTCTCAGGCAGACCTTCAATTCTGATATTACTCCTTCTGCTTTCATCTTCCAAAGCAGCAAATCTGTCTCCGAGTTTTTTGCATTCGGAGCTGACAGCTGTTGCTTTTTCTTCAGCACTGGCAGCTAGATTTTCGGCTGTTTCAATCCGAGTCGTGAATGTCTCCTTGACATCCTCCAGTTGATCAGCAAGCGAGCTCAGTTTAAACAAGGTTTCCTGAATGTGCTCTTCAATTTTATCCAGCATATCTTTAAAGACTGCCTCAAAGCGAACCCACATGCGTTTCTCCAAGTCTTTATTATCCTGCTGCCGCTCCTGTTGCAGCTCTTGTCACAGCTTCTCATTTGCCTTTTCCCTTGCTTTCTCATTTGCCTTCTCGCTTTTCTTTATATCTTTCTTAATCTCTTGCATGAGCTCAGCGATCATCACTTTCAGTTCAGACACATCAATTCTGCTTTCGTGTACCGTAGGTGAGGCAGCAGGCTCTTTTGTAGCCGGTGCTCCCGATGTTCCCGGCTCGCGTGGAGCAGTTGAAACCGTGGACTGCAAGGCCTTTTCCAGTTTCAGGTGATCTTCTCCATCCGGCGAGCTATCAAGACCTGCTTCACTCACGTTCGTACATTCGCTCCCCATTTCACTCTCAGCCGAAGACAATATGGCGGACCGTGGTCCCGAGGAGTCTGGGCTTTTGCCCATCTGATCCGTAAAGGCCGTACCTTGAACTTGGGCTTGCTGAACTTAGCTTGGATGTAGCTTTCGTTTTCGGTTCTTTTGGACCCCCTTTTTTGTTGGCCATGTTTATAAATGCTTGCATATACTGTAGTAGTGCCCCTCAGGTTGGATAAATACAGGATATCTCAGGATAATAAGCAATAATATGAAAAATAACACCGCTGCTAGTGGAGCTCCGCTTCAGACATCCATCTCTCGCAGCAGAAGAGACCAACTCAATTGGTTGCTTATTGACTCAGATATATTACTTGTGGCATATTATAAAACAAATGTACCTACTAGATTTAAATTGTTTATTTTTTTTATGAAAAAAAATACTCATTTTGTATGTATGTTTAAAACAAGTGTTCATATGTTACAATATATAATTAATTTAATTCAGTACACTTAGTGTCTGCTTACTTTGAGGGTTTCTTTAGATTATTTCTGATAAAAAGCCATTGAAATGCGCTGTATTAGAACAAAATGATGGTGTACTCGTGAACAGTGACATCTCAGTGGCTGTGAATACTTGGAAAGTGTTATCATGTATGTAATGATATGTAATTTGCTATTATTTTATTTTAATTGTAACCATGTGTAAATCATCTCAGCTGTAAATAGCTACTTAGAGTTTATATTGAAAAAAAAGTGTTTTAAATAGATGCTCATAATGGATACGATACCTAAACTAAACTGTTACCAAAATAAGTAAGTGTTCAATGCTTAGAGTCTCTGAAGACTACTATTCGGGAGGAGATTGGGGGCATTCACTGATACAGCGCGTTGCCACACCACCCACACGACAAACCACCTCAGGATGCTAATTACAACCCGAGTGCATCTGTGCAGTGGGTGACACCTCAGCACGACACTACCTCGAATGGAATGGATCAGTGTGAGGTTTTTACAGTGACTGGAATGCCAACCCCTGAGTTTTCCCTGCAAGTTGGAGGATCTGCTTTCAGGATAATAGACGTAATGCCGTTGGTGGTCTGCCCCTCAATCACCCATTCTGAGGAGGGAGGAAGAGAAAAGCAATTAAGTGACAACATTAACCTCTGGCTTGGAGTGTAATTCCCAGTAGACGAGCCATGAAGTTGTCTCTCTTGTGCATGTTTGTGAAACCACGTTGCTTTAGAAAGGAATTAAAAAAGCAAACAGACTATTAGTGAGATTTGGCAGTTTTAAAAGAAAACCATCTCTGCATCTAATCTTGGCAAATTTCTCTACCTCCATGATAACCTTTCACCACTCAGAAATGGGGCTTCCTCTAGCTTGTGTTGTGAATGCCCACACACAACTTTCATTTTGAGAATTTTCTACTTTCATGTACATTTTCTTTCAGAATTTAGACAAATTAGCTATCTTTTTAAATCTGTAAAATTCTTGACTATATGGATGAGAATACATTTAGCATTATCAATGAACTATATTTGTACAAGCCAGAATATACTGATGAGGATATCCAACAGGATGAAGAGGAAAGAACATAAAGGAGTGCAGAATTAGAGACAAAATATGCAACTGAAAGTTACAGCGATGGAATGAACAAACAGCGATTGGTGGTGCACATGTGGAAAATATGAAGTGATGGCCTCTCAGGAAGAGTATCTCTGTTGTAGGGACTGGGATGTGCTTCTTCAACTGCTGGAACACTTAGACATATTGGGGATGAGCCTGCTTTGTCACACAAGGGTGCAGCATGTTCGAAAGTTAACTACTTTTTCAGCTATCATCAATTACAGAGTTCTGGAAACATTTTTCCGCTTTCCAGAAGTAAACTGTAAGAAACATTTAAAACCTGAAGTACCAAACGGACAGTATTCAGTTTGCTAGTGACAGACATTGCTTGTTATTATTTTACAGCTCGACATTTCAGCCTGCTTCGGTTGCAGTTGAAGTGAAATGACTCACCAGAAATATGTTTTGAACTGCAGTTGGCTTGGGTGATCAGAAACACATTTTTTTTCCTGTTCCTGGAAGTACTTGTCCATGGAGAAATAACCACTACTAACACACAGGTCTGCTTTCAGCAGGTCTTCCATTTATTGCTCACATCCAACCTAAACACTACAAACCATAACTCTAAGGTATCTTTCTTTTGGTAACTTTAAGGCGGTAACCATAAGAAAGTCCATGGACACAGTGAATACTTTTTATGTTTTCTAAATTTATATTCACATTCTGGATATGCTTATTTTTTAACCATTTTCTTGACAGACAAAAGTCCATGCAGCTTCAAGCACGTATTTACAGAACAGTGGCCATGAGCAAACAAGTGAACAGGGAATGCAGTCTTACCTCAAGGAAAAGAGTTTCAAGAATCAGTGATAAAGTAGTTGTAGTTTCCTTTTGTTATTACAAGAATACTTCACAAACACGGAAGGCACGTATTCTTAAATTGAACCCTTTGCAGCATCAGAGTGGACGTATTTGGTAAGTTTATGTCTTTTATGTCAAGCTAGCACATGGGTTACAATAAGCCCTCTATTGTAAAGTGCAAGAACAGACAAAGTGTTGAGAAAAATTAAAAAACACCACTTTAGAACTCAATTTTGTGAGGCAAAATAATATATAACTCAATATATCCTTCAACAGACTTTGGGAATGAAAGAAATAGCTTCATACTAGTGCAGGATGATATGAATTAGAAATGATAGTGTACAAATGACAGCAATGCTGTTGGGCTTTTGATGCATTTGAGTGTCATAGGTGTATCAAGAATTGCCCATCACCTTAAAGACACTCTCCTCATGGGGAGTCTGCAGTCTAAAGTGTTACAGGGACTTCGACAGGGCTATAAACACAGATGAACTTACAGAACATTCACACAACTGCTCGTGAGTGTTGAAAGAGACCTATTAGAATGCACAAGTCATCTGTTCTTGTGTTCTTTCACAGAACAAATACAGCATGGCAACCAACAAGTCAGCTTCAACCCTAGCAGCAGAAAACAAGAAGATGCGTTTGTCATATGGAATACAAACTCGGAAATACTAAAGGGCTAGAAAAACACTCCTGTGTTCTTGCTGATGCAAGCTAACGAGAGGCCAAAAAATGTTGACAATCCCATGGATCTGTCATACAAAGTGTCATTAATACAGGCTGGTTTGTTTGTTTTGGTGCCACTCATTAACATTTTTTGTTAAATACCAACAGAACTTCACAGAAAACCTGTAATGTAGTGCATTTGTTCATGGCAGCAGTGTGTTCATTTTTTAGCAGGATAATATCCATGACGCAAGCTAGGAAAGCTTTTAGTGTCTGTGAAAAAAAGAGAAAAACACAATGAATTCAACTACAAATGGTGGCCATTCCATCTCAAGATCTCAGTCCTTCTAAGAAAAGAACGTCAAAAAACAGAACTCCCACTCAGTAAATGCAATGTGTATGGCATACATTGGAGATGAAGTTGATCTGTGGAACCTCTACTGCATTTTCAACACCTTGATGAGTGCAAATATTGACATTCAAGTGGTTTGTAGGACAGATGTGGATTCAAATTGATGTTAGCTAATTGCACCCAATATATAAAACGCTTGATCAGCTTTAAAGTTATGTGAAAGGTTCATAAAGCTTATCTGCGATTACATTCCTAGTTCACTGTGCACTCAAAAATGTATGATATCTCTGTTTCTATCCTCCTTTTCTGCTCACGTTTAACCTTGGTGTTATTTCTGTCAGGCTGAATTCACTTTATATGAATAAGTCCTTTCTGTGGCCATCATTTTCAAAGTGACTTCCAAATAGGTACCAATAATTGAACATGCTTCTTCTTCCCACTTGTATGTGGCGTCAATGTGCTTGATCAGCCTTCTTCATACAGATTGGTCCTTTACCTCCTCCCCAGTCAGACCCTTTTCCTTCAAATCTTCTTTTACTCTAATTGAATTTGCTACACAAGTTATTAATGACCAGCCCTCTGGCCAGCTGCTATCCACTACCAGGATGAGTGAAGGTATGCAAACGTCTAGGACTTTAGCAATAGGCTTTGGGCCTGTGTTATGTAAGTTGTTCCATTCTGGGGACCCATTCTGTAAATTTTATCAACAGTGCTGAAAAATATGTCCTTACTGAGCATTACATAAAGTAAAAAACACAGTGCTCACTGCATTCCTACAACTGCAGCAAAACCAGACCAGAGAACTAATATCATATAAGATGTAACTATTAGTGGAAGAAGGAAAGTGGCCAAAACACAGTAACCAAATCTGTAGCTTTGAAATCAAGGATAAAATGAGGCAAGGAATTCACGAGGCATCAGGAGTTCAAGTAGAATTGATCTAGTTCTGATGGGTTTTATAGGGCAGGAGGTCTTGGTGAATTGTCTGTCTACACACAGCAGCTTTGAGCACTCAGTGGAATTAACAACAGGTGACCTTGAAGTGTGCAGATGATCAGTAGTGTCATCATATCACCCATTGGCAACACAGGCTATGAAGATATGAGCAGAAACCCCCTTCAGTAAGAGTCGTGAATGTCTGATCAGTATGTTAGCATTCCTGCTGCTTAACTCTGCTCACTAATGCCAGCAATGTGTACACCACATACTTTCTGAAGTTCTCACGCCTTTCTTTAATGGAAATTGTTTCTGACATTGAGAAGAAGATGTGCACAGAAGAAAATGCTATTGACTGCTCCAGAATCTTTCGTTCATAATGTTTGGTTATAAATGTGAGACTTTTAAAGAGTGAAATTCATGTGGTAATTCTGTACCACATACTGGAGATTTTGTTTACTATTTATTGTTGTATTATTTTCCAGCATGGCATTGGCTATTTCATGTACACAATACTTCTTCATCTTCTTTCGGCTGCTCCTGCTCCTGTTGCCACAGTGGATCATCTTCTTCCATTGTCTTTCTGTCCTCTGCATCTTGTTGTATTGCAATTTTATTTGTTGCTCCTTTGTCCTTTATGTTATTATTTAGTGCTGAAAATATATGGTACTGCCATAGCTCCTAATGTTAGTTTCACAGCTCCTTCAGAGGTGGTTTCAGTCTCCAGCCCAGTCAATGTTCAAGTTTACTCTTATTGTCATGTGTACATAGTATATAGTGTGCATAGTACATTCAAATTTTTACTTTCATGTCTTCTCAGAATAATTGATATAAAAGCAACAAAATCTTCAGGAGAACATACACATAATATGCAAATATATACAGTGTCAGTTATGTTAATCTTCTTTTTTTGGCTACTTCCATTAGGGATCGTCACAGTGGATCATCTTTTTCCATATCTTTCTGTCCTCTGCATCTTCTTAAAGCGCTTTTTATACAATGTGAGGAGTGACTTAAACTCCCACTAATATAGTATCCACCTGGATAATGCAACAGCAACCATTTTTGCACCAATACACTCACCTTACATTAGCTATTAGGTGGTGACGTAGTGAGCGAGATAGCCAATTAGAGACTGGGGATGATTAGGGGGCCAGAATAACTAGGTCATGGAGGGCAGTTTAGCCTGGATATAAGGATACACCATGCTGTTTATGAAGGATGCCCAGGGATCGTTTATGACCCCAAAGAATGAGGACCTCAATTTTACATCTTATCCAAAGGATGGCACCTTTTTTACAGCACAGTGTCCCCATCTCTGTACTGGGGCATTGCGGTCCACATTCAGACAACTGGGTATGAGTCCCCTGCTAGTCCAACTAACAATCTTTCCAGCACCAATCCAAGCTTTTCTCCTATCCAAGTACTGGCCGGGCCTGAAAATGTATTAGCTTCAGGTGGATTACCTATTCTGAAGTGCATGTGGTGTACAATATTTGTTCTTATGATTGACTATTTAGCAACATCATGATCCGTGAATACAATTTACTGGTGTGAGTGCTCATGGCCCTGTATCATTTGCCAGAAATAACAAATGAGAAAAACAACTGTACAGGATGGCAGATGTCTTTAATAATCCTGTTTGTCTTTCTAAGGCAGTGAATGTTATATACTGTATGTCCTCAACTGAAGACAGCTGGGTGTCGCTAATATTCTATGCTGCCTTCACTACCCTTTTACAAGGCTTTATTAATAATGCTTGTTTGTGGTCTTTAAATGTTCAAATTACTGCAAAGTTTTTCCCTGGGTACTTCACTTCTTACCTACATTATATCTCAAACATGTGCTTATTAGTTAAACTAACAAGCCTAAAATGCCACAACGTGGATGTGCACTCAAGCATAGCATGTAAAAGATTGGCCTGCCATTGGAAGTTGGCACCTGCCTTGTATCTGGCATAGGTTTCGATTGAGATGAGCACTCAGAGTCAAGCAAGGTCTGTCACTTGTGTGAAAGAAGTTTGGCTTTTGCTTACTTACCCACTTTTTTTCAGCATGTGTGTGGAGGACTGAACCCGAGTATGCACACAGTATATTTGTCAGTGTTAAATTAACTCTTTACTCTTTGTATAGTGTAATTTTCCAGTACAGTATTGGTTTTACTCCAACACTATACAACATCAACTAGTATAACAGTGACACTATCCAACTCCCTGAATGTTAACTAAATATTATTCTGACACTACTTTAACTCCCTGAAGTGTACATAGTAGAAATGTACTCTGGGATTCAAATCTCCGGTTACATTGTGGGGTGTTATTTAATACTCTGCAAGGTACACACACTTTAGTTTACCCCCTCTGTAATACAGTATTTCAAGTATTACACTACAGTGTAAAGTTGACAGTTTGTTATATATTACCCAGTTAAGTATTTATATATAATGCACATACATTATGGAGTGATACATGTTGCTCAGCCTGGTGTTAACTCCACATAAAGTACCCTGCAGATCTGTGATGCTACTAAAAGCTTACCATTTGTTCTGATTTAAAAAAAAAATCTCTCTTGTTAGTTGCAACATTCAAACTAAACAATCAATCACAGATCACACCCTTTAATATTTTCTACAATACATAATAACTCTAAATTCACTCAGATGATGCAAAAGAAATGGTGGTTGCCTGCTCAAAGCTTGTCACGTAACATTGAACTTGACTCCACAATTTAACTCCAGCTTTTAACATCAGTACTGAGAGGCGTTTTACATTTTCAGTTGTTAATTTTGCACAGTTGGTGTTAAAAAAAAGTTAACACTGTGATTTTAACACTACCATTTTTACTGAACGTTAACACTGTGATCTTAACATTACCATTTTTACTGAATGTTAACACTGTGATTTTAACACCACCATTTTTATTGAACATAAACACTGTGATTTTAACACCACCATTTTTACTGAACGTTAACACTGTGATTTTAACGCCACCATTTTTACTGAATTTTAACACTGTGATTTTAACATTTTTATTTACCATTTTTACTGAACGTTAACACTGTGATTTTAACATTACCATTTTTTTACTGAATGTTAACACTGTGATTTTAACACTACCATTTTTACTGAACGTTAACACTGTGATTTTAACGCCACCATTTTTACTGAATGTTAACACTGTGATAACACCACCATTTTTATTTAACATTACCATTTTTACTGAACGTTAACACTGTGATCTTAACATTACCATTTTTATTATTGATTTTAACACTACCATAGCGTTAACACTGTGATTTTAACACTACCATTTTTACTGAACGTTAACACTGTGATTTTAACGCCACCATTTTTACTGAATTTTAACACTGTGATTTTAACACTACCATTTTTACTGAACATAAACACTGTGATTTTAACACTACCATTTTTACTGAATGTTAACACTGTGATCTTAGCACTACCATTTTTACTGTGCATCCCAGAAAAGGAGACAATGCATAGTGGGGCTGTTTATTTGCAAACCGAGTCCTGTTATGTTAAGGATATGTTCCACATTAATCAGACTGGCTGTGCGAGAAAGGAATTTACTGTAGAGGGCAAAGCTCAGCCAGGCAGAATTATGTCTCACACTAGGAAAGGCAAACAGAATGATTGGAAGTGACCAGGAAAGGAAATGTAAAGCAAGCCAAAAGTCGTAACTAAGAATCAAGCCCATCTTTCATCTGATGGAAAATCATAAGTAATAAACAGAAGTTAAAATGTCAGGAACCGGGAACTCTAAAAAGCAGTACTATACACATTCACAAAGTGAGGTCTGCACATGTACAATGAGACCTGTCAAATTATTACTGGTCACTAAGACCAACACCAAAAGAAAAAAATTATATCATATTAGATGAAATTTGAGGAAAAATAACAGCCAATCGTGAACTTAAAAACTTTAACATCAGATGAGCACTCCCTGTTTGCCAAACTACCCGTACAATAAAGGTTGAGGTCTAGAAAGAGCTTGTACATTTCATCAATGTGTCTTGATAGACCATGACCTCCAAGACCATGATTCATAGCAACTGTCCTTGCATCTTGATGACAGTGGCACAAAATGTCAGCATCCTGGGAAAAAACAATATTGCTAGTAATAAAAAATATTTTTTTAATAATGAAACACAAAATGCAAAATACAAATAAATGCCAGAATATGAACCTGTGCCATAAAAACATCCCATAATGGGACTTAGAAATGGAGTGGGGAGTTCAACACAATCACATTAAACATTTTAAACTACATGAATCAGACAGAACCTAACACAACTTAAATGAAATGAGCCTGTTGGAAGATGAGCGTTCAAGAACATAAATAGCTAATTGAAGAAAAAAAGCTTGATTGGCAAAAGTGCTTGTTTGATCGCTGCCCACACAGATAGCAGAGCCCTGTGGCTGGATTGGCTAAGAGCTGTTTTTCATTCATTGCATGGAAGGAAGTATACAAGTTTACATCCTGGAGAGGACAACTCATTGTGTATAAATATGAACCTGTTGCATTATCTAAATAGCATCACTAATCACATGCACAAAGGGAGGCCTGCACATGACCGATGAGGCCTGTCAAATTATTACTGGTCAATAAGACCAACACCAAAAGAAAAAATGAATATCCTAGTAGATGATATTTGAAGAGAAACAGCAGCCAATCATGAACATTTATAAACTTTAACATCAGATGAGCACTCCCTGTTTGCCCATCAACCCGTGCAATAAAGATTGAGGTCTAGAAAGAGCTGTTACATTTCATCGACGTGTCTTGATAGTACCATCAAAAACATGAGGGGAAATGCTTGGAAGGAGAGAACTACATTTCTTTCCATCCAAAAGTCTCAATAGATTGCATCATGGGGTTACAAAATGTCAATCTAATCTCAGAACATGGGGCCTTCTAGCAATATAAAACTTAGGTGATTGTAAGGAAGAACAAGCAACCACCCACTTGTGCCAATACCCATCATGTCCTACTAGCTGCACAATTAATGACCTGACAATGGCTTAAACTAATACAATTAATGTAGCTAAATTTTGGAAAAAACTTATACAGTATAAGTGACATGTATATTCCTGTATTCCCTCCAATTTTTACATACTCTTCTGTTACTGTCACCTATAAATAACTATTTAGACTATGATTTAACCTGCAATGAGTTTGATTTTACTGATTCTAGTGTTGATCTGCGAATTTCGCCAAAGCATTATTCATAGCGGGCGGCACGGTGGCTCAGTGGTAGCGCTGCTGCCTTGCAGTTAGGAGTAGGTCCTCCCTGCGTGCAGTTTGCATGTTCTCTCCGTGTCAGCGTGAGTTTCCTCTGGGCGCTCTGGTTTCCTCCCACAGTCCAAAAACATGCAGGTTAGGTGGGTTGGCGATTCTAAATTGGCCCTAGTGTGTGCTTGGTGTGTGGGTGTGTTTGTGTGTGTCCTGTGGTGGGTTGGCACCCTGATGGGATTGATTCCTGCCTTGTGCCCAGTGTTGGCTGGGATTGGCTCCAGCAGATCCCCGTGACCCTGTGTTTGGATTCAGCGGGTTGGAAAATGGATGGCATTATTCATAGCGAATTTGCTGTGTTTGAGTTTACCTCTATTGTTTGATTTAGGAGAATTTTTTTTTAATGCCAGCACCCCATAATTCTTTGTGAAGCTAGTGCAACGTCCTCGAAGCTGTAACAGCCAACATTGATTGGACTGCCCCCTGGGAATATAATGTAATGCTGTTTACTTGCATTGCAGACTCTGCGGGAGGAGTTATCTGTACTTGTAGCCAAATGTGCAGATCGATCTTTGTGTGACCTATGAATGCATAATAATTAGCCACGGGGCGCAGCGAGAGTGCAATGAAACCTTGAAGGAGCCTGACACCCCAACACAGAGAAGACTTTATGAAATAATAATAATAATGAAAGATTACTATTTACAAGACATTTCTATTTTTTTGATAGATAAAAAGTGAAAGCATCAGCAATGACAGCTGAAAGAGCATTCAGTGTGACTTCAAAAAATAGAATGAGCTAGAGGTTTCAATCATGACACACCATTTTGAATTTTCTGCTTTTAAAAGACCAACATAATTATTCTGACTTTTGACAATGATTTCGGTATTTCCGCTTTGTTTTGATGAAATATATTATTGCACCGCTCTGACTGCTTTTTTTTTCTTTGATCTCACAGAGGTACGGTGGTGCAGTGGTTGTCACTGCTGCGGCAAAGCTCAGGTCACCTTTTTTGGCCACAATAATGAAACCTATAAAGCATAAATAATGAGTTATATCTACTCGTGGAGTTGTAATGTATTATAATGAACAGTTTTGATTTTAAAATGTTAATTGCGTCAGTTGCAAGTATCCAAAGTGCTTGGCTAGACCACTGCATAGAGGAGGTCCACTTACTTTTTTAGTTGCCGCTGACGTCTTTGAATTGTCAGCTGTCAACAGGGTTTGTGAGTAACTGTAAAGATGGCCCAACATTATCTTATACTAGACAGTAAAACCATCTGACTGAGAAATGTTCAAAGCCATTAAACAAATTCAAGTTGTTTCTAGAACCAAGATGCTAAAACCATAACTCAAACTGAAAAAACTGAATGCTATGAGTCATTAACCAGAGTTTTTTCACTAATGTACAGGTCGATCTTCGAGTACGATGCCATTGTAAGAGATGGAGACACGTGCCCTATGCATGCATAATAATTAGCCACGTGCAGATAAAAACAAACCTGGAAGGTTACTATTTACAAGATGTTCCTATCTTTTTGATAAAAGAAAAAGTGTAAAGCATGAACACAGACAGTTTGAAGAGCCTTCAGCGTAACTTCAAAAAATAGAACGAACCAGCGGCTTCAATCGTGACATGCCACTTTGAATTTTCTGCCATTAAAAGACCTACATATTATTTTCTGACTTTTGACTATGATTTTGGCATTTCCGCTTCGTTTTGACAAAACCTGTGATTGCTCGTCTCTGTATTTTCATCTTTGATCTCACTGAGGCATTGTACTGTAGTGGTTGCACAGCCCAGGTCTACTTTTTGGCCACAATAATCAGTCTAGTATAGTTGGCAGAAATTATTTCCCTAGCCCTAAGGCCACTTTAAAGACAACTGCACAATTATAATCCAGTAATATCTAGTTAAATTAGTCCTTCCTCATTGAGTTTAATGCAGTTTGTCAAGTTCTGCGAATATCACAAACATTTCCGTGATTTCGTGGAACTCACGGGGAAGTGAACTCTGCAATGTTTGCTCAATCATGTCTTTCTGTATTATAATAAATAATAATATGAACCACATTATACATTTTGCCAACTACGGATGCCATTCTCAATCTCCTGTACTGTTGCCATAGCCTATTGACATTATGGAGCAAGATGTATGCCAGGGTCTACAGGTACCTACATGGCATTCTGATTTGCTCTCTCTCTCTCTCTCACCCCATACAGATTATTGTCATGTGCCAAAACAAAGAGCTATTCAAATTGTTCACCATTTTCCAGAACTGTTGCTCAGTCACTGCAGGTGAATGCTTTTCATTTACAGCTCTCTGAGTTATTAATTCAAGAGTAGCTGCTCCTCTCCATGTTCTAACATAACTGTGAATACGTCCCAGAGGCCAGTGTCTCCAAACAAAACATGACATCAGATTACCACCTGCCATGATTAATTTTGACTTTGAAATTCTGTCAGGGAAGAACAAGGAGAAAACAGTTGGGCTCTAATTTGATTGTCTAACAGAGCTAAATGCAATTTGTTGTGATATTTTCTTGACTGTTCATAAATTGGGTTGACACATCTATTAACTACCATATGCTGTTTTTAAAGAGTGATGTCATGACCACAACTGAATGTTGTGGTTAATGAGTAATTCCCTTCAAAACACCAACAGTACATTGCAGTAGCATTTCATAAACTTTAGTGTTCTGAGGAGGAACATCTTAAAATCCATAAGGGGATGAATTCAGCTATCAAAATTGAAGGGTGAATTACCAGCTCTGACTAAGACACTGAGTATTGATATTTCTTTAGTCTCTTTTAGTAGCACCAGGTGCAAGGTAGAAAGAAACCCTAAATAAGGTAACAGGCAATATTACAATTTAAAAGGAATACTATTTGATTCTGACCGTTTGAAAAGTTAAAATTATGTGGTACGAGTTTGCAATAATCCAGACAGAATTTGGATAGAAAATGGAGCTCGTGTATATTGGAGTAAGTTCATGATGTGGAGTCAGTACTGATAAGTGTATAGCTCCTGTTGATCGCAGTGGCTATAAAAGTCAATTTAGTGTATCAGTTTAGATCCTTTGCCTCATGTTTTTTGTTTGCCTAGTGCACAGTTCTGGCATATCCCATCAGTACAGCAGAACTTGACAATGTCTAACTAACAACAGGAATGGGGAGACTTTGTACATTGGTATAACTAGCAGGATAACAGTGTGACCTAATGTTCACTCTCTGTTTAAAAGCATGTATCCATCCTGTGGTAATGTTAATGATGTCAGAAAGTCTGGTTATGGGTGTACGCGGAAGACTGCAGGCTGACGAACACAAAAAGAAAACTGTGGAGCTTTGAAGAAAAAAAATTATTCTGGAACACTTACTAAATTTCTTCCAATCTAAATTCATGAGCATGAGACTCTGTTTGAACACTGGATGTAGTAAACCTTTATTTTGGGCACCCAATGTGCACAGACCTTGTCTTATTTTAATTGTTCATGAGAAATGGATTTACTAGAAGACAACATCCAGCCATGACCATTTTTTACTTATGATTAATACTAAATAGAATATTGCATGTATTCCCTGCAAAAGAGGGCACAAACAAGGATAAAGACTTAGCGCACCACCTTGGTGACCCCATATAATTAGATGAGAAATAAAGAAAACACGTAATAAATGTGGAGTAGTCTTTTCAGGCTGGAGTTCTCAAATTGAACTCAAACAGGATTGCCGATTTCCAGGTTATGAGGTCCGGACGGACGGACACAGAAGTGACGCCAGAGATGGAGTGGCTGTTAAACTTTTATTGTGCAGAGGGAGGAGAAGAGAAGGCATTAGTGCACAGTGCCAACCTCTAGTCCGACGGGTAATATCATCACCAAAGCCCTTTACCTTCCTCCCATGCCATGTGAGTGACATGACGTAGTTAAGGTGAAAGGCAGTGACTTTGCTAGTATATCTTGAAAGTAAAAACCTGTATCTGTTGGGTAAATATTTAGTGTTTATGATTTTCTTTCTTCATATTTAAAAGAAAAGCTTATCTTAAGGATAACAGAACTTCCTATTGAACTCATAGCTTCACACTGTGTGTGCGGCCTGTCACGCACACATACTGTAGAAGTTAAAAAAACATATTTAAAGCATGCAGACCCCAAAAAAGGGTAAGACATGAATATGTGAATTTAATTATCTAACATACAAGAAATCTAGGAACACGCAAAAACGCTGGGCCACAAAGAATGATATTTTCTAAGACAATTCTGGATAAGAGTTACAAGGAGGAATATAATTCATAAAACTGTGCCCTTTCAAAGGATTAGAAGAAAAAGAAACCATTTTGTCTTGTCTGTTTATTGGGTTGAATGCATATACTGTATCTTAAACTTTAATCCTTGTGTTATGGATAAATTGTGCTGTTTTGTTAAAGCAATGGAGTTTGGGTTATTTTGTGTTACAGCTCAACAGCCTGCCTGATACACCAAAAACTTAAAGTAAAAGTAGTTTATGTGACCTTTAAAATTTTATAAAAATAGTTTATGAATTCAAAGTTTGCCTCACCTCTGAAAACTTAGGCAGCACAATGCTGGTTTGTGCTTGAGCAAATCCACATAGCCTTCCACATTCTCTGACCTAGTGACTGGTATTCATCATACTGCCCAGCAGTTCTACTCTTTTTCTTGCTTTTCATCTTCCCATGGATGGAAATGAGGGGTGGCTTGGAGGATATGGGCTTGTTGGCAGTTGTTCCTTTTCAATGGCTTCCCACATTCCAATCACCTTGGTTACACCCTGCACGCATTGTTCCTCTCAGGATTCATTCCGGCTGCAGTGGATTGTTCATCCTTGGGAGCATCTCATTAAATGGTCAACAAGTCAGTATTAAAGTGTTTCTGCAGCCTTGTGTGACTAAATATACTTTAAGAAATAGTGTGGATGGCATTATCAAAATGACTTTTACTAAAGTGGTATCTGGAAGACAAGAACGATTTCTTTTGTTGCTTTAAAAAGTGCAGAGTAGTGGCAAAAATAATGAGCTGTAAACCACATGGTCGTCAGTTCAGTTTACTCCACTAACTCAGTATGTGATCTTAGCTGTGTCACTTCATTGGCTACTACTCCAACAACTAAAATATATATCTAAATATATGTACTATAAAGTTGTTTATGATGGTCTTCATTTAATAAAAATGATCCGTCCATCCATCCATTTTCTAACCCGCTGAATCCAAACACAGGGTCACGGGGTAATAAAAATGATGTATGAGTTTGATGTATGAGTTTATAGACAATATGGGTAGTCAATGGTGGAACTGGAATCCACAATCCTGTGGTCTCTAGTCCAGCACTTCTACTGCTACATGAGATCCAGGCTGTGTATCTGCAATGTCTCTTTTCCTTAGATGTTAGACCATACTTCCTGGAAGGTGTGACTTGAACCCTACCATCTCTTTGGGTACATCAAGGGGGCTCAGACTCTTTCAGGCACTTACCACTAACAATATCCTCTCTCTTCTTCAAGTTTTGCCCCTTGCTCTTTCACTGGGTCTCCTGGCTTAAAGTTTGCAGTTTCTAAACGTGACTGCTAGTGTGTCTTGCAATATTATGATGTTTACTATGGGTAACATTTCCATGAATGTGGCAGGCTGGTTACCAATATGATTGACAGCAGGTGAGAATTATCTTAGCGTCTTGAATGGACTTGTGAGTAAATCTTATCATAATTATAGTCATTGCAATTAGGATTTCCCAGGTTCAAGTGATCTGACGAAAAACATTTCTTCTATGTCACTTAACAGAAAGCTGATTATCAATAAGATTTATGGTAGTTAACTCACATTGCTACGGTTGGCAACCATCTCCTAGCCAGTCACTCAGCCTAATAGCTGTTGTCACTATTCTGTTTGCTTCCCGTATTTTCAAAACTATTTTCAGGATACAGTGTGGGTGTTGGTAGCCACTAGTGAGTGAATCAGGAAGTGGGTCCACAGCAAAGTATATCTTTGGATGCCTTTATATGATGTTCCACCTACGGCATGTAATTTATAGAATGTTTAAATACATATAATCATCCTACTTTTAGCTGTGTGCTTACATGTCTCTAAATCTGTTTCAGTACACATTTCCTCAATTCTGAAGAGCAACAGAGGAATCTGGAGTTTGTTTGAAGGTAAATCAGTTTTCTTATTATTTATTATATTTCATTAAAAATATTAATCTTAATTTGTTTCATTTTAGTTTCCATGGTGTTGCTTATTATGTTAGAAGACTTATAGGTTTTTAATGCCATGATCTGGAGATTTAGATTTTTTCCCTTTCAGTTTTGCATTTATTTTGTCCCATTCTCCTTTTTTATGTTATACTAATTGCATTTTCTCTATGACCTGTGTTGTCACAATGTGCATGCAATAGTAATATCATCATGGGTGCCATTTTGTATAAAGCAGGTGGCAGAACAAAAGAGAAACCCAATCAATTAACTTACTTGCTAAGGTTGTTGAAGCTCAAGAGGCATTTCCTTTTGGAATATAGACTTAAGATGTCAGACACACATTGATAACTGGATAGGTTTTCAATGATAACTACCCTGGGAACAGAATGTACTTACCATATATTTACTCTGTACTTACACTGGATTGGCCTACTTAATGTAAAAACCTAGAGGGACACCTCCTTGACATGTTTTGCTTAAACAAGCATTTGTCACATTCTTGTAGTTGTGTTACACTATTTATTGTTGATTTTTTTTGGGCTATTATTATACCCCTCCCTAACATTATACTGCCAAACTTGCATCATTCAATCAAGGTACACAGGGCTACAGAGCCTTTCCATGCATCACTGGGCACAAGGCAGGAAACGGCCTAGGATGAGGAGCCATCCCATTGCAAGGCCCACTGACAAACATACCAGCACTCACTCTCTCACACATGTGGCCACATAACCCAACCTACATGTCCCTGGGATGTGGCAGTAAAACCCATAAAGAAGACATAGGGAGACATAGGTAGAATGTAAAAATTTTACACACATATCTCCAGACAGAATTCCCTCTCAGGATAATGGATCTGTGAGGCAAAAGCGTTAACCATTTTGCAAAGGCGTTTTCACCATTTAAAACAGATCTTGAAATATCATCGAAAACCTATGCAGTTATCACTG
Organism: Polypterus senegalus; assembly: GCF_016835505.1. Taxonomy (NCBI): domain Eukaryota; kingdom Metazoa; phylum Chordata; class Cladistia; order Polypteriformes; family Polypteridae; genus Polypterus; species Polypterus senegalus. The sequence goes on from NC_053154.1 coordinate 270,071,877, forward strand.
CAATTCTCCATTACAATTGCCCAGACCATGGATCATCTGTTACATAGTTGTAGTTACATACCCTGATGTTTTTTATTACATTTTGAAAATACGGATACAATGTAACTATGTAAGTACAATTGTTTTTGGATCAGTGATAAATTGTTACATTGTAATTATATAAACTGTGGAATAACAATGACAACTGAGTAATTAACTATAGCTATATAACTTTATATTACACAGTAAGTATGGAGTAATAACTCGTAGTTACACTGTACTTATACAGGTAATTACATAGTAGTTACAGTGTAATTATGGACACTTAATGTAAAGTGTTAACAAGATGTATTTTTAACAAAAATGCTCTGTAGTAAAAGAAACTCCTCGGAGCACAGGTTCAAAAATCCAACTGGTAAAGGAATTGGCTGAGAAGGGAATGCAATCCATGGCAAACAGAATTGAAAACGAAGTTAAAAACAGAGCAGGTTCAAAACTCCATTAATCACAAATGGTACTAAATACAGGAAAACATAAATAAACGCTGTACTCCCTAGCACATTTAAAATGAACCGCCAGGAACTACGGGAAACCCTCCTCATTTATAGGGTGCAGGGCAGTTCCTGGTAGTGATTAGCAGTTGCTCCCGTCTCTTGGGGAACCACCCACAAAACACAAGGAACATTGGCAGCAAAGCATATAATAAACAAAATAACATTAACATAGATAAATGATTCAAGAAAAATCAAATCACTACAGCAGACTGCCCAAAGTGTAGCTGCACTTTCTGACACTGGGCATTTTTATCTATTTTCACTGCACGTCTTACAGTAATTATCGATATTGCTATGAAGTGTCTTGTGAAGATAGGCTGAAGACGAGGACTTTAACAGCAACTATAGAAGATAACATTATTAAGGAATGAGCCTATTAGTGAGTGAGGGGTGCAACATAAGGGTGGTGGTCTGAACTCAATGTGTATCGTTCCTTTGAGACATGAAGTTAAGTTCTTTCTTTTTCCACTGATCTGTGGTGCACAAGGCACCAACCATGACAATATTTTATCCCTGGCAACAATTATAGTTAGCTTAGATTGCAAATTATATATGTAGTCACATATTTTATGTGCAGTATTTAAATTGGTATATGATTATTATGAATATTTTAAGCAATGAGGTCATACTTGGAGAACTGACTGTCACTAAGCTTCCAAGAAGTCAAAAACTAGACACACACACTCACACACACACACACACAAATTGTGTATAAATATACAGACACTGATCAGCCGCAACTTTAAAATCACCTGTCTAATATTTTGTAGGTCCCTTCTTGCCACAGAAATTGCTTTGACTTGCTAAGGCATGGACTCCACGAGAGCTTTGAAGGTGTCCTGTGTTTTGTGGCACCAAGATGTTAATTGCAGGTCCTTTAAGTCCTTTAAGTTGTGAGGTGGGGTCTCCATGGATTGGACTTATTTTTCCAGCACATAGCACTTATACTCGACTTGATTTATATCTGGAGAATTTGCTTCAGGTATACATAATAAGAAAAAGGTCAATAAGAGAAAAATAAAACCAAAAAACAGATTACACATAATATTTAACAGAGTCCTTCTCTTTTATTGCCACTCTTGACTCATTGGCCAATAGGTACATGCACCTTTAGTATAACTGTTTCCTACAGCAGGAGAAAGCAACAGACCCCACTTTTCCAGAGTTAGAGCCATTTTTGCTTTACCAGTTCTTTCTTGTCTCATCTAGGTTCTCCTTTTATTAAGGTCCACAGCAACATGAGACTAGAAGAGGCGGGATTAAGTTATTTGTCTGTTGTTATTTGACACAAAAAGAAAAAGAAATCCTGTAGTCAATAATAAATGCTTATGACCCCACTGGTGTCTAAAAGTGAGATGACAAAATTTGCGAATGTCATAATTAAATATCTCCCAATTTAGGCTGTATCAGAATTCTGTCCAGTTATGGTGTTACATTCTCTTAACCCCGGGTACTGCATATCTCCATAGATAAGCATCTACCAGGGATGGCAAAAATGAATAACTGTTGTAAAACTCTATGACCTTCACTAAGTGAAAAACTGATAGATGAATGAAAAGCTCAGTGGTATAGAAAAGCATGGATGAGAAAAGGAACTGATGAACATTAATAAATCAATTGATTAGTCATCAGTTTTACCTTTGGCAATGGCAAAAATTAATTAGACACACTTATTTTTCTTACCTTTCTCTGTAGATGGAGCTCTCGGTCACAAGTTAATTTGAATTGTACTGTTGTACATACAGAAACAGAATAATACAATTGAACAATTCACAATAGACTTACGATTGCTGCTTATATATCAATATATACACCAGAATGCAAGACAGACACAACAGGCAGGTTGTTTGTTTGTTTACAGATTTTCTAGATTTTACAAGTTTTAGTGTGTCTTGTTTCACTTCACTTTGTTGCTTCAGCTCACACTTGTTCTGATGCATAGCCCTGTATGAGGGAGGACTAGACCTACAGAGGGGCTTCGTTTCATGATTAGCTAAAGACTTGTAAAAGCCAGAAGTTTACCGAACGTGCTTATTACACAGTACAAATCTAACACATGAAAGAATGTCCTTAGCTGGCTATTTACTGGCTAAGAGTTCTAATGTAAGTTAGCACAGTGGCTTTAAGAATGATATCTGATGCTGTGTGGAGTTACATGTTGTTGCTGTGGGTTCAAGTGAAGAATGTGGCTTGTGGTGAAGTGTACTCTTTGTCTCTGTCACGTGTCCTTTTGTCTAAGTCTGTCATTTACCATTGTCTTCCCTGGCAGGCTATAAGGCTGTTTGCCACGTCTTCTGCAACTTCCTAGAGAAAGTATGACTCTTTAATTTTCAAGAGTTTAAGTACTAAAGTTTTCTTTTGTAACTACAGTAGACAGACATGTCAACTCATTTTTGGTTCATACTTCTTATTACAAGATTAAATAGGTGGACCAGATTGTCCTGGTTCCAAAACAGGACCTAACTCATTAATCCAGTGAGTGTGCTAAAAAGAAAATGAATGGAAAAATCCAGGGGTTTGGGCTGGGATTCCCCCATGGAGTATCGTGTACTTTGTCAAAATCGAAGTCCCCTTTGCATTTCAGCTGCATAAAACTGGGACAAAAAGGGACAAATAATACATTTCGGTCAATTTCAGAATGATAGACATAAAACGGGATATGATGCTGGACTTCCTGAGAAAAAACGGGTCATCTGGTCAGTCAAATGGGAATGCATAGCCTGAAATTAGGACTGTCCTGGTTAATCTAGTCACCCTTAGATTAGAAAGGTAAGATGACTGAATGTTGGTAGAGCTACAGATTTGCCATTTATTTGCCATTTTAATGCAGGGGGTGATGGAAGGGGGAGTGCAGATGGCTTCTCTTGTAAGTCTGCACTCTTAAAAGGCCCAACAATAGTGTGAGCCCGTTGCATACACTAACTCCTGCGGAAAATGCACTCACTGCCACGTTCTCTCAGATGTTTTGTCTAGCATCTGTCTTTTGACTTTCTTTTTCCAGCAGACATTCCTCATTTGGTCCGCTGAGAGACATATAATGCAAGCTAGACAGCCTAACAAGTGAGTGCAAGAAAGGATGTGCTGCTGGATCAGGATGCAAAGTGACAGGGAAAACGGGACCAATAGGGGATGGAGTGAAGAAATCAGAAAGCCTAGAAAAGAAAGTTGTGAAGGCTGGTTAGGAAATGGGGAAATCCCTGTGTTGTCCCTGTGTTCTGCTAGGCCTGCTAAAACAGAACAAAAAATAAATAAATAAACAGAAGTAAACATTTAAATGTATTTTTCTGATCATGGTGCACCTAATTAGTATTTGCTTGTTTTGTGTTCATTTTCCCAACTTTTATATTTATCTCATTAAAATTTTACTTTAATTTAGTTCTATTTTCTTGGCCAGACTGAGGGTTTTCCACTCTGCTACATTCTATAATATGTGGAAAGCTGTGGAGACAAGAAAATGAGCTTTGATATAATATTCTTAATACTTAGTGCTCTAACAAATTCATCTCTGTCCTACAGTACATAAATCGTTTCTTAACTCTCTTCAGTCGTCAGTTACTTCCCAGCATGTAGAGAAACATTTAATTACATTTTCCACAGGCCCACATGCATGTGTTTCAAATTAAAAAAACATAATCAAAGCATAAAGTGAAGCATGAGAATCTCAGTGTTGAGGCCACACCAGTCAGGGAAACAGTGTTTGATGTGATGAGCCTCCATGTGGCTTCCATGAAGAAAACGGGCCATGAAAAGTTGACTTGCATTCTACATTAAGCAGAGAAACCAGATCATACTTGTGCCAATTAAAAGCACGTGTAAAGGAAGCCATTCCAAACCATACCTGGCACAGCATGTGCAGACACAACACTTGAACCTCCGCTGCGGCTTACTCAGATAACCCCAGTAGTCGACATCAGTGTTAGGGACAAAGACTGAAATCTTCACAGCTGTGGTCCTTTTTTTTCTTTATTTTCTTTTTGTAAAGGTCATAAGGACAAGGAAGACAATGTTAGAAAAAAAAAAAAACTTTTCTTAGGAAGAAATCAGCCATCCCCTTTGAAAATGAAGAGGAGCATATGAAGCAATATTGGTATTAATATCGTCGGTAACAGGCAGTACTCACAAGACACCCTTTTGTCATGTATAACATTGATATGATGTAATTAATAAGTTAATAAGCTTATCAAACATATAATTACCATCTACTGCATTATTTAATGATGACCATCCTTACATTTTCTGAAACCCCTTTAGCTGTTTCAATGGCAAGATTTAATAAGTAAAAACTTGTAATCTAAAAAACCTAAACTTATAAAAATCAAATCAATTTAGCAGCTGGAGAAATCCTATTTATACCATAGAATGTTTTTAGCACAGAATTGCCAAACATCTGTAAAGAGTAAACTGTCGTGAATCTGACTTTTGTATCATTAGAAAGTTTGTTTTCAGATTTTTTTTACTGTTAATTATTTCTATGTTATTGCAGTATTGTCATCTTGTTGCCATTTTGGATAGTTTTTATCACAATTTACTCACATTTTTTTTTCACGTGGCTATAGCCATACTAATCTGAAGTGTGATGCCATCTTGCAAATGCTACTTAAGTTGAAAGTTGACAGACCTCCATTTTTTAGAAATTAATTCTAAACTCAGTGCGTAGCTCTTCATTAATTAGGCATTTCTTTTTTGAGTTTGGCTTGTTCACCCGACCACCCTGCGTTGGGCTGGCACCCTGCCCAGGGTTTGCTTCCTGCCTTGTGCCCTGTGTTGGCTGGGATTGGCTCCAGCAGACCCCCGTGACCCTGTAGTTAGGATATAGCAGTTTGGATAATGGATGGATGGATGGATGAATGGATCGTTGACCCGACCACCATTTTTGACTAATATTTTTCTAACTTTTTGTTTGCCATTTGGATCTTAGTCTGCCTGATGACCTTGATTTTGATCTCTTATTTCTGTTTTTGAGTTCCTCTCCTTGTCAATTTCTTTCTTTTTTCAGCTACCTGGCACTCACATGCTTTTGGTCAAATCATAACATAAGTAATCATATAAAGCTAAGTAAATAAAGAAATATTTTCTTAAACAATAGTTAGATTTATTCATTGAAGTAACTAATAATGGTAATTAAACTGTAAATGTTTACATGGCTTTCTAGACTCAGTGGGTGGAGTTTCAAATACAGAATAGCACATTTTAATCAGTATTAATATTATTATTTATTAATTATTGCTGTGTATTTAACTGAGTCTTTTTTCCAAGGCAACTTACAAGTTTAGGATACAACTGCTGCAGGAATTTTTAAGTACTGGTAAGTTAAATGACTTGCACACAATAAGGCAGATGCAACTGCAGTTGTAAGTCTGTGTATTCATTATTTTGTGCAATGAAGTTACTGTATTAAACTTACTCTGCTTTTTAAAATTATATAAAACCTTTTTTTGCCATATTCAATTTTAGTTGTAGGATCTAGTTAGCCTGTTTTATAAGTGAAAATGACATATAAAATAATGCAGAACTTCTTTCTCTTTTTCAGATCTTTATCTCTGTGCTGTATTGATATGCTCTCTGGGGATTATCTGCATGTTCCTTTTCACAATCATCATTATTTGCCAGTGTCTGTTTAAAAAGCAGAGATTAAAAGGTACGCACATCACCTGATCTGAAGCCATGTTATTCAGCATTACTGTCGCTTTGTTGTATTCTGAACTTCCTATGGAGGATTTTATTGCTTATCTTAAGAAAGAAAATCATATTTGCTACCAGGGATGGAATAATGGTGAAGTAGTTGGCACTGCTAATGCACATCTTCAGAATCCGAGCTTCAAACCCCTGCACACTGGAGACTGCATGTTCTCCTTCCCTGTCATGATGGTGTTTCTCAGGGTACCCAGGTTTAATGTTATCTGTGTGTGTGTGTGTGTGTGTGTGTGTGTGTTAGCTTTTTTATGACAAAAAACTGGCCCAGCATAAATGTGGAATGGAAGCCCATTCAAGCAGTTTAAAGCTTCTGCGATATGCTTCTTGTCCCCAGTCCTCGTGCTGAAATAAGTCGATTCAGAAAGTGAGATTAATGTTTTCTATCATCATGTTTTAATTATAACTACAGAAAAAAGTCTCCATTTTTAATTTTTTCTGGCTTGCCCGTGGTTTTTTTTTTTTAATATGCATTTGAGTTCACTCTCCTTATTATGGTCTCTAAATGTCCTCAGCTTTTGTTTACTGCACTGAAACTTTTACAGAGATTTGTATATATTAATGATGTTTATAAATTACATTTCCTTTTTATTTCTTGACAGCAAGCTATTATTTGGTGAAATGTCCACAAAACAGGTATGGATGCTGATTTGTATTACTTAATTTTGTTTATTTACGAGGGATGTTCAAAAAGTTTCTGCACTTTTATTTTTTCATTGGAAACAGTGAAGGCGGGAGGAGTAGTAATTGGGCATTAAAAAGTTGGTACAACGCTGGGAAAATTGCATTGCAAATGAAGGTGACTATGTAGAAAAGTGATGTAATTTGATTTTGAAACTTTTAATAAATGGAGTTAAAGAAGAGTGCGGAAACTTTTTGAATGTCTTTCCTATGTATGTATGTATGTATTTATTTGTCATCAGATCTAAAGGTTTTTAGGCATCTACCAAAGAACATTAAACATGCACTCCTGTGAAAGTGATATTCTTTAGGACATGAACAGATATTTTAGAGGGCATACATCATCAGTTTTTTAGGGATGTCTGTTTTAACTTGTACTTCTAATCTGTAATTGTAAAAGCCGTACTAAACGGAATGAACGCTGCATTGGAATTTCCTATAGAAACACAGCTGTGGCACAGTTAGCTCTGCTGCTCCTGCAGCTTCATGAGGCTGGGTTCATCTCCCAATATGATCCTTACCTTTGAGGATTTTACTTGTTCTCCTAATATTATTGTGAGTTTCTAAACATACTGGGATTACAAGAAGCTCACACTCAGTGTAAGGTGCTACAAACAGTTGAATGGTGTACTGTTTTCTCCTTTCACATTCCAGATATTTGTGTTTTAATTTAATTTATTGGGTACAGTTTGTGTCAGTTTTTATACCATGCAATGAAGTGGAATTTTGATAAAAGTTGGTTTTTGCCTTTCTCTGCAAGAACAGACTCAGATCCCTGAGACTCTGAATTGAAAAAAGTGGGTACAGTCAATGAAGAGATGCACAGAAGTACTAAGAAATGTCTGACTGTACTGGTAATTGGTAATTCCATCGATTATTCTCACCTCTGAATGAGAAAATTATATCAATTGCTTCAGTTGCATGTTCATAGTTCAGTTTGAGAAGAACCCTGACAAAAAACATGTTATTTCCTAAACAAGTGGTGAATGAGTTTCTAATGAAGGGGCAGATGACATTGACCCACAACTTCAAAGTGCATATGAAGTGCAGTGTCAGATATCTCTGATGGGATGGGATTTTTTAAAGCTTGTTTTTAGATATTTAAAGAGGTGCATGTAATGCAGAAATCATGATTCCCCTGCCAATCTCATTTGAATTGAATAATCACCTTTGGAAGTCAGCAGGTGGTTATTTACCGAACAGCAGCTGAGACTGATAGGAATCGTGAGGACTGAAATGGTTTTAAGGACCAGGTACACGAGTACTCCTGGCTTGGCCCCAGTCTGCATTGAGTCGATTCATTCCCACCTGCCATTTACATGAGCTTCCTGTAGATATTCTGATTGCCTGTCATTAACTGGAGGACATGGTGAATCATCCCAGTTTCAATGAGGCTCATCATCAACCTTCCTTTAAGATCTGTACTGAAAGGCTTTAGGCTTCTCACAAATATTTATTGGGGAATAAAGGGTTCCAAAAATCATAGATTTCAAACTAGATGAATCCAGTTCTTGGGGTCACATGAGGTGTGAGGGGACAGGAGCCAGTCCTGGACAATGTGCCGCTCCCACACATACCTTTACTCATTCACAGCCAGTTTAGACTGCCCATTTAACCAAATCTGCATGTGTTTAGAATATACAAGAAGAACAAAAATTAAAAAAAAACAGACTGGGATTACAAGAAGCTCACACTCAGTGTAAGGTGATACAAATAGTTGAATGGTGTTGGGTGGAACATGCAGACCCCATAAAGAGGATCTGAGCTAGGTTTTGAACCCAGGACTCTGTGCCACTGGAGCAGCAATGTTGTTCCACCTTCACTGATTACTATTAGCTATCCACGTAGATTGAAATGCTGATGTACCTTCATAGATTTAAAATCTGTCTTCCATAAAGTAGAGATTTTAACTGTAAAATATTACATAGAATGAAATGAAAGAATCACATTGTGTTGAAAAACAAAAGGTATTCTTTTTTCCTTAGTTTTGCTGTAGCTGAGGTGTAAACTTGCACAAAAAATATTTTTATACTGCACAAAAACTAGAGAAGCAATTCTGTTCAACGTAAATAGGCTACTGTCTTATTGCAAGGCTATTGGCTCAGGTTTCACTAGGATCAGCATGTCCATTGCCTGTCATTCAGAGACATGCACACCCATACATTACTCTCAGAATTGCCGGATTGAGTTTAGGGATACCGTGTAAATCAAATGATAATGTGAAGTCATCACATTGACCATACAATATTCTCCATATACTGGATGGATACATAGCAATTATTGTAACAAAGCTTTTATGGGTCACTTCATTTTCACCCTGCTTGACGTTGTGAAGATCGAGGAGGTAATATGTAGAACAAGACCACCCAATCTTCAGCAACTTCTTTTAGGAATAATACACAAACATACATTCTCCTTGTGTCCTCTTCTTATAGTAATGGTGGATGATGGAGAAAAAAGACATGACTCCCACCTTCAGGAAAAACAGAAAATCTGATTTGGGACAATTAGCTAACTCACATTTTCTTTGAATATTGTGTATTCTTTATACATCTATCCACTGCCTTACTGTAATTAAAATGCACATTGAACCCTTGTAATTAACAAGCACCATCACAAAGTACTATATGACTCTAGAAATGTAATTACAGCACTACTGTAGTTCAATTCTGCACCTTTCAGATTTTAATAATTTACGCTAAAGGAGACATTTATTAGGACAGTAGCAAAAGAAACGTTAAAATTAAGTGCAGAAAATCAAATTTAAGGATTGTTGTTTCTTCTTAGCAGAGAAATGATGAGTCTTTAAGCTTATTATAAATTGTAATGGCCATAGAAAGGCTTGTGGTGAGAATACCAGACAGTGGCTACTGGAGGTTTGTGAAGTGGGAATGGTGACAATGCAAAGATCTCTAAAGTCTCAAAACTGGGCCTTAAAAATTTAAAAAGTGATCATTTTTTTCATATCCACCTCCCATTGCTTTTTTAGGTCGGGCACTAAAATGGGTAAAAAGTTGTCACTGACATGACAATAAAGAACAAGAAGTACATAAAGCTTTGTATCCTGGAAAACATTTGCCCACTTTGGTTATTTACAAATAAGCTGTCGCATCTGAGGTTTTGTGTTATTAATTGTTAATAAGATGCACTATACGTTTTGAACTTTGAATGTAATTCTATATTTCTTTTTGGGTATTCTGAATGCTTTCCAGTTCAGGAGAAACGGTGACCAGTGTTATCAGCACATCTTCTAATCGGACCCAAAAAGAAAAGAAGCACAAACAGAAAAAGGTCAAAGACAATGCTGACAGCCCACCGGAAGTCCCAGCAAAAGGTAAGGTGGGGGGTGGCGGCACCACATGAGCGCATGGAATAAGAACTTAGGGCAGCACCCATGCCTTGGTAATATGGAGTTCTTTATGTGTGTCTCTGACGAGTGTCACCTAGTGCTTACTGTCTAGATAACTTTTAAAATTTATATTTTTACACAACATTCTGTTTAGCATACAAAACATTTCAAGCACAAACATTCTTTCCTTTTTATAATATTTTGTATAGTGAGTGCCATTAGAAACCAAAGTCCAATAGCTACATGTATGACACACTGCTGGTCACAAGCACGGATTGACTGTTATAAGATCAAAAGCCTTAGCCACAAAGTGTCACTGCCAAATATGACAATGATACATTTTTTTTTAATAAATTCCAATGTTTTATATCCTAACCTAAACAGTAATGTTACAACTGATTTGCCTTTACAGTTCCAATTGCTGACATACCCAGAAGACCAAAACTTTTAAAATCACAATCAAGAAAAGTGGTTCTGGTGAGTTTGGCTTTTTACAATGCATGTAACCAAATCATTGAAGGGCACTTTAGTGTTGTTTCTCCAGTGAACAGGTGAACAGAGCAAAGAGGACTGAGGACTCCAAAATGTCCCAGTGTCATTAAGTATAGATGTGTGAGTGTGTGTGAGTCAATTGCAGCCTTGCGCCTGATATGCTCTTGTGCTTTTCCATACCCTGAATTAAATAAGACAGGTTTATGAATGGAAAGAAAGTCTCAGCTTCTCTGATTTTAGTCTCATATAACAACAATGAAATCTTTAAAAAAATAAAAAATATATATCTCATTACTTCCAGCTTCAAATTATACAAATGAATTTTCAAGCAAATTTTGGGAAAGGATTTTGTCACTATGATTGTTGGAAGGAAGTGCATATCCACAAGGAGAAAATGTTTGGGCATCAAACCAGTCGTCCTCATTTAAATATGAAAATAGTCCAAACAAAACATGCAGTCGATGGTGCTACACCAGGGGTCACCAACTCCGGCCCTTGAAGACCACCATGGCAGCAGGTTTTCATTCTAACCTTTTTCTTAATGAGTGGCCTGTTTTTGCTGCTAATTAACTTCTTTTGAACTAATTTTAATTTACTTGCTCTTGAAGACTCAGATCCCTAAATTGTTTCTTTTTCCGTAATTAGCAGCCGTACAATAATGAGATACAAAATGTGCCAAAACAACTGGTGTCCATCATACAATATCTGAAAATAAAGAAAGATGAAGGTCTCATGGATGTCGATCTGCTCAGGTCCCCAAAATATTTTAACAGACCTCTTAGAAAAGAGAAAATCAACAATTTTGGAAATGTCTGCAAATGCACCACGAGAGCAGCAACAAGCCATGAAATTAATGAATGGGTTTAATTAACAACAAGAATTGGCACCTCATTAAGCAGCTGGTTGGAGCGAAGTTGGTTGGAGTTTGAGACCCTGACTTAGTTGGTCTTCTGTTGGCTCACTCACTTCACATTTAATTTCTGTTTAAGGAAAGAAATGATTCAATCCATTTATCGGAAGAACGATAAAGAAATTCAGGGGAACAAATCTTAAAAACACAATTCAATTAAAATAAATTCACAAGAAGTTAATTAGCAGCACAAACAGGGCAACTCATTAAAAAAAAGGGTTAGAATGAAAACCTGCAGCCACAGTGGTCCTCCAGGACCGGACTTGGCGACCCCTGTGCTAAACAAACAAAACTCAGGTTCCTAGTGTAAGGAACCATTTCTGGGCTATTTAAGCCTATGATAGTCACAGTGTGCTAAGAAGTAGGGGGACCAGAAGGGCCGGAGTCAGTTGCCCTTACAGGGCATCTTCTTGGCACTGTGGTTAAGGTTAAGGTCTCAGAAGGGCCTGGAGGATGATCCACTGACAGGCTTGCATGATGGGTATGTTTATTTGAATTTTAGATTTAATTCCCAATGTAACATCATTAGAATCTGACACTTTTGCACTTTCCTGGTATGCCCTTCTAATTTAATGGTGCTTGACAGGATCTGCCAGGAAGAATGGTATAAACTGCCCAAATGTAGTTGAACAAAGCTTGTAGGGACTTACCCAAGAAGACAAAAGGGTTTCTACAAAATATTGAAGTAAGGGGTCTGAATACTTATACGAATGAGAGATTTCAATTTTGGATTTTTAGTAAATCAGAAAATATTACTGAAAACATGATTCTTAATTTGTCACTATGAATTATTGAGTATAGATTGATAGGGCAAAAATGGCAAATTAATTCATTTAAAATTAAATCTACAACAGAATAAAGGGTGCAGAAATTGAAGGGATCTGAGTCCACTATAGTTATTTACTGGTAGTATATTTTCCTGATTTCTGCCTTGTGTCCCTTGCTATCAGTATTGCCTGTAGCCCACTATGCCTCTTAAACTGGATTAAGCTGGTTCATTAAACAGATTGTTAAAATAGCAACCCCTATATGAAATGGGGGATAGCAAAGGAAGAAGATTAAACAGATTGTTAGATGGAAACACGTTACACTGAGACAAAGAAAATAACCAATCTAATGTAAAACTCAGAAGTTGCAGGTGCTCGTTTCTTGGCTTTCTGTTCCCGAGTTAAAGTCTCAGTTTCTCTTTAATACTTGGTCAAAGAATCCAAACCTCTCATCAGTCTTATTTTAGTTCCGGTTATTAAATAATACTATTAGAGGATTATCTGGTTTCATGGGTCATCAAATGAGGATGAGCTTATCGTTACTTTCACAAGGATTAGGGAACGTAGAGCCCACCAGAGTTGAGAGATCAGCTTTGTCTTCGGTGTGATCTCCAGCAACGTCAGGCCCCTCCATAACAAAGAAAGGTTATCCTTCTCTAAATCTTTTTTCCCTCTCTATTAGATTTGAAAACAAAAAGATTGAAGGGCCTAAAGGCTGACCCCACATTCCTATTATGGCTTTCTATTACTTGCTGTCATGCCTTTAATCAGAAGCTGCATGAGCTAAAGTTTTCACTGGATATTACAATATAGTTTATTGAAAATAGATTTAATTTACTCTTATAAAGCTGAACTCCATTGAAAAGCCCAGTGCCCTATATTCTAACTGTACTACACTAAATCCTAATAAAAACTCTGAACATCTTTAATTCAACTTATTTTTTATGAAAACATTTGAACAGTTCTAACTAGCATCGCCCATTCAGCCCAAGAAAGCCTGTCGATCTTTTTCATCGACTTTCTACAAATTAAGTCCAGTTGTGAAGGTCAATGAAGTTCTATGATCTACCTACTTTATTCCATGTGTCTTTAGATTTCCATGTGAAGGAATTGTTTTTAACATTTGTGTGAAATTTGTTCTTGTGTCAGTGTGTTTTAAATTAATTGCCATGCTTGACTGTACTAATTAATTCCATAAGTTTGAATTTTTCAATCATGTCACCCCTTAAATTCCTTTTGCTTAAAATTATAAGGTTTATCTCCTTTAATTTTTCCTCATAGTTCATTCCTCACAGTCTTGGAATTACCCCAGATTTCTCTAGCCCTGCAATGTCGGTTTTATATTATGGAGGATAAGACTGCACACAATACAGTGAGAGGGATCTCAGTAGAGTGTAACCCTCTTGACTTGCACTCTGCCCATCAGGCTATATAACCTGATGCCCTGTTAGCCATCCTAACCTCATCTGAATTCTCTCTGGATGCACAGTAATTATAATGATAATCATTACGTTAATACTGTGCTTTTCTCACTATTCAAAGTGCTTTACATAATCATCGACAAGCCACTTCAACCACCACCAACATGGAGCATTCACCTGGATGATCCAACAGCAGCCATTCTTGTGCCAGTACACTCACCACTCATTAACTATTAGGTAGTGAAGGGGTGAGAGTGAAAGACAATTAGGGTGCCAGAGTGACTAGGACAAGGTGGATAATTTATCCAATGCATTGGGATAAAGCTAACTCTTTTGTGCCTGCAGAGACTCAGGATCTCTGTTTTATACGTCATTCAAAGGATGGCACTCTTTTTACAGTTCAGTGTCCTTGTCACTGCACAGGGGCTTTGAGATCCATACTCCGACTACAGGGTAAGCGCCCTCTGCTGGTCTCACCAACACTTCTTCAAGCAGCAGCCCAAGCTCTTCCCAGGTGGTCCTCCATCCAAGTATTGTCTGGACCCAAATATGCTTAACCTCAGGTGGGTTACCTGTTCTGAATGGTGGTGTGGCTGATGAGTCCACTATGACTCCTAGGTTCTTCTCATAAGGTGTACTTTCACATTTTAAACCTCCATCATGTGTTCAAATCTAAAATTTGTACTTACAGTCATAGTAAATTTCACCTGCCAGTAATCTACTCAGTCCTGTTATGCTTCCCATGATTCTAGATTATTATTTGCTATTCCACCTAGTTTGGTATCATCTCCAAACTTAACCAGCCTATTTTTTATATTCGTATCCAGATCGTTTATGAATATTAAACAGCGCAGTAGCCTCAGGACTGACCCTGAGGGTTGCCATGTTTAATATTTCTTAATTCTGAAAAACTGTTTCTAACTGATTTTGCAGCCATCTGCAATTTGTACCATAAATTCACATTGTTTTAGTTGGGTTATAAGCCCCGTAGGTGGGATCTTATTAAAGCTATCTGAAAATCCAGATAACTATTATCATATGCACTACTCTGGTTGTGTACGTTTGTTGCTTCTTCATAGAATTCCAGCATATTCATGAAACATGACCTCCATTGTCTAAGCCCCTGCTGACTGTACACTAAGACACTCATTTCACTTGGTACTCAAAGTTTTTCGTATGTGCTTCCAATAATTTATGGCTGATGCATGGTAGCCCTGGGGTGGGCTGGCGCCCTGCCCAGGGTTTGTTTCCTGCCTTGCACCCTGTGTTGGCTGGGATTGGATCCGGCAGACCCCCGTGACCCTGTAGTTAGGATATGGCGGGTTGGATAATGGATGGATGTGTTTGATTTCAACTGTTTTTAATCAAAACAGTTAAGCATGTTCCCACGTAGGACATCCACAACATTCAGAGATTTAGTTTTGAAAAAGGAACCATATATATTAATACTATAAAGTTTGTAAAGGCCAGCCCTGACAAAGACAGGCATAGGACATGGGTTCAAAGCACACAAGAGTTTTTATTTTCTTTTACCTTGTGGGCAATGCCTTCCCTGTTCCCACAACCTCAGTACAGGCCCTAAACCACACAACACACAATTCTCTTCTTTCTTTTCTCTTTCCTCTTTCTCCACCACTCCTCCAGGCAAGCTTCGTCTCCATCCTATCGACTCTGACTCCCCGAATGGAGTGAGGCGGCCCCTTTTCTAATGTACCTGAATGTGCTCCAGGTGCTCCCTGATGATCTTCCTGCAGCACTTCCTGGTGTGGCGGAAGTGTTGCGTGGCCAGCCAAAAGCACTCCGGGTGTACGTGGTTCCTGTGGTGGAAGTGCTGCATTACATGGCTCCGGAACCATTCAGGTGCCCCCTGGCTGTGGCCACCGGCCCCCAGAAGGTTGAGCTTCCAAGCTCTGTGGCCCCCAGGCAACCAGGGGGGTTGCCCTCTTGCGTTCTGTGGAAGGAATTGCCCCTCTCCAGGTCCCCTACTTCTCCAGGCCTCCTGGTGGGGCAAAGACACCCGGCCTTCTATGACAAATTCTTATCTGTTCTTAACTTGGGACAGTGAGGTCAGAGAATAACCCAACATCATAAGAAACAACTTGGAGGCCACAAGAACAACTAGCAGATCTTTAGGATGAAATACTCAAACAAAACTCATGCAGACATGTGGCATTCTTCACCCAGGCAATGTCCAGGGAACTTCAGCACCCTGTATCCATGAGGCAGCAGTGCTAACAACATCACCATGCTGCCCTATGGAAAACACGTATCCTAGACAGTGCTAATGAATCATTTTTTTAGCCATCGATCTTTCATACTTACAGGAACTGAAACAAAGCAGCAAGTTTAACTCTTTGTTTTAAACATGGAAATAAGAAGTCGCTGTATGGAATCTGAATCGGTTCGCAGCTGAGTGTGAAGCAGCTGGGATGGGAATAAGCACCTCCAAATCCAAGACCATGGTCCTCAGCCAGAAAAGGGTAGAGCGCCCTCTCAGGGTTGGGAGCGAAATCCTGCCCCAAGTGGAGGAGTTCATGTATCTCGGGGTCTTGTTCACAAGCAAGGGAAGGATGGAGCGTTAGACCGACAGGCGGATCGGTGCAGCGTCCACAATGATGCATGCTCTGCATCGGTCTGTCGTGGTGATAAAGGAGCTGAGCCATAAGGCAAAGGTCTCAATTTACCGGTCGATCTATGGTCCTACCCTCACCTATGGTCATGAGCTATGGGTAGTGACCAAAAGAATGAGATCACGAATACAAGCGGCTGAAATGAGTTTCCTCCACAGGGAGTCTGGGCTTTCCCTTAAAGATAGGGTGAGAAGCTTAGGGACTATGTCTCCCAGTTGGCCTGGGAACGCCTCAGGATTCCCCTGGATGAGCTAGAAGAAGTGGCCGGGGATAGGAAAGTCTGGGCATCTCTGCTCAAGCTGCTGCTCCCGCGACCCGACCTCGGATAAGCGGGAGAGGATGGATGGATGGATGGATGTATGGAATGTAACTGGTAAGGTTAGTTACTGCTAAATAACACCCAGTGGTATTTTGTTTCTTCTTACCTCTTAAAATGTAATCAACAGAACATATGACTTTATTTAAAACATCTGCAAAAAATTTTGAGTACCCCTTTGTGTTGTTTGGAGCATAGTGTATTTATAAGGTTAGTAAGGTGGGTTTGGATGATGAATATATAACATACAGTACATATGAGATAGCTTAAACTAGTTATAGAACATTTAGTTTATACAAGCAACAGGCTTGGGACAACAACATGGGTCCTGGTAAATGTTGTAATGAGCCCAGCTGTCAGGAATTGTGGACTTCTCTGTTAATCATTCCTAAATAAAACAAGATCTTGGAGATACGTAAAGGTAAATCACAGGGGTCATCACTGTTTTTCACTTTAGCATATTGCTGTTTTTAGCATCTTCTTGTGTTTCTCGTTAAAGGAGCAGATTTCTCTTGCCATTTTTTCTCATTTGGTGCTATTTATTTTTTCAATTTGTTTATGAATCCTATGCAAACTACACAATGTTTGTAAGTTGCACATTAATAGTTAATAGTTATAGAATGGCACCTAAAACTCCTGAAGGGCTAGACAATGATATTCCAATGCTTTCAAAACGTTCGGTCACAATGAATGAAATAATTTTCATAGCAACGGCTAGGTACTATTCCAGAGGGCTTTTAAATTGGAGCTGAAAGAAATTTAGGTGCCCTAGAGAAGCCATTTCATCCACATTTTTGTCTTATTAAAAACAAAACAGCTCAGCGTTGTACTCAGTTTTCCTTAAATGCGCATATACATTTATGGCATGCTGTGAATAATTGACTGTATTTATGCTTCGATGGTTGGATTTCCCAAATGAATAAACTTTCTAAATAATAACATTGACAGTTTCACACCATATGAATTTGTACATAAATGTATTGCATATTCAAAGAATACATTTACGTGTATGGGTAAGGTACATTTCTATTGTTTTTGAATGAAATCAAATTTGAGAAAATTGGAAAACAGATTATATTCTGTATAAGAAGCTTGTTCCTATGTGTGTGTGTGTTCTTTTGTGTATCTTTTGAACTAAAATTCTACACTTCATGTATGTACTGTAGAGTTCAGCATTGCCATCGCAGGCCTGTATGTTCAAATCTCAGGCCTGTCTCTGTTGCATTTTATGAAAGCTCAATGAATTGGCAATTCTTTTAATTGACTCTAGCATAAGAGTGCCAGGGTGCGAAGAGGGCCGTGTAGTGGGCTCACGCTCTGCCTTGGGTTGTTTCTTGCCTTACATTCAGTGTTACCAGTATAGGATCTGGCTCCCTAAATTGGACTAATCAGGTTTGTGAATATTTTGTCATACTAACGGGTTTTTGGAACACTTAAATAAAGTAAATCTATATAGGGATGGATATTTGAGGAGTAAACCACAAGACAATGATTATATTTTTATTTTATGTACATTAAATAACCATCAACAACAAATCAAATCAAATTAATAATATATTGAACAATTATTATAAAAGGAAAATTGAATAAATCGGACTCTGCAGCTGTATGAATAAAAGGTAAAGTACCACTTCCGGTTAACGGAAATAGCTCAAACATTGACAGAAATCTACATTTTGTACCTAATACTTGGCTGACATAAGTGAAAGCATACTCAAGTTATCATGTTTACGTACACACACAGATAGACACACAGACATAATTCCAAAAATGGTATTTTCGGACTCAGGGAAGTCTAAAATGTTGAGATTCATCAAAATCTCAAAATGGAATTTTTGGGAGATTCCGATATTTTCCCTATACTTTGTATACAAGAAAGTCGGGGAGGTGTAAAATGGCGAGATTCATCAAAATCTTGACATTGAATCTTCAGACGATTACAATACTTTCCCTTTACTTTGTATACGAGAAAGTAAAAACGCTCAGCTCCTTCACTCTATTCTCATAGCTCATGCCTCCTACTCTCAGAATCAGCCTAGTCGCTCTTCTCAGGACTTTGTCTAGTGCTGCTATGTCTCTTTTAATAGCCAAGAGTATGGTTACACAACATAGTGTTGCCAGAAAAGTACCAAATAACAATGCTATTGTAGTTGTTAAGAACAAGCATTTCATATTCTTCACAAAAAAAGCTACATGTGTCAATGCAATGAGACTTTACAGGGGTCTTCGATACCCATTGATTTTTGCTTCAATACAATCGAGCTTCACGGGGTTCTAACACCCCTCCTTACTGCTTCAGTGTGATCAGGATTTCATGGGAACCCTTCCCACCTTACTGATTCTGTGTGAACAGGAAGCTGTGGGTAGTGCACCACACACCAGAGAGGCAAGCAATTGTTTTTTGCAGTTATCTGTTATTTGCCTTTGAACTGTTTTGGTACTGGTACTGAGGTGCAAAAGCTGGTATCAATACTAAAGTCACAATTTTAGTGTTGATCCAACACTAGCCCAGAGACTTAACCGGCACACAGTACTCACCAGAATGTTATATAACTGGAGCTTAACCTCCTTTGACTTGTACCCCACATCTAACACACTGTTAGCTTTCTCAATCACTTCTGTAGTCTATCTTGACGTAGATAGGGGTGAGTTCACTGTGACTCCTATGTCCTTCTCCTAAAGAGCACTTTCAATTTTCAGTCCTCCCAATATGTATTCAGATTTAACATTTTTACTTCCTACATAGAATTCTTTACATTTACTTAATGTTAAATTTCATCTCCCTTAAATCTACCCAAGATGGTACACTGTTTAATTACCTCTGTAACACTTTAGCTGATTCTACATGCTCTGTCCTTCTAGATAATTTGGTATCTTGTGCAAACTTAACCGGCTTGTTATTTTTATTCCTATCCAGATCATTTGTTTTTAAAAAGAGCAGTGGCTCCAGTGCCGATCTTTAATTCTCTTCATAATTTAAAACTTTCCATCATGTCGTCTCTTTATGTATAATCGCTTAAAATACAAAATTTAACTCTTTCAATCCTTCCTAGTGGAGCACATCATGTGGCTCTGGAATCGTTCTCATTTGTCTCAGGAATTTCACTTGTTACTTTCCTGTTCATTTTATAACACAGAGATCAAACTGCACACACCACTCTTGACGAGGCGTCACATAACCTGCCTTCACTTGTATTTGACACAGCATGTTTTGTCTCTGAGTAATCGGGTTAGCACAGGTAGATTTCTTCGCAAGTAACCAGGTTATGTGGCCATGTAAGCCCTTAACTGGGTTAGAGTTAAGCATTTTGTAGTCTGTGCATGTCTGTTGCACTCTGTTAGACTGCGCATGTCTTTGCTTCATACACACATCCAGCAGCCATGGGTAAAAGATGGTGGATGCGTCCACAAAATATATTTCCTGAGGCAAATGCTTAGGACTAATCCCTTTTCCTGGCCATCTCAATATTTCAGAAATGGCTACATTTATATTGATGAGCTGAATGTACAGCACTAAGCTTAGCAGCATAATGTCAGCAGACACAGACTCCATACTTGTTTCCAGATTTATGGCAGCCATTACTGAAGTTTAATCTTGTTTTAGCATATATTTTTAACACTGGAGCGTTTTACCAAAGGAGAACTCCATAAGTGGACTCTCACATGCAGCGGTGGCACCACCATTAAAACAAATTAGGTAATTGCCTAGGGAGCAGACCATGCGGGGGGACCAGCCAAACAGTTTGTTGGCTCACTAATAAGCTTGGCCTAGGATACAAAATAACCTAACACTGGCACTGCTCGCATGTAAGGGGAAGTTTTAAGAAACCCTTAACCGGGTCACTTACTCTATCTCAGTTTTGTGTGCACATGTAAACGCCCTTAGTGACTCATATATATTGTGGTCCAGATCTAATTATGCAATTTTCATTCTGCTATAACTTATTAAGTTTATTACATAGAAAATCACCTGAAAAATCCCGGACCATCGAGAAGTGTGCAAACTGATGACATGAAGAATCGTCTTTGCGCCAAACTGGAATCATTGCCGCATAAATCAGAGTCATCTAGACGATCTGGATCTGCATAATTAGATCTGGACCACCCTGTACAATACAATACAATTTATTTTTGTATAGCCCAAAATCACACAAGAATTGCCGCAATGGGCTTTAACAGGCCCTGCCTTTTGACAGCCCCCCAGCCTTGACTCTCTCAGAAGACAAGGAAAATAAATAAAAATGGAAGAAACCTTAGGAAAGGCAGTTCAAACAGAGACCCCTTTCCTGGTAGGCTGGGCGTGCAGTGGGTGTCAAACAAAGGGGGGTAAATACAACACAATACACAGAACAGAACACAAGTAATCCTCAATACAATATAATAGTGTAGTAGAAATATTACAAGTACAAAGCAGACTCAACTGTATACGATATCACATAATATGATTTGGATTTGTTTAGAGTCCTGGAGACCTCGGCCCAGTGGCGTAGCGTAGTGGGGGCAGCAGGGGCGGCCCACCCCGGGTGGCAATTTTAGGGGGCGGCAAATTATTACTGTATATTTTAGTCATTTAAATTGAAATACCTAAATAAGGGGGCGACTAAATTTTCCTCCGCCCCGGGCGGCTGACACTCACGCTACGCCACTGCCTCGGCCATCAAGTTGTTTCCCCCTGTTGGGCATTTCACAGTTGAGTCAGTGCTGGGCCAGCCAATCCAATGAAAGAACTGACTTTACTTTAGGCAGGCAAAACAACTTGGCAGGTGGGCAGTGGCACCAAGTGCCACATTTGAGTACTGAGAAGAGAAACATAACACAAAGTAGGTGAGGGTTAGTAACAAAACTGCCATATGTGATGGAAGATTTAGTTTCATATGTTCAGCTGGATGCCAAGGACACAAAAAGATTATGCTTCAATTTTAATCATATCATTTTTAATTTATCCCTGATTGAAGTAAAGCTCAGGACTTTGCACCTCATGAGGGGAGTCCATTTATTTACTTTTTTAAAGTAGGTTATGGGGGTTTCTTAATTTTATTGACAGTTATAACTCTGTTGCGAGGTGGGGAAGGCACTCTACAAGAAAAGCATACAGATTGGCAGTTCACTATACGGGAACCAGCATCATTTTATAAAGAAGCTCACTTAACCACATTTCCCTTCCTCTCATTGTCTACCATGGCAAAAATAGTGCAGTTACAGTGGAAAACTGCCAACCTGCCAGCAATTATGTAAATTACAGTACATTTTTAAGCTATACATCACATTAACATCAGGGTGTCTGTAAATATGAAATGAAGAACAATTAAATGTACTTAAATATGAAAACTCCAACTTTTAACTTTTTTCAACCCTAATAACTTAACCAACAGCCCATACCTGACATGCCTGAGCCAACCAATCAACAGCCTGCCTTGGGTTTACAGGCCAGCCCCCACCCTAGGCCACACCCACTCATCATAATGGTGTCTTTATTTATTTGGGCTCTATGTGCTGTTAAGTCATCAATGACCCAAATTTTAGTTACATGTTGTAGACAAAGCCAAACAGTTCACTGTACGTTATTTTTATAATATGAGAAAATGTTGACTTTGTTAATACAAGAAAACACAGTTTTAAACTATTCAGCATGACAAAGTGTAGCTGCCTCTTTTAGATTTGTTAAGGCGAATAATGCTATGATGAACTTATGTGCTTTGCGCACAAACATATTCACTATGCAAAACAATTGAGAACTAATTAAAAATAAATGTAATTATTACATTAAAGAAATTAAAGATATTCAGTTTATTAATCATGCTGCTATATTTAATCATTGCATAATACTTGGTAAAGTCTTTACATTTGAAAATCTCCAGTGTTTTTCTTCATATTTTCAATTGAATTATTTCAAGGAAGAAATATGCATGGGGGAAATTATGCTGAACGTTTTATAGTGCCCTATTGCTTGGAGAAGTTATTGCAGCACCTTTTCCATTTATGAAAGTACTAATTTTATTTTGTTTTATTGCTTTCTGAAACACAATTATTTATTTAGCGTGTTTTGTCTTTATTAAATTATGTTTACTATAGGGGTATCATAAAAATGTATAAAAACAAAACATCTCCCTAGCCTGCTCCATGACCCATCCTGAAAAACACAGAGTTATTTTTCAAATCCAGGCATAATACAATAACCTAAAAAATACCATAAGTAGATAATGCACCCTAGAAACATTGTAATATTGAACTAATAAAATCAAAAATCGGGCCGGTAATATTTTCTCAGCACAAGTTCTTAAATTTGCATGAGGTGGGGGCTTTGAGATTAGTCAGGGATAAGCAATATGTTTATTTCTAAGTGGAGGCATCGTCGGGGCACAAACATATAAAAATATGAAATCAAGGCAAAGTAAGAAGTGGCAGAAAGCTTTCCACTCAGACTCAGCGGTGTACAGTATTTTTAAAAAAATAATAAGTAGCCAGTGCATGCCAGAAAAGCAGTTAACTAAACAAAAAATTGGGCAGCATGGTGGCACAGTGGTTAGTACTTCATCCCTCGACTTCCATCCATCCATTTTCCAACCCGCTATATCCTAAGTACAAGGTCATGGGGGTCTGCTGGAGCCAATCCCAGCCAACACAGGGCGCAAGGCAGGAAACAAACCCCAGGCAGGGTGCCAGCCCACCATAGGGCATGCACACACACACACACACCAAGCACACACTAGGTACAATTTAGAATCGCCAATGCACCTAACCTACATGTCTTTGGACTGTGGGAGGTAACCGGAGTAACCGGTGGAAACCCATGCTGACACGGGGAGAACATGCAAACTCCATGCAGGGAAGACCCGGGAAGTGAACCCAGGTCTCCTTACTGTGAGGCAGCAGCGCTACCCACTGCGCCACCGTGCCGCCCGGCCCTCGACTTACTGCATTGAAATCTTAGTTTGAACATTTCCAAAGTCCATGTGGCTTTCCTCCGGTTCCCTCTCCGATCCCAATGACTTTAATTATTTTCACTTGAAAGGTACAGTATGATTATGTAAGCCCACAGTGTCACTTGCCAATAGTTAAATAGATACCTCCACAATGGGATCTTTCTATTGACATGAACATGACTGGAAAATGTATAAGTGACTAAAACACTCACCGTGTTTCTAAGTAGCCCCTTTGACCTCTGCTGCTCCAGTTCTTTAGGTAGATAAAAGGTTGTCATCTCAGTCTCTGTTATTTTCTTTTGTGTTGAAAGGTCCATCTATCTATTCATCAGCTATTAAACCTGCTTAACCCATCTTCGCAGCATCATTTGCAAAGCAGCAATCGGCACTGGATGGGCTGCCAGACCACAGAAGGATTCATTCACACCTATAGGATCAAATTTACAAAAACATACACATCTTTGAGACACATCAGCAGTAGAGTGTTGTACCATGTTAGCCATAGATTGACACACGAGAAGGTAGGGTGAAAAGACACTTTGTATTGGCTAACTAAATAGATTACAAATTGCAAGCTTTCGAGGCCCCTTCTTCAGGCAAGGTGTACTCCTACACTGATACAATGTCATTGGCAAGAATACACAGAGGACCCCATGCTGCTGCTTGTTGATTCGAAGGCCCCAGGATCCAAGCCAGCTTCTCTGTGTGATGACTAGAAGAGAGTCGAGGCTCCGAATTATTTTTTTGCTGGTGACACATGGATATTGTGCAAACTCCACACAACTAGTAACTTGAACCCAGGATTAGAGAGGGGTGAGGCAGCAGCAGCAGCCATCGCTGCACTACCCATTAGAAAGTTTCGTCTTGTCCGTTCTGTTTATTCGGGAAAGGCATAATTATATCATAGAATGTCCAACTGGTATACACAAAATGTGGGATCTTTAATGAATAATAGTGTAAAATGTATATTGAAACTCTTCTTTCACTTCTAAATCACCTGGTCAATGACCTACTAACAGCAGAGTGCCTGAGGCTGAAACAGAAACAATTGCACAGTATTGCTGTAGTTGTAAATCCCCTTTGTTTCCTTATTAGAAGGGGCCGTGTCAGACTACTGGTATAAACATGCCGTAGCAAGCCAGTAGTACCCCTTTTATTGGTATTTTCATTAAGAAAAAGTCCACAAAACCCACAAATTGGCTTGTGCTGAGAGCTAGTCTCTCTGCCTTCTCTGGGGTCAAAACATGACCCCCTGGTTTCATTCTGCCATCTTTATGGGCGCTGGGCCTGGATGGGCGGGACTAACACAGACCTTTGTGGGCGGGGCTATGCCTCCTCTCCTGGCAACTGTTCTGAGCTGTGGAGAAAGCTGGAGATAGTGTTAGCAACAGTGCCCCCTCTCACCTTCAGGTGGCATTTGTTGACTTACCAGAGCCATCCTGCCAATCCTGACAGTACAAATTAAAAAAAAAAAAAGGGCGGTAACTCTATAGGCATCTTTCACATATAAAGGTTTGGTTGAATAAAGCTCTTTCTTTACATAAAGCCCTTCCTACCTCTTTTACACCACAACAGTCTAAAGTTCTCTGGGTAATACCCACCATAATTAAAATAATGTCTTGATGGGATGTAGCAGACTTCTTCAAGTCTCCTTGTCTTTCAATCAGATTACATGTTTGATGACCCAAATGTACATGATGGCTTAGGTGGCATCTTCTTTCAGTGCCTGCCCAGCTCTGACTGATTTCTCAGCTTTTCTGATGGTTCATTTACCTGACACTTGTGTGCAAGGCAGAAAATGAGCTACATAACTGGCACTATACTTAAAAAAAAGATGCTTCAAAATATGATTCCCTACAATTCATACTCTGCAAAGAGACACAGGACAGACATTAAAGTGCAAGGAATTGCAGAACATGTTTACTTCCCAACATGCTTTGTCGACAACAAAAAAACTGAAATTCACTGGCATGCCTTGTGATTCTTTGGAAAGTGGTTAAGCCGACAAGCAGGAAACATATGTGGATTTCCAAACACTTAGACCACATCACAAGCTGGGATCTCTGCTTTCCATTTGTATTTGTCTTCTCTTAATTCTTCAGTCTGCAGGATTTGTCTCAGTCACGCTTCTGGAAAGGTGTTCGGCTCAGCACGGGTAGCACTCTAAATTTTAAAAGGGCTCTTCAGAAGTTTAAGAGTAACGCTTGGCCTCTTTAAATTTTGTGCAAAAATAAATGTTTAATAATAATAATAATAATAATAATACATTTTATTTAATAGGTGCCTTTCTTAGCACTCAAGGTATATTTACAATACAATTAAACAACATTAGTAAAATAAAAACAAGAAAATGGGTGGCATGGTGGCGCAGTGGGTAGTGCTGCTGCCTTGTAGTTAGGAGACCCGGGTTCACTTCCCGGGTCCTCCCTGCATGGAGTTTGCATGTTCTCCCCATGTCTGCGTGGGTTTCCTCCCACAGTCCAAAGACATGTAGCTTAGGTGCATTGGTGATTCTAAATTGTCTCTAGTGTGTGTTTGGTGTCTGGGCCCTGCCCTGTGCCCTGTAATTGGGATATAGCGGGTTGGATAATGGATGAAAAACAAGAAAATGTTAAATCAAAAGCAATATTTATCGCAGATGGACAAAAAGGAGGAACAGAGAGCAGTGATTTCACTGAAGAAATTGCAAATTTGGAAGATAATTGTCTGAAGCAAACCATGAACACATGCGTCTGTTCGTTCAGAATTTTTGTTTCACATTATAAAGTGGTTGATTTTGTGTATACTGATTTTTAAAAAACCACAGTTAAGCATATTTGACACCCAGAATTGGTGGCATGAATGTTTAGTTGCCTCATAACTCCAGAGTGAGTATTTGGCTGCTCATCAGGGCTGCGTTCTCCTCATTTTATGTAGTCTTTCCTCAGACACTCCTGTTGCCCCAAAACCAATGGACATTAATGGTTAAAACTATCTGGGTACATACACTTATACACATAGGTTTATGGCCAAAAGTACGTGGACATCTCTCCATATTATTGAGTTCTAGCATTTTAGCCTCCTCCATTGTTAACAAGTGGATATAATCAGGAAGAAACATGCAATCTCCATTGACAAACATTGGCAATAGAATGTCGTACTGAAGAGCTCAGTGACTTTAATCATGGCATTGTCATAGCATGCCACCTTGGCCACAAGTCAGTAGTGTATGTGAAATTTCTCTTCTTCTTGATCTGCTCTGGTCAGCTGTAAGTGCTATCATTGTGACGTGGAAGCTTGTTGGAGCATCGACAGCTCATCCATTGAACTTAATTCCTTTTTACAGCCTACAGTTTGAACACTATGAAAGTCTCATCTCATGATCATCACATAGAAACACATGCAGACTGTGAAATGAGAAAGCATGGCAGTTTATTGTATTTGATGAAGCAGAAGCAGCACCAGAGCGGCTCTTTCAAAGTAGTGACCCATGACCTCAAGTGTGACCACTCCAGCAGATCTTCTCAGTATTCAACCTCTCCATCCATTTCCTGAACTCCCATATTTCAATGTTAGGGTCAATGGGAGCTGCAGACCATCATGGATGCACTAGGCACAAGTTAAGAAACAAACTAGGAGGGACCATCAGTCTATCACAGGGTCAAATCACTGGCATCCTCTACTATCTGAGTTCAATTACATATACAATACAATTTATTTTGTATAGCCCAAAATCACACAAGAAGTGCCACAATGGGCTTTAACAGGCCTTGCCTCTTGACAGCTCCGAACCTTGACTCTCAAAGAAGACAAGGAAAAACTCCCAAAAAAAACTAGTAGGTAAAAAATGGAAGAAACCTTGGGAAAGGCAGTTCAAAGAGAGACCCCTTTCCAGGTAGGCTGGGTATGGAGTGGATGTCAGAAAAAGGGGGTAAATATAATGCAATACAAAGAACACAACACAAGTAATCCTCAATACAATGCAACAGTGCAATAGAAATATAACAAGTACAGAGCAGAATTCAACAGTAGATGATATCACATAATATGGCTTCATCAAATACCAAACTCTACTAATCAATGACGGTTTCAACCTCACAATGCACTTCATGGAGCAAACACAATTATAATGTAGCATCATCATTACAACAAAAAGTGAAACAGCAGTTCCTGAAGATACAAGAATGAAGTAATGGCAAAAACAAGGAGGAGCATGGGAAATGAGAACAAAAACGAGCAGGGCTTACTCACACGCCAAGCGAATTAAGACTAAGTGACTAATCTAAGCTTTAGTGTATGAGAGGAGAACGGGAGTCCCACATAGTCATGGAGGGAATCTGCAAACATCTAATTATTGTGGCACATATCTGTAGCCCCCGCCAAATATTTCATCATCTAAATGAAGTTTTTGTAATCTGTAATTCGACCAAAAACACACATACACACGTTTCTCTGTATCCTTAGAGCTGTTTTTTTTTTTTGTTTTATGGTCACTAGGGTCTTGCTTTTCTAGATCACCTTCCTCACCGGTTCATATATATGGGATGTATTTTGATTTCATTGGTTAGAAATGAACTTTGATTAAAGTCTGGGCACTCTTGTCAAAGAAATGCATCATGAAAACCACACGCATGTCCCGTGACACAAAATGTTTGGCATTATTGTTCTGCCCGAAATGGAGACCCATATTTAGAGGCTACATACTGCACTGTACTATGATCACCTACACCACGAGCTGTCTTGCTGTTGCACTCTGTGAGGCACTGTAAATATCTGGATTGGCTTACACAAATGCACACCGTTGAAGGATGTGTCCAGAGTTCATCCACTCAGATTGACCAGTGTCTGGCACATCAGGTCATGTTGAATTATGGAGCATGTGGACTGTAGAAGAGATGAGAATATGCATCTTGTAAGGAGCAAGGCCTGGTGACAGCAGTTAATACACATTATATCCTCCATAATGCCAAAGTAGCAGCTTCATCCTAGTCCACGTCAGGAGGATCTACTGTACAGTAGTGGTCAAACAAGCATCAAAAGGATTTGAAATGGCCACCGAATATTACAGGAGGCCCTTCACCATGTGCTTCTTGGTAGTAAGAATACTTCAGTGCTATGTGGAGGTCGCTGGAAAGAATGGAAAGACTAACAGATGGTTATCATTTAGACATTGCATGAGCTGTCTGGAAACAATTTGCTCAAGAATTTAGACATTAATGGTAAATTTGAGGTAGGATAAAATTTAAACAAAGCCTGATGTTAAGAACGATTTTCTTGTATGGAAGAGGGCAGCAGTGACTTGGGCAGTGGGCCATACGATCTGTAAAACTGCTAGTGCTTTTCTCATTGTATTCAACTGCTAGCTGTGCTACCTGCCTAAGTTGGGTTGAAATCTAAGAACTTGTAGACCTCACTGTTAACGCTTGCAGCGCACCATGCAATGCTTACATCTCTGTTATATGCCATTTGGTATGGGATTTCTTAAAAGCAGTGTTAATGTTAATGGCATCTGTTAGAATAACAAATGTAATGTATTTTATTACTAAAAATGTTTGTAATGTGCCATTTTTGGAATAACAGAGATACTCAGACACTTTTCCATGTATTAAGATGGTCTGAATTTACATCAGCCAATAAAGACAGATCCACCAAGCACTTCACAGTACATTCATTCATTCATATCCTCTGTGATATGACAGCAAAGCCCCTGCTTTCTGAGTACACCTACTGCTATGTAAGCCTCCACTCATGGGATCTGAGTGTGCTAATTGCAGGACCAGTTCACGCATAAGGGTCCAGTTTAGAGTCATTAGTTAACTTACCATACGTGGCTTAGGTGTGGGGGTGGAAAATGGGATATTCAAAGAAGGAGGTGTGTGGTGATATGACTCAGAAACGCATGGCTCATGATGTTGAAAGCAACTAGAGCAACAGCTGGGGAGAAAAGAAAACATGCAAACATGGGTTTAACTAACTCATTTAAAATACATGTTTGATTATTTCAGTAAACTCTTCTAGAAAGGGGTTAATGAAGGAATGTAGCAGCAATACCACTATAGGCTGACACTGCGTACCTATACGAGTGCTTTTATTAGAAAGAAAAGAATGATGGCATGCTTTTAACAACAAATAAACACATGCAGTACACTTTTATTTGATTAAGGATTAATACGTATTTATTATTTTGAAAAATGGATTGAAATTAACCCATAACTCTTGTAAGTGTTTTTAAGGCTTAGTCAACTCCAGAAACACCCTCTTTTAAAAAATTGTAACTTACATAAAATTTACTCTTTATTTTAAAAATTTCTCAACAGAAATTTATATCTAGCCTACCTAATCTTTGTGGCTTTGAGGCTAGGGATCTGCGCCGGCAATCAGAAGGTTGAATTACCTAAATACCAGAAGCGATTCTGCTTCATTGGACCCTTGAGCAAGGCCTTTAATCTTAAAGTGCTCTGTCCTGGGTACGGCATTAACCTGCATCCACCCCTGCAAGCAGGGCCTCCAACTTACAGAGAAAACTTAGGGATTGGTGGCAGGATTGGCACTCCGGCCACTGTAAAAAACCTCACTCACACTGTTCCACTCCATTTGAACTAGTGTGGTTCTGAGGTTGTCACCCATTGTACTGCTGCACTAGGCTCCTAATATGGGATCCTGAGGTGGTTTGCAGTGTGGTGGCTGCGGCAACACGCTGTATCAGTGCATGCTCCCGACGTCTATGTAATCTTTCAAATGTAAAAGCAGGCCTGTTAAACCCTTTCGGGTCTGTCTCAGCTCAGTCATCTGTAACTCTTGAAGCTGCACTAAGATGACGCTCTTGGTCCACGTGGTTATGTGGTGTCGACAGAAGCTTTAGATAGAGGTCTACATTCCTGGGGACGTGGACAAGGGCGATTAGACTTTATACCTGTGGTTGGGAGGGTAGATGAAGCTCTGAGAAAATTGCTCAAATATTAACAAAACATTAAACATGTTAATTTTTTAGAGTCACAACCATACTGCTAAATATGTACATCATAATACCAATTTAAATATCCTAACATAAAGTTACAATATAACCAAACTTTGAAATTACAACAAAGTACAGAAGGACCGTTAGCAATATTGAAATGAGAGAAAATGTGTTTAATTTAGTTTGTGGCAAAATAAACACTTTCTTATTTTTAAGCAAGTTAGGAAATGTACACATGGCATAACATTTGGGGTGTTCTGGGATTGGGGTATCTGTTTTAGAACACTTGCAATTTAGGTGGATTGACGATGATAAATTGAGTATGTGTGCGTGCGTGCGTGCATGTGAGTTCACTCTTTGATGGGCTAACATCCGGTCCAGGGATTGTTCCTGCCTTGAGCCTATTTCTTGCTGCGATAGGCTCCATCTCCATCTAGGTGTTTTTAGGAAGTAGCCCTGAGGTTGTAGCCTTTGCAGTGCAGGATATGGCATTTTTTAACAGGTTGCTGCCCCCAGACGTTTATTCTCATCTGAGAATCGGTCTGGCCCCGCAAGACTGCTCTATAACTGCCTCTATTTGTGTGTTTATTTTACAGCCTAGAATTGCTGAAGAAAGCCTGACATATGCAGAACTGGAGCTCGTGAAGCCACAACCAGAGACCAAAGCAGCTTGCACAGGCACAGTGTACGCACAGATCCTGTTTGAAGAGAGGCAGCTTTGAACAATGATATACTGAGTTTCTATTTAAACTATGTTTTCTTTATTTATAAAATATATTTTAGTATTTTTTTACATTGATTATAGATTTGACAGCTTTTTCTTTAAATTTTTTTCTCCGGTTGGAAAGCAAATTTTCAAAGTTCGCTCACTCCATTGTTTTTGGTTATTAGTACGTTATTTTATAATATAAACAGGACCAGAGACACCGACTCTGTCTGCTAAAACATCATTCATTTTTGAGGATTTTGAAATCATCATTCCTTCATTATTGAACCCTGCTCATGGGTAGTGGGACCAGGACCCTCTCCAGACAGATCAGACGCAGGACATGGAGTGGTCGTGAACAAAGTGCCAATCCAGCACAGGGTCCACTCATGCCACATGGACATCATATAAATGATCAAATTGATCTGCTCGTCTTTGGAACATTGCAGGACAAAAAAAAAAAAAAATAGAGTGAGTGCATGGAGAAAAAGCCATGGAGTGAACAGAGCAAATTCACAAAGGATTTCAAAACTGCAGATTTTTATTCCAAATTGAACTACATGGACTGAGTGAAGTTTGGGAATTTGCTCTTCAGTGAGGCAGATAACCAGTCGAAGACTCGTAAATGAAGTTAATCAGTTTAAAAACTTTGAGTAGTGCTTCGGTTTTGTTTGAGGTTCTGACCGGTGACACTAACACAATTCAAGGCCGCTGTAATTTCATTGGTATGTTTTGCTTTGTGACAACAAACCATTTTTATGTTATTAAAACAAACTTTAATGGTTTAACAAACACTACACATACATTAGGTATGTTTATAATAAATGACAAACACATTGGTGTACAGCTTTTTGCCGGGCAAAGGAAATTTAATAGATTTCTAAGTATTATGACAAGATGAAGATGTAAATAAATGAGCAAACTTTTAGGCATGAACTGTTAGGACGTGTAGATAGCTTAATAAACTAAGCCGAACTTTCAGTTAAACCTCATAATGTTAATTGCATGCTTTAGTAATATCAGTGTAAAATACTCATTGTACTTCACTGAGGTCTCAGATAATAAGGTATTCTTGATTGGAAAGACAATCATATTAAGAGGGAAGTTAAAATGAAATTTTAAATAAAGAAAAGCTGCATAACAAGATCAGACCCTCTTCTTGTGAACCTTTACTTTGATGAAACAAAAAGCTCTGTACTTTGTTACAATTTTAACAGCCTCATGAAATATAAGCCTTTGAAGGTTTCCTTTCTGTTAGCATACATAACAGATCTTTAAGAGAATACAAGTGACTTATGAGTTGATAGCACTGAGCTGATAAATATGGACTTACTGTTGTGGGCGATAAAACGGAATTTGTTGAGTTAACCTGATAATCAGCTAGTCAAAGATGCAAGAAAATTAAGGAGGGTGGGTTTATAAGATCAACTCTAGGAAACTTTTTGTCAAACCAAAGGTCACTGAAACTAATTACTGAATCATGAAGGGAATGAAGAAACCTTTACAGTTTTAAAAAATATTGAAAGTGTTTAACACTATAATTACCTGAGCCTATGAAAAAACTCGTAGATTGTCCCACCTTAAATCGCTTCTCACCTCTCCGGCAGCATCTTTTGTCCTTTAAATGTGTTGATAAACAGCAAACAGCAAGCAGTCTTCTATCACATCCCCCACCAGCGCGCAGTTTTCTCAGCTCAAGTCTGTTTAACTGCGTGTCAGTTGCTTGGAGTTGTATAGAGTGAGAAGTCAAGCAAAATCACACCTTTTATAAATACTATATCGTTATTTGAAACACTTGCATTTCATGTGTGTTCCGTGTCTACAACGATCTATGTCAGGGGTGCCCACACTTTTTCGGCTTGTGAGCTACTTTTAAAATGATCAGGTCAAAATAATCTACCTACATTAAAAATGATATATATATAAAATATAAAAATATATAAAAACATTTTTCATGTTTTAGTAATAATTGACAAAATGTAGACATGAAGTTTATAATGTGTGAAGCCTGAAGTCCAAATGTCAAAGAAACACTTTCACAAAAGGTACAAATATAACAGAACAAGTGCGCTTTTATTCAAAAATGTTACTAAAATATGAAAAAAGTTTCTTTTTTAACAATGTGTTTACATAAATTGGGGTGCCCAATGCGTCGATCACGATCGACCGATAGATCGGAAAGGTAGTGCAGGTAATTGCGTTGCATTCAAAAAAGTTAATTTTAAATGTTAGTCTATCATATATCCTCCCTATGGTATTTGCCACTTGATTGACATACAGGACGGCCTGTCTGAGATCTCTTTTCTTCTAACACACTGGTCATCCCGCACGCACGATCAAACGCGCGAGCTTCTGCAAAACTCTGGCTATCTAAGTGATCTAGTTAGCCTTCCAATTTATATCGACTAAAGAAGGGATTTAAAAAAAAAATTTGTTTATGGGCTTGATGTGGAATTGGAAGAGGATTTTTTTCTCTCACTTTGTGACAATTGAAGTGCATTTGTCTGATCTGTCAATCTATCATTGCTATTTCAAAGAAGGAAAATGTGAAAAAGCAGTTTTGAACTGTTCATAAAAACTTCGAAACTGACTTCCTTCCGAAAAGCGATCAGAGAAAGAGAAAGGAGAGGGAACTAAAATTGCAGTTGAGACGCAATGGAAGGCATGTGCGCAACTTGACAGCATACGCTACAGAGCAGATTGAAAATTGTCTGTCAGACTTTATCTAATGGAAAAAAGTAACAATTCGAGTGTTGCCCAATGTAGCGGAGTAAGAGTAGCGTTTCTTCTTCACAAATGTGCTCAAGTAAAAGTAAAAAGTATGGTGTACCCATACATTTGTCATTATCTTAGAAGTACAATCTTTTTAAAAAGTTACTCAAGTAAATGTAATGGGGTAAATGTAACTCGTTACTACCCACCTCTGATACTTAGCATATATATATATATATATAATTCACTAAGGGCACGCAAGACACTGAGGGCACGCAAGACAGTGAGCACAAGCAAGACAGAGCCCCGCCCGCCAACTCTAAGACCATGGGATACTCTCAACAGAGCCCCGCCCGCCAACTCTAACTAAGGACAAGCAAGACAGAGAGCACACGCAAGACAGAGAGCTACACCCGCCAAAGTCCACCCGCCAACTCTAACTAAGGTCAAACAAGACAGAGAGCCACGCCCGCCATCTCTAATCTTACTTCCACGTCCACCGTCGCTCTCAATCAAACAGCAATAATTAGCAAACAAACAAAGATAAAAGGCAGTAACAGTGCAAAATTCACAATTGGTATGCCAGTTTGAAAAGATAAGTTTTATGGGTAGTTTTAAAATGTGTTATTGAATCGAGCTGATGTATATGAGAGAGAAGAGAATTCCCGAGATGAAGAGCACTATGAGAGACGTTCGAGCTCCCATAGCACAGAGTTTGATGTGTGGTACAGAAAGTACAGCTGCAGATGAGGATCTGAATGAGCGAGACGAGTGTCAGTCTGTAGGAGATCAGTGATGCTGTGGAGAGCTTTAAATGTTAAGAGCGGTATTTAGTATTGTATTCTGTAGTTAACAGGGAACCAGTGAAGTTAAGAGAGAATAGATGTAGTATGTTCACTGGATTTAGAACAGCAGGTTATTATCCTGGCAGCAGAATTTTGAATAAATTGTAAGCGATGGATACGTTTTTGTGGGATGACAGATAGAATACCATTACAGTTATTTATACGTGAGGTGACTAGGGCATTAACCAATACTTTAGTACTGTGATGCGTAAGAACAGGACAAAGTCTAGAAATGTTTCGGAAATGGAAGAAGGCAGTCCAAGAAATGTTACTTATACGGAAGGAATTATTTAATAATAATAATTATTATTATTTAATAATAATAATTATTAGTGTATAAATGGATATAAATAATTTCATGTAAACGATTTGCCAAAATCTGTTGTATGTAGACGATACTGTTTAAACGTTATTGTTTTTCATCAGAAAACCTGGTTTCCACGTCTACCTATATTAGTTTAAATGGCACTTTTACCACTCGCAGAAGGACGGACGCGCTGACTTACCGTGTCGACTGGGCAACACAGTGAATGCGGCATCTGTCTATATATGTCTATGTTTTCCATAGCCTTCTACATGAAGGTACTCTCTCGACCATTGGCGTTGGTTTTGCTCCTTGCTATTTTCGTTATACTGCAACGGTGGTTTCCTAAGCTTTTGTTATACTGAATTCCTTTCTCACCATTTTCCGTTCCTAATCTTACACCGCTAGTATATATATAATTGTTAATGTAGGTAGATCATTTTGGCCTGATCATTTTAAAAGTAGCTCGCAAGCCGAAAAAGTGTGGGCACCCCTGACATAGATCGTTGTAGACACGGAACACACATGAAATGCAAATATGATATAGTATTTACAAAAGGTGTGATTTTGCTTGACTTCTCACTCTATACAACTCTAAGCAACTTAAGCTGAGAAAACTGTGCGCTGGTGGGGGATATGATAGCAGACTGCTTGGTGCTTGCTGCTTATCAACACATTTAAAGGACAAAAGACGCTGACGGAGAGGTGAAAAACGATTTAAGGTGGGATGGATCTATGAGTTTTTTTGTAGGCTATGGTAATTCTAGTGTTAAAAAAGATTTGACCTACTAATTGAATTAGGCCTCTTTAGTACTTACATGGGAACCTAATTCAGGTCTTCAAAATTCTCAAAAGTGGTTGATGAGAATTCTGTCAATTATACAGTAGTGAGACCAGCTTTGTTATATGGGTTGGAGACGGTGGCACTGTCCAGAAAGCAGGAGACAGAGCTGGAGGTAGCAGAGTTAAAGATGCTAAGATTTGCATTGGGTGTGACAAGAATGGATAGGATTAGAAATGAGTACATTAGAGGGTCAGCTCAGGTTGGATGGTTGGGAGACAAAGTCAGAGAGGTGAGATTGCGTTGGTTTGGACATGTGCAGAGGAGGGATGCTGGGTATATTAAAGATAGAGCTGCCACACAAGATGAAAAGAGGTAGGTCTAAGAGAAGGTTTTTGGATGTGGTGAGAGAGGACATGCAGGTGTCGAGTGTAACAGAGCAGGACAGGAGGATATGGAACAAAATGATCTGCTGTGGCAACCCCTAACGGGAGCAGCTGAAAGAAGAAGTAGAAGATACAGTAAACCACATACTGAAGAACACTGTTGGGAAAGTGCTTCCAAGAAGCAAGAATCTGGAAAGCAGGAAGTTAAGAAGACAAAATAAAAACCTTTCATAAGTATCTGGATTACTGTATGCTACTAATTGGCCAAGTGAGCTTGATGGACTGAATGGTTCTCCTCCTCCTCCACATCTTTGTAAAATGTTGTGTGATTTGTATCACCTGGCCACTGTGACACAGCTGGCATCATGTGAAGGCTATACATGCAAAACATCATTACTGTAGATGGGGTACATGGATTATGGTCTTTCAAGGGAGCAGAGGCTGAATGTGGTCACATTAGTTGAGGTAGGGGTATAGTCATGGCCAAAAGATTTGAGAATGACACAAGTATTGGTTTACACAAAGCTTGCTGCTTCAGTGTTTTTAGATCTTTCTGTCAGATGTTTCTATGGTATACTGAAGTATAATTACAAGCATTTCATAAGTTTCAAAGGCTTTTATTGACAATTACATTATGTTTATACAAAGAGTCAATATTTGCAGTATTGGCCTTTCTTTTCCAAGACCTCTGCAATTCACCCTGGCATGCTGTCAATCAACTTCTGGGCCAAATCCTGACTGATGGCAGCACATTGTTGTATACTAAATGCTTGGAGTTTGTCAGAATTTGAGGGTTTGTCCACCCGCCTCTTGAGGATTGACCACAAGTTCTCAATGGGATTAAGGTATGATTAGTTTCCTGGCCATGGACCCAACATTTCAATGTTTTGTTCCCCAAGCCACTTAGTTATAACTTTTGGCTTCTGGCACGGTGCTCCATCATCCTGGTAAAGTCATTGCTCGTCACCAAACTGATTTTGGATGGTTTGTAGAAGTTGCTCTCGGAGGATGTTTGGGTACCATACTTTATTCATGGCTGTGTTCTTAGGCAAAATTGTAAGTGAGCCCACTTCCTTGGCTGAGAAGCAACCCCACACATGAATGGTCTCAGCATACTTTACTGTTGGCAGGACACAGGACTGATGGTAGCGCTCATTTTTTCTTCTCTGGACAATCTTTTTTCCGGATGCCCCAAACAATAGGAAAAGGGATTCATCAGAGAAAATTATTTTACCCCAGCCATCCTCAGCACTCCAATCCCTGTACCATTTGCAGAATATATGTCTGTCCCTTATGTTTTTCTTGGAGAGAAGCAGTTTCCTTTACTGCCCTTCTTGACACCAGGCCATTCTCTAAAAGTCTCCAAAGTTCTGTGAAAACCAATACTTGTGTCATTCTCAAAACTTTTGACCAATTCTGTAGACTGGACAGCCCAAGCAAATGCACAGATCACTGCCTCCAAGTCCACACCTCACTAACCCAGGCAAAGTTTTCATCTCATTTATGAATGTTCCTGCATGTTTCTTGCTCTTTCAGGTGCCACTGTTTCTGCTTCAAAGTGCCCAAAAGCCAACATCCTAACCCAAGGCTGGTCAAGAATCAAGAATCAATGTGTGTTAATAGTGCAAAATTAAAACATCAAACCGTTTTTTTTCCATTGAATTATTAGCACATTGCATGACAATGTAATATAAGCACTTTTTACTTTGTTTTTATCTCCTTTTCAAATAACATGCAGTAATTAACTGACCGTATTGATTAGTGTCCCTGTTTCAGGCTCAAAAGGATGGCAAGCTGGTCACCAATTAATAGAAATAAACACTTGGTGTTTGATGGAAGAACTTAAAGGAGTCTTCTGCTTTATTTTGTATGTTTGGAACTGGTGTGTTTCATTTAATGACCAACAAAACAGTAATGTAAAAGTTATGCAGAAATGATATTCCACAGAGTGTTTAAAAACAACAAGAGGAAAAGAAAATGAAACAGGAAGACATGGCTTTTTAGTTCATAATAAGATTACAGCATTGGATGTCCGCTTTGCATTTGACATTAAAGGGTGAGGTAAGAGGCCAAGCTAAATAAGAAACAATAAATGACTGTTTATTTTATGCATCTAAATCTAATTTACACAAATACTTCACAGAGGAAATTCATTTCTGTTATGACTACTTCAGAGTACATACTGAAAAAAATGGATTGATTCCTATTTATCTAAATATGAGCATTATGTAATCATGTGATTCCATTGGCAAATTAACATATGGCTAGTTCTTTTTTGGCATCCATTTTTTCACCTCCTTCTTAGTTTCTAACTTCCTAAATCTTCATTAATTAAATTGACAAAGTACCTACTTACCCAATGATTCCATAAAACTCACCCTAAAACATCCTGTCCTGTGAAAAAGGATCTCTGAATGAGCACAGCAGCTTCTGATAACACAGACATGACCACTGTAAATGCACAATTTGTATACATAACGTTATTAAAATTGGAACAGCTTGTTGTTAAACATGAGGAGACTCCATCTGCCAAACATCCAGGGATGAGTTTGGTGCTGTCAAACGGGATTGGATAAAGGTCATGGAAGCTCACGGGACTGCGGAAAGTTGATGTGACTTTGGGCCAAGATGATAAGAAGATCTGGTAATGGGAAGATCATATTGCATTCTTATTAATGACAATGGAAAGGGTGACAATGCTATTCAAATTCTGAATTAAATATGGCCAGCTATGGTATATTTCATTCCTTGGATGGCTTACAACAAATGGGATATTGCAGGATTTGCTCTTCTAATTAGAATAAATCTCAACGAGACTGTTAAAATTAAATGTTTTTAATTATATTCACTGGGAAGTATGGATATTTCACAATTTGTCCTATAAAGGTTTAATTTTTTCCAGATATCACCTTTCATAGCAGGTAAACTATAAAAGGAGTCTAAGATGCTGGGTTACAACCATTCTTCTTCTTTCCTAATTGCCTTAGACTGATTCATGGCTCAGGGAAAGTTAACAGGCCATTGACAACACTCAAGAGAGCAGAACTTTTCTTCTATAATAAACAGCTTTGTTTTCGACGTCCCGTAAGTCACTGTGCCCAAGAAGCCATCAGTCTAGATAAACAGTGTAGAAACAGTAGTCTAGTGACTGCTGATCGCCTTTTCTGGTTAACTGTTGCTGGTGCATCACATTTTCCCTAATAAACTTAAAAAAACACAAGGAAATCTTAATAGACTTCTGGTGTTGTTGAAAAATCATTAATAACTCTCTTTCTATTGGGAAGGACTGCAGAAATTCCTGTTGCTGACAGGTCACCAGATTAAATGCTGGATCACAAATGTTACTATAAGGCAGTCTGTCCTGGAACTGCGTAAATTTGGGGTTGTTATTAGATTCTTTGTTTTATTTGATGTTTTTATTCATTTTAGTTCCTGTTTGGGGCGGCACGGTGGCGCAATGGTAGCACTGCTGCCTCGCAGTTAGGAGACCCGGGTTTGCTTCCTGGGTCCTCCCTGTGTGGAGTTTGCATGTTTTCCCCATGTCTGCGTGGGCTTCCTCTGGGTGCTCCGGTTTCCTCCCACAGTCCAAAGTCATGCAGGTTAGGTGCATTGGCGATCCTAAATTGTCCCTAGTGTGTGCTTGGTGTGTGTGTGTCCTGTGGTGGGCTGGCGCCCTGCCCAGGGTTTGTTTCCTGCCTTGCGCCCTCCAGCAGACCCTCGTTACCCTTTAGTTAAGATAATTATGTTTATGTTGTTTATGTTTAAGCAATTATTGCAGTGCAGTCAGGCAATGCAGTGGTGAGTGCTTTGCC
Organism: Polypterus senegalus; assembly: GCF_016835505.1. Classification (NCBI taxonomy): domain Eukaryota; kingdom Metazoa; phylum Chordata; class Cladistia; order Polypteriformes; family Polypteridae; genus Polypterus; species Polypterus senegalus. The sequence continues at coordinate 270,112,073 of NC_053154.1, forward strand.
ACCATTAATTTAGATTTAATTCCATTACTGATTAAGGTTCATAAGAGCTGTGTTTTGTTGATGGATTCTGGGGTTTTTGGGGTGAGTTTGTGGTGTAGCCCTTTTGGTTTGCTGCATAATATGTGTAATGGAGGATGGAGTCTACTTTGGAATGATTCTTTAATTTCTACCTTATCTTCATTGTTAAGCTCTCTGTAGCTTCTTCCATCATCTGGGGCCTTGATTGAAACTTAAACAGTCACATGTCCTTGATTATGTCATGTGTTATCATGATATCTCCCACTACTTATCCTTTACCTAGGGGTAAGTGTACTCATCAGGTTTGCTACCAGGTTGGTCTACTGTTGCACCTCAAGATTAACACACACATACATAGATATACGTATACACACAGAAACTCAACAGTGCCCTATGAATGACACACACACACACACAGCTGGTTAATTTCTAGCACTTTAAACCGCACAAGTGCCTTATGAATAACACAACTTGTCACTCTCTGAGCACTTCAAGAGATTTGAATGCACGCTGACCCTAACCACAACAGTGCCCCATGAATGACACACACAGCTGGTTAACCTCTATCACTTTAAACCACATAAGTGCCTTAGGAATAACACAGCCTGTCACTCTTCTGGCACTTCAAGAGACTTACTTATTGTCGGCACAAACAACATACAATGTTTTAAATAAATATCAAACGTAAATTTTACCTTAGTCAAACATATTCAAACATACAAAGGCTCAACATCCTTGGCTATAGGCTATTTATCAACCAAGAATGCCTTACTTTACATACTGTTCACTACTATTGGGTGGAGCTCACACCCTGTGTCCTTAATAAACCTTGAAGCACAGAGCGTATGGCAAACTCCCTGCTGCTCTAGGTACTCTTAGAAACATATCTGCTTTATCACTTCTGTCACTCTAGACATAAAGACAAAGCAGAGTGGTATTTACTACATGAATAATAATACCAAATAGAACAAAGAATAATAGAAAATAAGATTGATAGTAAAGTCTGGATATATATAGTCTTTAGAAAAAGCTTACGAAAAAGTAAAGATGTCAAGGATGAATGTCACAGGTGGCTTGTGATCTAGTATTCGAAGCTGTTCATGAAATGCTTTGCTGACGATCAGATGAAAAATAGCCACTCTTTGCTGGTGCCCTCTCCTGACGTTGCTCTGTTCCCTTCTGATGTCTCTCCATTCCCTTTGTTTAGTCCATTATATTTATTTTAAAATTCTATGGGAGTTTTGCAAGATGTGATTGTTACATGCACCTGATTGGCTGGCTGTTCAATATGATAAATGAATTTGCTTAAACTCTTTCATCAGTTTGAGTATATCTATTTTCCCAAACAATACAGTTTTTATGTTTTTACAATCTCCTGTCTCAAGTTGCAAATCAATTTAGCCCTGGTGCCCTTCCCTTCACAGGCGATAAAATCATTAATACAGCTTGAGGCATCTCTTGAATTCCTGCTTAGATCAAACAAATGGTACTGCGATTCAGGAAAACAGATTGCTTTTGAAGGTAACTGTCCATGTACGTGACCGGTGTTTAAGTGCGTCTGTTGTTTTGTCTTACGCAAAATATAATGAAAATATAAACCAAAATTTACAGATTTTGCACACCACAGTATGTCAATGTTACTTTCCTTCAGTAAACCTGGCTGATGACTGAAGGTGTGTCCTCAAAAAGAAAACCAGTGTTGCTTTGTCTCTACCTCAAGAAGGTGTCATGTGGCTGTGCTTTTATGACATAGCACGATCTGTGGAGTACAAGTCCAAGGAGGTTATGCTCAACCTTTATAATGCACTGGTGAGGCCTCATCTTGAGTACTGTGTGCAGTTTTGGTCTCCAGGCTACAAAAAGGACATAGCAGCACTTGAAAAGGTCCAGAGAAGAGCGACTAGGCTGATTCCAGGTCTACAGGGGTTGAATTATGAGGAAAGATTAAAAGAGCTGAGCCTTTACAGTTTAAGCAAAAGAAGATTAAGAGGTGACATGATTGAAGTGTTTAAAATTATGAAGGGAATTAGTACAGTGGATCGAGACTTGTATTTTAAAATGAGCTCATCAAGAGCACGGGGACACAGTTGGAAACTTGTTAAGGGTAAATTTCGCACAAACATTAGGAAGTTTTTCTTTACACAAAGAACGATAGACACTTGGAATAAGCTACCAAGTAGTGTGGTAGACAGTAAGACGTTAGGGACTTTCAAAACTCGACTTGATGTTTTCTTGGAGGAAACAAGTGGATAGGACTGGCGAGCTTTGTTGGGCTGAATGGCCTGTTCTCGTCTAGATTGTTCTAATTCTAATTGTTCTAATTCTAAACTTCAAACCAAATCTTTACAACAGGCTTAAAACATTCTCTCTCGTTTTGCTACTTACTAGCTCAAGTAGATGGCAGAAAACTTGATATTTATACCCTCATCCCATGCTAGTCAACATTTTTGCCATTTTTAATTAAGTGAACAAACATCTCATTACTGGCATGAACACCAACTTCATACATGAACCCTCTATTACCAGATTCTTCTCTTCTTCTTCTTCAGTGTACCCCACATTCTACTTATTTACTGTGTTAGTTTGTCTCTGTCCAACTACCTACTTTAAGCTGTGCTTTTGTTCTTAAATGAGGCAAAGTTCATTAATTGGACAACAGTTGTAAATGTCCAATTTGTGCAGTATGGGTAAAGTGCATAAAGTAATTGTTTATGGACTTCTTTTCAGATTTACTGCCTTCAAATGCTGATAATGACATTCTGAATGTATGATGACTGCACAGAAGAGAGCTATCTTTACAAGATCTTTACAGTTTTAGCATCAGGAGATGGGGAGTCAGGAACAACAGTAGATCTACTATGAAACTAATGGCCCCAGAAGCAACTTTAGTCCACATTGCTTAAAAATTTGGGGTGTCTACTGTATGAGAAGGTTTTTGTAAATAATAATATTGTGTAATTGGTTATTAAAGTATAAAAAAAAAAAAAAATTGTGGTGATCTATCATGAAGCAACTCCATTGTATAAGATAACAGTGGCTAAGCAAACCTCACTGCTGGTTGCAAAGGAGTCCCCATAACAGTTCAAGCATCAGTGCTCCATAAATGTAGGTCCACTACTGGTCAGGAAAACCAAGCATAAACAGAACTCCAAATGTGAGGCAAAATCAGGTTCAGAAAAGACGTGGGGGGTGTCAAAAGCCAAGGGAATAATATGTAATTTAAACCAAAATGAGAGACAAGAATTAAAGTCAAAGACCAAATGACATCAAAATAAGGAGATCTAGCTAGATTAAAAGAAGTCACATGCTGAGTTTTTTGATCGATATCCACAAACCCGGACAACCCAGAAATTTGTGACTCTAACCATTAGCAGGTTGTGGAAATGGCATCACGCATCACACACACTTAGATCTTCTGGTCAGCTGTCACTTGTTGTCCCTCGTACCAAGTGTAAAACTAAGGGGGACAGGGCTTTTGCAGCTGCTGCTCCTCGCCTGTGGAACTCTTTACCTCGTCACATAAATGAGTTGTCTACAATTGAACTGTTCAAAACAAGATTAAAAACTCATTTCTATTCACTTGCATTCCGTGACCTTCAGTAATACTGATGGTTTCCTCATTGTGATTATATAACATTACTTCTATTCATTATTTATTTATTTTCATATATTTTATTTCTATTTATGTTATTTGTTTGTTTTCTTTTATTCTGTTATTGTAAAACACTTTAGCCACAGCATTCCTATGTTGTTCTAAATGTGCTATATAAATAAATTGACAGTGTGATAGTGTGACATCCAGTCATCTTGTCTAGCTACAGTCTGGCAACCATACAAGAGAAAGGCACAAAAACAAATTGGTGTTGCAGGAGAGCATTTTCAGAATGAAACATTATCAAAGATGCATCAAAATGAAAAATCATTGAATTCCTTGAAAGGAATAAAAAAAAAAAACAACTTATTGATATTTTGAGGCCAAGAAACATCAAACCATGATGAGATGTTGCTGCTGGATAACAAAAGCCCACCTACTCCATGACAATGGAGCCTTCGATTAGAGATTTGTTTTTGATCCTATTGTGCATCTCATTTGTCCAATCCATGATATTCTTTCTGAAGGCACTCAGCTCTCTCACAGGAATGTCACATTTTCGTCATGAAACTAACAGCTAAATGTGGCAGCTCTATCAAATGATAATCTGAAAATAATCTAACTTCACGCGACCTTTGGTTGTTTTTTTCCAATATAATTATGCTGCTTCATATGGTGAACAGCACCAAGACCTCTAGAAGTGAAATTATTAGGATGTTAAATCACACACAATGCCAAACCTACACAGTCCGTCAGTTAATGTAACATTTTTTTTTACACAAATGTAAAATATTATAACCATATTACTGCCCCTTTAAGCAGAAAGGCAGACAGAAACTGCAACTAGTTGGAATCCAAAGCCAGCTGTCAGCGTTGTGTGGCTGTGATAAACCCACTGATGCAACATTTATTAAAAATTATAGCAACTATGATGTCATTTAATAATTAGTTTTACAGTGCATTATAATTGGGTTAGACTACAAGATGGTTCTGCCTTGGTGTCATAATTTATTTGATTTAATTATTTGAAAGTCTCTAGCAGTGTGACATTTAATATTATAAAACCATTGGTGTATTAAAATTGAAAGTGCTATTGTCTTTTAGAAGGTCATTTACTTCCATACTGAGATATACGATTATTATTTTCCACTCTATTAAGCTCTTCTACTTAGTACAATTAGCACTGTGTGCAAAGGTTAAACAGCACGCACTCCTCCTCATCGAGGGTCCTAAAGTGCAGTTTTTCTCCAGCTCAGTCTGCTTTCTGACACCCTAAGAAATTGCTAAATATTACTACAATATATTATTTTTAGTAATGGTTTAGCTGTAATTTCTGTTATAAATTTCACTTAAAATGCAGTTCAAAAAAGCTTTGTACTTTGTATAACCAGGAATTCCTTTGGTTTATTCCAAATTCATATGCCATGAGTTAAAAGCATGTTTCATAGGAAGGTTTTTGAGGGTCATAACAAATACCTTTTACAATTAAAAAAAACAGCGTTGCGTATTATCAATATAGTTTTTTTTTTGTTGCGGTCATAGTGGAGCGTTAATTAATCTGACTGGATGTGGGAGAAAACTACAGTGCAAGGGCAAGTCCACAAGAATAATATGCAAAAAAATGAGGAAAATATACAAACCTCATACAGAAAATAACTTAACACAGCACCCCTAAATTCTTGCATTAAATTGAAAAAGAAGAATAATTATTACTTTGTACTGGGTTGCAGAACATGAGCTACTTTTGCCAGGAATGCTTTAAATGGTTGGAGCTACAATAGGTACTGTGGCATTGTGGGTAGGCAATAGGTGACACTGGGCTGTAAGCCACAAGGTAAATAACTTCATAATATTGTAAAACGCCTCAGTATGGTAAACACTGTTGCTTTATAAAGTCAGGTCACTTTAGTGTTTGTCTAATCCTCATAACTGCAGTGGATTAGTTGCTGGGTGGGTAGCTTTAGCTTTAGCAAGCTCATCATGTATTCACATTCGGTATCTAAGGGTGACATGATGTCGCTCCCTTCAAGTCCACAGAATGCAGTCACATTGGTTAGTGTCCCTGAACAGATCCCAAGAGAGTGAGTGGTGGTGTGTGCAGCAGTGTGCATTTTACTGGACTGGGGGGTCGATCTCGGGTTGTCGCCTACTTCTTGGATACAGCAGAATTAATGATTTGACAGCGCCATGTTTCTCTTGTTCATGGATGGTCATCTACCTAGAGGAGGGCATATATGGATTTGTGCCACTTATTGGACAAACAATGGACATGATATTTTTTCATTGTTACTTATCAGGGTGCTAGAGAGTGATGATGAGTAGCAGGCATATGCTAATACTTCTACTATCAACTTCAAATAGCCAGAACAAGCACAGTAACTGACATGATGAAGTTTGTGAATGAAAAGACACTTAACAGTTGAAGTTTGAAGTTATTTCTTCACCACCATGATATAGGTAAATTTGCCACATAAAACTCCATTCTACAGTGAAGCATATTTCATACATTTTAAAATATAGCTAACCCATCCATTTTCTAACCCGCTGAATCCAAACACAGGGTCACGGGGGTCTGCTGGAGCCAATCCCAGCCAACACAAGGCAGGAAACAATCCTGGGCAGGGTGCCAACCCACCGCAGGACACACACAAACACACCCACACACCAAGCACACACTAGGGCCAATTTAGAATCGCCAATCCACCTAACCTGCATGTCTTTGGACTGTGGGAGGAAACCGGAGCGCCCGGAGGAAACCCACGCAGACACGGGGAGAACATGCAAACTCCACGCAGGGAGGTCCCGGGAAGCGAACCCGGGTCTCCTAACTGCGAGGCAGCAGCACTACCACTGCGCCACCGTGCCGCCCATAGCTAACCCACTCTTGCATTTTAATATGGAGGTCAAGAGTAACGGAGGGCACCATGTTGTTTAATACATTGTGCTATTTCTCACTTTTTCTGCGTAAGACTTGATTGATTCATTGCCCCTTGGGGGGATGTGCCCTCTTGCATTCCGACGCATGGATACTCCATTATTTCATTGCGTGGGGAGATCGGTCCCCATTAATCATTTAGGCACATTGATACTACACCATTTTATCGAGCAGGTTGGGTTCCCCCTTTGTCAATTTGGATTGTGGATACTCAATTGTTTCATTGAGAGATGGGTTGCTGTCAAGGGTCCCTGGGCGTGCTCCCAGAACACCCTGATGGTAGATATACTCCTGAGCACAGGATCCTATTATAAAGAAAAGCCTTAAAACTGAATTTTACAAGCCAAAAATGTATTCAAGTATTGATCCATATCTTGAGATTACACATATTTTGTAAAACAGTGTATCCATTTTGAATTAAGAAGATTTTGAGATTCCAAATACTGTGGAACCTCGGTTCACGAACATCTCGGTACACGTACAAATCGGTTTATGACCAACAAGTTCGCCAAACTTTTGTCTCGGTTCACGACCACACACTCGGTATACGAACAAGCCAGTTTTCATTTCAGTTTGTACATGTTCAGTCTCTCCCTGTGCATTTCCTGTGCAGCGAGCAAGCAAGAGAGAGAGAGCGTGATACACACACAGAGGCACACGAGAGACAGACACACAGACACACACAGAGGCACACGAGACAGACACACACACATAGAGGCACGCAAGACAGAGGCGCACACACACACACACACACACACACACACACACACAGGCACGTGAGACAGAGGCACACACACAGGCGCTCCAGGCTTGCGAAAGAGACACACGCACACATGAAAGAGAGAAAGAGTGAGCGATAGAGGGATGGCTGGACGCATAAGGTAGAAAAGGCTTGTTTTTGTTTTCAGTTCTGTTTACAGCGATCGGTTCATAGCATGCATTGTGGCAGTGTTACTTTTCTTGGTGGTTTATTAAATTACGGATTTTTCAAATGTTAATTTTTTTCCCTGTGCTTAAAACTCATTAATAAAAAAAAAGTGTTTTTAGCGAGCGGTTCCTAGCACTATAGCGCGAACTATTGCAGTGTTAGTTTTCTCTGTTGTTCAAGGCTTTCTCAGTGTTATTCAATGTTTTTACATTTAGTTTACTATTATGCTGTGCATTCTATGGTATAATTAACTATATTTGTGCTTAAAAACTAAAAAAAATATATATTTACATACAGTTTGTACAGTCTGGAACAGATTAATTGTATTTACATACAATCCTATGGTGAAAATTGCTTCAGTTCACGATCAAATCGGTTTATGAACCGAGGTTCCACTGTATCAAAAATATCCTTTAAGAAAATGGACCTTTGATTCTCATTCACAAATATGCTTGAAAAATCCTCCATGCTTGCATGAGAAGAATCTGTTGACATGTAAATTCTTAAAGTAAACAGATTATAATGCTTTTTTAAAAAATGTGAAACAATGTGCTTTGGATAATCATCCTTTATGATGTCAGAGGCCGAGATTAAAGCCTCATTTGTTGAAAGTAAATAACTGTCCTCGAATAACAACACTAATGTCGTTCAAGGAATGACAGTTATCCAAAAACATCAGATCAACCACAGTAGTATAGGGTGGTCCAGATCTAATTATGCAATTTTCATTACGCTATAACTTACTTTATTTACTTTAGTTTATTACATAGAAAGTCACCTGAAAAATCCTGGACCATCGAGAAGTGTGCAAACTGACGACATGAAGAATCGTCTTTGTGCTGAACTGGAATTGTCCCCGCATAAATCAAAGTCATCCAGATGATCTGGATCTGCATAGTTAGATCTGGACCACCCTGTACATGTTCTGGGAAAATAGGTTTCCAAAATAAATGGATGACTGACCGTATTATGAGACAGAAGTGTACTGTCATGTGCTTTATGTGACACATGGTCATTTGGAATCTCTCACTGTGCTTTGTGGGGGATTTTTCTATAGCTTTATAGTTTTCTGGATTTTTGGGTCTTGCTACCCTAACCGTAAGTCTACCGCACAATATTATGGCAAGGTCATGTGTTAAGAATAACTTTTCTTCTCCTTCACCCATCCATCAGTTTTCCAACCTGCTTAATTCAATTTAGTGTTAAGGGATGTCACATATCCAGGCGCTTAGATGAGAGTCAGCAAGAAACCCTTTAAAGGGGTCTGCCTGGCTGTTTTCAAGTGTTATAAAAATGAAGTACTATGTTGCAACCTCACAGTGTTTGATTAAAATGGGTTCAAAAACACAGCCTGTACTGTCAGAAACAATTACAAACACTGGATGAACTCTTCACTCAACACTACTTTGTTATTTCAGTAGATGCAAAAGTATGGAAGGATGTTCTTTTCAGGATACAAAGTTAAAATACAGAGATTTCTGTAAATTATGTAAAGTGAAGTAAAACTGAGTCAGTGTGAATATGAAAAAGAAAAAAACAACATATTTCCAAACTAAAAACAATAAAAGGTTATAAGAAGAGCATTTCAGCTCGTAGGATACAACTGTAATTCTTACCAGCGTGTTTACAGGCCAACGTGCTACACATATACCTCAGATCTTATCCAAACTATCATTTGCACCTACAGGTCTGAAGATCTCATTTTAGGTTAACAGATATAAAGAATCCAGCTTAAAGTATCCATTAATGACTTAAGATTTTCCTTTCTATAAATTTCTTAACTAGACTGATTACAAGCACACACTTGGTGAAGATGTCTACCTGTAAATGAAATGCAGAATTGTTTACAAGAAGCGCTTGGTAACTGGCGTGACTTGGTCACAAGCTCATTAGTGCAATGGCAGCTTTGTTCACTTTGACCAGCATTTCCTCGCCGGATGATTCATACTCCTTGATGATGGTAATTACAGTTATGAAGCTCAAAGAGCCAAAAGTGAGGCAACAATTAGCCTTCTCCCCCAGGGAATCAGTGGTGCATGCACAGTAGGAGTTTCATATGCTGGCACCAAGGCCATTGTAAGTGGCAGTCTGAGACACCGTTTTGCAGATGTTATTTCTCAAGTGATGTATACTTGCCCTTCCACCGTCTACCCTTGAGTTCAGACATAATTCTGGAGAGAGAGTATTAAAGTGCATTAAAACTAATTATTTTGTAATGGGTCTGCTTTAGAAAGGGCCATTTCATCACGGTGAAGGTAAGATAATAACAATGTTTTGTCACATCGTTGTTGTTTGACAGTGCTAAAATTCCTCCCGTGCTTTGGGACCCCATACTGGAGTGAGCAATCAGAGTAGACAGCCTTCAGAAACACAAGGATTAAAGGATGGTGCTGCTGTTGGGAGCAGGGAGCCTTCACTTTTGATTTTTTATTATTCCCAATCAAGCAAAGTTGTACTTTAGCCAATAAAAAAAAAAACAGCTAAAACACATAAGACGAATAATTTTTATTTATTTTTTATTTTCAAATTCTGTTGGTTTTATGTAAGAAGATTAACTACTTCATTACTTTTATTAATCAGTTGTACGCTACAGTGAATATGTGTCAATTAAAGACAAGATACAAGCAGGGAAATGAAAAATGACAAACTAAAGAAAGACAAAAAAAAAATTGCAATTCAAATAAGCAAGATCTGGGAACAAAAGAGGACAAAAGTACCTGCTAGCAAACCCAAAATATTATTAAAAAATCAAGGTGTGAACTGTTACTAAAGAGCCTTTCTGTAAATAACATGAACACCAAATAAGAGCAGCTTGAAAACCAAGAGCTAAGAACCACCATCTTAAATAGGAAATGGACAATGATGTCATAGGACTTGCAACGGGGCCATTACAAATAATAAAATGTGAGGAAAACACCAAAAAATGGTAGTGAAAAATGTTTAAGAAAATGGTGGCACTGTGACATAACAAAAAGACGCCAATATGTTGGCTGGGATTGGCTCCAGCAGACCCCCGTGACCCTGTAGTTAGGATATAGCGGGTTGGATATTTAATTAATGGATGGATGGATGGAAAAAATACACCGAGGTTTGCATATCCTTAACCAGATTAAGAAGGTTGCTGGGTTGTGGAGAAGGGATGTTAGCGGTAACTTTATGTGTACTGAGTTTTCCTGTGGAAAAAACACAATAATTTGCACAATGGTGGATTTTAGTGTGGAAAATGTGACATTTTTTTAAAATGTACTGTGTTCCTCCACAGCCATGTAAACGAGAGACATAAATAGATCTGATTTTACCGGTGCGGTATGGATTTATATAAGTTACATAGCTGCAGAAAAGAACACAGGTAAACAAAGGGGAATGAACAAGGCTTTAGGAAACCTTTAGGAATTCTTAAAACCTCTAAATAAATATTAAATAAAGTTTTTGCTAAATGCAAAATTGTCTGCAAAACTAATTTTAGTGTCAGTTCACAAAACTGTACACTACTGGTTAAAAGTTTTAGAACATCTCAGCTTTTCATCAGATTTAATCAGTTTAAATGCAATGAAAGACCTAAAAAGGTGAAAAGGTAAGCAGTACACTGCCAGAAGTTTCAATTTAAAGTTTAGGTTAGCAAAAACTGATAAAAAGGACATTTCAGAATATGACAAATGGGTCTTCTTCAAGGAACAACTAATAGGTCACAACCTACAGAAGTTCTGCAACAATTAAAATAAACTAAGTTGAAGCAAACAATTTGTACAGGTGTCCCAACTTCGGTTGATTACTTAAAACCCTCTGTCTGTCTTAAAGCAGAGTTGGAACAGACTATGTCACTGTACCCTCTGAAGTACTGCTTGGACAATATTCCAGTGATAATGGCAAGAAACTGGCAATTAATAAATGAAATGAGAACAGGCATTATTACTCTTGGAAGAGTAGAAGAAAAAATCAAAGTGTGCATGAGTATGGTGTCCTACACAATCCAAAGACAATTGGGACCTGGAAGAAACTCTGATAGGAAGCTATTGTGCTGTGAGTTCTTTATTATCTACACTTCTGTTTTGTGTGTTACAGAGCCCTCTGAGATCTTCTGAAATGTCAGCAGGGTGTAATTGCAGATTGTTCAGAATGAAAGGACAAACAGATAAAACAGTCAATCAGTACCTAGTGTAGGACCATCACACTTGAGTAATCCAACGTGCAAGCTACAGTCAACTGTTTAAAAAACTATATTTCCATCTTTTCATCATTTCATTTAAAACAAAATGAGGAGGGTAAAAGCATACGCTAAGGCCATTTTCCAGCTCTGGTTGTAGGTTACAGGTAAAAAAGGAGCATCTGACTTTGAATGACAAAGCAAATAACACTCCCACAAATGATGTAACCTCTCGGGCAAGGGGTAGAGGGCAGAAAAGGGGCTGCAGAGTTTTATTTCTCATTTAGTGAGTCATTTTGCTCTAATATGATGGTAGTTTGATCTTAGAAAAGAGAAGCAGTGTAATATTTACATTCATTGGAAATGTATTAAATATTTGAATTTTTTTCCACATGCTTACTATCTTAACTCCCTTTTATAATTTCCCTAGTACTAGGGTGTTGTACCGTGTTAGCCATTATGAATGTAGTGAGAAATCAAGCAAAATGACCCCTTTTATTGGCAAACTAGAAAGATTACAATATGCAAGCTTTCAAGGCAACCTAGGCCCCTTCTTCATTGCCTGAAGAAGGGGCCTGAGTTATCATTTCTCTATTAATTCACCTTCACACTGAGGTAGTACATATTTTTGCAAAAGAGTGTCCTGAACCAAATGGATAAAATAAAAGGATAAACACCAACTAAGGACTTTCCTGAATACTAATCATTGAAGTCTATACAGCCTTTATCTCCAAAAAAAAAAAGGCTTTGGCATTCAGCTTCCACTTTATAGCTTCCACATTGTAAAAATAAAGTGTCATATTTAGAGTAATTTTGCCACACATTAAAAGTGTTTAAAGGAATGCTCATTTTTGATGTTATTTACACTAAAAATATTTAATCTCATGTTTTGATGCAAAATAGGAGAAAAATGTTTAAGACACAATAGAATGTAACTTTAAGCAATGCTTTACAACAGCAAGCAATGTGAAAAACATGAAAAAAGAAGAAAATTGTCATATGATTTGTGGGCACATGTCCATTATCCATATACTGTATGTATATTATATATATATATATATATTGTAACAAACTGAGGAGGAGACAGCACAAAGGTTTGGGGTTTTCCGGCCCCGTATATTGTCTCAGATCCACAATAAACTGTAAAGCAAAGAGGTCAAAAATATAAACAAACAAGTGTTCATAAGCGCGACACCAAGCATGGCGTCGGCGGGCATTTTAAACCGTGAGGGAGGATGGGATCGTTGACATCAGGGAAGATGGCGGAGGAAGGGCGGAAGTAGACGTAGTGAGGGCAAACTGGCTTATGGCGGTGGAGCGTCTTTTTTCCTGCAAAGAAGCATAGGGAGAAAGTTAGTACCCTGCCATTCCCTGGCGTTGAATGTCCTCCCAGGTGTGTCAAGATCCTTCCACGGTCTCCGATTCGCGCGTGCGTGACAATATATTCTTTTTCAATATGATTGTGTACTCCTTTAAAGTTATCCAGTTCTAAGTTAGAGTGCAGTTTCCTTTTTTATTGGAATTAATAACTTAGAAAGACATTCATCCATTCATTATCCAACCTGCTATATCCTAACTACAGGGTCACGGGGGTCTGCTGGAGCCAATCCCAGCCAACACAGGGCACAAGGCAGGAAACAAACCCCGGGCTGGGCTCACACACACACACACACACAGGACAATTTAGAATTTCATGTCTTTGGACTGTGGGAGGAAAACCAGAGTACCCGGAGGAAACCCATGCAGACACGGGGAGAACATGCAGACTCCACACAGGGAGGACCTGGGAAGCGAACCCGGGTCACCTAACTGTGAGGCAGCAGCGCTACCCACTGTGCCACCCTGAAAGACATTCAGTAAATTAGTATTAGGACAATGCTTTGCTGTAAAGTAATATAAAAATGTCAATTTGTTGACTTGTTGATTAAAATGTATTTCTAATAATTTTTTTCTGATTTTTGAAAGCGAAGCTTTAGGACATTGTATACTAAATTACATAACCTGAAAGGCAAAACATTAGGCCATAGCATTACTTACGAAAATATTGCATTAAAAAAGCAAACACTCCAAAATAAATACTAAACACTTACATTTACTCAATTATCAAGCATTCTCCAGATAAATGTGCTTTTGTGGTACTTACCTTTGTTCAGATGAAGTACATTTACAAAACTTCTTTCAGATTGTATGTGACAGATGGATATTTTTCAAACATACAATTTAACTTCTGATTGAAAGGCAGTTTGTGGTAATGAAATAATATTTAATTTACATCCATTAGTCAGTTAATTAGGTTTTCTTTCTGGAGCCATTCGTTTTGGACCATCGACCTTTTTAAATATGAAATACCAAAAGGCCATAATTATTAAAAATGTCCTTCTCACATACGGGAACGCACGCTGCATAGTAGATAGAGAAAACATCTAGGGCTAAAGAAAAAACTTCAGGTTAAATGTGGCATTGATTGCCTGGAAAGCAAGAAAATGTCTTGCTGTTCAGTTGTAAATTTTCCTGGGGATGACATTACGAAGGCAAAAAGAAAACTGCTGACATAGCAAACTGAGGCCAGACATCTCCAGGGAAGACTCAATGGACGCATGTAATCGAGTAAAAATTAGATGGGAGCAAATGGGACACATCAGTGGCATCAAAATAATGTTTAATGATAGTAGCGCATGCTGGCAGTGAAAAGGATAATTAGCGTATCATAGCTGGGCATCTAAAACACACGCCTTCAGTAAAATCAGCAACTCACAAACCAGATTACATCTGTTTAGCATAGTTTGATTACAAGCAGGAAAATTAAGCATTGCTTTGAAATGTACTGCTTTATTTTATAGAAATAGTGGGCACATATCCAGCTTACAACATACAGTACATTACCTTCCAGTCTCCTTGTAGATGTTCAAGCCAAAATGATGTACTCATTCTAAAAAAATCGACTCGTGCTGTGTCAACTAAAGAACCCACATTCATTTCAATTTGTGTAGTTCTGGTACTCATCCTGGCTTTATCATTACCTTACACCTGATGTTGCTAAGGAAAAGCTTCCTACTTTGGTACTAAATCGGTTATAAAAATAGATGGACAGATGATAGTGATTAAACGATCGGCATAGTTTTGTACTTCCTGGGATATTAAATGTTACAGGATCAGAACATCAAAATTTGCACACTGGACTACAAATCCAAGTGGATTAAAAGGATCGAAACATTTCAAACTGACATGGAGATTTCTGTGGAAGAAATTACTTTAAGCTCATGTGCATGAACTCCTAATTAGAAACTGCATACATATAACTTTTACCAATTAGTACTAAGTTGGTACCACTTCTTCCTCAGGGATTCAGATTCCTGAGTTCAAATGCCTGCGTGGAGTGGACTCTACATTTTCTTGCTGTGTCCCTGTGGTTTTTTCCCTTGATTACTCCACTTTTCCCCTCCTTGCACCTAAAGGCTAACAGAACTCTAAATTCCCCCTGTATAAGTGAGAGTGTGTGTGTTTAGGCTCAGAGTTGGTTCTTCTGTTACCATTGATGGTAATGTAAGTGTACATTTTAAGTCTGACCAAGCTAAACAAATCTATCTTCTTAGTTATTTATATGAAGGATCTTTATTGTCATTCTAACATCCATATGCAGAAACAAAATTCGGTACTCAGATCCTGGTAATTAAACAGTGCCCACGATAACCCCATAAAATAAAAATGATCCAATATGTAATCCTAGATAAACACAGAAAGATATAATGAAAGAACACTTATACATAAGTAAAGTAAGATAACTATAACTTAAAGAAATATTATTGCAGTATACCCTGAATTTAGCAGCAAGTAGAAAAGATAGCAGCAAATAGTTCAGTACATGAGACTACTAAAAAAAAACACAAAAGTGTGGAGTGTACAGTCAGATTTAGCAATGTTCTATTCATTAGTCTAATAGCATCCAAGAAGACGCTCTTTCTCAATTTGGTAGTGCTAGCCCGTAAGTGTAGTTAGGGGAACAAACATGTACAGGATGAGTGAGATCTTCCATAATGGAGGAGGCTTCACTTTTGCACCTGCTGGTGTAAATATCCGATACTAGGTAGGCTGCTGCTGATGATCCACCGTGCAGACTTGACCACTCATTCCAGTGTTCTCAGCCCACTTCAGTCTCCTAAAGAAGTAGAGGAGTTGGTGGGCTTTGTTTACCTGACAGGCCGTATTGCAACTCCAAGAGAGGTCATTTCTAATAATATGCACCCCAGGTATTTGAAACAGGTGACAATTTCAGTCTCTTCTCCATTGATGTAATTGATGAATGTCTGCCGAAAGTCTACAAGCATTTTCTTAGTTTTTGTGACATTGATGCTAAGGTTGTTGTCCTTACGCCAAACCTCCAGTTTTGCCACTTCCATCCTGCATGCTTACTCATTGTTATGAGTGACAAGTCCTACCACCGTTGTGTCATCTGTGACTGTTGGGATAGTGAGATATGCAGTCACGGGTCACCAGAGTATACAGTAGAGGGCTCAAAACGCACCCCTGGGTGGTGCCGGTGTTGAGAATGATGGTAGAAGGTGCAATGCTGTGGATTCTGAATGACTGGGGCCTGTTTATTAGAACATCCAAAATCCAGTTGCAAAGTACTGAGTTTAATCGAAGCGGGGACAGTTTGTTCACCAGCATTTGGGGGATTATGGTGCTAAAGTTAGAACTAAAATCAATCTGACGAAAGACTCCTCTCTCTCTCTAGGTGGGTGAAAGCCAGATGAATCACAGAGGATATTGATGGGGGCCCACTTTTATATTGTTGCTCTTTTTTTGTCTCCTCTGTTACCAGCCTATAACAGCACTTTGAGATTATAGGTGTGAGAGCCACCTGACGGTAAGCAAGACACTGTGGAGCTCTTTGGGGCTGAAATGATAATAGGGGTCTTAAGGCATGATGGGACAGTGAGAGGTTAATAATATCTGTCAGCACCTTGGTTAGCTGATGAGTACAGTCCTTCAAGATCCCGACTGGGATTTTATCTGGGCCTGCAGCTTTATGGGGATTAACCTTCAACAGGCACCTCCTTACATCTGCTACTGACATGGTGAGGGACATCATGTCTGATAGAGAAGCCAGTCTGGTGGTTGGAAAAGTGTTCAATTTCTCAAAACAATCATTGAAGAAGATATTTAGAGCATCAGGTAGAGATGAGTCTACAGGGCACTCTGCTTTTCTGCTGTTATAATCTGTGATACAATTAATGCCTTTCCACATTCTCTTGGGGTCATTGGTAAAAAAAAAGAAAATGACCCTGCACTTTAAGTGTGTACTTGTCTTTTGCCCTTTTTATTTCCACCACCAGTGTCATTCTTGCTGCCCTGAGTGTGGCTGTATCTCCAGACCTGAAAGGAGAATTCCAAGGTTTCAGTAGTGAATGGACCTCTGTATTCATCCAGGGTTTCTGGTTGTGATGTGTGGTGATAGTAATCTATCGATCACATATGTATCAAATATTAAGCTTAAAGAATTATGGTTATAGGTTTTGCTGTAAGCTAAATTGAAAAACTGGTTAATGAATTTGGATTTGACTAACTGATGATGTTAAATTTAATCATAGGGGAAGGTAATTTCCACACCAAGTCAACAACTTCAATGATTATGTTGAAACCAGTAACGGCACACTGCAAGATAATTTGCGTTGAATACACTTCACTTCATCATTCCTAGTTTTCATCCTCTTTCTATGTACGTTTAGCATTCATTGGCTCAGAGGTTGATGCGCTTGCTGCTTCCTGAGCAGCTCAGCTTTTCTCTACCCTAGTGGCTTCTTCTCTTCTTTCGTCGGCATCTTTTCATGTTAAAACTGATTAAGTCAGTGTTTGTGTTGCAATTACTTAGTATGTTTTCTTTAATTTTTCACTTAAGCTGGCAGGTAAGTCTTCAGTCTGGCTCAAGAATGATTCAAGATATGAAGAGGTTTGGGGAAGTGATGGCGAAGGTGGTAGGGAATGAGAACAGCGCCCGTACGCATGAGTTGATTCTACAGTAAAATAAAATAAAAATAAAAAGGGGAATAACCTTGTAGGTCAATCATCACCCTGAAAGTGGATAGTAGACATCACGTAGTATATGTGTACCAAATTTCAGGTCAATAGGTCAAACAGTATGCAAGCTACAGGTGATTTAAAATCCTGGACAGACGAATGAACAGCCACGGTAGCGTATTATATATAAAAATTTGTTAGCTATTAGGAGAAATAAAAAACTAAATTCATCGATCCAACGTCAAAATCATTCTTTGTATTACAGGGTCAAACAAAGCCAGACCCTATCATGGCGCCGCTGGTCACAAGACAAGAAACAACCTCTGGAAGGGCCTCCAGTTCATGACAGGGTTCAAACACTCACATATCCACATTCACCCTTACTTTCCAAAATTACAGTTCACTTTCAGCTTCACCCATATACGGTTTAGATAAGGAGAGAAACCAGATCAAGTACATCAAAATAAATAAATAAATAAAGCAAAGGGAGAATGGGAAAATGCTACTCTGACAGAGGCTGGGTTGCAAAGCAGTGTTAATAGCTACTGTAAAACCCAACAACTCGAATTTCTGAAAAATACTTTGAACAAGTAGAATAAAATGCTCATTTGGATGTGTATGGCATTCTGCTAAAATTAAACCTGAATATGAAACATAAGACAAGGAAACTCTTAAGTCTTAAAACAAGGAATCAAACCATCAAACTCCTACACTGTAGTCAAAATATTGTTGCCAGTAAAACAAATATTAGAAAAACTGCTGTATAAACACAGAACACTAAGTGTGACAGGAATTATCAAACTCATATAAAGAGGATGTAATAACAGTCATCACAAAATGGCAGTGCCCATAAAAAGAAAACTGGGTCTGAAAAAGATACCAATAAATTCTAACAATATTAAAATGAAAGTGAAACAGAAAAATATACCACTATAAGATTAGGCATCCCAAAAAAATCATTAAACTTAAATAATGATTTAGCAATATGCCAACGAAAAAAATAAAAAATTATAAATGGAAAAATATCACAACATAAAGCACATGTATTTACCTTTTATGGTCTTTTATGGCCTTTACATTGTTTAAAGACTGTGTGAAAAAGGCATCCTACTGTATAATACCATCCATCCATTATCCAACCCGCTACAACCTAACTACAGGGTCACGAGGGTCTGCTGGAGCCAATCCCAGCCAACACAGGGCACAAGGCAGGAAACAAACCCTGGACAAGGCGCCAGCCCACCACAGGGCACGCACACACACACACCAAGCACACACTAGGGACAATTTAGAATAGCCAATGCACCTAACCTGCATGTGTTTGGAGTGTGGGAGGAAACTGGAGTACCCGGAGGAAACCCATGCAGATACGGGGAGAGCATGCAAACTCCACGCAGGGAGGACCCGGGAAGCGAACCCGGGTCTCTTAACTGCAAGGCAGCAGCACTACCCACTGTGCCACCGTGCCTCCCACTGTATAATACATTTCTATAAATTTGATACCTTCAGTTTGTAATAATAACAAACATTAGCAGCTACACAGAAAGGACAAACTCTACAGCAGAATGTCAATGGCACAGAAACATTAGTGCTGAATCTGAACCGACTGGTCTTTTTCTGGACCTGCTGTCACCAATAGATCTTAAAAGGGGAATGGCTTTGTGGGGATGGCTTTTAATGATCCAGACAGAGATTCTCCATTCTTCCCAACTGGGCAAATTATGCCTGAGCAGATCAAACTGAATCTTGGAAATCAATGTCCCCTTTCACATATAAAAGTTAAGAAGATTTCTTAACCTGGGAGTTAGGAAGGGAGAGAACAAGAATGTGAATTAAACAGACAGAGAAGACACTTAATGTCAGCGTTTGTCAAGAAAACCACCTAGGAGCACCTTTGGGACAGGACCACGTATAATCTTCTATAAAACTGCTATAAGAACCTGGCATCAGCATCTCTCAAAACTCCTCTTTATGTACTCTTGAGTGCTGACTGCTCACAGAGCCTAATCATTAAAACCCTTTAATTTTTTTCATGCAGATGTGAAGAAAAAACAGTGACTTCATATATTCTTTCTTAAATATATATTTTAAGTGTAAAAAGCAGCAAATAAAAATAATACATCATTTATCTTTACTTGATCATATTTCAATTTTCTATAATTGTACAACAAAAGTAACAGGTATTTTTTAAACACATGTATGGCAAGCCGAATTAACATTTAGAGATATCTCAAAATGGATTTTAAGATATCTGGAAATGCATTTTAGATATCTCAAATTGACTTACAGATATCTAAAAATGCATCTATTTTAAGATATCTAAAAAGCATTTTATGATATCTTAAATAGATTTCAAGATATCTTGAAATGATATGCTGTACATTTTGAAATATCTGAAATGCATTTTAAGATATCTTTAATGCAATTCAAGATATCTTGAAATACGTTCCTGTGCATTTTGAGATATCGCAAATACATTTCGAGATATCTTAAAATAACTTCCTGTAACATTTCCTATTCTTTCAATGGGACTTCCTGTCTATTTCGAGATATCTCAAAATGAATTTGAGATATCTTGAAATACACAGGAAGTTATTTTAAGATATCTTGAAATGTATTTGAGATATCTTGAAATGTGCAGGAAGTCATTTTAAGATATCTGAAAATGCATTTCAGATATCTCAAAATGAATTTGGGATATCTTAAAATGAGAAGGAAGTTATTTTGAGATATCTCGAAATATAATTTAGATATCTTAAAAAGCATTCAAGATATCTTGAAATTCTTTTTTTTTCAGATATCTGAAATACATTTTTAGATATCTAAAATTAATTTCATGATATCTTAAAATGGGTCTCTGCTCCATTTCAGATATCTAACAATGTATTTCAAGATATCTCAAATTGTATTTCAAGATATCTAAAATGCATTTTAAGATATCTTTAAAAGGACACTCAATTATTTCAAGATATCTCAATAGCATTTTCAGATATCTACAATACAATTTAAGATATCTCAAATACATTTCCAGATATCTTATAATAAACAAGTAGTCCCATTGAAATAATAGGCAATTTTACAGGAAATGATTTTGAGATATCTTGAAATGCATTTAAGATATCTTAAAATGCATGAAAGGTCAATTTAAGATATCTGAAAATTCATTTGAGATATCTTGAAATGCAGACACAATTATTTTGAGATATCTGAAAGCGAGTTTCAGATATCTTAAAAAGTAAATTACATTTTAAGATATCCAAAATTCATTTTGAGATATCTCTAAATGTTAATTTGGCTTGCCATACACATGTTAATATAAAAAGCTTGCATTAGTCTCATTTTTGCCTTTGGTAAAAAGTGAATCTTTTCAAGCAGTGCAAGTAATTGATTTCAGTAATCAGTTAATACTGTATCATGTACACAATATCATTGGCAGTGAATTACAAAGACAAACTCTCATATTCAACACAAAGATGACTTTACTTTCTCCCCTGAAGAACAATTTTCTGTACTGGAATCTGACAGTTTTCCTGGTCTTGTCAGAAAAGCGTCTCTCTGTTTTCAGGGTACCTTTCTAACACTGTCTTTGATGCTGGTGCTGCAAGCTTAATAAAGTCTTGTGAATTCATCAAAGTGTTACAATTTATGGGCTTTTGAATTCATACATCCACAGACCAGCTAAATACTCGGCCCCAGGCATCACCAACTAGTAGCACACTGCAGTTTCTGCAAAAAAAAAAAAAAAGAAAAAAGTAAAAGGACATGTTTGGCTTATTTATCACAATGTCATCTCATTTTATCTATGATCTTTTCTATGCCCAGCAGCATGGAGTAATACACAAAAAACATCTCTTAAACAGGAAATCAGTACATCGCTTAAACAAACATCCACTCCCTCAGTCAAAGTCTCAAATTAATATGTACATTTAAACAATGAGGAAGAACATAGACATCTCTTGAAAAAAAAATGAACTGGAAATTGTACACACAGGCAGCATCTTAGCCAGGAATATTTATTGTTAAACTGCACCGTTTAACTACATGGTGGCTGTTGCTGCTGTTACTTAACACCTCCAGAGTGCTGAGTTCAACTTTCATAGTCAGTTTCGAGTTTACGTATTCTTCCTCTGTCACCAATGCCAATCTCCTCCTACACTTCAGTCAAGTAAGGGTTAAGATGACTGGTGATCCTAAATTGGCTCTGTAAATGGACCATATGGTGCTGTGGCACCTCATTCATATGCCCAGTATTGCTGAGATAGGCTACAGTGCCCTGCAATACCCAAGTATCCTCAAAAAACTCCAATTCATACATCACTCTATTATAATAAAAGAATCCTGGGACGAGACGTGATTTTTTTCAGAGAGATACTTTCATGTCCCGCAAGACTGTGTCAAAAAATGATCTTTAATATCATTTTTTGAGACTTTTGAATTTTAGTACTTTCATTATCTCTAACCTGCTCTGCATGTGTATCTTGCCAACATTTTTTAATTCTTTACGATGTTCTATCTACTCTTTGTCTTTTATTTCCAAACATGGGCGTGGTTAAATCTCTTGGCACAAAGTCTCGTCTTGCGGGACGTGAAAGTATCTCTCTGAAAAAGTCACGTCTCCCCACAGGCTAAAAAGTCTTGTCTCAGGATTTTTTTATTATAATAGAGCGAGTAAAATTCAAAAGTCTCCAGAAAATGTTAGTAAAGATTGCATTAGTGCAAACAAATGGAAATTATTACTCATTGATTGATTGATTATATTGTTCGGATTTAAACTTTAAGTCAAAGACTTGTAGATCGTCTAATTCATGTTGCCATCGGGGAAAAGCAATGTTTCTTCCCAATGAAGAGGCGTATCCGCGAGAATTGAAAGAATTGTTATTTGGTGAAAGTGAAATCTATCTATCTATCTATCTATCTATCTATCTATCTAGATAGATAGATAGATAGATAGATAGATAGATAGATAGATAGATAGATAGATAGATACTTTATTAATCCCAAGGGAAAATTAACATACTCCAACAGCAGCATACTGATAAAATACAGTGGCAAGTGGCAGAGACGCAAAGTGGCTGGCATATAGCGCAGGCCTTGGGGGTTGGCGAACGAAGCGAGCAGGGGGAAAAGCACCCTAGTCGTCTATTAAAATTCTTTATACTAATCCTTTGATTTTTCATAATGAAAATTATCTATAAACTATGGCACAGCACATTTAAATCATTTTAGTTTGTGTTACTGTTTATTTTTAAATGGATAATAAGTTTAGGTTAAGGCCATATAGGCCATGTCTAACTGGTAAACTGGAAATATTATTTGTGCTTGTTAAATCAGTAACAACAAAAACAGAAGAGATAATAAAAAGGAAGTAAATAAAATAGAAACTATAATCACATATGGCATCAACCAACGTTGAGCACAGAAACACACTACAACTGAGAGCAAAATTGCCAACCCTACAATAAATGATGCAGAAGTATGACCTTTGAACGTGCCAGTGGTAATGAATACCTGTTCATAACACATATAGTTTGGCAAGTAAAAACTGGTTTTGAACCTGCTGGTTTAAGTATTGATGCTGCAGTACTCTCTGCCAGACCACAGAGGAACACACTGTGCCCAAGGAGAATGGATTCCTCTAATCTGCACAGACTTTACTACAGCAGGGTCTGGATCAGAGCTTCATGTCTGAGAACAAGACAGACACTGTAATTTGTATATGCTCTGTGGACAGGTTTCATATCTTATGTGGTTATGTTACAACAAAGAGTGATGCTACCAGCCAGGACAATTTCTGTAACATAGCAAAAAACATTCAAGATATTCTTCTGTCTCATCCACTATTTCTTCAAGTATCTCGGAAAACAGAGACAATCTTTTTGTGTTTTTATTTAAATTGTTTTGGTTTTACTTCAATGTTTTGATTCCAGTCTAAGCTGCTGGGGCTCTGCAGTGAAATATATCTGAAGTAGATATCAGTTCTACTGCTTCTCCATTGATGATGACCAGGATGTGACTTCAGCAGTATTATTTGAAGGCAAATGTAAGTTGCTTTGTCCTAGACATACACAGTTATTGGTTGTTGCTTTGAATGCTCTTCTTCAGATCTGAAACTTCATTTTTGTTTAAGATTTTATTATTGCTGATTAACCTAATTATCATAATCGGAAAATCTAAAGGTTGCTAAAATTCTGGTATTAGTAAAAGCAGCAACACAGGTTTTAACCTGACAGTCTCATAGATTTTGAGCTACTACTGGCCTTCATAACCAAGAGAACCAATGGCATGAAACATTGGATTTCCTGGGCAATAGAGGTCTGCCGGGTTTCTTAAAGCATGTGGGTAGTATAGACAGGGATATGTTTGAACATGCAGTTTAACCTGCAAAAGCTTATATATAAGATGAAAAACTACTTGAGACCACTGTTTGGAGATTATTTACCCCCTTAATGTGCCTGAGGACACCATGTCTAGTGATCTGTAGCCTACCCAAAGCCATCCCCAGGACATCAATAAGACTGAGTGGCTGTGATGTGTCAGTGATGATATCCAATCAACATATTTAATAAGAAATTTAAAAATAAATAACTAATGCAGTCCTGAAATATATTGCAAACTGAAAAAAAAACTAAGTAATAAAATGATAACAAAAAGTTAACCACCATCTGAAGTTTCAAAATTTATTTAGAAGCCCCCTGCGCCTTCAGGCATTTTCAGTTTTCGTTAGTCTCTAACATTTAATTTGTAAGGACAATCTCTGAGGCCTGCTCACACTCACAGGCATTGTCTGGTCATACTTAATGAAAGTTCATTGTTGTCTGTTTTATACAGTGGAAGTAAAGATAAGGAAGATTTTTTTCCCCACTAAAATTACAGTCTGGTGCACACTTGCAGAAGATTTATTTTCCCCTAAACTGCCAAAACTCTGGCTGTTTGAAGGCTGCATAAATATTACAATGGGCAAGCATTATGTACAAAATACTCACCAAATGCATTAGTAAGGCAAAAATGATTAATATTAACATCAGTCATTTCATAACATTATAACATTAAATTGAAATTCTTATGATAACTAAGAAGATACGATGAAGTAATATGTTGCAGGCAACAATATGTCTCTATGTATTCAACATCTTTTTTTTTAATGCTTGAGTACTGCTTATTAATAAATTAACTGCAGACAATCTTTTACTCACATGTACTTATGCTAAAATATTGCAAAGAAATTATTGCAATATAAAAGAAACTTATTAAACATGACAGCAGTCAACACAGTGCCATCTACTGGTTACATGCTATATTGATGTTAATAAAATAAAAACAGAAGTTAGGCATTGTGACTATAGAGAGTGACCATTAATTGTACTGGTAATGTCCCGATATAAAAATCAGGGACATCCATTCCATACTTCAAATTTTTATTAAAGTAACATGAAGACTAGGATTAATGGATGTGAAGCTGACAATATGCCCTTAGTCATCTGCGGCTTGTAAAAAATTGGGGAGGAGGGACAAAATTGTTCTTCCGACAGGATTAAAACCAAACATATATGGAGAGGCCCAATCAAAGTCTAAATACCTGCCCAGTTAGGCTAGGAGATGAGGCTTGGTTTACACTGACAGTTCCTGTCCATCATCAGGGGGTTTGTAAAATGTGGGCATAAATTGTAGTGTAAGTACAAAGTTGGCAGAGGCTTTCTCAAAAAGAATCACTCCTTATCCTTATCTTCCCAACGGTTTCTCTACCAAATATTGGTACAAGGTAAAGGAATCCTAATAAAATCAGTATTTTTAATTAATGTAGAAATATCTGTTGGGACAACAATTAAAAAGTCAGGTTTAAGGACACAGCATATTTTCTTTGCTCACAATTTGCCAGTATTTAAACACAAAAGTGTTAGGAAAGTTTTTAATCTTAAAAAAATATATTTTTATCCATAATGTAAGGTGATTGGCTTGTTTCTAGTTTATCTGTCTTCACTAAGAGCTTTAAATAAAGCATGCACACTCAAATTATATCGGTGTTCTATCAAGCTTCAGAAACAAAATCAAGTGCCTAACATTAAAATGAAACACAAAACTACAAATCTGCTAGAGCAAGTGATGATCAGCTGTACAGTTTAACATAGCATAAATCATCATTAATTATCAAAGTAAAAATGTGATACGCAAATATATTATGTAAAAAAATACATTTAAGGAATAGTTTTCAGCTATTTTTTTGTACTTGACATTCACAAGAATGGTTATTGGCATGGTTAGAGATTTCTATATTGATAATTTGTTCAGACAAATATTCCTCCAATTTCAGCTTCCAGTAACCCAGTCCGATTTTGCTTTTCAAATTATACCTAAAAGATTTTCCTTAAATGTGACTTTAATACTGTTGATGGAGACTGTACTATCTTGTAATAATGAGGATACATACAACATATTTACACTACGCCATTCTCTTTGAAAATGTTGCCCAAAGAGATTTGAGGAAACATTGAGAAAGGATCCTTTTGATCAAAACTTCACATAACAGGTAACAATCAATCATTAACCAGATATACTTATCATAAATCTGTGCAGGACATGGCACAATCCAAGTAAAATTTTTACATTGTGCTGACTTACCTTGATTCAAAATGTACCCAGGTCAAGACCCTAACTAGAATCATGTCGTCAGCCACCCATCTCGCTTGGCAATATATTATGGGATTGCCTGACACTCAAACCACACTGGGAAAAAATCTCTGCCTTTGCCTGTTAGGCAATATTGGAACCACTATTATTCCTAATCAATTTACATTGGAATACGATGGAATACTAATACATAGTAATAAATATATTGTGACATTTTATACTACATTGCTCTTTCATTGGGCAGCATGGTGGTGCAGTGGTAGTGCTGCTGCCTCGCAGTTAGGAGACCCAGGTTCGCTTCCCGGGTCCTCCCTGTGTGGAGTTTGCATGTTCTCCCCGTGTCTGCGTGGGTTTCCTCCGGGTGCTCCGGTTTCCTCCCACAATCCAAAGACGTGCAGGTTAGGTGCATTGGCGATCCTGAATTGTCCGTAGTGTGTGCCCTGCCCGGGATTTGTTCCCACCTTGCGTGTTGGCTGGGATTGGCTCCAGCAGACCCCCATGACCCTATGCTAGGATATAGCAGGTTGGAAAATGACTGACTGACCACTCTCATTGCCTTATTGTACTTCACTGGAAAAATCCAAATCCACCCATACTGTATATGCTTTGTTTTTTGTTTTTTTTTTTTGATTTTATTGATTTTATTAAAATCACACAACATTCCATACAAATAAATCAATTAAATGTTTTTATGTTGTAAATTTATTACTATTTCCCTAGCTTTTCTGTGTTCTATAAAGTATTTGAAGGTGTTACGTGTTGAGATAAAATCCCTTTTTTTACACCTTTGGCTGCAGTCAGCCAAAGGTGTATAAAACTGAGAAGCACAAATTATTATTATAAATAAGAGACCCTGTGGTGGGCTGGCGCCCTGTTTGTTTCCTGCCTTGCGCCCTGTGTTGGCTGGGATTGGCTCCAGCAGACCCCCGTGACTCTGTAGTTAGGATATAATGGATTGGATAATGGATGAATGGATAAATAAGAGAACAAAACATAAACAATAACATAGAGTTTGGTTAAATATATAATGGAGCAAATTATTTTCCAAAAAATATTATTCAAACAGAAAACTCATCTTGTGTCCCTACCTAATTTAGAAAGTTGTATGAAAGAAAAGTTCAGATTAATGTGGTTCCTCACATATTAAAACAGTGGTAAATGTTTGGCTAAGATCTCTTTTAGAAAAATATTAACAAATTCTTTCCAAATTCTAAAACATTTTTGAACTGTTCCAGGGAGACAAGAGAATTTTTTCCAGTTATAAAAATATAATACATCACGTTTCCATTGCGTTTAAGATAGATGAATTAGGACTCATCGAATCGAGCAAAATGTGTCCTTGTGCACGCAGGACACCACAATAGATTTTTCACGTTTGATGTTATTCCATCTATCTGGTGTTACTCCAGATACTGCAGTTAGAGAACTTGGAGTGATTTTAGATTCAATCTGAGAGATATGTAAACACTTTATGCAAAAATAGTGAGAGTATAAAACATTTGCAAAACATACGGACTAGTGAAGTGGTACATAATGACAGCATTCCCAATTTGAGAATTTTAGAACATTTTAGAATATTTTAAGTGAGACTGATGTGCATAGTGAAAATATTTTACCCAAATTATGGCATGCTTTGCACAGGTTAAATAACAGTATATATCTTTATGGATTCCTAAAATCCTTCCTTTATTTTTCAATTTCGATTGAACAAATTGAAATGTGACTACAACATTTACGAAGATATGTGATTTGTCTATACTAATAAATGCTGCAATGTTTGAAGAAAGAAATGTTTGAGTAAAACAGATCCCCTCAGTTTGCAGAGGATTGTTTCCAACTCTATAATTTGCTTCCATTATTCAAAGACATAGTTATTAAAATTGCAACACTGTTTGTGGTTTTGTGCTCATTCCCTGTAATGATAATATTTACATGTATATTTGCTTACTATATTTAAAATCTATTATTGATCACTTTATCATGCATATAAAATAGAAACTCCTAATGTATGTCATAAGAAATGATTACTGCTCGAGTGAAACACTTTGATTCAAGTCTCTGTAGAGACTAATGTGGCCAAGTTGGTGAAGTTACTGGCCCATCCTTCAGGCTAAAGGAAGCCTACAAATATAGTGAAGAGAGTGAAACCAAACCGAAGACAACAGTTAACAATTGAAAAAGGTTTTTAAAAAAGGTACATTATTGTTGTTACTACTGTAGTATTTATTAAGAAAACACATTTACCTGGTGCAACATGGTGTTGCTTGAAGTGGGGGGAACTTTATTCTTCTTGAACTTTTATTTTGTTAAAAAGGAATATTTATTGCTTCTCAATATTCACTATCAGAAACATTAAACTAAGGTTCTGGCATTGGATAATAAAGCAATATGTTATGCCAAAATAGCATGAAAGAAAATTGGATTAACAATGTATGACCAACTAAATGATAAAAGAATAAATGTAACATTGATTATGGAAAATAATGTATTACCTGGACATAGTCACTGCTGTGATCGCAGGATTATTTCGGTACCTTCTGAGAGAAACCACTTGACTTCTGTTCAGTTCCCGACAAAGGACAAGGTGTCTCTCCCAGCTTTTACCTGTTATAAAAAAAAAAAAAAGAATCAGAGGTGTGTTTTTGTTTATGGTCAGCATGTTGTTAAATTGAGAAAATCTAATATAACCCTGTGCTGTTACAAAGGGGGTGTGGGAAGTGGGGGAGGGCATGTCAATTTAATTTGTACACTCTGATGCTTATATGCGCTGACGCTATGCTGTAACCAATGTGTATTAAATTGGATTTGGGTATTATTGCTTTCCAAATTGCATGCCTAGTTCAGCAGAATTGCTCATGAGTGTTTACTGGCTATAAGGCTGTATGCTTAATAATCTAACCCATAAGCCCTTGCAGCTAGTCTTTAATGATGTGTATAAACAGTAAGAGTATTGCAAAGTTTTATTCAAATCCACTGCACAATTAGACCAATAAATACCACTTTTTGACCTTACCTATTCAACATAAAATCAAAAACTAGAACAAAGCAGCCATTCGAAAGGACATGAAATGTTTTGCAACGTATTTTGATTTTTTAGTTACTGCTTTATTATATGTTTATTATTGTGTGTGCAATTTAATAAACTATTAATGGAGGTTTGCTCATTTTCATTGTGCCAACAAGGAATTTCTCTGGACACTCTGGTTTTATGCTGCATCCCAAACATCTGCAAATTAGATAAATTAATATTCCTAAATTGGCTAATAATAACAGAATCCAGACTGAGGTCCTGCACAGCACATAATGCAGTAATAATGTATATGGCTCCTTACAATTGATAGTTGACTGAATAAATAAAACAGTATTAACATTTTAAAATAGTTATTTCATTGATCTCTTCTTCATTAGTATAGTCCTACTGTATATCATGTGATCAAGGTTGGAGAGCACTGTAAGTGAGCAGTTCAGAGGAAATTGGCAATTTGTTTGAAACATAGTTGAGGATATTGAAGGTGGTGACATGTGTGCATCAGAATCAATAACCCTGCTCACTTTTTCACAAATGTTCAGCTACTCAAAAATACCTTCCAACAGTTCGGTGATTACTATTGATGAATGGGGAAGAGAGAGGAAAAAACAATTTAAGAGACAGTGCTACGAACAAGTCTATACTAATGAATAAATCTTATTGCACCGTCACAGGCATAATTAGGCCACTAATGATCCAGCTGAGTTCAACTCTTTCCAGTCACAAAGAAGAAAAATGCAGTACATCAAGATAAGGAACACACACACTGGATATGGAGGACTGGAAAAGAATATCACCTGGTTTGAGCAAAGTGTATCCTGGAGATTTGCATTCCTGACAAATGAAAACTGACGAGTCAATGAATCTAACTTACTGGACATTTTTTTTGTGTTACTCACTGGGTCTCATAATTCAAAATTAGAGCTATGTCTGAATACCACAGGATACCTGAAATCACTGCTGATCAGATGCAGGCCCTTATGACCACTGTGTAATCATCTGTGAAGACAATTTTCAGCCTGAAGACTTGGAAAGTCTTGGAAGCGTGATGAAAGGCAACAGTGAATTCAGCTTACCTGTCATCTGGCTCAAGTTACCTGATCGTACTGTATGTATAATTAAAATATACGATCTATACCATGAAGTGAATAACTATCAGCAAATTAGCGGGCACTATGGGAGACATTTAAAACAATATATTCTAGTATCCAAGAGTCACTCATCCAGAATTTTTGTGTCCAAACAAATTGGTAGGGTAAACGAAAAATAAATTTGCTATTACTATGTGTACATAATAAGGTGGCCACAATCTTATCAAACTGAGGCTTTCTATTACACTGTATCAATATTACTTTACTGGAGTGGTGTGAAGTTTATGATAAACAACACTATTTAATAATATCACAACTTCTGTGCTAAAAGTATTTAAGAAAATATTCATAATTAATACCAGTTACACTTGAAACATTTAAGAAAATATTCATACTTAATACCAGTTACACTTGAAACAAATGACCATGTTTGAAGGATGGACAGGATTAGAAATGAGCATATTAGAGGGTCAACTCAAGTTGGACAGTTGGGAGACAAAGTCAGAGAGGCGAGATTGCGTTGGTTTGGACATGTGCAGAGGAGAGATGCTGGGTATATTGGGAGAAGGATGTTAAAGACAGAGCTGTCAGAAAAGACGAAGGCCTAAGAGACGGTTTATGGATGTGGTGAGAGAGGACATGCAGGTGACAGAGCAAGATGTAGAGGACAGGAAGATATGGAAACAGATGATCTGCTATGGCGACCACTAACGGGAGCAGCTAAAAAAAGAGGAAAAAGAAAGGAAAACATTAATTTTGGTTAATCAGCCATTATCTATGATATTGACTTTGACTTCTCATTTGTATGATAGAATATGCAAGCTTTATTATGTGTGACTTTAGAATTTGCAAGCTTTATTATGTCTAACTTTAACATTCACTTCAAAATTAATTAAGGTATGCCTTGGCTCTAGGAGGATCACCAGGCATCCAACATACTAGGCATTCTGCAGTTTTTAAGTCATTAAATTTAGTTCAAACATGTTCAACAAAAAAAGAACACAGAATTACACAAAACCTGTCAGCCCTGCTGTACATAAACATTTTTACCAACAGGGGTTGTTTAAACATGCACGACTGACGAGTCTTCAAAACCTGCACTGATAGTAACTGTGTCTTTGAACCTAAATCACTTATATTAGGGGGCCCCAATCTTGGTGATGGTGAAATTTAGCAACTGCAGTTTTATTTTTCTTTCACATTACTCAGTCTTTTAATCAGAGACAGGCTATGGTTATTTACTGTATTTCGCAATTTACATTACTATTGTTTACTCATTTTTATGTACATTTGCATATAATGCAAAGTTGCTGTCAGTGATTATGCCAATTTGTTTATTTTGTTGATTTTCCTCTTTTTCACCTACAATAGACACTACAGATGACAAACAGATCCCCAAGACAAGTTTATAAAACACCAGCAGACTTTATGCGTGGGTATGGAAGTCGCTAGCTGATTGTGTGTGTGCGCAACTGCAACCCATCTGCAAGTCCAGTATGGCACACGCAGAAACCTCTACATACATCTCCCTCGCCCCGATGCTTTAAGCTGTAATAGGTAAGTTAAGTGATCTCAGTAACCTTAAATCTATAAAATGCAAGCAAACAGAAGGGTTATCTAGATATGAATGAAATATTCTGTGGCATGTAAGCCATTGTGAACAAGAAAAATAAACATTTTGTTAGTACTATTTACCTTACACTGAAACTATTTCACAGTTCCATCATCTACAGATTATAATTATTTACAATTTCACTGTTATTTTAATTTACTATGGTGGACAGACATTCAATTGACAGGGACATTCCCAATTTCAGGCTATGCATCCCGATAGATAAGTGAAGAATATCAAAATGTCACCGTTTTAACAGG
This sequence comes from Polypterus senegalus, assembly GCF_016835505.1. Lineage (NCBI taxonomy): Eukaryota > Metazoa > Chordata > Cladistia > Polypteriformes > Polypteridae > Polypterus > Polypterus senegalus. The sequence continues at coordinate 270,144,324 of NC_053154.1, forward strand.
CTGCCAATCTAATAAAACATTGCTGTGCCAAAACAAACATTTACTATATATTTAGAAGAGCATATACAAAACTCCAAGGGGGACCCCTTCATATCCCAGCTTCCAGTTCTATGTACTTACATGTTTAATAGCACAGTCCAAACTACAACAGGGAAAGCCTGTTTAAGAACTTGTGTTAAGATGGACAGTAGTGCCATTTATTTTGTTTCCACTTTAAGTACTGTGTAGAATCCTGTGTGTTAAATTTATAAAAGTTTTTTTTTCTTCTTTCATCTCCTGCGCCCTGATCCCTCACTGATGATGATGTGATAAAGCAAGCATTAAACTAATGATGGTAATGTTTTTGTGTGGACATATCTGCTTCAAAAGTGTACCAGTGTGGGACTTTGAAAATCTGGTTACTCTCTTCTATCAGAGTGCCACATTCACCTGATGTCCATGAGGGTCAGTTGTCATAATAAAATTTGCCTTTCACTTCTCTTCTTCCCTAACATTTGTCATAAATAATTAGCTTTGTAAGTTCTATTTCATGAAAATTACCACGGCCAGACAGGTTCAAGTAAAGATGGAATTCATTAATTTAAAAAAATTTAGGTTATGATAATTGGCAATTCTAAATTTTTATGGTTTGTGAATATGGGGTGTGTGTGTATTTATGTATGTGCATGTGTGAGAGTGGTCTCCATGATGGATTACAGTCTGGTCCAGACCTGTTTTCAGCCTTTTACGCAATCCTGTTGAGATAGTCCTTGGTCGTCACAACCCTGAAATGAATTGAGAAAGTTCTAGAACCTACTGTACCTACTGGACTCAGTCCGCGGAGGGCCACAGTGCTTGCACAGCCCTTGAATGCTCCTGAATGTTATGCCATGCATACATTTTCCACTTATTGCTTTGTTGGAAAACTATTTCAGGGAATCACCAACATACATGGAATGTACTGGTGTTGGGTGTATGGTCAGAGCTCTGGCAAATAGCAAGGAAGGGCTAAGCACCCATAACCATTTTGGCAATGAAATATTAAAAAAGGGGTATCAATATCAGACCAATTAAAGGGCTATAGCACTAATGACCCTAAATAAGTGCAACTACATAATTATTAGGCACAACTTGACTGAGCCTGATCCCTGCAAAGTTTGTATCTGAAATTCAATTTTATGAAAATTTAAAAATGAATGGTAAAAGAAAGAAGTATAGCAAATATACTTCTCTTTACAAAAGGTAAGACAGTACTGCACACTTTACCATGTTTTGTACTTTAGACTAATTCTGCATTCACATTTAGGTACAGAAACAGATAATCAAATACAGTAGTTTAATTAAGTACATTGTTCAGTTTAAAGTAGAAATTAACCTGCAATTAATAGATTAGCTATAATTAAAACTAGCACCCATGGCAACCTCCAGGACCAGCATTATGCATGTCTATGTGATGCATTTATTTTTACTAGACTACAGGACAAACAGGCTAACAAACAGCTCCATAGGGGATATTTAATCAGTGGGAAAGGCCAGCAAGTTGAAAAGCAACAGAGAATAGTCTGTTTATGAGGTTGGTCTATTTGCTCAAATAAAAATACCGTACAAAAGAAAAAATCTATTAATATAGCTTGAGTATTAAAACTCTAGTGATTGCTCTGAAGAGCTGCATTATAACATACGTGTATTTAAGTTTTAGACAATTATTAAAAAATGTAAATCAGTAGAGCAGTTAATGTTTTTTAGTTACTTGGCCAGTCAGCTTACTTCAGTTTCACTCCTGCTGACCTGATGAAAGTTATAGTGACAACATCCTGAACTGGAACCTCTGCCAATTCATTTAGGACATTTTAAAATGCTTCCCCGCAGAACCTGGGGGCCCCCCAGATGTTCTCCAAGTGGGCTTTGCCTTATACATCTCCCAAAACAGCTTCAACTAGCTCCAAAGTACTATAGTAGTGGTTCTTCTTCAAGATAATCCTATTCACTAAACAAGTAAACATATTTGGACTACCTGTACTTAAAAGTCTCACTATTTTGGTCAATACTCAGAACTTGTAACCATAGTTGACGATGGGGATGTAGACTAACTAATAAATGTAAGCCTTTAACTGATGAGTTGGCTCACTCTTCACCACCATGTTCTGGCACAATGTCTTCAAAACTACTGTCCCTGCACTGATTCATTAGCACATCTCACAAGAACGTTTATGCACACATATAAATATGGTGTTAGCATACCAAAGCTCCTCCATTTAGGGCAGTCACTCTCCTATTACCTGAAGAGAACAAACCACTCTTTTCTGGTAAAGGACTTATACTGTAGGTGCGAATTCTCATCCCAACTGAACCATACTGATGTGTAAATTGTTCCAGTGTGCACTGGAGATAACAGTCTGATGAAACCAAAAGGACAACATCATCTGCAAACAGAGATGTAACCTTTAGGCATGTAATCTGGATATATCCAGGCCATGAAAATCATGAACATGACAGTGGACAAGATGACCCCTTGGTTTTCTTGGTCACTGGAGATGGTTTTTAGCATAATGGTGCTGCTTACTGCATTGTGGCTGAAGCAAAATTCATGCACACATCATACACATGCTGTAAATACTCCAAAAGCTGTCAACATAAACCTCAAAGCTCTCTCTTTCTGTCTCTGCCCATAGAACAAATAAAAAAGCTGCAGAAAGGGGACTACATCACAATTAGCTTCTAGCATTATGTGAAAGGGGAGAATACATAAGTGTGATGTAGAAACAGAACAACATTTTGCGGTAAACAGAAATAGGAATGGCTTAGCTAATTCTGTTGTTTCCTGAGTGACCGCTTATAATTTTCCACTAACAGTAAAAGCTGCATTAGTGGTTGATGGCAAATTGCCGCTGGAAGCAGAGTTGCTACCAAAGTAGAATACGAAAGATTTAAACAGTTTTAGTCATGTTGGGGTGCAGTTTTTGTGAATATCATACTGTCATTGTATGTAATCACAATACTGTATAAATGCTAACAAATGTTGTTGTTTGTAAAGCTTGAAACTTTACAGTGTTCCTTTCACCTTGGTGTCTATTTGTAAATCGCTGAAGTCTTGAAAGCCAAAACATTAAAACTACATGCTTGCTTTCTCTTTTCCTAGCTCTTTTTTCAGGTTAAGAGTGGTCCAGTGGCATAGTCTGGTGGCGGACAGACATGGACCATCCATCCATCCATCCATCCATCCTCTTCCGCTTATCCGAGGTCGGGTCGCGGGGGCAGCAGCTTAAGCAGAGAGGCCCAGACTTCCCTCTCCCCGCCACTTCTTCCAGCTCTTCCGGGAGAATCCCAAGGCGTTCCCAGGCCAGCCGGGAGACATAGTCCCTCCAGCGTGTCCTGGGTCTTCCCCGGGGCCTCCTCCCGGTTGGACGTGCCCGGAACACCTCACCAGGGAGGCGTCCAGGAGGCATCCTGATCAGATGCCCGAGCCACCTCATCTGACTCCTCTCGATGCGGAGGAGCAGCGGCTCTACTCTGAGACCCTCCCGGATGACTGAGCTTCTCACCCTATCTTTAAGGGAAAGCCCAGACACCCTGCGGAGGAAACTCATTTCAGCCGCTTGTATTCGCGATCTCGTTCTTTCGGTCACATGGACCAAGTACTGTGAAATGTCCTGAAGGACAAGTCCACAAGTGATACTAAGATGAGCTACTTGCAAAGTGATTAATAGTGATGAGAGAACCCTGCAAAGTTCCCTTCTCAGTGAATTTGGTGAAATCATGGAACTGTTTAGGAGCTTTGCCAAACTTCACGAAATGCAGTGACGTTAATAAAAAAGAAGGGACTGAATTTGTTCTGAGTGAATTATAATGGTGCAGTGGTCATTTAAGTGGCCCTGAGACCTGGGGAAGCAGCTATCAACTATAATGAAACAATTACTGTGGCCAAAAATGTGATCTGACGCATGCATAATTAGCCATGTGGTACAAACTGAGCTAAAGCATGGGGATTACTGTTATATATCTGGTGGCAGTACTCATGATTTTCTCATTATGGTCAACTAATGTACCCCTCAATTGAAAATACTGCCAGTTTTCCCCCATTCACAGTCCCACCCTCTCTTTGCCTAGGGCTCCATATGAGTTTCCTAGTGAGGAGAAGCAGTTTAACTAAAGTTACAATGAAACCCATGGTACCAGCTTACAGTGTAGTCGGATGCATAGAATATATACATTCTGTCAATGTCAATTACATTCTAAAGTCATTTGAGAGAAGTTTACCTGTGGAAGGTACTATCTTCAGTCTGTGCCACTTTTGGAATGAAAAGGTTGGGCCACAGAGACCTGGGAGAGAGGTGCTTTCAGAAAGGGCTGAGCCCCCCCTAAGAAGCTGTATAGATGATGAGTGTGTGTGTGTGTGTGTGTGTGCATGAGAGAGTGGAAGAGATGATGAAGAACTTAAAAAGCAGCACTAAACAAATTCCCTCTTCTGTTAAAAACCATTAGCTTGGTTGTGTGGCTGCAGGCAAGACTCAGCAAAGTTCATGGCTTGCATTGACTGACGGAGTGGGGAAAGTGAATGCAAATTGTGTCTCTTCTGCCTCCAAGTGAGCACGATGAGGAGGAGCTGTTGGCATTAATGTGCAATCAGAAGACGAGGCAGATAAGAACGCGCAGAGTTGCGTTGAACAAGTCATAGAAGATTGGTGAGGCGAAAATGATGTTGGAGCTTGGCCAAGAAAGGAGATGCCTTCCAGTAAAATACCACTGGAAAAGAGTTAAATGTGCAAATTTATAAGCTTTTTAATTTTCAGCACAAAAATATCAATCCTTGGGTCACATAAAAGCACCCTACCCTTCAAGCCCCAAAGTGGACAAATGCACACAGGAGCAAAAGTATATCTAGCACTACGGGGCTTAAGAGGCTGCAATAGCATACTAAAAACATGACGCAAAAAAGACATATTTTTTCTAAATACAAAATTAATAATGAAAAATTGGACAAATGTGATTATGATGACTAATTTGTGTTTGCTATAAACAAAGTAACAATATATTCAATTACTGAGAAGATTTTACTACTTTTTAAAGTTTACCAGAACAGCGACATCTGCTGGGGGACCAGCACTAGCAACACTTCTGTCTTGATTTAACAGACAGCAATTAATAACTTTGTTAAAACATTTTAATCAAAGCAATGTGTCCATTAATTTGCTTCACAGTTTCCTCTTCTGTGCACCTGACTCCCTTTCAACAGATTTGGGCAATCCTTAGTGCTTTTTTAACAGCATCTCACTATTACTACTAATAAAAGGTGTCATTTTGCTTGGCTTTTCTCTACTATTACTACTACTAATTCTTTACCCTGACATCTATAAAACATATATCTGTATGTGTATATCTGTCAGTTTTCTTTTCTCTCTTCTTCAATGGATATTTTGTGCACCACATTCTAACCTATTTGAAGAGTAACATTCACTTTTACAAGGCTATTGCTATTACTACAGATCCCAGTGAAATTCTTACTTACATGTGCTAATCAACATGAAAAACGTTGCCATCTCTTTAACACTATGATTATTGAGTAAAGCTGAATTTACCTTGAAACTACTGAAAAGTCTCAGAACACAGTTTAAACAAATAGAAATCTGTACTAATAATGAAAGATGTTTTAAGGAGAACCAAAGTGAACCCTTTGCTAGATTACGCTATTTTATATCCTAAGTTTGAGACATACAGTAGATGTAGTTATGAGTTCAATTTGGACACCATCTTCCAGCCCAGCTGCAATAACATACAATTTTAATCACTTTTAGTTTATGTAAGTGAACTTCAGGGCACGCGATAGTATTAAAAACTTGAAAACACAGTGCAAGTAATATAAAGTCTTAAAGAAGCCACAAGGTAGATTATGACAGTGATCATTTTAAAGTACGAATTACTGTACAATGGTGTCTTATACTGTAACCTGTTGGAGAAAAAATAAACATGCATAATGTAATAAGACTACAATCTTGAAGTTATATGCAGTATAATGATTATGTTTTAATGTTTGTACATTTAATGCTGGAAAAAGAAAAATATAAAATGCAATATCGACAAATACATTTGCAAGTAGCACAAACTGTTTATACTAATTTAAAATTGAACAGACTGCTGAATAGATGATAACAATAGTACTTAATCTGACACAGCTTTTGGAGTGAGATGCCCAAGCCATGTTTTTCACTGAGCACTACAGAAATAGCTGGGTGTGAACAGTATAATTAGCTAGTAGCTTTATCCCTATAGTGTGTGGCAGTACGGTGTTTAGGTAAGGAGTAGCTAGGGCAGTGTTGCTAAGATTTCCAGTTTGGTTGTTTCTTTGAAATGATTGTTTACTCATTTTCAGCTTACCTACTTGTTTGGCCAGCTCCTATTGTACTGGTATGGCTGGCAACCGTTGAGTTTCTTGTTTGTATTTTTATTGTTAAGTGTTTATCTGTAAGTCTGAATTGAATTACCGCTCTTTTGTAAATCCAGACAGAATTACTGAATACTCACACTTTGTTCAACCCTAAGTACAAAGTAACATGTTGCTACAGTTTTCCTGTGTAAGATGATTTTCACCAAATGGCTTTCTGATTGTTTCAGCTGCAGTATTCTTTAAAGAAATTACTACTATCTTTGTTACAGCGAGTTTATAAATACACCATCTTAACTTTTCATTTCTCAATATAAAAACAAAAGCCTTCCAATCCACCATGTGGTAAGCAATTCCTGAATGTAGAATGATTTGTAAATAGATTTTAAAAATACTAAAATATGCTAAACTGCAATGTAGCCAAATACAGCTTGTACTAATCAGTAAAGCACTTCAACAAAAAATCAGTAAAAAAATATTTTTGTTTATTAACTAATAGCCATGGATTTTGTATTACCTGACTGTCCCGGTCTGGAAAATCTTTCAATTTTTGAACTGCAGACTGTTTATATTAAATTTTAATTATTTAACTCATACCAACCAAAATGAACTGAATTTACAGAACTATAATTACAGGCATTGCAAGTGTCCTTTTGTATTGTACTAGTAATTTATGCATTTGTTCCAGTCAGTTTCTTTTCCAATTAGTTTATGTCCTGGGAAAAGGGTAATAAGTCCAGATGCCACAGAACCTGTTTTAATTAATTTACATCCTGTCGTAGGCCTAGGTATTACAAAATTAGTTTACAGCTTGAGAAAGGAAGGAGTCCAGAGATACTTAAATGATCAACCACTTTGATCAGAGTCACTCATCATCAGGACAAGATAGCCAATCAAAAGTGTGCAATATCACATGTCCCGAAACCCCATGAGTGCATTTTAACATAAATATGGCTTGTCTGATGGACCAAAAAGAAGAAGAAAACAACAGAAGGATAACATAGGAAGTGACATCAGAGATCAAGAAATGTGAGACCATGTGATTTGGAAGTCAGAAAATGTAACCTATGAATAACACTAAACCAAAAGCTACTCAGGACAACATCCATCCCTTGACATTTCTTATTTTCAGTAAGCTTTTCAAGACTGTTTATATCCAGACTTTGCTAACAATTTTGTTTCTTCTATTCGTTATTATTACAGTATATGTTAATAAATACCACATAGGTTATATATTTTCTACACTTTGACCTTTATCTTGAGTGAAAAAATTGAGTGAAATAATAAAAGGGTACGAACTGTGAGTTTCATGGCTACTGTCAAATTCACAGGTTTATCAAGGCTACTGAGGTTGCTCCTCGATTATTAAAAAACTGCGGTAAAAGCAAGACATAGTTTGGTTAGTAAGTGGCATATAAGCAAAAGAGTTGTGCTTTTCTGTGTGTTGCAGTGTCACCCCTGTGTTTGTTAGGGCTTGTGATAGTGAACCCCTTTTTTCGATATTCGTAAGCAGAATATTGTGGAGTGACTGGCAATTGGCACCACTAGAGACTTTGTCTGTATAGGATCTCTATGGGTAGGTGTGTGTGTGTGTTTGTGTGTGCGTGTGTGTGTGTGTGTGTGTTAATCTTCAAGGGTGAGAGTTGACAAACCCAATAACAGTTTTTGTTAAGTCTAGCAAATTTCACAGTAACACACGGACAACATGAAACTGCTTTAGATTTGAAATGGCAACTAGTAGCAGTTCCTGCAATTAATCCACATATACTATATACCTGAATTTCCATTTAGTATTATTTTATCTTGTACTAGGCTGACCCGCCTTTTAAGGCGACCGACTTTTAAGTTGACCACTTCTTAAGGAAATTCAATATGTAGATTGTCAGGGATGCCAGGGGCAACGACCCGGCCGGGGCGCCGTGAGGGACCGGAAGAGGGTCAGAGCCCACCCTGGATCACGTGGGGGCTGCCTTCCTGGTTGTTCTGGGGGCCACGGGTACAGGGCATGGAAGCTCCACCCTGTAGGGGCCCGTGGTCACCGCCAGGAGGCGCCCCAATGCCTTGGGGACCTGTTACCCCAGCACTTCCGCCACACCAGGAAGTGCTGGAGGGAAGATTTAGGATGGCACCGGGAGAGCTGCTGGGAGGACAGCCGGCACTTCCGCCACGCTGGGGCGTGGCCAGAGGAGGAATGCTGGGAACACCTGGGGCTCATCCGGGGACTGTTTAAAAGGGGCCGTCTCCATTCATTCAGCGCTGGAGTCGGGAGGCAAAAGGACGAAGCACAGGAGAGGTGTGGAGGCGGCCCGAAGAAAGGCATTTGAGTGGCCAGGACTGTGTGTGTTTGGGGTTTGTGCACTTTGGACTGGGTCTGTGTGACCATATAATTTGTAAATATTGTAAATAAACGTGTGGTGGTTAAAAAACAACATGTCCGCCTGTCTGTGTCCAGGTTGGCTTCACAAGATCAATTTGGTATTTTATACAATTTGGTAATATTGCATTAGAGTGGTATTACTTTAATACTCGTAGTTTCTGTTATTTCTGTTATTTTTGTGATGAAATGTAAACTTTTTTTCTATATTGAGGTCGCCCTTTTGAACCCCCCTGATATATTTACTACGCGGTGAGGCATTTGTACTCCATCAACATTAATTATTTCCAGAGACATAATTTTGTCTATTTTTCCAGCGCATCGTGCACAAAAGCAAGGGAACGATGGGAGCACCAGAACTCTGCTCACATCATGTCGCTTCGTACCACAAGCTGCAAGTAGTAAGTAGTGATAAGTGGAATACCGCTACGCTTTCCACTCATGGGACGGAAGGAAAATCCCGACCACTTTTATATAGGAAGAAAAACGAAACTACAAATCCCATCGTGCATTGCAAATTGACGGGGCGTGTGTGAAACTCCGCGCCTGTGTAGCACTCACGGGACGGAAGGACAATCCCGACCGCTTTTATATAGAAGGATAACTAAGAATTTGTTAATCCATTCAAAATCTTACAAATGTCTCATTCATTTTTCCTTTCTGGGGCTGACTGAGTTGCTATTAACCTGTGTGTGAATTATAGGAGGAGAGAGGTTTCAGTCACATGAACATGAACAGAACATGTACTCTACCTAAGAATCAAATCAATGAAATTTACAATACCGTTTATTTTAAAATGTATCTTTTAGAACACCTCCCTTTTTACAGTTTTATTTGAAATTTACCAAAATTACATTCACTGAATAATCGGAAATGGCACAAAGGTAAACAGTGAACTTCCAGAGGGTAAAAAAAGTTCATGTTACCAAAAACTGAGTAAATAATGAACTTTTCAGAGTTATATAAAAGGCTTTTTCAGGGAACAGGTAATGGCTTAATAACTTACAGCGTTACTGCACCAAGGGAAGTTAATTAAGCCTTGAAAGCTGATGCAAAAAATTCCTACAGATATCCCAACTTTTGTTGATTACTTTCAAATCCTCCATCTGTAATGGTTGGGATGTAATGGAATACCAGTACTGGCATTACACATTCAGTATACAAAAATGAGTGTTCAAGATTGAGCTTGTGGTACATTTTTACAGATTTATTCTATATGAAATTTAATATTGAATATCTTTAAACTACATCTTTAAAAAAATAATCATGTATAGTGGCCCTCTGTATCCGCAGATTAAGTGATGTGTATTGTGGCTGATGGCCGGTGCCCTACCCCGGCCGGGATGCCCCTGCGATGAAAGCACCAGAGGAGTGGGCATATTCAGGGCAATACCACACCTGGAACACGAGAGGGCAACCCCCTGGCTCAAAGCATGGCCACAGGTTTGGAGCTTAGAAGCTCAACCCTACTGGGGCCTGTGGCCTCAGCCAAGGGGCGCCTGGACAGTTTCTGAGCCCTGGGTTGCAGCACTTTTGCCACACCTGCTGAAGTGCTGCCAGAAGAAGATCTGGAAGCACCTGGATCACTTCCGGGTGCCCTATAAAAGTGGCCGCCTCAGTCCATTTGAGGAGCCAGAGTCGGGAGGAGGAAGATGAAGCTTGCTGGGAGAGTAGTAGAGGAGGCAGGCAGAGAGCGAGAAGAAAGGAGTATGATTGTACTTGTGTGCTGTGCTCTGTGGTAGGGAGTGAAGGGAGAGCGCTGCCCCGCTTAAAATAAAATGTGTGCACTGGACAATATTTGAATCTGCATGTGTAAGTCAGGTAGGGTGACTGGTATGCCCCCTGGTGGTCCACAGTATGCATTATCCTCCTGCCATTTCACAGATCCACAGTCTCAGCCCAGTACTCATTGCCTGAGCATTGTTTGCCTCATGTTGCATTTGTTTGAAACATGTGTTGTGTATGTAACTGGTTAATTTGATATACAGTTACTGGGGGATTGGGTTCTAAGTGTTTTCATTTAGGAAGCCTAGTGCTTGCTGTAGATGGAAAGTGGTTCAAGACACACTGCTGATTCAGGCTGTTTCTGTTTGTTTTTTAGGTGAGCTAAACTCTTTTAATAGTCTTGTTCTCTTTACCTAGTTTTCTAAAAGTGTTTGTTGTTGCTTTACATTTGTTTGTGCTTTAATGAGTAGCAGTTAAGTAATTATTTAATGTTAGATAGAACTTTATCTGTCCCCAGGGGGAAATGTGCCTTTTTACATAAGCTCTGTAAATAAACAGGTAGGTAGGTAGGTAGGTAGAATATATAAACACACTTTGGTCTGAACACACACTATAAAACAAGAAAATGCAAAAGAAAGAAAAGTTCTGACTTGTCTGTCACAGTCCCAGTGTGGCATTATACAGATTGATGTTTCTTGACACACTTCTGCTGAATAATTTGTTGGTTGAATGTCCTCAGTGTTAGTGTGTCAGAGAGACATTGTGCAGCATTGTTCATAATGGCACTCATCTTTTTTTTAATTTTCTCCTTTGCTAAGACCTCCAGGGGGTCCTATAACTGAGCCTGACCTTTTAATTAACTTGTTGATTTGGTGGGCTTCTCCTGAAGTAATGTTACCAGCCCAGCACACCACAGCATGGAATACTGCACTGGCCATCACAGAGTTATAAAAGATGTCACTTCTCACATTAAAGGAACAAAGTCTTGTTTTAAACGGCAGCACAATATATACGGAGAAATGTGAAACGGTTTGCGGAACACTACTGAGTCTGGTTATTTTGTTGGTTTTTTAGTCTTTTGTGCCTAATTACATCTTGAAATAGACAATAAAGTTAAAGGAGCATGTGTGCTCACCTCTTATTATGCAGACGCCAGGAACTGAGTGGCTGTGTAAAAGGAAGTTAACTTGATCACCCTTTGTTTCTGTGAAAAAATGGCCCCAAAAATAATTAAGTGGTCAAAGCAATCCCTATAAAGTTAAGAAGAAATGTAAAGTAATATCTCCGGATGAGGAAATAAAAGTGTCATGTCGCTTGATTGTACTTGAGGATATGTGTAACTTATATGCAGATACTAATATTTTAGTAAATTAGTTGTAAGGTTATTAAGCGTAAGTATGCCACATGAAAAATGCACAGCCTAAATTTGTTTTGTTAATGATAATTTTTTTGAAGTTTGCTTTTTCAAAGAAGAACAACTCCAGAATGTGAAATGGCTAAAACACGCTCTAAGGTACAGTCATTATTTTTTTCCAAAAATTCAACTTTTATTAATATAGGTTTTTTTTAGAAAAAGTAGGTTTCCCTAAAACCAGGGCTTCTGTTTTATGTGAGACTGATGTCAGAGCCCATCGATTCATTAGGTGACATAAGCAACCTCCTAGGGTGCTGTCATCTGAGGGGCACGTTCCAGACCATCCTCACGTGACACTGAATTCTGATGATGGTTAGTGTGCGTTGTTTATGAATATAAAAGTGCACACACTCCATACCCCAAGTGTTGTGCACTCCTTTTATGCACAAAGGTTCGCCCATTGTGCTACTGAAGGGACACACAGAGAGGGAACCCACCTAGCTGTCAAAGTCTAATAATACCGACTACTTGCTATGGACAAGAAGGGATGATGTCTGTCCATCCCACTTAGGGCTTCAAATGGGCTTAGACCGGCACTGTCTGAACCGCATTTTCAAGTCAAAATTCAATTTAAATATGTTTAGGTTGTTATGCCATTTTTATGAACTAGGCTACAAATCAGTTCCCGGAAGTATTGGAAACGCATTCATAAGTTATTCAAAATAAGTTACACAATTTGTTGTATTTAACCAAAAGTATTTAATGATAATAAAAATCTGAATACCTTAAGGACTGTATATTCGGTATTCAGTATCTAAATACTTTTTAGAGATTCTGCCCAACACTGTTATCTGTATAAAAGCAGTGTTGGAACAGATTGTTGTTAGACCCTTGCATTGTGTGTTTCTATTACAATGACAAAAAAATGCAACTAACAAAGGAAGATAGACCATTATAGCTCTTAAAAGTGTAGCCCTTCACTTTAGAGTACAGTTTCCAACACCATCAAAAGGAGTTTGTAAGTGGAGGAAACTCTGACAGGAACACGTCTGGTAGACCCAAAGCCACAAAAGAAACAGAAGACAAGGTTCTGAGAGTCAACATACTGTATATATGCATCCTGTATAATGTACAGTATATATAATATGGTATATAACCAAATAGGTCTTTATACTTGTGTAGGCAGATATGCATACAAGTGCAATTTTGATTAAATAAAATGCTGATTTTAAATCAGGGTGCCAGAAGTCAGAAGATAAAAAAAAAAAGTTCAGTAATTAAAAAATGCATATATTTTTTCAATGCTGAGTTTAGTCCCTAGCTGCAGTTAACATGAAATATATTAATGTTACCGCTTTTCTCTGGAGTTATGGCCGCCGAGTGCCCTGGGGACAGTGGTTGTTCATGATGTGCTTGTAATTGTGTTTTCACATATTCAGTCTTCCATAACTACAAGGAAAACAAAAACATACACAATTCAGAATATATGTCATAAATCAACTACATTGGTCATCTCTTCACGACACCTTGCTAGTGTTTCTTGCCTAATTTACCATATATTAAGATAAACAAATGGCTTTTGTGTTCTATCAATTGAAATGTGAAGCACATTTGGATTATGAAAATGAAAGCCACACAAATGTGAGAAGAAGCCGTTAGATTCACTCATATTACAAAGATTTATTCAAAAAAGAACACTAAGATTTTCATTGTTTAAAATATGTAAAAACTGAGACAACTAACAATAATTCACATATTAAAAAATGACATGTTCTCAGTGTTTCTCTGATTGTTAGGCACCTGACCATAACCTGAAGTCCACAAGCAAACAGACTGTGTAACATGACAAACAATTAAGAGTTTAAAAAATATTACATTTTGTTATTTGTGGTATCTAAGACTACAATCTAGAATGTGATGTATAGGTGTCGATAAAAACATTAAGAGATAAACCTTGTTGAGGCAGTATTGTATAACGAATAACATTGTGTATACTGAACTAATTTGTGATGTGGACTGTCAAAAAGACAAAAACTTTCCATATTTGTAGCAAGCTATGCTGTGTATGCTTTAACATATTGTATCTGCATGCAGAATGAGTACATCTTGAATGCTCATAAAGTTTTAAATTGAACTCATATCAAGAACATGTTAAAGTAGGAAATGCTCTTATCTTTTTTTGAAATGTATAAAGTTCAGGTTTATTCTCACATACGTATGTTACAAGAACGGACAATTATTCAATTCATACACTACTATTCAATTATTCATACACTAACAATAAATAAATAAATAAACATATAAATAAAGTATACATAGAAAACTCATAGTCATATACATTTTACACTATATATATCTGCTAGAAATATTTTATATTTTAGGAAAAGAAAGAAAGAAACTTAAAATGATGCTATCATTCAAAGAACTACCAATAGTTCAATATTAACAAATGTGACAGCATTAATAAATACTTGCCATATTCTAAAATACATTGGAACCATTCCACATTATAAGCTGTGTTTTGTTCTACATTCACAGAATTACAGCATTCTGAAATTCCAGAAAATCCTTTTCAATTGCCCTACGTTTTTTACATGCTTTGCCTGAACCTCTTCAAAATAATGTAATGGAGGTGTGGGCAAACAAACCCTGGACTGGATGAATATCCAACTAAGGACTAACTCATACATGAACTGACCTTCATTCATATCATGCCAGTTTAGGGTAACCAGTCAACCTGGCAAACAAATGTTTGAGAGTTGTGGGAAACAATCAAGTGCCTGGAGAAAAACACACACTAACACAGGTAGAACATCCAAGTTCCATGTGTTTTTCTCTTGACATACAGAAGGGAATTCAAATCCAGTCTCCTGGAGCTGCTGTAAAGCTGTAGCACTATTTGCTATACAACATCATGGTAATATACAGAAGATGTTAACAGTAAGCAGAAGTGGTTACCATACTTATACTATTATTAGGCTGTGGAATTTACATATTTGTACCTGAAATTCAATACATACCCTCACAATTCCATCCGCACACCCGGTGACAATTATGTTGTAACAGTCCCATTCAAACTTTTGTGCAAAACAGCAGCAACTAATTTCTCCTTCAGGTTCACAGGAGGTATTAATTGAAGCAATAAGCTGACCTTTGGAGTTCCATAAGTAAAGGTATCCTCCTGCACAGGATGCAATATCTCCCTAACAAAGCAAGTTGTGCAAACTCATTATTTTTTATAAATTTTCACTCTAAGCACTATGTCTCCTCTTATCTATCTTATTTTCTACATTACATTTTAAACCATTGTAAATAACTGTCAATAAGTAAACCCACTTTTAGATTATTTTAATTGTCTGCATGCAAGTACAGTTTTTTGTTATACTAAGTGTTTAAGGTGGTCTTAAGTTATTCATATCTGATTTGTTGATTAAGACTCTGATGTATACTATAAATGTTATACTGATATATTCAAAAATAATAACTGGTTACTAACTTCAAACACATGCTAGAATCTTTTTGCAATACTATGCAATTTAGACGTTGTAACATATGCTGCATCACAGTGGCATTCACAAACATTACAACTGGCTTTTAAATATTACAGTCATCTTTCACTTTCCACACTCAGCTAAATATCAACTAATTTATTTCCATTTAACAATTATGTTACAGTTTTTATGCTTTCAGTGCAAAAATCAATCAGCATCCACTGGACCTACGTGCTCATTAAAGAGTCATGATATATTCATGTTGAGCCACTGAGATGGTAATGGATGAAAATCTTACAGTTAAATCATTGATAGCTACTGCTGAGAGCCCTGCATTATGTTCCGGAAGCTGAGTGATGTAGCTGAGTCGATAGAAATCCCAGATAATGCATGTTCTATCAAGTGATCCGCTGATTATCACACTGTAGGTCAAAGAGACTGCCAAGCAGGTCACAGAATCTGTGTGTCCATATAAAACCTGAGAACACAAGAAGGTTAAGGTACCGTAAGTTACCACAATTGTGAGAAAATTATTACTGTACCTCTACAATGATAAAAACAACAGATAAAAGCCTATGGTGCTGCACATATTGTAAGCTGCACAAAATAAAAATTTCTTTTTGGCAAATACACATTTTCTCTCTGCAAACACATGGGCTTACCCTGGCAAATTAAAACCAAAACCTGAAAAAAATGACTGCTCATTAAAGTGGAGAATAAAAATTTGATAACATGGTTGCTCTAAACCACCTGGAAAAAGTGATCTGCTTTGAGTTCTCATCAGGGTTACATTTACCAGCAGGATCTCTCGAAAAAAAGCTGATAAACTGACTAATTTTTCCCTCTGTGTATCTATGAAATAATGCTTTATGATTATGAGTCATACAACAATCAAGGCTGTAAATTCTCAGTGGTTAAAAATGCAGTCAAAACCCACAATTAACAGCAGTCTGACTTACAAGCTTTCTCTTTTTTACTGGCAAATTTAATTGGCAACAGTCTCTGTGTGTCATCAGCCTATTGATATAAATTTATAATTTACATGACCGTTTATCAATATTGGACAATGATGTTTTTTAATGCATTTGTAATTACACAGAACATGTAAGAACATTACTTTTTCTCTGAGGTTTTAGCCTTGAACACTATTGAATCTTATTTAATCAATTAATTTAACATTTCATTTTAACATTCCCTAAATCTATAACTGTACAAAGGATATGTATTTATTCTACAATGTTCAAAACATTTGCAGAATTTTAACATATAGTGTAAAGTTATATTTCACAGTACAGAACAGTAAAAAGATTCCTTCAACAACTCTCACTTCCTGACAATATGACCTATATACAGAATATGGTCACCCAAATATTACATGCTGATGGCTTTTTTACATTGTTTTGCTCTTTCCAGCAGAAGTAAAAATAGATCAGGTTAGAACATTAGGGAGGAAGTTGTATATGACAACTACCCATCCATTCAACTTCTAAATCTTTTTGGTTCATTACATGGTAACATGGAGCTGGACCCAAGCTTCACTGAACGCAAGGGAAGAACAAACTGTAGATGGGGGAAATAATCCAGAGCAGAGCACACACTCACATTCACACACACTAGTCAATTTGGAGATATAAATTAACCTAATAGGTGCATAATTGGACAAGGGCAGGGGTGTCGATAGGGCCATAGTGGCTGCCTGTTTTCATTCTAACCATCGTCTTAATTAGTGACCAGTTTTGTCTGCTAATTAATTTATTTTACTTTAGACTTAATTAACTGACACAGGCCCCTTAGTTGTGTCTTTTTCCTTAATGAGCAGCCAAACAATGAGACACAAAACGAGCTGCCACAAGACCAGCTCACCTGTGCCCATCACACAATATATGGAAATAAAGAAAGATGAAGGTCTCAGTAAGGCTGATCTCCAGGGCCACCAAAACATTTTGACAGTGTTCTTAGAAAAAAGAGAAACATCAACAGGTTTGGAAACGTCTGCTGCTGTAGCAGAATGAGAGCAGCAACAAGTTGTGGAATTAAATAACGGGTTTAATTACAGCAAGAATTGGCTTCTCATTAAGAACCTGTTTGGAGTGAAACTGGTTGGAGTCTGAAGCCCCAATTTACCTGGTCATCTGTCGGCTCATTTCATGTCTCATTTCTGTTTGGCTACCATTTAATGATGAAAAGAATCAATTCAGAGAAGTGAATCCTTAAAAACAGGGCTAATAACTGAAGTGAAAATAAGTTAATTAGCAATGAAACCTGGTCACTGATTAAGAAAAGGGTTAGAATAAAAACCTGCAGCCACTGCGGCCCTCCAGGCCTGGAGTTTGACATCCGTGGACTAGGGGAAGAACGGCACTTATGACATGCAAAATGTAAACAGAAAGCTCTTGCTGAGAAATGGGCCAGGACCTGAAAGACGTGAGGCACTGCAAGTCTGAGGCGCACAAGACTGATTTAATGGCAGGCACTGAACATGACAGAAACTTTTGCTCAGGTGTGCTCCATCTTGTCATTTTGTTCCTTATTATTTAATTAACTTCTACAGAGTTCTGATTTTGTCATGGCTCCCCTCCCATTACCCACCTAAATATATCCCTCTTAACACTTCTTGTGTGGACAGCCAAACTAAGTGAGATACAGCTTCACATTGCACTGAGTGACTTCAATTTGCAGTGCTGAACTGAACAGGCAACGTGCTATAAGGGTGTAACCAGCCAGCATGAGCATTTCACCATGCCACAATAAACCCATTTGGAGTAATGATGCATATCTAAAAACACATTTTAACTTTTAATTGTAAAAATAATGATATGATTACTATACGTATTGCAGGTAGTAAAAGTGAAACAATGTCCAATCTAGTTTTTAACTCGGTTGTGGATGTTCAGAGTCTATAATTGACAGCATCAATTTCAAGAAACAGTACTAGATAAAAAAAGAGTTTGTCGCAGAGCACACTCATCCATCTCACCCATACTGTATCTGTTTACAGTCCTAACCTACACCGCTTCAGCTACTGTGAGAAAAGCCTTCATAGAAACCAGAAGAACTTACGCATTCTAAACACACACTGACCAGGTGACCAGCTGAGCAAACCACGGACCTATCACCTCATCCATGAAATACTACTTGAAACTAAAAATGAACAGTTTAACACTACTGATACCTACTTAATCATATTTAACAGTATAGCAAAAAAAAAAAAAGTGGAAGAGAAAATGTTAAAAAAGATTAGCAGTTTTACGAAATAAGAAGGATAATATTGCTACCTGACAAGATTATTCTAAAGCCATAGCTTTAACTATTCATATAAAAAGATGTCTTGAAGTTGCAGCTCTTGTGTTCATTTCCATGTAATCAGTTATTCATTCTTATTAATGCTGGAAAACTACATATACAGTATGTGCACAGACATGACTTGACGTTACAGGGCATGTGGTCATACACTTACAAAGCATGTAAGGAATATTCCTCAAGTTAAACTGTGAAAAAGGAAAATTACTAGGAAGAAAATTAAATGCAATTCCTGGCAGACAACCATGATTAAGTCACACAGCCTCATGACACTGCTGACTATGTCCTTTTTGAAATTGTAATGTACTATCAGACCATGGAGTTGCTCGTAAGTGACATGATACTGTATAATGCAAAAGAAAAATGCTAATAACAGATAAGCATTATTACAAAGCAAAAATATAGTCTCTAAGATAAATAAAATGCACCATATCTTGCCCATAACATACAAATATAAGATTGTAACAGTGTTTATTGTGCAAGCCTGTTATGCTGAAATAATAGAAGCACCTCTGCAGATAACCCTGATGTTAAATGCCTAAACTAGACATCTTGTTTATTATCACCGCCAGTTAAGACCCTTGTAGATCCATTCTTTGGAGAAGCTAATAACATAATGGGTAGGATTCAGTCCTAGAGTAGAATGAGCAAAGAACCTAAAGCTCACAATGCTTTATCAGTAAGTAATTATTTTATACAGTCTCAATACTGTTCTGAACTTAAAATAATATTCAGAAAAGCTTGAACTTATATGAATGTTTCAATTCAATATTATTTGTATACTGCTAGCTTAATTCCCAGTCAAATCATCAAATTGTACTTTTTGTTATAATATGTTCCACCTTCATCTATCTCTTCTATAAAAAAGTAACACCTACTGTATCCTGAAGCAACATGTTTTTTGGAGATGCTTGGTGTTAAACAGCTGAATCAGTATATGATGACACAAAGAACTAATTTCACTGTGGTTAAAAACCATACAGAAAAAATACTAATAATAATTTTAAAAAGATGTAACGCACCTGCCTTAGCTTCATGTGCTTTAGCTTGTCCTTACCAAACAACGTGTCCCAAATACACACCACACTGCCTGTTCCAGCAGTGACAATAGTGGATTCTGAGGGGCACACGGCACAAAGGCAGTGGCCCCAATCCGCAAGACATTCTGATATTGCAAAATTCTGCAAATAAAAACACCTTACAATTATCATAGGATCCATATGTTTCAAAAACAGTAATTATGTGTTAACGCTTTTGAAATATAGTCATAGAAATCACAAAGATATAGTGAATTACAAATGGATTACTACAAAGGTGTGAGAAATACATTTATAACAGGTAGTGAAACAGGTGAAAAATGTATCTCTTTAATATTTTATGAGTTGACCTGTTTATTTTTTTATTTTATATTTTATATGCCAACTGCTTAGCATTAAAGCAAGCATTTTTAACCAGAGACAAGTTGAAACCACATGTCTTCAAGCCAAAAAGCACTTTTGTAGTATTTAATTAATTACATCAGTTTTGGAATTCAGCCATCTACATCTTAGGAGTGTTCATGTTTCTACTGCATAGCAGCCAAAGGAGACTGAAGAAAAATGTACTGTAACATTATGTATGCATTTTGAAAGTAGGACATGTACAATTAATTACTGAAATACATAAAAAATATTTGTCTGTGAAATTCAAATAAATCCTAAAATAAACTTGAAGTTCTTATATTTGAAATACTCTATGATAAGGTAAAGTAGGGAGGTAACTTTAGTGCTGTTAAATATTTATGTATATGAAAAAGTTACCTTTTCAACTCCATAATTTCCAAATGCACAGGACAAATCATTAAAACCCCATGAAAACGTTGTGTTCCACAGTGGGGGAATCAAGAGTTTGTTCTTTTCCACAACCAACATGTCCTTTTCTCCACACACAATTTGTCCCACAGGTCCTTTAAATAATTCTGTTCATAAAATTCAAGATCAGTGTCATGTTACTGGCTGTATTTTATGTTTTTGAAGTATTAAACACAATAAATAAAACACGAAAACGTAAAGAAAACACTAAAGAAACCTACTTTATTAGATTAAGGAATTCTAAATGTGCAGCT
This sequence comes from Polypterus senegalus, assembly GCF_016835505.1. Classification (NCBI taxonomy): domain Eukaryota; kingdom Metazoa; phylum Chordata; class Cladistia; order Polypteriformes; family Polypteridae; genus Polypterus; species Polypterus senegalus. The sequence continues at coordinate 270,165,030 of NC_053154.1, forward strand.
TTCTTGCCATATAAGCAGAATTTCACCCACTCGGCTTTTCAGATACGAGAAACAGATACCCAGCAAACAGAAAAATGAACGAAATCAGTATGTAACTAGCAAACTGATCTAGTTCATTTTCTCAGAATTTCTTTTGCAAAATATAGTTGTTGGTAAACGCCCAGATTTATTATGCATTAAATATGTGAATGTGTGTAATGTGTGAAATTATGTATACTGTTTGTTACACAAATAAAGATATGATAAACACATACATATATTTTACACACACATAGACATATTTATACATATTTTTTATACATACATATATATAAACAAAACAAAAAACTCGTTCAATAACAATTGCAGTGCTACATAGTCTGACACAGGAATTCCCTGCTCAGAAATACCAGAGACAATGAATATTTCTGTTTATATTAATCTTTATTTAGTTATTGACTGACTGAATGAAAATTATAATAGGACTACCATATCCCACAAAGAAATGCATCTGGTTTTCTCCAAGAATCCTTTTGGGCTACTCTGGATATTAAATAAATATCACTTGTGGTTTCAGAAAGGTATTTCTAATGATGGGGGTGGGGTGAACTCTTTGTGCATAAGAAAGTGATCACTTAAACAGTCTAGCAAGCATTTTCTGATGCCACACTATTGTTCCCAATGGAACATACTACATTTCAGGTACTGTAATTTAATGGCAGAATAAAATCTATGGATGACAAAGAATGATTAAGCACCACAGGTTCTTCTCTTTTTATTTCAGCAAATATTAAAAAGTGAATAAACATTTTTTTTTTTTCAATTACCTTTAAGGGGCTGTGCAGACGGCTTCAAATTGTTGAAAAAAAAAGGCTGCGCTTGTCCTATAGGTGAAAATCCTGATGTTGTCTCCTTGCCTGAATTACTCTTCTGAACTGCTGTTCTAGGAGGATGGGGCTTTGTGAAAAGCTGGCAAAATCCATTAAAATGATAAATAAAAAAATACTATGAAATGTTCCTTTGTTCATTTTTATGTAATTCTTTTTTATTTGATTAATTTAATAGTCATTTGATAAAATTCCATGCAAGACATCCATTCCTGAAGTGTACTTGCTTAATTAAAATAAACGGGCAATACATTTTCTTTCAGTGCTATTGACTTCTCTGTACAGTAAATGCCATTACACTTTTCCTTTGTGATTTTCTCAGTCCATACATTATTAACACAAATTACAGTGCTGTCTAACTTATACCCTTCACCTTTTGGTCCCCCTCAAATGTCACAAAATCTCTTTAATTTGAATAGTTTAAACATATTCTGTTTCTTCTTGAGAATATCCTGTTTATCCATGTTGAATTCCTCTTCTCAAATAATCATGGATCCCTGTGGCCAGAATCTGTGCCAACACCTATGAGAGCACATCAGAAAACAGCCCTGCACAGGACATCAGTTTAAATAAATACACGTCCATGACCACACAAATAAGGACAATTTACTGCTTCTGTACAAAAGCAATAGGTACAAAAAAACAACAGACCTACACCAACCATCCCATCAATATATGTTATGTTATAGCTTCATAATGTGCTAACAAGACTACATTTGGTGCTCTGTGTGCAGATGTACAGTAGCCATCAGATAAATAAAAATTTGCAGGATAGTAAAAGCTGTATAGGCAAGGTCTACCAAATGTACCCCTAAACTGAAGGGCATGTCTCGCTCTGACTGCCTATGAGAATTAAGCTTGTTATTCTTAAGTGGAGAATAATAATAATAAATAATAATAGATTTTATTTATAACGCACTTTTCATTGAAGGCTATGTGAAGACCAAATATTTTCAGAATTCTACAAAGTTTATCCGGCAATGTAATGAACTCAGACAGCAGGATGCACTTATTCACATAATGGGTCACTGTAATTCTGAACAAGCTACAGCAGCATGAACACTATTTTAAATGTATACCTTGATGACTTTAATGGCATAGTGAGACAAATGTGTTTCTTTTAAGCTGTTCAGTTTACTGCGATCTCACAATCCATCTATTTAAATTGGGAGGCTATATACACTGTAATATCACATTCAGGTTTATTAAATAAGAACGGATGATAACAAAAATTGACATGTATTCTATGGATGTAAAGTAAGTTTTTATGGAGTAGTTTACTGATAATGAATATCACTGTGGGCAGCACAGTGTTTTCATGTTCTTCGCATATCTGTGTGGGTCTCCTCCCATAGCACAAAGACAGGCAGATTAGTTGGATTGGTGAAGTTAAATTAGTTCCTGGTGTTCCTGTGTTATGCCCAGTGCTTACTGGGATAGGCTCCATCTGCCTCACAACCCTGACCTAGATAGGCGAATTAAGAAAATGGATGGATGAATGCTATATTAATGTGAAAAATACAAAACACTGTATACAGTTGATTTGAACACCCTTACAAAATCGCAGAATTTGTGAAATAAAAAAAATTAAACCAAGATAAATCCTTTCAGAACTTTTTCCATCTTAATTGCAAAATTGCAATCTATACAAAGAAGGAGAAAACAAATCAGAAACTGTTTAATATAAAAAAGGAAATAACATCCTACAAAAACCTAGTTGCATTAGTGTGCACACCCTTTAAAAATCAAGCATGTGTCTGTGTTCAGAATCAACCAATTACAATAGTAGCTAGTATACACCTGACATCAATTAAAGTGGATCTGACCGAGCTCAGATAAAGTTTGGCTACTCAGGTAGCATCATTCTGATATCCTCTTGGTTGCAGCATACTACAAAAGCCATGGTCCGCAAAGTGCTTTTAAAACATGAATAGGCTGAGCTCTGAAAAAGATTATTATGATATCCTCTTCATTGCAACATAATGCAATGAAAAGAGCTTTTAAAACATGAACAGGATCTCATCATTGAAAGGTATAAAGCAGGACAGGGGTACAAAAAAGTAACCGAAGCATTAAACATCCTATGGAACACAGTGAAGACAGTCATCAAGAAGTGGAGAAAGTATGGCTCAATAGTGACTCTACCAAGATCAGGACATCCCTCCAAGACCGATGAGAGGACAGGGAGAAAACTGGTCAGGGAGACCGCCAAGAGGCTGCAGGTTTTTCTGGCAAGTACTGGTTGTTCCCTCCATGTGACAGCAATCAGTCATATTCTTCATATGTCTGGGTTGCGTTGTAAGTTAGCAAAGAAAACCAGGCTAAGTACTGGTTGTTCCCTCCATGTGACAGCAATCAGTCATATTCTTCATATGTCTGGGTTGTGTTGTAAGTTAGCAAAGAAAACCAGGCTAAGCCTGGCTAAACTTTGCAAAAACAAATATCCATAACCATGTGGAAAAATGTATCATTGTCTTATGAGACCAAGGTGAACTATTTGGTCATAATTCCAAAAGGTATGTGTGGCACAAAAATAACACAGTATATCATCATATGAACACCATACCCACAGTGAAGCATGGTGGAGGCAGAATCACGCTTTGTGGCTGCTTTTCTTCAGCTGGATCCGGGGCTTTAGTCAAAATTGGATGGAACCATAAATAGCTCCAAGTATCAGTCTATTTTGGCAAAAAACCTTTAAGCATCAGTTAGGTAGCTGATGATGAAGAGGAAATTTACCTTTCAGCATGTGAATGACCCAAAGCATACATCCTTTAAAATCAACAAGGCAATGGCTTCATCAAAGAAGGATCAATGTTATGGAATGGCCCACCCAGAGCCCAGACCTCAATCCAGTTGAAAATCTGTGTGGGGTAGCCTGAAGAGAGTGTGCATAGGAGATGCCTCCGTAATTTGACAGATCTGGGAATTTTTGCAGGGAGGAGTGAGCAAAAATCGCCAAGTCCAGATGTGCCAAACTGATAGACTCTTACCCAAAAGACTGAGTGCTGTAATGATTATTAGTTTAGAATAGTTTACAGGGTGTGCACACTAATTCAACCAGGTTTCTGTAAGAGTTTTTTTTCCTTTTTTCACGTAACATTTTCTGATTTGTATAGATTGCAATTTTGCAATAAAGGTGGAATAAGTTCTGACAGCATTTATCTTGGCTTCATGTTGTTATTACACAAAATCTGTGATTTTGTCAGGGGTGTAAACACTTTGTATATCCGCTGTACTTGGCCACATTCTTACTGAATATATTTTACTTTAACAACATGCCGTGCACTGGGAGTTACTGTATTTTTCCCATGATTGGTTCACCTAAAGCAGGATATTACCGTATTTACGCGTGTACCACGCGCACATTTTTTCCCGAACATTAGCATTAGAAAATCAGGTGTGCATCATACATGAGGAAATGTAATTCTGTAATGTTTACTTCTTCTGCTTGGGCTCGCTCGCTTGCTCGCCCACTCGCGCTCTCTCTCTCGCACAGCTTGCTCGCGCACTTGCGCTCTCTCTCGCGCACTTGCGCTCTCTCTCGCTCACTTGCTCGCTCACTCTCGCTCGCACTCTCGCTCTAAACGCTTCCTATACAATCACAACGCGTGTTGTACACGGTGCAAAACTTTTTTCACGATTTTCTTTGTAAAAATTAGGGTGTGCGTCTTACACGAGGGCACGTGGTACACAATTAAATACGGTAATCAGGCACTGTGATTTCATTCAATACTTTGGAAAAGACAGACATCCTTTCATTTACATATTATAATAAAGTATGCAGTTTGAATTTAATAACATCTTTGACCTCTACTGGCTTCTAGGTAACCTTACCATAGGTATTGTAACCTTCAACATTAATGCGTTGTTAGTTTTCACAATAAATTGATATGGACTCTGCTGGTCCCTGGGAGGAAATTGCAGGACATGTTAAGATTTACACTGTGCTGCTAAAAAGTTCATTTTCATAGAAAAATTAACTTTCTTCATAGAAAGAAGTGTGGGGTAAAGGGAATTATCAGCTTGGGTTCTTCAGCTCTGGGAAACTTATAAAATATAGCTGTTGAAGATCAATTAATAGTATTTGGTAAAACAGTATTCTAAGCTGTAATAATTGGCTAAGGAGCATAAGAACAATACATGTTATTGCAGATTCATCAAGGATGTGGTGTACCACACTTGGTCTAAGTAGCCATTTTCTCACCAATTGTGACTGAATTAAGAAAAAAAATTACTTCAAACTACTGTGTGTTCTGTGGAAAATATTCTTTTTAAACAATTTCACAGAATGGGTAAGCTACACTATGCTGAATAGGATTAAGGCATAAACATTATAACCAATTACACAGACCAATCCACAAATGGAAAGTTCTAATGTGGATGTCCAGATCTACTGAAAGTGGAATGTGCTGTTCTGTTCTTCATTAAAAATCTCGTGGACTAGAGGAATTATGGGAAAGGTGCTATATAAATAAAATGTATTATTATTATTATTGTTATTATTATGCACATTGCTACACTCCTACCTGTCTTGGGATTTGGCCAAAATTACTTATGAATCCAAGGACTGTGTTCTTCTTCAGAGGATTATCCATGTTATCCAGGTCTTGCTGCTCTCCATAGAAATAAGGGTGAAAACAATTTAAGGCCTCCACTGCTGCTTGACCCTGTTGTTTATATCCAAAGATCAGATCGATCCATTCATGAAGATGTGCACTAACATGGTCACATTCCAAAGCCTGTAGTAATAAATGATGAAGGCACTTTAAACATTATACAGTTGTAAAAAACAGCACAAATTGCAAATGTTTTTAATTATGTTGTCTCTTTCCAGCATACTCTAATTAAGAGTATACCATAATGCTAATGTTTAATTAAGCAACCATTTACAATGGCAAAGCATGATACACAAGACATTGTGATGCTGTAGGGACTGACTCTTGACCTTATAATGGACTAAGCTGGATCAGAAAATGAATAGATGGATAGTCTTTAAGTGTTTAACATCCTCTTTGTACGTTATGTAAATATAATTTCTGAAACAATTACTGGCTGAAAACATAAAGGAAATTAGTAGTCCCTGAAAAACAACTATAGTTAGCTAAGGTTCATAAAGTTTGACTGAACAGATCAAAGAAAAAAATAGTTGAGACACATACACCTAATGCTTCTAAGGCTTATGATATTAATAGCCTCAACATATTTGACATGTTTGTGTTGTTGTAAAAAACAGTAAAGTAAAACTCTGCACGCTATGGGGACCATTAGAAGGCTCTGCTATGGCAAGGTGTGTGCATAAGAAGAATTCCCGAGGGCAACTTCTGAGAAACAGAGACTGAGAGAGAGAGATAGATGAAATAACAATTAGTAAGGAAACTTCAGAAATTTTCCTTGCGAAGTAGAAGACAGGAAACTTTTTTCAACCCAGGACATCAAGCCCATGGAGGACTGGGTGACAGGGGATAGCAAAATAGTCCTACTTGGGAAAAAAAATGATCTTCTTGCTGCACATTACTCTAGACAAAGTGCAGACAGTGTAAAACCAGCCTCAGGGGCCAATATTTGTGAATGTAAGCTAGAAGCCCTGAAATTACAAAAAGCACCCCAGATTCTGAAAATGCTTCTGTGGCTTGGCCCAGGTGCCCAGTACAGAGATTGGAGGTGGGCAAGTGAAACAGAGAGGTTTCTTCCAATTCTGAGAAGTTTAAATAAGTAGAAAAGTCACTTCAGTAGATAGTTAAAAAATGTTAGAACATCCATAAAGATGTTTATTTTGCCTAGTGCCATTAAGAAAATCTGTTCGATCAAATCAGAACCAACTAAAGTTTATGCATTTATAGACGGGTATAAGATTAATGTTTTGCTTTTTAGTGTCACAACATTTACCATAAAAATAAACATTTTTACTCGAAATCAAAACCATAAGGTTATGAGACGGTGAAAACTTTACATACCTCCCTATGCATTCTAATAAATTCAGTAGGGTCTCCTTTTGCCCATGGTGGCAGTATTACATCTCCTAGAGAAGTTCCATCTTGCATACAACCTGAAAATAAAAGTGATATTATCTGAAAAAAAGTACACATTTTTCTATACATTTGTATTCATAAATCTCAAATTACTATGATTATAACATCAGGACCTGATGTAGCATACCACAGACTGATGAATGATACCACCAGAACAGCAGGACAAAGCCAACTCTGACCTGTATGCATCAGCATTTCATACAAAACAACCATGAAAAATAGGCTTATGGGCAACCTCAAAAATAAGCATAAATAATGACAATATGAAAGTATATAGAATTTATTTAGCTTTATTGAGTTAATAAATAGTGACCTTATCTATCTACAAAATGTGTAACAATACTGAGAACATAAAGCTGAGTATTTACCAAATTCCAGTCTGTTAGAATTCATTAAAAAATCTGGAAGATAGAAAAACTCAGGGATCAGTTCTCTCACGTCACTCATGTTGTCCCTGGAGGCTGATTCCCATTCCTTCTTCACACTGTGAAACATCCTGTCTGCAACATCAAAACTTCCTCCCTGCATAGTAAACATGCAAAATTACTCAACTCAGAAATGCCATACCTAAATTAAATTTTTAAATCTAAAAATGCCTGAGTCCAACTGTGGAGCTCCTGATCACTTCCAGGGTTTCAGTATAGGGAAGGAGAGATGAATTTCAATTTATGTCAAAAGTTCAAAACACACATTAATTTACTTTGCTTCTTGGTTATGATTTGTCAATAGACAAACTTTTAATAAATAATCCATATGTTTAATACATAAAATAATAGTTTATTCATAACACTAGGACTGCAGAAGATGCTCATATGCATGTTCGTTAAATACAGAACAATAAATGAACAATAGAAATATACTTATAAGCAGACTTAGTTTTTGTTCTTTCTCTCCTATACAAAAAGGCACAAACTTATGAATTAAATTTCCCCCTAAAAATTGCCAAAAGAAACATTATTCATAAGAATTGTGATCTATCCTCCAGTCTGTCATGGATTTAAAAGTTTCTCAGAGTCTCTGGTGTTCATAAATTGCTCTCTCACAGCTTGCCTTTAAGGATAGACTGGTGTGTGTGTGAGTGTTTGTGTTTATGCATGCATCACAATCTGAAGCTGCTGCCTGTGTTTTATGGAAAGAGCTCATACTCTCTTAAATTTAGCTTTCTATTAAATTTTAAAAGTGACACCTATAAATTTACCTGGTACTTCATTATTACTTTCAGTTTAAGTAAAACTAACAGCCAGACATGCATATGTTAATACATTAGCTCACTTGACCCTAAGAAGAGGGTACAAGCTGTATTCGCCTCACAAAGTACAAAGCAGTAATATACTTTTTTTGTTCAGTTTCTGTTGTCTCTAAGGAAACAGATGATGCTTTGTCCAGAAATCTTCAGGGACCAAAAAAAAAAAAGAATCCACTGACACATATGGAAAAAGAAGAGCATGCTGTGTGTTTTAATGTATGGATTTCAGTTTAATTATAATTTGGGGTGTTGAGCTGTACTACAGTTACAATCTTTGAGGTTTCACATGGTGATCCTCTACTGGTAATACTGTATTTAATGATCTGTTCATTCTTTTTTGTCCCAGCAAGACAAATGTGTTGAATCGACGTATAGTCCCTCTCTCTTGCTATGAGATGATGAGGCACACATGCCCAACCCCATTATGGGATGTCTTCCACTGTTATGTTGTTGCACTAGATTTTCTTCTTGGAGAAGAGGACTGATGAGAATTTGAGGAGGGCCACAACATAGGCAGCAGAGGTTCTGTTGTAGAGGCCAGACTGAGTCTAGGTTTAATTGATGTAGAGAGAACTGAGAGCAAGGGCTGAAAGGGGTTCTAAAAGTAAAGAAATGGCATTTTGCTGTTTGTTTCTTGGTTACACATAAGCCCAACATTTTGGTTAGTAACTGGTATACAGATGGTGAGTTACAGTCATGCTGAACAATGAAACAGACAGTACAAGGTCTGGGTCCTTTTTGAAGAAACACATCCTTTGACTTCTCCATAATTTCACTTTTGTGTTTTTGATATTAAATGAACAAACATTCCAGTTTACATCTAGAGCTAAAGTGGAAATGGCATATGCTATGCCAAAGATAAAGAGGGCAATATAGCTTAGTCCTAGATTAAATAAGACTAAATGTAACTAAGGTAACGTCCAACACCGAATGCTATGATAGTACAAATACAAAACTATAAGGGAAATGAGAAATCAATAGTAGGTCTGCATGTACAGTAGATTAAGCCGTGTCCACAAGTCTTTAATTAACTCAAGCACTGCATGCTTTACTTGTTTTTTAATTAAACAGTTTTACTCCTAAAAGAGGAAACTACAGTAAATTATTTTTTTTAACTACAGCATAGTCTGTAATAATCATCAATCCTCAATCTATTTTTTCTATAATTCATTTCTATTACTGTTGCAAGATACCTTAATATGATGGCAAATAGATCCATATAGGAAATACAAAAGCATGCACACAATGAACTTTATGTTTCACAAAGCATATGTTCTGCTTTACTAAAAATTATAATCAATTGTTTCTTGTAAGGTAAATGTGTATAATGTGAATGTGAACAGGATTGTATAACAATAAAGAATTGCTGATATCATATGGCAGAGAAAAGCAAGGACTTTACCTCAGGACTGGAGTGCCATATAAAAAAGAGTAAATTAAGACATATAGCTTTCCCCAGAAGCATATTAAAATTATGATATGCTTAATCACACATTGATGTTTTTGCCTTTGGGTGATTGAGGCTTTTCATTTTTTGCAGATTTTATAAGTTCTGATAGAAATCTCTGGAGAAACACTATAATTTACAGTAAAAAGATTACTTATATTAAATAAAAATAATATATACATAGTAAATGTTGTTAGTGCTACAAATCAAGTTAAAGTTATTACAGCAAAGAAGAATGGGATTTTTCTGCAGCCTAATGCATTGTGGAGCACCTAATATCTTTATTGTTTTATGCAGGCTATTAAATATGCATAACATTTTATTTTAATCAATTGGATAGCAGTGTATAAATCTAATACTTTTAAAAGAGAAGAACAGATTATTTGTATGCTTTTGATGCTAATAAATTTATTTACATATATATTGAAATCATACTTTTTCACTAAAAATATAAAAAAATGTTTCCAGTACAATATCTATGAAGTTCAGAATCTCCTCAGAATGGCATGGTTCTACATCCATAACACAATCCTTAAAATAGCACCACTAAACACTATATAGGTAGTTAAAAAGTCTTTTTAAATTGCATTAGAGTATCTAAACTTTAATTGTTTTGTTATCCTATGATCACATCCAGCAAATGTAATCAAACAGTTTGACTTGTTCTTGTATGCCTACAATGAGAATGAAAAATGACATACAATAAAGTTTATCATTCAACACTAACACGTGTTACATGTCATTGCACATAAACAGAATTTTTCAATGTACAGCACCTGAGATGTTACAGTTCCTCTAATAAAGATAGGCATTGTAAGTGGGGTTTTTGTGACGTTAAGGCAGATGATCATAAATCTTTCGTAATCTCAATTTTATGGATGCTTACAAAGAAAAGGGAACTGAACCAGAAACAAGCTAGGTAAAGAGTAAAAACTACTGTAGCTCTCCTACAAGTACCTTAGAGTACAATGATTGCACTCCTGTTGTAATGTTTTATTTATTATGTATGCATTTTTGATCTAAGGTAAAGAATCAATCCTTCACTTGTGAGAGAAAGATATAAGTGAATAAATCATTGGCTTAGTTCAAGACTTGCTTAATCTATATGTAAAGCAGCACACGTGTTCAATCTGCAGTGATTAATCAACATTTTTAAACAGAACATTAGGAGAGGGGTCTAAGCTGCTAAATGGAAGGACTCGGTGTATGTCTTTGAGCAGTAAAACAGACAGTTCATCAATGAATGTCATATGGTGTAGTGGCTCTAATGATGTTTAATATTATGTGAAAACTATAAAAAAGAGTTAAAAACAACAGGTTAAAGAACTCACTTATATTTTATTGTTTTGAGACATCGCTCACTTCTCTGGCCAGGAAGAAGATAGAATAATGTGAGAGGTTCAAAAATATTAAGTAGATATATTAGCAGTCATTTCTAACTACAGCACTGACTCTGGACCCTCTCTCACTTTGGAGTTACTCCATGGAATACTGTCAAGCAATGCAGGTTACATAGGTGGTGAGGTTTTCAGCAAAATAAAGCTTAGAGGCCCCTTGTTAAAAAGTTACACATAAGAGGTCTCACTAAGGCAGGAGCGCCACTAGGAAAGGTGTAATTAGCATGTTGAAGACCTGGGAGTTTTGTTCTCATTGAAGTTTTGCATTTGATCGAAGAACAAGGAAGGGTGGCTCCTCATAGAGGGATTAGAATAGTTGAAGACCAGGGTGGGGGTTGTTGAGCGCAATTGAAGAACATGCTCAACGGCTCAAGATCCTATTTACCTTTTGTGAAATTTCCCTTCTCCATCTTTTCCATTTTCAGTGCAAGGCTCGGCAGATTGTGGGCCGCTACTGGCCATTTACTTTCCTTATGTGTTGGGCTGGCTCAGCTTACATTCCCCTGGCTAGGTGCCTTACAGCAGATATTTGACCTGATGGAAAATATGATTTTGTGTAGCAGACAGGAAAATTGTGATTGTTATTTGCATGTTTACATATGTGGAAAGACACGACACCTTGTGGGGTGTGACAGGGAAGGAAAACTGCCTTTGAATCTGAGCAGTGCATTTCTATTGAATTTGTATGCTATATGGATACAAACATCCTATTCAAACACAGGGTTGCCAATTATCGTGATACCAGAATACCTTTAGCAAATGTTTGGTTGACTTTGTAATCGTGTCCTCATATATGAGGCTGTGCATTCTGAAAATCTGGAATAAGAGAAATGACAAGCTGTTAACTGAGTAGTTAGCCAGCTAAAATGGCTGAAACTCTTGTTAAATAGATTTGGAAAAGCCACAGAAGTACTAAGGTGTTGCTGCAAATGACTTGTAGATGAATCTGTTCAGAATAAGTTCATCATTCACTTCTGAAAAAGTTCTTCCTACATGACAGGATAATTCCTGGATACATAATCTGAATAGACCGTGTTAAAGTAAGGAAGGAATCTACAAGGAACTGTGCCCAAAAGGTTGTTGGTGTCTGCCATGGAGGGAATCCTAGGTGGACACCGGCGGTAAGAAAAGCAGTCAAAGTTAAGAAAAATGGCTTCTATAAAATGCTAACAAATGTGTCTCCAGACTTGACCAAGACATACTGGCAAGCTAAAAAGGTAGCAGCTATAGCAAAATCTCATTTGGTGGTGGAATTTAAAAAGTCAATGGTGAATAACATTTGGAACAGGTTTGAGGAGGTTCTGGCGAACTATCAAATAACTTAGGAAAAGTATCTGAGGCATTGCCCAGGCAGTTCTCAGAAAGGGTGTTGAATCATTTTCCTCAACTGAGGATATCCTTGAGATGTGTAAAAAACATTATAAGTAACTCCTCAATTTGGTGGATATGTGCCCATTGGAAAATGCAGTGACAGAAGTATGAGTTGGGCCCAATTCTCTGGTTAAAGTGGTTGGGGTGATACGGAAGTTCCATAGTACCAAGGCCACACTGGGTGACTAAGTCACCTCTTCTATGTTGTGTAGACGACAGAAATATTGCATTTGGACTATCTGGCTATGGTGGTGGTTCCTGATTGCACTCCACAGCATCTCTGAGAAAACCTATGCTGGAGAAGTGTGGATTCTGTCCTGCATGTGGATCAGAGTTTTTTCTTGCTGAGATACTTGAGGGAAGTGCTGGGGACACGGTGTAATGGGCTGTCCAGCATGGAGAAATAGCCTGAAATTGATGAAGAAGATATCATCTAATCAGTTCAAAATCCAGGCTTGGGAATTGTCTGTGCGGGGTTTACACATTCTCTTTAGGTACTATGGTTTTCCATCCACATATGAAAGGCATTCAATTTATGTCAGGTTGACCAGAAGCTCTATACTGGTTCAGTATGTGTGCAAGAGACACAAACACCCATTCAGAGCAGAATAATTTCACGTCACCAATCAATCTAACCTGCATGTCTTTTGAATGAAGGATGAAAATCAGAGCACTAAAGTTCAAAGCTGGACTTTGCCATCATTACACTATTTCCAAAGTTACAGTGAGTTTAATTTATTTGAACCTAAACAATCTCCAGTAACTGATTGCTGCCTCACTATAACAAAGGATTCAACTATAAATAAGAAAAAAAATTAGAAATATGATGTTTTTCCTATATGGAAGCTATTGCTTCATCAATCCAGCACTCTGGGTTTGAAGACTGTGCCCAGTCATTGTCCATGTGGAGTTTCCAGGTACTCCCTATAGCCGTATGTGTTTGCCCCTTCTTTTAGAACTTCCAAATGTTTCAAAGTAATATTAGTTTACAATCCTAAATTCAGCCCAGGGTGAGTGAGCATACACGTGTTAAATAACGAGGCCAGTGATAGACTGGTGCCCTGTCAAGGGCTGATTTCTGCCTTGCAGCTAGTGGTGTCACGAGAAGTTCTGCCAAGATAATGAACTGGAAAAAATGGGATTGAAAATTGTTTGTTACAGTAAATTCTCCCTAAATGATAACAAAAGTCACCTGACGATTGCTTGTACATACACTTTAATGGAGGGTGATGTTCCCTTTTATAGTGGATGGAGTGCACGTTCAGCTCAGAGCTCAGTAAAAGTATATTTTGTCTGAGTTTATGTAAATGTTTTTCAAAAAAATGATTTTTGTACCTGTACATCTCAACTACTTTTATATTTGATCTAAAAAATGTACTAGTATATCAGGCTGCATTTTTATTTGTTCTGGTTTCTGCTGGTGTTGGTTCCTATGATCCTGACATAGATATGTAACATAAAATAATATAATGTTATCCATACAGTCTAATTCAGTTTGGGAGAGTGGGAAGTCAGCATCTATCCTGGCAGCAATGGGTTCCAGACAAGGAGGAGTTGTTGATGCCAGTCCATCATATGACACATTAATGAATACAACGGTGTAATTTTAAACATTCTATAAATTTTTTTCTTTGAAAATAAAAAGTATGAAGGAATACACAGCACATTGGTACAGTGGTTAGCAGTGCTGTCACACAGGTTTTCTTCACTGCATACAGGCTTGAAGTACTGACACAGCCAATAATGAACAAACAGTAAGTTTTAAGGCCATACAACATTTATATATATATATATATATATATATATATATAAATATATAATCACACAGTGACAGAAACAATCTCGATGATTAACATAAAGTTCAGTAATAGAATGACTGAACTATAGCCGGTTTGACAATGGAGGAAAGGAAATGAAAAACTGAAGAGAACCGTGGGATCCTGCCTTGTATTTGATATGGCTAAGATAACCTCCATCTGGTATTAACCCCTTGTTGAACTGAAAGATTTAAGAAAATACATGAAAGGTGGATACCTGAAATATATTAAGAGATAGAAAAAAAATTCATTCAGTTACACGTAAAAAATGTAAAAAAGAAGAATAACCTGGAGAGCCAGAAATGTCTTTGAGAAAGGCTCCATTCTCACCAAGAAGGATGCAACAATGATAGCTGATGAATAATGTGTGCAATAGAGGCACTGTGCAGAGAGGTCACCTATCACGTGAGAATAAAAGCAGAACAGTTTTTTATTAACATGATCTACTTGGAAAGGCAAAGATTACATTGAATACCAGCTCCCACACTTAATAGTTAACATCTGTTACTTTAAAGACATTTTAAAAATGTAATTACTGTATTTGTTATAGTAAAAAAGCAATTACAAATATTGCTTGATTAAGCTAAGTAATTTCAAAATGTTGCAATACAAAATAAATATCATTAGGCAGTTATACAAAAACAAAGAAAAACAACTTTAAACAGCTTATTTGATTTGTTAAACAATTAGACACATTATTAACTTGCTCTTATGAGTAACTGAAAAATAATGTAAAATAATAACGGGGAACGGATCCTGTTCTAAATTAAATCCTGAGTACGTTCCCACTAGATAAACCGCACAGTGCACCATGCTTATCCTTCTAATGCTAAATTAGCATTTTATAATCAGTATATGCCAATGATTTGCAGAACAACATATCCAATTGAAAGGAGCAGTGAGTGACATGTATTCAGTGCAAAATTACACTTTAACGTATTATCTTTATGAAAGGAGAAAATAAGAATTACTTAGTTGCTCATACAGATTAGGAAACAAATTATTTCAAGCTCATTTTTATTATCTGTTATATACAAATATATAAAAATGTAAACGTAAACACTATTTTGGCCTTTTAATGTCTGTCATTGCATCAATGTCCCAAATGAGATATGCATCTATTCATTATCTTACCGTCATTGTTTTCCACCTCATTATACCTTTCAATAAACTTAGCTCTTCTTTCTTCAGTCTGGGCACCCATCGGCTTGGATAAGTCTCTGAATGTTTTAGGATTTGAAAGATCCAAAGTCTGAAAAAATAATGAGGATTTATTTGAATTGTATGTCCAGTATGTACTGCACTTATGAAATTAAAAATTAGCTTCAGAAAATTAACACTTATAATTAAATGAGGTCATTCACTTTGCACCTTTGATTTTCTAATACAGGGAATCCTGAGGTACATTCTAGTAGAACTTTATTGGAAGGAACTCATGTCGTACTACTGCTCCTTCTTTTTGGGTGAGAATGGAGCTGTTCATGAAGATTATCTGGCTTTGCAGGTCAATTTCCTTTCATAAATCATAAGGGCAAGGCTAATTTGTGATCTCTTAATTCCTTCTTCCAAATAACCTTTTATTTTTTTTAACTCTATTTGTGGAATACAGGGCCATTGTGAGATGAAACCTATTTTGTAAGCCTCAGGCATAAGGCAGGAAGCCACTGAACATTTTTACTACATTAAAAAGTCATTTTTGAGCAGCTAATAAACCAAAACTGGAGTTCCTTGGGATGTGGGAGAAATAACCTGGACAGAACCCAGGCTAGTATTTAAAATCGGTATTCTTGTGCTCTAAGTCACCACAATTAACCACTATACCAACATGCCTGTTACAAGAAAAAACACTCTTTCAGCACCTGTTTAATTGTAAAAACAGGGTCATAACATAGAGGGATGGCTAGATGAAAGAACTGAAAATAAAGTTTTCAGCTGATTATTACCTCAGAATCATAGTCCGCAATAATCCATGGGAAGACAGGATACTGCATGAGGTCATTGTAGGTACGGCCAGCTGAGGTATTTAAGTACATAATATATTCAAAATTGCTTAACTCCCCTTTCTATAATATAAAGATGAAGAAGCAAAATGGTTACAATAAAAATATCAGTATTTCACATACACTAGATATCTATTTAAATAAAAAAGAAGAGGCCCAACCTGCCAGCTCTGGAGGGCTGTCTTTTCAACCATGGTATGCTTCCTATAAAAAGGTTATATAGAATTAGCAGAGGTCATGGCAAAAACTTAATGAATTAACTGTAATGAGGGGTTTAATGCAAAAGCAAAAATCTTTTAACAAAAAAGCAAGAGCACAAAGACGTTATGACAGCACACAAAGAGATGATAAATACAACATGTTCTGGCACCAACAAGCAAAGTTTCAGTTACGTTATAAGCTACTGATTTATTTTTGATAACTACTGTCTACAAAGAGGAAAGCCTAGTGTTTATAATATGTAGCACTGTTATCTTACAGTAAAGTAGGCTTGTACCCAATACTTCTGGCATAAGCTCCAGCCACCTGTGACATGTCAGTCCAATATTTTAGAGAAACAGAGAGAGGGCTAAAATAAAACTCCAGCATTTCCTTTATAATTAACATTTTTAAACAGAAGAAAACTCATAGATAGACAACATAGCAGTACTGAACGTTTTAGAAAATTCATATAATGTACATTTATGACTTCAGTTAACAAGCCTGCTTTAAAGAAGTAGAAGGTTATGATCAAGCATGTAAACAAGTTAGATAAACCACTAATACTTTTAAAATTCTCTTTACAAAATGGAAAAAAATGTCCTCTGAGTTATTGCTGATAATGCTTTTAATGTTCCTTGCAGTGGGCGGCACGGTGGCGGAGTGGGTAGTGCTGCTGCCTCGCAGTTAGGAGACCTGGGTTCACATCCCGGGTCCTCCTAGCGTGGAGTTTGCATGTTCTCCCCGTGTCTGCGTGGGTTTCCTCCTGGTGCTCCAGTTTCCTCCCACAGTCCAAAGACATGCAGGTTAGGTGCATTTGTGATCTAAGTTTGTCCCTAGTGTGTGCCCTGCGGTGGGCTGGCACCCTGCCCGGGGTTTGTTTCCTGCTTTGCGCCCTGTGTTGGCTGGGACTGGCTCCCAGCCCTGTGACCCTGTAGTTAGGATATAGCGGGTTGGATAGATGTTCCTTGAAGTGAAAGAGCAGATTTCACGACCTTAAACTCTATACCAGGCTTCTATATCCATCTTCCTTAAGAAACTGCAACTCTAAAAACCTCCCTGCTACATACTGATATTAAGGCACTGGATAAGGTTCTTTTTTCACCCTTCATCATTTTCCCTGAGTAAACAATGGCAGATAATCACTTTAGACTTATAATGTTCTTTATATATGTATCTCTATGTACTGTATATAAAAGCCAAATACCATTGACTCACTAATCACGAAATCTTCCGAACCATGAGGACTTGGGACTAGAAATTTGGAATGTAGGTTACCCTTGGCCCATAGGTGCTCACTAAGAAACGGTTTTAAAAATTTCTTATAGTTTTTCAGACTCGTTTGTATATCTGTCAGCTTTTCACGAAAGAACTATATAATGGATTTAGATTGGGTTTTTTTCTATAATTTGCTTGAACATTCCGTTGATTTTGAGACTAAGTATCATAGTTCGCTTGTGGTACCGATTTATTAGCGCAAATCTGAGAGAGGCTCATCGGGCTGCGGGGAGGGGGGTGCAGGGCCCTCCTCACTCACCTGTCTGCCTCGGGCATAACCTTAATTCTGCTTAGTTAGCGAACAAGAGAACTACTTATTGGATTTAGATCTTTTTTTTCTATAATTTGCTTGAACATTCTGGTTGATTTTGCGACTTTTCTCATTGTGCCAAGAATCATAGTTCGCTTCCAGGAGCGATATATTTGCTATAATCCAAGACATAGGCTGCGGGCCGAGTGGAGTGGGAAGAGTGACGTCAGTAGTAGAGAGCTGGGTGGGGCCCTCCTCACTGTCCTGTTTCACTAATACGCGGGCAAAGCCACAGGGGGATGGCTTATGTATGTATAAATAAACAAAACCTGATCTCATTCTAAGTGACTCAATAGAGCTGAATCTGATTACTCATTTATCACCTTGCATACATTTAAGTTTTAGCTAATCTATTCATCTGGTTCAAATTATTATGCTTTAACTCTAAAGCTTTTGTTCTTGTAAACAAAATGGGCCCATTCTCACTCACAGATTCTTTGTACTATTTTCTTCAGTCAAAGGTTGTCTGCTCACAGCAGCTATGATAAGTGAAGCTTTACATTTTCCCCTGGTACTTCAAGCTGCATATGTGTCTGTGAAATTCTGTTTCATCAACAGTTTGTTCCGCCATGGCTAACAAGTGTTGCTCAGTATAGAACTGTGTAGTACATGGTACAGTGGGATGCAAAAGTTTGGGCAACCTTGTTAATAGTCATTATTTTCCTGTATAAATCGTTGGTTGTTATGATAAAAAATGTCAGTTAAATATATCATACTAGCCAACCCGCGGCGTAGCGTACGCCGCATAATCAGGCCGCTGTTTAAATGATTTTTAAGCACAGAGGAAAAAATAAACATTTGAAAAATCTGTAATTTAATAAACTACCAAGAAAAGTAACATTGCAAAAATGCAACATACAATTGTCCGTGACTGAAAACCGGAGGAGCGCCGTCGCGCCTTCTCCTTCCAAAGCGAAGGACGGGTTGAACGGCGCCGTTCAGTACGCACTGCCCGCTTATGTGCCCGCCCCAACTCCCTACCTGAGTCGCTTTCTTTGCGGTTCCGGCTGCTTTTTTATATATAATCCACCAAGTCACCCGACTGTGGGGGGGTATTTTACAAAGGGTAGGGACGTAATCAGTGCGAGCGTATGACCCGCACGCACTGGGAATTTCTCGTTTGTGGGGAACAATTGCAAGCCACGGTCTCCATCACGAATGGGGTTCAACGGCTTACGCACGGCTCTCCGCGCCGGGTAGACACACGTTGATCCATTCAGTGTAGCGCGCTGCAGTACCGGACATACAAGTGCATCACAGACCTGTTAATGCTCAATCTCACGTGGCTGAAAGCCACTTGTCCGTCTAAGAATTTGGACGCCGCCCGCTGTTGGGTCGTGTAACTATTTGGCAGGTGGGAGTCTCGTTCGTTTTCGGAAATAACCAGCCAAATTGCTCCACCAACTAAGAACTGCAATGCACCACCACCCACAGAATCGAGAAAGAGCTATCAATCTGTTAATCCTCTCCGTGTCCGGGCCGGGTGAGGTTTCCTGTGTTGAGTCAAATGAAGCAAAAGGCTTCACACCTGGTGGTGCCCTTCCGTCAATTTCTTTAAGTTTCAGCTTTGTAACCATACTCCCCCCTGAACCCAAAGACATTGGTTACCCGGTTGGCTGCCCTGTTGCGGGGCCTGCATTGGTGAAGCAGGTGAGACGGTAATGAAACAGAGGCACAGGGCTTATTGGTTTTTAAAGACTGCTTCCTTCGTTGGGTTTTAACCAATGCACGGAACGAACCAACACACAATCATCCGTGTAGCGCGGAGGGTGGAACGGGAGGAGAGGAGAAGGACATCCACTCCGCTCCCTCCGTCATGCTAGTCTGCTGATTTCTCGTTCAGTATGCATTGCCTGCTCATGTGCCCACCTTCAACTCGTCACTCAAGTCCAGATGCACCTGTGACTCACGTAGACTTTTCATTGCTCTGTGCGGTTTTGGCTGTCTTTCTATATATAATCAACCAAGACACCCGACCATGGTAGTAGTGAGGTGGGAGGGGGGTGTGTACAAAGTGCAGGAGCATCTAAGAAGACGCATGTGTGTCACGGATGCGAATTGCTGTATGTAGCGTGTAAAACAGTTTGCCAGGGTGCACGCGGTCGTGCGTCGTAACTGAAAACTCGTTTTTTAAAGACTGCTTACTTTATTGTGTTTTAACCTCAGTTGTAAAGGAATGTTTTAAGGATCCCATGGGATACCCCTCGTAAACCGTTTTACACGCTGCATATGGCGATTCACCTCCGCGAGAAACATGCCTCTATTAACAGTCAGCGTGGGTCGGAGCTGCATGTTGCCTCTACGACAGACGAATATAAATGACGCCATTTTTTCTGTGTCGTCGCATTTGAGTTGGTGGTCGTGGCTCTGCGAGTTGTCGTAGTATCCAATGGTCTTGGAGTTGGTGGGCGTGGCTCCTTCCTGCGTGCGCCATAGGTGTCTAACTTGTCGGCTTTCAGCAGCAGAATATGTGTAACCAACTTTTTTTCTATTCCAAATCTACTCATATGATAATTTGAATATGCAATGCTAATTCCATACATTACGAACACCAACATTTCAAGAAGGCACTACTGAGTATAATGGTCATTCTCCTGGTTTTGATCAGATATTATATTTACAGTACAAAAATTCATCATGCGGACTTACCCATATCAGAAACCATGGGTGGATAAAACTATTTGTAATGCACTAAACACATGTTCTGCTGCGTATAACTCATGGCTTGTGTCTGGGCATATGGACAATTACAAAGCCGCCTTGTACAATCTAATGAGAGCTGTGAATGTAACTAAAAAATGATATGGGGAGAAAGTGAAAGGGTAATTTGAACAGTCTGATCCTAGAAGCATGTGACAAAGTCTGCAAACAATAACGGACTATAAAGCAACTACTCCCAGCACGGCGAGTGCCAACAGTTCTCTGGAAGATGAGGTCATTTCTACAGTACTTCAATGTGAATTATGCTACCGTCAGCCTGAAGTCCAACACATCCGAGGCGTAAGAACCATTCAGTGAAGAAACAGCTCTAACTTTGTTGGGAACACGACAGAAGGAGAGCTTTCAGGAAAGTAAACACCAGAAATGCTAGAAAGACGGCAGGTCTGGACAGTATTTCAATACATGTTTCCAAGATTATCAGCTGGCACTAGCATTCACAGTAATATTCAACCTCTCTTTTACTCAGTCTGTTGCACTAACATGCTTTACAAGGTCCACCATTGTCCCTGTACCTAAGAAAGCAAGTCCAACCTGTCTGACTACAAACCTGTTACACTAACACCTATAGCATTCTTTGAGAAAGACAGAGATAGAAAGGTTGGGTGCATGCGCTGATATAGCACGTTGTTGCACTGATATAGCATGTTGCTGCACCCACCACTTGGAAGAATCACCTCAGGATCCCAAGTCAGGACTCAAATGCAGCCATGCAGTGGGTGACAGAACAGTCAAAAACAATATCTAACAACAATGAGCAGGCTGACCAGGAAGAAGTGGGGGGTCTGTCACACTGGTGTCAGGGCAACAGTCTATTCCTGAGTGTGAGCAAGAAAAAGGAGCCGATCGTGGACTTTGGGAGAAAACAGCAGAGGCACTACCATCCCCTCAGTATTAACAGCACTCAGGTGGAGAAGGTGGACTGTTTCAGATAGTTTGGTGTCCACATCACATAGGACCTAACCTAGGTCAAAATACACCGATTCTGACAGAAAATATTACTGTCTGGTTTGGGCTCAACAGAGAATGTTGCACTCAGCTAAAGGACATCTACACCAAGCAATGTCAAATTAGGCAAAGAAAATGATCATTGATACCAGCCATCAATATAAGGCCTCTTTTATACACTGTGGCAAAGTAAAAGCACTACTGACTAAAGTCCAGTTCAGAGAGGTAGTCCATATGAAAGTGTCTGGAACTACAAAAAAATGGATTCGATGAAGTGGTCTGCAGGCAGAAGCACACATAAATCACATAATTTTATTGTCAACAGCTCCTCATATGCAGTCATATTGCAATTGGCCAAGTTGCATTGATCATTTCAGCTACAGCTTTAGTGAAGTATTGGATACAGTATGTGTCATAAGCAATCAAATAAAATGTACTATTTATTGTTGCATTTTCATACATGGTTGGGTCTGCCATATTTGTGTGCAAGCTGCCTTTCAGTATTTTGCTCTTCACCTCCATCAACACCATGCTATCTTCTCTTTTTTCCATTTGGAAATTGGTGCAGGTTGTGTTATTTTTTTAAATCATGAACTGGAGAACCCATAGCATGGGTTTACTGTGATTATTCCTGTTATGTTCTGTGCTGTTACATTTTATACACTTTATGGAGTGAGATTCATAATGAGTGGCATCATTGTGCTTGTTGGTCATGTGTGCATGTAAGAGTTCCATTGTATTTTATGCACATTACAATAAATCTGAACTAATTGCACTAAGTTACATTTTTATCAAAGCCTTAGATTCTTGAAAAAGCCAAGGCCTCCTGCTTGCTGATGCTAAGGTCACAAGGCAAATCAACATTTTTGTGTGTCATGTACTTAAAACTTTTTGCTTGAAAAATGGCTGCATTCAGTAAATTTTAAGGTTTTTGTTTTAACATTTGGATTCATGCCCTTTGAAAGGCACTATAATCTGCAAAAACAAGCATGACATTTTTTAAAATGAATAAAAAATATTTTAGTTTCAAACACAATTGCATGTGGCAAATTAATATATTCAGCAATTGTGATCAAATAACTGGATTAAAAAAAAAGTTAACTTACCCTTGAAGCTCACTTGTTAGGCCTTATCTGATGGTACTGCGTAAAGTTTTTCGTCACCATATTACAAAAAAGCATAGCAGTGCTGGAGAGAAGAGTGGCAGATTCCAGCACTGCAAGATACTCTATTCGCTATGTGAAAAGACTGAAGGAGTAGAATCATTTTAGTTTAAGCAAACAGAGATTGAGAGGTGACATGATTAAAGTTTTGAAAATTATGAAAGGAATTAATATGGAGGATCTAAGCTGTTACTTTAAATTTAGTGCTGTACTTCAACAAGAATGTGAGGACATTGATGGAAACTTGGTAAGGTTAGATCTTATAAAAAGAATTTTGTTTTTCACATTGCACAGGTATACATTGAAGAAATTGTTTGATTATTTCATGTCAAATGTTTTTACATTTTTGGGCACTAAATTCAGAAATATAAACCATTTATATCCATCATGTAACATTTTTTTTGCAAAACACATTTTTAGCTGTTAATTATAGTTTTTATTGTTTTTTCACTTTAATTAATTATACATATCTATACTAATAAAAGGCAAAGCCCTCACTGACTGACTGACTGACTGACTGACACTAATTCTCCAACTTCCCGTGTAGGTAGAAGGCTGAAATTTGGCAGGCTCATTCCTTACAACTTACTTACAAAAGCTGGGCAGGTTTCATTTTGAAATTCTACGCGTAATGGTCATAACTGGTTCGTATTTTCGTCCATATACTGTAATAGACTGCAGCTCGATAGCCATGGGAGGCGGAGTTTCGTATTAAAGCATTTAACCAGTCACATTTCAGCCATCATTTGTTGCCAGGCAGAGAGGCTTTCACAATCCGTTGTGCAGGCACTCTAACACAGAATAAATGTCGATTAACGTGTTGCTTCAACCAATCAGATTTTGAGTTGGTGTCAGTAGGGCCCTCTAGCAGGCGTACGGCAACGTCATCGTGTTCAGACCCATTGACTGGATAGAAGCCGATATGAGGAAATCTACGAGGCCACTGAACGCATCGCAAACGCTCCGAGCGAAAGATCGTCGCGCGCACTACGGCCAACTCCATGGCAAGATTCTGGACAATATTATTTGCCAGACACAGACCAGATTTCAAGACCACGAAAACCTGATGTTTGTCACGCTCCTCGAGCCCCAGAAGTTTCGGGAATACAAGAAAAATTTCACGCATGCAGCCTTCTCCAGTTTAACACAAGAGCCACGGAGCGCTTTTTGATCTGTCTCAGCTAAAAACAGAACTGACTGTAATGTATGCCATGGATGATTTTGCAGGAAAATCGCCCACTGATCTCCTTGACTTCCTTCATCAGAAAAATATGAATGAGAGCATGGGGCAGCTGTTCACATTGGTATATTTGGCAGTGAGCATTCCCGTGTACACTGCTTCTTTCGAGCGGACATTTTCAGCCCTAAAGCAAATTCAAACTTACGCCAGAAATACCATAGGGTGGGTTCGCCTTTCAGCATTAGCTTCGATGGCGATAGAAAGGGACATTTTGATGGAACTGAAGCGCACGGATAATCCATACGACAGAGTAATTGAACAGTTTTTGAGGAAAGAGAGGAGGATGGATTTTGTTTACAAATAATCCGAATTCTTGGTGAGTAAAATGTTGCAATTTTCCTAAATAATATTGCAAGTTTATGAGTTATTATTGATGTTTTTTATGTGTGTCGCGGCTGTGGCTGCAGGAGTTATCTTATATATATATATATCCCGATCTACATACTGTCAAATAAACGAACCACACGCCGTGGCACAACACAAGAGGCTTCGCTCTAGCTGACGCGTCAAGGTTTGATTCCCGAGAGGGGGTGCAGTGAGTATGTACGTCTGATGAGCCCAGAATTAGGGCGAAACACGTACCGCGTACTGTTTGCATTATTTGACAGTAAAATTATTTCAATATATTCAATATATATACATCAGCGCTTCCCAATTCATTTTACCCTCGCACCCCCTTGGTTTCAGAAGAAGTATGAAAAAATATGAGGTTAACGCAGAAAAACAGATCACCAATTGAAGCTTTATGAATAATGGATACTTTATTCGCCATCAATAATTGTTTTGGTAAAGCCATACTCTTACTAAGTGTAATCCTCCTTCCATTTTCTAATTTTTTCGCGACTAGCCATGATTAAATGAACGGTAAAACAGTAAGAGCAAAGCGAGGATCACTTATTGAGGCAGGCAGGTGACATCTCAATAGCTCGCTGGCACGATGTAGTACGCGTCAAGTCGATCTAAAATACGTGATCAGATTTGAAAAAATATATCTTTTCAAGTTCTATTTGGACATAAGTAGGTTCTAATAAGTCGACAGAAATATCTTTGGTAGTAATGTAAGTTGAATTTAGTCTTTAAATTTCTATGGTGAAGAAAAATTTATGCAATGATGACTAAATTTAACTTACATTCCTACCAAACATATTTCTGTCGACTAAATAAAAATTACTTATATTTAAAATTTAAATAGAACTTGAACAGATACGATAGTTAATAATACCCATGCAGCACTAAGTGCGCGTAAGAGCAGGAGTCATCCGTTTTAACAAGCAGCGTATTGCACTGATACGAAATAGCCTGCCCATTTAATTATTTAGGAATGGATAGGTAAATTAAGATTTTGCACAAATGTTTTTCATGTTTCTTCCTCGATGGATTCTGACACCCCCAGCAACAGCTGCTCGCACCCCAAAGGGTGTATATATGTGTGTGTGTGTATATGTATGTGTGTATATATGTAGATATGTATGTATATGTATACTGTATATATGTATGTGTGTGTGTATATATATATATATATATATATATATATATATATATAAAATATATCACAGCAACACTCATAACAGTGACAAAACAATTACATTGACAATCATGTTATGTTATTTTCAAAATGTTTCCTTTTCTTTTTCATTACTTTAACACACTACTTCTCCACTGCGAAGCGCGAGTATTTTGCCTGTTTTAATAATAATTTGTTTCAATTTTATATTTTCTAATACTGAAATCTATGTTTAAAGCATAACAGTTATTTTTTAACACTTATTAACTACAACGATCACCATTGGTTCATATGTGGAGACCTGAAAGTTCTATGTATCTTACTGGGTCAGCAATGAGGGAATGCAAAATTCCCATATTTTCTCTGTAAGTGGGATAGCCGACCCTACATGTTACACTGAGTTCAGAAGGAGTGATCAGTTAGAGAAAAGCTACAACTAGGGTCAAGAAACATCATTAGGCCTCGTTTGCAGAATTTACATAAAGCGCTCCTACATAATAAGTTTAGATTAGTGAAGAAGTTTGTCAAAACTCCATCAAAAGACAGAGCCTGATTTATGTATTTACAGTATTCTAAAAGTTTGTCTATGGCTTACTTGAAAGAGGGCATTTTCCCCAGACCTGATATTACCAAAATGATTTCTGATGAAGTATTGTGTAGTGCGATGAATGGTCTGGAAAGAGAGGCTTAGGTATCATTCAAGTTTTTAGGTAACAATAATGATCCAAAGTATAAAGACATTGTGAAAAATGTATGATGTTTAAAAAATTGAGTTGCAACAGGAATGTCAAAGTTCACTGTTTGGATTTGCATTTTCTCCTGAAAAATCTTAGAGCAGTGAGGGAAGAAGTGACAAAAAACTAGAGTTATACGCTGTACATACACGATTAAAAGTATTAGATTGGCTAAATATTCATATTTTATTGAATTAGATCAACATTGTATACATGAATAAACAATAATTTGTTATATTTCCTTTCAGTTTTCTACTCAAATGAGACATGATCGAAACATTCCAATTTTTTAACTGTGTTCATGAATGCAAATAAAAATAAATATTCACAATAACTCAGACCTGTGAATAGAGACATGCAACAAAAAACCAAGCAGTGTGGAAGACAGTGTTACTTTAGGGACTTTCAAAACTTGATTCTGTTAATTTGGAAAAATTAGGCAAATAAGATTGGCAAGCCTCATTGGGATGGATGGTCTGGTCTTGTCAAAGTTGTTCTGATGTTCAAAAGAATATCTAACTCATTAAATTTGTCTCAGTAAAAAAAAAATTAAAAGATATTGCAGTTAACATCACAATATTTCTCCCAGGCTCAGTAGCAGTAATCTGTGACAGGCAGAAACAAGGCTGACTTACTGAGCATTTGTGAATTTTCTTTACACTGCTGACCTTATCATGATAGGTAATGTGTTTTTTTCCGTCACTCTCTCTCAATGGGTTCAGTTCCTGCCTCATCTGATTACACTTGCAATCTTTCACTGTGAAATTTAAAACCGTAACTCACATTTCCTCTAACTGTGCAAGTTTCAACATGTTCACCTTATTGTCATCTCTTTAAGTCACAGCACTGTCAGTTTGGGTTTACGTCAATGGGGATTTTGTTTTTCTTTCTTAATCACGAAACTGTCAAACACAAATAAACATATTAAATTGATTTCAATTGTCTGCATTCCTTTACTTTATTTGCTTTCTTTTGTTTTCTTTGTGCTAATTCTCGTAAGGTTTCTTTGTGTATAAAAGAATGCAAATGCAAGATATAAATTAATAAAGGCAATTTTTTTATTTTAAAAAAGTATACCTAGGGCTACCAGAAATATATTATTAATTAAATAAATGTTAGAGAGTATGAGAAAACAATCAAACATGATAATGTTGTGATGGATTACTATCAGGATATTAAATAATTAAATAAATAAATGAAGAATAAAGTTTAATAGTGAAGTTGGTACATGCCAAGACCTCTAAATGAAACATTTTTCATTAGTATGACAACAGAAATACAAACAAACAAAAAAAGAGTAAAAACAAAAAGGTGCTAAATTAATTTATTGAGATATCTACAGCATGGAAAAATTATTAACATTACGTTATGAAACTAATGTATTTGCTGTAACATCTGAAAGCAAATACCTTGGGAATTGTGTTACTATGTGTCTACATAGGTATGCCGAACATTTGTACACGTGAAGAATGTGCACATAGTTTATATCAGTGTCAAATGAAGGCTTCCTTCACTTGTAATCTTTTAAGGATAGTGATATGTAATATGCAGATTTAAAAAATTGAAGAATATTAGGACAGCCCTGTTATTAGAATGGTCAGTAGTTATCAAAATATGTAATCTAATATAGACATTTAGAGAAGCATGTTGACTATGCTGTTTCAGCTTTAATATACAGTATATATATATATATATATATATATATATATATATATATATATATATATATATATATATATATATATATATATATACACACATTGTATATGTACATAAGGAGAGACACTAAGTTTGAAATCAGTTATAAAGTCGAGCTCTCTAAATTGCGCGTGTAAAATCAAAAACAAAAAAGAGACATTCATGTTAATAAATGAAACACAACATCTTGCCTAAGGACTGAAAAAATATGTACCATCTGGACTTTATTAATAATTACTTATATGACCAATATTAACAGCCTTAATATCTTATCTAAAAAATTAGCAATTTTGATCATGTATAAGTTTCTACATAATGCACAGTCTTTATGTTTTCTTTTAATGTAATTCTGGGAAACACTTTTACTATATAATAAATGAATATGTTTACAGACTGTGTTAATTTAAAAGTCTATGAACTGTAGTTATGATTAAAAAATGTTGATTCACTATAAAGTTAACTTTAATTGTGCAAAATTAGACCCATGCACCATATGTAACATAGAAGCAAACAATAAAGCAACGCGATGGAGAAACATTTCCTAAGCAGTGCAGTGTCATGCTAATGAGGGCCAGATTTCTGTCACTTAGCAACCAAGTTAAACAAGGAAGAGTGCAGGAATAAGGCTGTACTCAGTCACGTATTGACTAATTGTCTGCAATGTCAAATATGCTTCCTCATCAGTTACACTTTCAATGAACAGTTTTTCTTGAAATCTTTTGCTGGGTTGCTAGAGGTCACTGTAACATATAGGTTCTCTTTAAGAAACAATACAAGACCTAATTTATAATTGACAGGGAAAGAGAAGGAAGAATGTAACACGAAGAGACAAGCCCCGAGAAAACACTACTCTGCCATAACTTGAGAACCAAGAAGTCTTCTTATTTTACAGGACCGAATACTGAAAGAAGGTAAGAAAAATGTTTAGAAATATTGCTTTGCTTTAAATTCACTGTATAAATGGATATGTACTTTCCAATATGGTGCAGTAAAACTTTTAGAAATTCCTATACCATTTTCCCAAAGTAAGCAAGGTGCTTGTGTGTATATAAAGTAGAGTTTATAGTGTTCATATGTTTGGTGTTTTTCTTCCACCCCTAAAATCATGTGGTAAAGGAAAACAAGTAAAATCATGCTACAATGAAGTAGATTGCTTTGACGCTTGCAGTTATTAGTGGGAGATGCCACATCTGAAAGCCCTGGGCTGATTCATGATTCTAAAGAAGGAAAATATAGCTTGCTGGGATAGGCTCCAACTGCCCTGTAACCCTACTCTGGATAAGCGAGCTTGGAAGAAGGATTGATGGAAAATGTATGTCAGGTTCACATTTTCTATAACTAATCATATATAATTGTATCATTCATGCTCTCATCACATGTATGTCAGTCTCCTCTGGACACTTTTGTTTTCTGCTTATAGAACAAAGACATCTGTGTGAATACTTATTGGTAAATGTGTTTGAATTCTCTCACTGCAATGGTCTTATACAACATATGCGATACGTTCCTCCTTACTGCCTATTACTATTTTGTTATTCTTCAAAAAAAGTGGGTAATGAGACTGGGCTGGAACTATAGTTTGGTCTTTTCCTGCATAGTTTACATCCCCAAACAAAGTATTTCAGATTTCCTTCACCATTCCAAAGATATATTTTTAGGATAATGGCAATTCTAAATTGGCCCAGTATAACAATGTGTCTTGCAATAGGCTGGCATCACATTCTCTTGATGAGTTTTCCTTGTATAGATTCTAACTCACTGCAGCCCTAAAATGAGATTAAGTTGGTTCAGAAAATGGACGGATGGAATACGACTTTACTGTACTGGCACTATGTGATAGAATGGACACTTATACTTGCAGCATATAATACTATATATATAAAATTTAGTGCTATCAATTTTAATGACTTCAATTTGCATTGAATTGGACACGATAAAGCATTAACATTTGAGACCTGAAATTAATTTATTTTAATGCAAAATTATTCTAATTATTACATGTCCCATAATACTATCAAGTAAACTATGAGTTACGCAAAAAACTCTTTAGAGACAGCATCAGAAAATATTCAATTTAAATTATATCTTCACTAGTAACTCGAACTAGTACAGTATTCACTACTGGTAATAAACAAAACAAAAAAAAAATGAAATAATACATTTCTGAGAAACTAAAGGCATGTATCCTAAAAAACACTGCAATGAATTATATGGTCCAAAAATGTGTGCAGCCAGATGAGCCATCCTACCACTAATTTAAACTTCATACCAAAAGTCCAGAATGTATTTTCACAAAAACGTCTTTTGTTAAATTAAAAGCTCTAAATGATCATTACAGGTTTTTTAAGTTTGTTATGAAGTGAATTGTAAATAACAATGGGCTACTAACTACCATTTTTTATATGTGTTAGTTTTAAGGTACTGTAAATGAAAAACATTTACTGTACAGAACAGACATTTGCATATACTATTGATGTCTTCATTTTTTTCTTTTACTTTATGAACACTTCTGTTGATTCTTCCTACCCCAGTTTTATGATATTCCAGTTGGTTTTAATATAAACAGTGATTTACGTACAATTACAAATAAACCCACTTAATATAATGTCTTTATATAGTGAACATCATTCCAAATCACTTTACAAGTACAGAACCATAGCATTTTATAATTGCTCATAAGTAGAATATAATAGCTTATGTGTATTTTTAAGAGATACAATATTTGTAGTGAGCCAAATGAAACCTAAAAAGATTTTCCTTCATTTCAGCTGTGGTTTCAGGCCTAAGCTTTGAGAAAAATGTCAGCACAAAACATAATCACAAAGTACAAGTAACACAGAAAAATCATGGAGAAGTATACCATACAAAATATTTTTAAAGGCTTAACTTTGTAATTCTCTCAGACATTGTCTATTTATACCTCCTGTAGAATATTTGGGTAAAAGGGCTCTGCTTATCCAGCTCAGGACTGTGGAGGAGCAGTGGCTATCCCAGCAATCCCTGGGTATAGCATAAATGAATGTTTAAGTGCAGAATTTTTCCATGTATTTAAAAGAAACATATTTAAGAAGGTGGCATGGTGGTGCAGTGGTTAACACTGCTGCTTCACAGCTTGAAGAATGTATTTTAAATGTAGAATGTAGTTTAAACTGCTGGACCTACCATATCTATAATGTATTTAAATGTTCTTCCTACACTAGCATTTTTTTAAACCATGACTGTTTTTATCACATTGCAAAGATGTGTTTTAAATTATTTGGTGGTTGTCCCATTCTGAGTGACCATGACTGCCACTGGATGGAACCCCATGCAGACAAATGGCATCTCTAAACTGTATCAGTGTGGTGTGAGTTATTGTGAGTGTGCCTGGTGATGGGCTGACATCTCCACCAGATATACTTCTTATTTGTGCTTGAAGGGACAGATTTCATCTCGCCATGACTCTGAAATTTTAAATGCGACCCTATTGAGAAACATTGATCATATTTTGATTTTATGTGGGGTCTTTCATAATCAACATTGTTCCAAAGATTTTTTTCATGTGCAAAACAATGACAGCTTTTAGGCAAAAAGGTGAGTTTGCAGCAAACTGCAACTTGTGCATTTTTGGCTCTACTTTTCTACTCACATATTGGCTAAGGTATGAATTCTGCTACTGGCAATTTTGCAATGTTTGCTTTATTATTGCAAAAAATAACCTCTAAAACACAATTTTCAAATTTTGTAGGTATACAATTAGCATTGTCATTTTCTAGCTCATTCTGCACACACTTCCCCCACCAAAATTTTGTAAACATGTTTCAGACAAGGATAACATTAGCTTTAATATACCAGAAAAAGCAAAGGATTCTTATTGTTTTTATCACTATTATATATCATATAGAAGAGACTGGTACAATTACAGAATAAAGCCCTTTAATAATATTCATTGAAGAAATGCTTTTACTCTCATTTTCTTTGGGTACAGAAGATCATTACTTTTCCAGTTGAGATATCAAGTATAAAATGTGTTTGGAAGTTCTTTATATATTTTGAAAATAATGACATTGAAATCATTTATTGGTTATACTTGTTCCTTGTATATACATGCTATATGCAGAGATACACACACGTACACACAGTTATGAATTCAAATATTGCTAAACACATATTAAACAATATCACATGGACATACATATAAATTATACACAGATTAAGTCCAATTGTTCTGTTTTGTGCATAATACAAATTACCTAAACTACATCAGTTTCTTTTTGTGCTCTCCTTCGAAGCCCTGAATATGATTAATGAGCAGCCAAAGGGCCTGAAGTATTTATAATGAATCCTTTGTAATGGGGAGGTGTGTAGTATCAAAGCCCACATCATATCCAAAAACAATCATTTATCACGGCCCTGATTTGACTTCATGAATTTCCACTCTACTGTGAAAAAAAAAAAATCACTGATCGCTCAACTGTAACACTTGTTAGTTTCTGCTTACTATCAACAGTCATTTTGTTTTAACTGAATGAACTACTCATCATTTCTTTATTTGGTTTATTAGCAGTAAATTAGAAAAAGATATAGTTTATCAACCTTGACTTTGTATATAAATAATTAAGTAAAATCCAGCCCAGTTCCTATTAGTACTCTGAAGTATACGAAGAATTAGAAACTGCTCCTTGTATGGCTTTTACAAATGCAGCTATCAGGTGGAGGCTGAATTCTGTTTTATTAAGTTTGACTTGATTGTACAGAATGTTTTTCTTTGTTTAATAACTGTGACTTGATTATATGGAATGTTATTTTCCTCCAATAAATAAACAAACAAATAAATAAACAAATTCAGCTACAGCACTTTATTTTAGTCAGTTTTCAGCTTTACTAAAACATTGAGAGCTAAGTCTAATGAACAGCTCAAAGTAATCTTCATGCAAAGAACAAAAATTACTTCTCATTAAAGGCTGCGCTACTTTTTAGTGTTAATGATCGTTTGATTCAGAATGGGTAGAAGTAACTGCCATGAAAGGCAATTGTTGGCTTTTCTTAATTTTACACAGAATAATATATGTTTTCAAATATACACATATATTATGGCTGCCTTACAGAACACAGATGAGATAGTAAAATATTAATACTTAGAAAATAAAAAATAATGTAAAATAAACTCTTTTTCTTCTTCCATTCAGAAAAATGGCAAAAGGAAAGAAAAAAGCAGGACCAAAAGGAAAGAAAATCACCCTTAAAATGGCCAAAAGCTCCATAAAGATGACAGTTGATGGCAAAAGACGTCTTGACCTCAGCAACATGGGCATTGCAACATTCCCCAAATGCTTACTTAAACTGGCAGATGTGGAGGAGCTCGATCTTAGCAGAAATACGCTCACAAAAATTCCAGAGTATATTGAAAAGTTTCAGAATCTGCGCTGGCTTGATTTACACAGTAACCATATTGAAAAGATCCCAGACACCATTGGGCAACTACAAAACCTATATTATCTCAACCTTTGCAATAACAAATTGACAGCAAATTCAATCCCCATTGAAATCAGCCAGCTAAAGAACATGCGTCATCTGAATCTTGGAATGAATGAATTTGAATGCATCCCAACAACAATCGCAGCTCTGAAAGAACTGCAGGAATTGGGTCTTTTTGACAATAAGCTCACCACCCTCCCTGAAAATGTTGTAAAGCTCCCAAAGCTCAAAAAGGTTAATACCAAACGGAATCCATTCCCACAGCCAGCAGAGGAAGAAGAGTTGGACCCCATAAAACGTGTAGAGAGCCTTTACTTGGTTCATGAAGATAAACTGTGTGTGCCATGTTCGACAAAGTGTAAAGATGAAAGGGAGAAGCTGAACAAAATGAAAACATGTACATCTTCACAAAAGAAAGTACATTTTACTGGGCTTATTACCCCAAATTCCATAGCACAGGAAACCCAAGCTGTGTGGAGGTAAATAAATCTAGTCAGGAAAAAAATGTTAAAAAATGAATAAACCTAACCTAATAAACCTAATTAGATAGATAGATAGATAGATAGATAGATAGACAGATAGATAGATAGATAGAGTGCATAAATACTGTACATACAGAATGAATTTTCATACAAAGGTATACAGTTAATCCTGAATGATACAGCTGAAATTAATGTTATCTATTTGCAAATATAGCCATTCACTACATTTTGGGAAACCATCACTTTGGAAACACATAGCTTGTTATGAATAGTGTTGTTCAAATCACAAATATCCTGAGGCTTTTATCCTAAGCAAAATCCATCAAGGTGAAAATTTCTTACACTTTAAGGATATGCTGTGCCAAAGAACCTAAGCGTGTCATCTAGACATTTACAGTCCATACATTTCTAACCAACTTTTCTTATATTCTCAAAAGGCATAAAAACAAAATCTTACTAAAGATTATATGTTCAGCTTCTGAGACTTTGATAGAAAAGTATGAATTAACCTAATGAGAGAATAAAATACATGCTTGAAGCCATTACAGGGGGTCCTCGGGTTACAACACAGTTCCGTTCCTACAACAGTGATGTAACCTGAATTTTGGTGTAAGTCGAAACACACCCTAGCCTAAGTCAGTTACCTATCCTAACACATTTACAAAATCATAATCTTGAACAAAAAAAAAAAAACAAGTAAGCCACAGAAAAAGGAAAAGGACATACATATACTATACTGTACACTGTACTGTAGTAACAGAAAAAATGATTGTAAAAAAAAAAAACTTTACCTTTATTCCTTCTCACGTCTCAATTCTTTTTAAGTTTTAATAGGAGTGAGCATTGTAAACTCGAAACATTGTATGTCGAGACGTTGTAACCTGAGGACTCCCTGTAACGTTTTCAATGGTATTATTTTTTTTTTTTGAGATTGCACTAAAAAGTCTGTTTAGAATCATGAAGACAATGAAAGTACTGGCCACTAAATGTATCTACATGAACAACACTACAGGAACCTACTTATTCAAATTCCTAAATACAGGAAAAGGTGCTTTACAGGTATCCTGAAGGCACTAAAACAAGCTTTGGCCAAGATGAAAACTACATAATTTAGTAACACTTTTGTTTAAGTACGACAAAAATGCATCTGTTACTCATTTACTTTTATCTAGCAAGATCTTAAGAGAGGCTTTTTTTGGTCTTCATAACAGTTATAAAACATCAGCAGATAGGTTATTCATCCCTGTGCAGTGTGGCATATTGACATGATGGTAAAATGACTTGTTAATATGAAGGATTCTGATGCTAAATATGTAATATCAAGAGAACTGTGTCTCAGTTAAGCCACTCCGAAGTGAAGTTTTATTAGTAGGCCACATTGCAGAGATGAATAAACACTTTACTGATGCTTTATAAGTGTTATGAAGACCAAAAGAAGTGTTTGTTAAGGTCATGCTACATAAAAGTAAATGAGTAATAGATGCAATATCTGCAGTACATAAACTAAAGTGTTGCCCATAATTTTTATGTTACTGATCCAAACTTGTAACCTGCAATACAGAAGAACAAAAAACTGTGAAAAGCAGAAATACTGATAGATACTGATAAATGTATAACATAATAATATAATATAATATGCTGCCATATTTGTGCTTATACTGTAATTCCTCTAGGGCTGTCTGCTTTAAAAGTGAATCTTTATAGCTGTGCCCTGTAAAAGATATATGTGTATGAAGTATGCAGTACACGAAATAGAAGAAAATTTCTGAAAGTGATACTTGACAATCAGCCAGTCAGATAGACAAACAATTCAAAAGGAGAGGTACTGATATTCTAAATAGCATATATTATGTACTACAATAATTACAGATATGAAAACAGAAATGTTTCTACTTATAAATCTACAATAATCAAACAAACCATTTTTCACAAATTCACACTTCCTCATATAAGGACGGTAGATTGTTTATTCCAGTATAACCTAACTGAATGGGAGGTGTTTACGTTTTCCCAGGGCTTCTAACTAATGATTTGCCAACTGTAATACAACTCTCCTCTCCATCTATGGTTTCAAATACAGAATCCCCGAAATATACCCAATTACAAAACGCTGAACACAACTTGCCAAGCATCAATAAGCAGTAATGAAAAAATATATAGGAGTTAAACTTAACTAGGCTAAAAAAATTCAAATTTATTTTAAATGCTGATGGTAAAGACACCTATTGGAAACTGTAATGCTTACAAATCAACAGAGGATTGTACTTTCTGTACAGGTTGTTGCTCTCCAATAACTTATATACAGGATATACATTAACACCACAAACCAGCAGTAACACTGAAACAGTAAGGACAGTAAATGTGGTTAGCTTCATACACAAACTAGTCTAAATTACAATCTTGTGCTACATAATTGCTTGGGAATCAGTTTTACCTATTTTGGGTTTATCTTAGCTGCCACCAAATACAAAAACATGTCCAAACTCCTATCTTTTCACATCATTTCTCTATGGTTCTGGACAATTATACATTTTCAGACATCTACCTGGTTTGAATTAGTCTCATTTCATGTAGGCATTTCTGAGGCCATTATACAACACTGCTCTCTCATAGAGCTGTATCCTTAATCAAGCAACATTTTCTACCTAATACAAACTAACTGTTCATCATTGCTTCAACTGTGTACAGTATGTGTGCTCCCAGTGCAGCGACTACATCAATTGCCAGTAAATAATGATTCAAATCATACACAGTCAATAAAAATCATATTTCATTGTGAAACAAAATTAG
This sequence comes from Polypterus senegalus, assembly GCF_016835505.1. Classification (NCBI taxonomy): domain Eukaryota; kingdom Metazoa; phylum Chordata; class Cladistia; order Polypteriformes; family Polypteridae; genus Polypterus; species Polypterus senegalus. The sequence continues at coordinate 270,201,726 of NC_053154.1, forward strand.
CTATGATATAATTAGAGTTTTCCATTTAGATTGTTTTTTTAATAAACCTAATCAAGATGTTACTGTAAAAAATCTTATAATAATTCAAATTTTTTATCAATTATTTCTGACAATAACTTGCAGTATATACAAGGTTAAGAGATGGATTACAAATGTAAGCAGAAAGTAGAACTTAAAGAATGACTCAGTAGATGTCCTTCGTGATTGCAACTTAGAAATAAATAAATGCAAACAAAAAGTGCATTAATATAAAATAAAAGAGGCCTAATCTCAGGTCATAGATTTATAAGCATATAGTTTGATTGACAAACTAGACAATGTACAACTTTTCAAGATACATACAACTAAAATCCTGGTTGAGATATGTAAGAATCAAGCATTTTCTAAAAGATTATTTTTAAATGTGGTTGTTACTTAGTTTTTACATGTAGATATGCCTTTGATTCTGTATATTCTTTATATTCTATAATTATCCCAGGACATTGTAATATTGACTAGTGAAATGAGGTAAACTGCTGTAAAATATAGTATTTAATTAGTTCACTACCCAGCTTTCTCTACTTACAAATGCGGAAACATCTCCGACTTAACATTTTTGTTAGCAGTGTACTGATTACTCTGGTCATTTAATGTTTTAAAAAATCATTTTAGCTTACATATTATAGCCACTATGTGTTATTTTACTTTACTGGTATTGTACGTTAAGCACAAACCTCAATTATGCCAATATAAAAGCACTGCATATCTGTAGATGGTATATTAAAAGACTTAATGCTACTGTTGGTCAAGCTCTGTGTGATTTTATTTATATCTGGCTACACCTGAAGGGCTCACAATAATTTTATTTTAAGCGATAAAATACTAAGGGATCATTATGGGATGCAAGCGCAGCAAACTGTACAACTGCACTGTACACACATCTGAAATGCTTACTGGTAAATAAACATGTTGTTTTGAGATGTTAGTTTATTTTAACCTACTAACAGACGCAATACCAACAAACATTAACATAATATTTACTGTTACTCTGTTACTTTTTAGTTATTACTTTTCACATTTTGACTGTCAAAAACATGGTAATTATAATGTTTTCTTAAACAGGAACAAATACTCAGGACTTAAATATATTTAAAATAAATAAAATAATGTAAACATACCTAGTTAGCTAGATCTCTTTGGTATATTTTAATATAATGAATTTTCAAAAGCTACTGTCATTTACTTAGATTAGTACTTTTGCTATTACTTTTAAATATAAAACATGAAAAAACAAGCAAAAAAGGACTTTGAAGCAAATCATTATATCTTAAATAGAGCAGAGAAGAAATCTAATTTTCTTACAGAACACAATTCTTCTTCTTCTTTAAAACTACTCTGTTACGTTATAATATATTAAGAGTTTTAAACAGTTTCAAGGCTCCAAACAAAATACAGTTTTCTGTATATGAACTAACATGAAAAATAAATATTCATTTAGCAAACTAGCAGAGTATGCCAGATAAGACTTTTTACGTTTGAGAGGAGTGCAGTGTAGGTCTTATGATTTTTTTTTTTCTTGAAGTTATGCTTACTTAATGACACAAAATGTAGCAATATAAAATGCAATATGTTAAGAACATGAAACAGATAATAGCAGCATTAAAAAGAAGAAGCTCTATTTATATTTTTTTTACAAGAACAAGAGTGCTAATGCTCCAAACAGAACATCTCTTGAAGAAAGGCTGTAGCAACACTGGATATCTCTTGGAGATTCCTAAGTGTACCCCATGTGCACAATATCACAGCAGCAGAGTGAGAAAGTACAGGATCCTGCTGCCATTATGAGGAGCCTCTTGAAGCCTTTTCATGCTTTTTAATTGGGCACCAGTGAAAGACTGTGAATTGCTGTCAGCACTGAAGATGAACTTGTGCTTTGTCCCAAGAAAAAGTTAAGGTTGGTACAGACTGTTAAGTGTTGATCCAATTATATGTTTATTATAAAATGCCCCAGAGGCAGAAAATATACTTCATCAGTAAAGTATGCTACAGGCTTCCTCTGCGTGTTGACATATCAATTAGCTCTCTTATGTTTTAAAAGTGTCTAAGCTGATATAACTGTGGGATGCATTCGATCTTACCGCACATTAATAATGGCTTCAGTGACCCCTTTCCCTTTTAATGAAGGTACAGCAGAGCAAAACCTAAGTAAAAGCAGAAAATCAATTTCACTCTCCAAGATGGGCACATCAGAAATTGACAACGGAAACTCTTTTAGTGCTCTCTGACTTTACCTCTTAAAGGCTGCGATTTGATCTTTATTCTGAAACACAAGGAACAGAGAATGTCCACTGGTCATAAATATTTCCAGTGCATTGTCCTGCAATAAAAAAACACCAAAAACAAACAAATAAATACACAAGTATAAAATTACCAGCACTTGCTAAAGTAGAGCCACATCACAAATTTCTGTTGTACAGGATTTCTTCTTAACCTGAACATTAATACTCTTCTACTCTAACTAGAATTAAATGAAAATGAATAAATAAAGTGTATATTTTTTAATATTTGGAATCCATGAAAGAATTTTAATAATGAGTGTGACTGCTATATCTCAAAGAAGATGTGGCATCTAATAATTTACTAGTATCTTAAAATTCAACTTTCCTAAAAGATAAGTGTCAGAGCCAAGTCTGCTTTGGGATTCGAATGCTATGTATAATATGAATATATAGATGTTCCAAACTAATATGACAAGAATAAAAAAAAACAGCATGTACACTGTTATTACTTTTCACTTTAGTTTTTCTATTTGTAACTTGAAATTATACAATTAATAAAATACCAGTATTCATTTAAATAAATAAATACAATTACAACAGTAAAATAAATATGTCATAGGAAATACCTGGGCTACAAGAGCTTTTGTTTATATCTCTGCTAAAAAAGAAAACAAAAAAAAAACAACAAGCAGAATGAAAGCCCAGGGTATGACTGCAACTGAGAAGCATTTTTAAACAGCTACACTGTAAATATAGAAAAGAGAAGAAAAACTACCCAGGAAACTGTACTCTTGTATTAAGCACTCAGGTAAGAAAATGAGAGAATGTTCTGATTACATAAGCATTCCCAATCTGACCATATTCACAACAATTTTCATATTCTAATAAATTACACACAGGAATAAATACCTGATGAAGGAATCTTCTGTAATGTATTTCTTTGATTTCATGAAAAGGATACCTGCAGCAGGTAGGTGTTTCACCAGGTACTGCTTTATTAAACAAGCTACAAATGAAGGAATTTCTAACACTGAAACAAAATGCAAATCTTAATTAATGACCGAGATTTCAAATTGGAGCAGAACAATTTAAAAACAAAAAAGCCCAAACCACCACAGTTTTGCTGTGTTTAAGCATGTAATGACTTAATATGATAAAATCTCACTTTACCTGGAAGGATGATGAATTTTACAAAAGACATCGTTGGAGTCAGAAAGTGTGAAATTTTCACATATGTAGAAATCAGCTTTACCAAACATCAGCACCCCCTCTGCTATGACATGGGCTTTCAAGATTGCCACTGACAGCTTTATATTTATCTGAAAAGCAGTGCAGTGAAATTTAAATGAAAAAGATAAAATAAATCTGGCATCATCTAAAATAATTACAACTTTCAGTTATATTTATCAGAACAGTACAGCAGCACTGCTTCATCATCGATTCAGCATTCTGGGATCAAATCCTGCGTCTCTGTAGATTCCTTCTGGGTGCTCCAATGTTCCTGCCTCGTCCCCAAGCTTTGGCTAATTGGTACTTCGGTATAGGACAATCGTGAGTGTATATGTGTGTGAGTGGGTTCTGTGATGGCATAAGGCAGGACTTTTTCATGTGCAAAGTACAGTCGGGTAGGTTTGGGATTCCAGCAGGTTTAAAAACAGTTATTAAAGTCATCTGACAAAGAAATGGTCTAGTTGCTTCTTTGTCTAATGATTTCAAGCAATGTGCTACTTGAGGCAAGAAACTGGCTTTATTTTATTACGAATTTTAGGGGCTGTGTATTTTTTTTTTTACGCACAAGAACATTCACATATGTAATTTTATGCAACTTTATAGCATATAGCGTTATGATACATAGAAGGTATTAGAGAGGCATACAAAAATAGATTTGAAAGACATATTAATCTGAAAAAATAAATCAATGATCAATGAGAGTAATTTTAATGGCAAGCATTTATTGTAACAAACAACATACCAGTTTTAACCTACAACTCTCAGCCTATTGATTGACTATGATATCTGCTACACCACATTTACGTTTAGGCTCATTCATTGTATAGTGTCATCTTGTAGAGATGAGTCACTGAAGCTCCTGAACTGCTACAGACAAGTAGAGCATACAGCAGGAATTTACCTTTGTTTAAGATGCAGCACCATTGACCATCCTGGATAAGGGCTTGATTATTCAGGGGGAAAAAGTTAGCAAATATATTGGAAAGAAAAAACAAATGCATGATTGAGTGGCAAAAATACATCATATACTGTAGCCACAATGTGCATTTTAATCTAGATTAAGACTTCTTACTTACAGAAAAACGTTTTAAAATGTAATCTGAGTGCTGACAGCTGCAGGGGGCCTGGCTTTAAATCATGGTCTGTTCAGGAGCTATGGAAATTTTGCATTCCTTCTTTGGGTTTTCTCAGGGGATTCCAGTTGCCTCCAGCATAATGACATTAAGTATTATGCTGGTTGGAGACTAGAATATGGCCTGTGGTTAGATGACTAAATGTGCCCTTTTCAGTTGGTCCTGACTTGTGCCTGATGCTGCCAGAACAGATCATTGGGATCATATGAGGTTTACAAAAATGGAGGGATGGATCTTTTTCAAACGCAGTTCATACCAAAAATGATACAGGTATGAGCTAAAAAAGTAAAATTATCATATAAAAAAAAGAATGGGTGAACACTGTACCTTACCAGGCTTTACCCAACAGTATCCTTGTTAAGTTAAAAAAGTCAGTAACAGTGATGGTATTTCCACAGAATATTAAAATTATTAACATGCTGCATATTAGCAACCACAAAGGAAAGAAGAAAAAAAATCTCTCTCTTTATATTATATATATATATATATATAGCAAGTATAAAAGCAAAGAAATTATATATAAAAATATATAGATCAAGTATCCAGGATAAGGTTTAAAAGAAACATATGAAAAACAGATAAAGCGTTGTTATGTCATGCATGGCTAATGTTATTGTTTCTATTTATTTCTGAGAACAAACATGCACCTGTCTCTCTTTCTACCATCAACGTAACTGAATCCCCACAGGACTGAAATATCAACACCATATGGGTTACTAGCTTCCTGGCTGCAGTCTGCAATTAATATAAATCAAATAAACCTTTCCTTTCAATAAACACTCCCTGAGTACAAGAAAAAAGATCAGTGTTTATTACAAGAATTAATCAATGACATGTAAACAATAGAATTGTGATAATTGAATAGTAGCTTTCCATGCAGTGAATGCCCTAAGGATTCATTTTTTTGTCTGATTGGTTTTTTTTTTAAAAATATGCATAGAAAAAAATGAGATTTTTGCAATGCATTTTACCATGAATTATTCACTTTTAAAAGTCTACTCCTGAGTAGATAATACCAAGTAATGAACTCTCAAGTGTTACTCTTCTAGTCTGTTGACATTAAGTGATAATTCATTGTAAGTAAAATCATGCTCTGAACCAGGTCTATTACTGCTTATGGTTTTAAATTTAAATAAATTGACCTCACATAAGATAACAAAAGGTTTATAGTTTTGTTGTATTTCTGTTTTTGAGAAATCTCCACTTTTTCCGAATAATGCCGAAATCTCAGACCTGAGTTTTATATATTCAGTGTGCGGTAAAGACGAAAGAGGCGGCACAGTATGTACAAATAAAGCAGACTGAATCACCATCAACCAACTTTAAATCTTATTCATTTATGCAATGAAAGATGAAATAATCAGCATAATATTAAATTCAACTGACCTTAGAAATACAGTTTTAAAGGAAGACTACCTACAGCACTATTCTGTAACCACAAATGAGCAGTTTGTTTAATTTCAAACCACCAGCTTGCTTGATCTTGATAATACAATGTTTATTTCTATTCAGTTCTAATAATTATTTACAACTATGTTTCCTCACATCTTCTTGAAAGACTAATGATCATGTGGTACACACACTCTGTCACTAAAGGTCTGCAACAAACTTTACATCCTGGTTAACACATAATCCATGGAAAAATAAGGAAACTGTGAAATGTGTACAGGGCCTTCACATTCATTGGAATAGATGGAATTAATTAGGAAAAGTGTGCAGGAGGACTAACTGTTTAAAGAACATACATCAAAAATTTCATAAAGGTATACCGTCAAACAAATCCACTGTTTGCAGGGCTTATGCACCCCACACTAGACAAGCCTCTTTATGTTGCATGAAATTTCAACATTCGATCAATAAAAATGATTAAAAAAAATCTAGTTATGTGAAAAGTGACACACATATCTTCTCTCTCAAAAGTGTAAAGTATGGTAAAAGACAGCTTAAAGTGAGGTTTTATATTAATGAGCTTGGGGAAGATTATTCAGCTGACAGATATCACAGCAGGAATGAAACCTTCTAAATGAAAACAAGACAGCTGATGTCACCCCCTACTGCTTTTATGAATACATCTGTCAAATCAAACAAATGGCCTGTACAGCATGATCATTGCTTCTTTGTGCATAACTACCGAGGCACCACTTTATACACTTTGGTGGTATTTTTAATCACTGAAATGTCAAAACTTTGATGATCATTTTGCTATGAAATGTCAATAATTAATATAATTATAAATCCAGTGATTTCAGACACCATCCCATAAAAAAGACTCCAATACATGTGAAGTTTATTAGAGTAATAATTATGTAGCAATTAAACAGGTATTTTTGATGCAATTGACAAAAAATATATATTTTTACACTTGTATATATTTGGCGGCTGTTAAAAAGTATTTGAGGAGTAAATAGTAAATACTTCAAACCTAACCCAACTTCTTTCAACTGTTCCTTCCATAAAAAATTAGAATAGTTTTGAAATAAAGCAATTAAAAAATGATGCAAACAGTAAAGTAACAAAAACATACAAGTATGAACAAGACTTAATATATTGACAGAGAGATATCATGCGAGTCGTTTTGGTGGATGGACACATGTTAGGGTGACGCAAATTAAAAATACTGACAAAGTGAGACAATCGGATTCATTGTGCAGGAGACAGGGTAGCTCATGGGGCTATTTGCTTTTTCCCATATATCCTTTCAAAGCTATAAATAAATACATTTCTATACTTCAGCAAAGCTTCCAATGATGTTTGCCAAATTAATCCATTCTAAGGTGTCCAGCTCAGGAAACAAAGTTCCCTCTTTCTGAGTTATCCTCAGAAGATTCTGCTTAGACTAATATGATTACCTTCCATGAGAATATTAAGAATTTTGTTTTGGAACAGCTTGTTGTCATGTGAAACTCCATATACTTCATGTTTCAAGGAGAAACCCGCACACATTACTGCAGTATAACTGAGATCAAAGAAGGATTTTAGCGTGAAAATGGTGAGTTGCCATGACAATAACACACAAGATTCTGAATGCCAACTTTCATCTCTAATACCCAAATTAATTGATTTGGAGGACAAAAATCAAAGGAATAATGTTGCTTGATAGGCATTAAAGAAAACTATGGAATTGAATGTAACCCAATAGAATTTTTGAAAAAACTGTGACCAGCTGTATTTTCCAGTTTGCGTGCTTTTTTCACAATGAATGATAGTTGTCACCGAAGTTTTACTATTAACAGAAATTCTTCTCATTCTAACCTATTAGAAAGCTTTCCAGGAACCTAGAAAATCTCCAGTCTCTCCTTTGCGGGCCAGTGGATTAATCTGTTCCCCAACCTTTCTTGGATTTGGCCAAGAAGGCACCAACTCCTGAGAAGTGTTTTTGCATCTGTTTCTGTTGTATCCATGCTCATACCTTGGAAAGCTTTGACTTTTTTTGACCCAAAGTATGCTCTTGGAGCTACTGACAATTTCTAGGCCAAAAGCAGATTTTGTCTATAATGTCGTCATCTTTGGGAAATTCCATTCTTAACACACATAAAACTTCTAGTTCCTTCCAGTGCTGGTGACTTTCTTTGTTGGTCATTACGTCTCTCTTCATCAAGATACACATAAAGACTTTTATGTCTCTTTGGGTGATGAATGAAGTCCTTAGGGCTTCCTGTTGGTTTTTGCATGAAGTACACTGATGCTCCAATGCTGTTATCACCCTCTGGTCTTATTATTTTCCTTTGGAGCCTGTGTGTCTATCATAATATTCATCCATAATAGCACACCATTGCTGGTAGTAAAGCTAGACCATGTCTTTCTATATTATTGACATTGTCACATCACAATCTTTAAGCTTTAGGAAGTTCATGGAATTTACCTTCTTCAACTTGCTGGTTGCAATACTGCCATATTGGTGAGTTGGCTTCTTAAAAATCAGGGGCAACAAAGCTATTTAACCTGTTTGAGCGTGATATGCTATTGATTATGTTATGTAGCGGTTTTCCTACTGTTTTCGACCTCGTTTATCATAGTGAGTTCATAATGTTATGTTTGTTCAGAGGTTGTGGGCAGGGAGGGGCTGTTTTGGGTGAAACAACTGCATAAGATAGGCAGCAATATTTTTAAGTGTTATGTTTATTTGGATTTTATAGGTGGTGTGATGTGGTGGGTAGGGGTAAGTGGAGGTTTTTGTAATAGCTTTTTCTTTATTTATTTATGCTAATCAAAAAAATATAAAGGTAATGTTGCTTGTAAAATATATAAGAAAGATTTTAAAAGGCTGTTATAGTGTGTTGATTGATTTAGAGTTGATGAGGGAACAGTTATGGGGGGTGCACTGCATATATTTATTAGTCCTTAATGGTAGGATTTGCCATCACATGTCAAGCTTTCATTTTACTTAATCCTATTCCTTTCTTTCAGTCTCTTTCTTTACAATGTCTCTTCTGATACCCTTATGGCTAACTTAAATGTTGCCTCCTGCCTCTCAAGTCCAGGGTCTTGGTTTACATATTGAAAGAGTGAGCAGATGTGACTACATCTGGCAGAAAAAAAAAACTAGATATCACATTTTTACAGAACTCCAGGCTTGATTTAAAAACAATTGCAGCTGCATCTTACTCTTTGAAAAAGTGCAGTGTGATCATTCCAGTGACACAGTACCCCCAGAAACTGGGGTAGGTAGAGGGAAACACACAGTAACAGGTCAATATACTGGCAAGTGCCTTCAGTATGGCATATTTAATATGGACTGAGACTTTTGACCTCATATACAACAGGTGATTACCAAAAATATCATGATGTTGAAATAGGATGCAGTTTTAAACTTCTTGCTAGATAAAGGAGGCAAAGTGATCTAAATCCAAGCTGCTAGACAAATTCAAAGGTCTTATCAAACCTGAAAATACTAAAGAAAAGAAAAAAATGGGAAGGTCTGTAAACAATGTCACAGTGGTGAAAGATGAGGATGGAGTTAATTACATAGTTAACTGCAAAAAGATTCAATAGCTAGTTAAAAAAAAGTGTCTCAGGATGAAACAACTGGGGGCATAGAGAGCACACGTATCATGCCCGAATGTGAAAGCATATGCTTAGAGAGTGTGGTCTTGATCTATGAACTCCAAAACAACAATGCAGTTACAACACCCAAGGTGCCACTGAAATCTAAAAATGTAAACACAGGTTTTGAAAACCAGTAAGTGAAGGGAGATGTTGTTGTTAACTCAAGGAAACAGGGCCTCAGTGAAGTTCAGAGATGTGGTGTGTGTCTGCTCTGTTAAGGGAGTCATCATACTGTATCAGCATCCATGGGGAAAAATGGAAATTTAAGAATTTCACGTTTCTGAGGACCAAAAACCCACAACTGATAAATTCATAAAGAAAGGCAATGTCTTTGCTGAGGTAGTCCAAAAGAACCAAAACCTGAAACACAACTTTCACATGAAGACACTTGGCTATTTAATTTTTGTGACAGCTCCAACTGTATCCCAATGAAAGTTCTTGTGTCCAATACTACCTGAAAATCTCTATTAGACTCATTTGCACAAGGGCAAACTCAACATTAGCACCACGTCATCGCCTACAATATTCTACTTTGTACAGTTTATTTTATGTTCTCTCACTCCAGTGGAATATAAATATTCCAAACAATTGTATGTGCAATAGTAAAGTTATAAAATAGTTGGCTAGAAATAATTTCACACTTACGTGTGCATCAGAATGTGTTTGCTTGGTTGGTATGGTTATCCAACTCAGTTCCTTAGGATTATAGCTGCTTCCATCATCAAAGTAAATTTAGCAGAATCATTAATATGACCATGTGCTGTATAAAATTCAACTTTGACTTACTGTAGGACGTGTGCATGAAAATGGACACTATATTATGTGCAATGTGTGTACATATGGACACTCTATTATGTGTAATACATGTAAATCAGCACTTCTGTATGATCAGTGTGGCATAACACCTGTGGTATCTTCTATGAGATCTCTCTCTCTCTCTCTCTCTCAGTTCACAAGACTCAAGGCTCACATTTCATATGCACTCCCTCACAGTATTAAACACCTGTTTAAAATAAATTTAGGAGACAGAGAAATGTTCTTAAATATTAGATAATAACTCAAGTTAACACTGACATAAATTAACAGACTTTAAACTTAGCCACACACTTGCATTTATAGAGCACAAAATGCACACTCCACTGAAATCTTAAGAAATGTTGGATGCAGAAAGTATGAAGAGTTGAGATATAAAATAATAAGATTTTATAAGTGATTACAGCAGCCTTATTAAAATATGTTAAGAAATTGGGTTCTTTACCATTTAGATGCCATTTATATGTTTTTGAAACTCTTTTTCCCTAGTTCTGCATGGTTACTGCCATGTTATTTGGGCCAACAATGTCTGTTGCTACCACATAATTGCTGGCATTTATTTCTATGTGTGACATCCTCATGCACTCGGTTTAAATTTTAGTGGCAATGAAGTAAAATCATCCACATATCGGATCCTATGTAAAAATTCTATAGCCTTTAAAAAAGTGTACGTTAAAAATTGTGTTAGGAAGATTTTGGTGTTATGACAGTGTTGTTAAATGCATAAACAGAAAGTCTGCAAATACAGCCCATCTGTTACACGTTTTCTGTAATTTCAGACCTCAAACACATGTTTTCCTAAGAGAGTCTTGTGGACACATTTGGAAGTGGTGATTCCACTCAAATTATCTTTGAGCATTTGCCATAGTGAGCTAACCAATTTGCAGATGTCCTACGTTAGCTAGCATGTAGCTGATATACATTGTTCATTAGGTCCCAACTGCCTCATGAATTAATTTTTTGTTAATTTTGAGGATTTAGGATAGGTATCAGTACATGCTCATATCGAATTTGATTCACTTTCAAAATGAAATTGATACATTTTTAAAAGCTGTTTCAATGTAACATAAGTAGGCTGTAGAGTCTGATTTTTCAACTCATTTTTACTATTGAGACTTTGCATTGCTCCTGCAGAATTGCACCCCACAGACAGAAGCTATTGTAATATCTAAAAACCAAGAACATGAATTCGAATACCATGTACTTCAATGTGGTATCAAAACGTGAATGTATGATTTTGATTTTTTAAAGCTCTCAGTGGGCTGAGGCTTTGCAAAGTGTGTCATGTGAAATCTGGAATGTTTAAAATGAAAGTAACAGAGCCCAAAGGAAATCTCCATGCCTGAAGGTGTGATATTTTTTTCTCACAATCAGATTCATTTTATTTGAAGCATTTCCATCCAGGTAGTTGATGAGTCTTTCTGGATGACAATACTTCTAATGCATAAGGGATCAGTAAGTAGTTTGAAGATCATGATAATGATGTAAACAATTGAGCATGGTAATCCCAGTTCCTGGATTTCAAATTGGTTTAACACTTATGGAAGACTCTAAAGTGAAACTTCAGACATTTTACATCTCTATTATCAAAACACAGAAAAAATTTCTCATGGACAAATGGTGTTACATCCCTGTCCTAAACTTCCAGACAATTGCAGAATCTAGGTAAGGCACACTGAAGTTGGTGGTCTAACCTTTTATTTGATCAGTTTAAATAAATTTACCTTTATTTTATCAATTTGCTGTGTTACTCAACTTCGTCCAAGACATTTTGCAGAGTAATGGGGGCTCAGTTATAGCACTGTCAGTTAATTGAAAGTAACAGAAGTAATATTTAAGTAACCTTTATAAATATTTTCAGCTTTTTCTTACCAAGGGCTAATATTATTGCAGACAGTGTGGTGTAGGACTTCAAATCCTGAGGCTGTGGGTTCAAATTCTGCAACAGACACTGTTTGACCCTGAACAAGTCACTTCACCTGTCTGTACTCCAACAGGAAAAACAAAAGAAATGTAACTAATTGTATCTTATATGTTGTTGCAGAAAGGTTTCTCTCAAATAATAAGTAATAATAATATTATCATTAAGTCACTCAAGTATTTGGTTTCTTATTTTCCTCAGTTTTATATATTTAAATTTGTATTATTTTTTTTTTTTTGCCACAGCCAAGGCAGACAATAAAGTGTTTATAATGAATCACGTTTTACTTCAACTTTCTAGAAACAGCAATGATATTTACAAGCTGCACATTTAGTCCACCCATGCAATGAATTGAATATTTTACTTTTGGGGTTATTATCTATAGTGCTTGAGGTGAAAAAAAAATTACTGTCGGCACTATGTTTTAGAGGCTTCTTAAATCATGGGGAGTTGTGGGGCATCCCTATTCGAAATAAGCAGACGATTTTGGTGGCAGAGTGTGATGAGGTCACTTTTCAAAGTACGTAGATGTGAATATAGATTACGAAGGAGTACCTCTTGGGAGACCTGATATTTAAATTTAATGCTATTGGTCCCTCTTGTTTTGGATCTGAGGGCATCACTTTTGCCTCTTCATCTCTTCCCCTACCTTTATGCTTCTATTGAAGCAATGTCTATGTTCAAAGCCACAGTGCGTGGCACTGGCATGTGACATTTAGAGCACAATTGCTAATGATTCAGCTTCGCATCTTCCTTGAGCTTCACTGAAGTTTCTCTTCCATTTCAGACCTCACTGTTCACATCAAAAGTTATGTCTCTTTTTTTTCCTATCCAGGACATCATCTCTTCTTCAGTCATCTGCTATATTGGGTAGTGGTGCTGTCAAATAGCTTCTATCAAGTCCATTGTTTGCATAAAGCCACCTCTAAGTGTGGCGTAGAGCCTGAATGTTAGCATAATTTTAATAAGTATCAACAAATAAAAAACTCGTTGTCAAATTTAAATAACCTGTCATCAGATTTTCTTCCTTCTACAATTTCAGACTAGTCAAAGCATTTTTGACATTTTGGGATATTTAGTTTTTCTATTGTAAGGGGATTTTATCCCTAAATACTGACACATTGAAAGGTCCTTTCTTAGCAAATGTCTACTGTCCTAGATGTACAAGCTTGCCAAATTTCAGTTTTTTAACTAAACATGAAATAGTGTTTATGTTAGGTGTCAGTCAGTGAACTTTGCATTATAAAAATATGTAGATTATGTGGATCTACCACAGTTTTCTAAATAGTATATCTGTTTGTCTGGATTACTATAAAACTTTTAACTCCTGTAAGGGTTTGCAAAAAGTCTTATCTTCATGTTTACAGGGTGACACAATGAAAATGATCCTAAACTAGCTATAGTGGGTACTAGGCAACAAACCCTAGAAAAGGGCAGACATTGTGTCAAACTGTGGAAAAACGTAATTTGGCTAGGGCTATGTCAAAATATTAGAACTTATTATAAGGTGAGTTTAAATGCACTATTGTATCACAGGGTCATCAGATGGATGACTCTTATTTCAGTGCTTAACACATAAGTAAATGTTAAACATGCAAAGTAATATCTTGCTTTAGATAGATAGATAGATAGATAGATAGATAGATAGATAGATAGATAGATAGATAGATAGATAGATAGATAGATAGATAGATAGATACTGTAAAAAACTGTAACAAAAATAAACAACAACCAAAAACATACACAAGACCTTCAGGCTTAGATCATGGGAGAACAGCTACTGTTAGTAATGGGCTTGTTGGTGGCAGTAAGATGAGGTCAGACCTGTTCACATTGCTGGTTTATAGTTAAAGCGGTTAACATTTAAACAGAGCAGGTCCAGCTTATAATATCCACAAATGGAACGTGCTGATGGCGGGTTTCCTTGTTTGAAGTCACCCGTATTCGGAATGATTCATCATTAAGATATAGGTACAGAGTGAATCATTTCTGTTGCTGAGTTATCTAGGATGATGTAACTTATTTCCCTGAGCAGTAACAATGACAGAATCAGTCCGCATTTCAATGTCTGGATGACACATTTGGTTTTAAATGTAATGTGCTCTTTTTTACTATTCACATAAATGTCCAGTCCATCTCCTGCTTTTTCTATTTCATGTGGTGAGACCTATCTATCATTAATATAGCGTCTGAAATTAGTGGTGTAAACCAGTTCTCCACAATATCCAAAATGTCACAGAACCTGAACTCACTGTAACCTGCAGTTTATACAACTTAAAATATAAAAGCATTTGAACATTTGTCATTATATGGACTAAATTCTTTCCATCTCACTTTTATCCTTACTCTCACCATTTTCCATTTTTCAAATTAGCTGCTCCTCCGATAAGGTGTAACAGGACTCCTTAGGTGGTGATGATCACAGTGCTACCTGGTGAATACGGGAATGTTTATTATATTCCACTTTACGCTCCTAACAGGTAGCTATCAGCTCCTCTATGCTCACCCTGTGACATCTCTCAAGTTAACAGCTTGTCAGAAAGGCAGTTGAGACAGGCCAGTGCACAGGTCTGCAATGATAGCAGCATCTCTTCCATTTAATTTAAAAATCTACTCAAAAATTTATAGTAAAAAGCCAGAGGCCAAATCTTAACATTAACAATTAATAACATTAAAAACATGTATAAATGTCAAAAAAGAGAGAGACAGATAGAGAGAGAGAGCTTCTGTAAAGGCTGGTGCATGGAGGGGCATCCAGAAGTATAAAAATAAATAAAAGAATTAATCTTACTAGAATAAATTTTAGTAAATTTAAATTAATTAATTTTTCATAGTTTTTTAGCAAGTGAACCACTAAAAAGAGTTACATCCATTGAGCTAAAATATTTATTCAAAAAGCTCATAGTCAAACACAAATGATATACCAATCATTATGCATTTTAATTGTCAGTAAGAATCAAAATAGGAAAACCTTTTATGGTGATGAATCTGGCTTGCTTTAATGTCAACTTTAATATAATATTTGTCATGGTTTTGTAAAGTTTAATACTGTTATTGTATATGTTTCAAATATTTAATTTTAAATATATTTAGATCTTGCTCAACACTATTTTCATTTCTTCATGGGTACCACCATGTTGTTTATGGTTGCCAGTCACATGATGTGTTGCTTAAGGCTGCAGTGTACTTTGACTTTCATCCAACTATTTAAAATCAACAATGAATCTTTGCTACAAATTACTTTAGCTAATCAAAGGATTGCTAGTTACATTAGGACCTCTGCTTTTATCATTTTCTGGCTTCAGCTCCTGGGTTTAATTGTAATATTTAGGCTTTCTGGTTTTGACCTTGTCTTTTTGGTTTACCCACACCCAGGGCTGTCCATATAATTTTTCAACCCCACATCAGTTTAATTCAGGTTTTCCAACATGGTCACAATAATAAGGAAAAATTACAATTACAAACTGTCATACTCATAGTACAAAAATGGAGCTTGACTATGCATTTTGTCCATGGATTCTGCTCATTATATTTAACTATACACAGAGGGGCGAAGGCAATATAATATTCGGAAAATTAGCATGACTATATTACACCCAAAATTGTAGCAAGTGCCCTATAAGTTATGTTTCCTTGCAGATAATTTCTTGTTGCATGTGTTTTGGCTCTTTAGCACACATGAATTTCAATCAGAGGTACAGAATATTGGTGAACAGGAACACAACGACACATTTAAACAACTTTCAGTCTTTAGTCTGGCCAAGAAGCTGAAATTGTAAGATATACTATCACAGGCAAAATTAGTAAAACATTGGGGTGACTATGAAACTGGTGGACAGTCATTAATTTTACTGCTTTGAACAATATAAAGTAAGGTGGTAGATTTGTCCAGCAAAGGAGTTATGGAAAGGTGCCAGTTTTCAGAAATGGATTAGTTAATGCTGTTCACAGGATGTAATTTGATTCATTAGAAGTCAGTAGTTCCAACAAAATATATTAAATGTTAATCGTGAGAATTTGGTCATGATTTCCTGTAAAAGTAATGAAGAGCCTTAGCAATGACACAATGGGTGGCTTTTAAAATCCACTAATTGCCTTGTAAGAAGCAGAAAGGAAGAGCACCAGCTGACTGGATGAAATAAGAAGAAAAAGGGCCTCACTACTACAGCAAAAAGATGTATAGTGGATGAAGAGCAAACAATTAACACCTTAAAAATGCTATAGCTATCAAGGCAGCACATTTCAAAATCAAAATGATTTTTGAATTTAGAATTTGCAGGGACACAATCAACTGCTTAGCTAGACATCACTCATTTTTTCACAAGAATGCATACAATCCCTGCCATTTTTAATGATACTTGCCACTGAAGAACATGGCCACCAGTAGCTTAAATAATTTCATGGTGGAGAAAGCAGTACAAAAAAAAACCAAAATAACTACACATCGGGTTTAATATATACACTGTTCCAAGTATGGCTTTAAAAAGCTAGCAATTTGAGTTCAGTGAATGAACCAAACAATACCCAATCAGCATTACTACAAAGTTTCTTGCATTGGGAAATAAAATCAGTATGCCAGTGCTTTCTGGCAAGTTTGTGTGGACTTTGCCTTTATTCGGCCTAAGAAAGCTAACATCTCTAGAAGCATTCTGCCCACAAAGCTAAAAAAATCAGGAAAACATCACTGTTCATGGAGATCATCTCAGTTTTTTAATAAGTCACTCAGCATTGCACATTCTTTATCAAGTAAGTTAGTTTACAGCAATCAAGCCATATTACAAAGCTTGTAGTTAAACAATGGAATATAATTTTTGCATAATAGTGTAGACTGTAAGTAGAATTTGTATAACACGCCTGCTGAGATCAGTATCACGTATTTGCCCCTTTTTTCCTGCTGTTTAAAACCCACACACACACTCAAACGAGAGACAGCTCTTTGGGATTGAAGGATTTACTACTTTAATGCTTTTAATTGTCTTCAAAATTCCCGATAAATACAACCTACCTGCTCAAATTCAGACAGCTCTTGAAGAATGACTTGTGTTTCGGTACATTGTTCAGAGAAGTCCCCAGAAGGAAAAATTTCATTTAAAGAAGGGAAAAAGGTTAGTTGGTTGCACTCTAGTCCATTCTCATCAACATCTTGTCTCATGTCTTGCCCTATAAATAAGAACAGCATTAAATAGAAAGGCAGGTTTAATCATTCGGTTTCTTTTGACTCCTACAGTGCTGCATGCTCATCCAGTCCAATGTAGACCATGGCTCAGTGGTAAAAGTTCAGGTGTCACACTGACACTCAAAGTCAGTGACTTATGCCAGGCAGGATGGACTGTAAATGGCTGTTTTCACCTGAGAGCAAGTGCTCCTTGAGTAGTCCATGACAAGAAAGTAGTGTTCACTGTGGTGGCAGTTGCCAGGCAAAATACAGAAAGTTTTAAATTTTGTTTTGACCATTTTTTGGGGGATGCTACAAGAAAGATACTTTAAAGTTTTGTAAACATAATGTATGACATACTGTATACTGCAGTCTAGAACTTGCCTTAAATTGGATGGTTTTAATTGCTTCGTTTTATAAGTAACTGATTTCTGAAAATGGAACAGTTTTAAACTAAATAGCTGTCAGTCTGTCACACAATTAAGTAAAATAAAAAGCATTGTACTATTACCTGAAATCAATCCAGTGCCCTCAGTGAGCCCTCTAGTCTCTTCAACAGGATTAAATTTTAAATAAAATCCTCTGCAGAATGTTGAGTGCTACAGAAGAAAGACAAAATGATTTCTATAATTTTGTGCATTAATCATTATTTAACCTTTATTGATTCACTTGACAAATGCGACTAAAACATACGTAGCCACAAGCTGCAAAACGGCACTGAATACAAAATAATGGTACTATATTATTGTCACATAAGATGATGCTAATTTGATGGCCTGAAATTGCTGGTCTGTTTTTAGTTTCACTGTGTCTTGTGAATTGTCCTTTTTCGTTTTTTTTCTTTTACCAATTAATTTTAAACCATGACTTTGGTTTAAAATTGAAATGTATTAATATTTTCAATTTGGCTAAAAATGAAGCTTGCTGTCCTTTATATGTGTCATTTGTTTCATATCTTGCAGTGCTTGCCTACAATTTGAGTTGTAAGCACAAAGTAATTTTGTGATGTCCAGATTTCAGCTGCACTGCTTATCTGTAGATGTCACTAAATTTATAACATGTACAGATTTATATTCCTTTCTGTTTAAGAATAGGGCAGCAAGGTGGCACAGTGGTAGCACCAGTGTCTCACAGTAAAGCCAACGTCACATTATGCAATTTGTAGTTATGGGTTGTGTCAGACTTGCCAACTGTGGTAGCTGATCTTGTCGCCACACCATGTCAGTCTAAATGACTAATAATAGATGCCCATGTCAAATTTATTGAATGAATGGTGACCTTATAATGCAGTCGTGCTCACCCCCTTTTCAGACAGCCAATGGTGTGCTGCCTGAAGCAGCCACTGTTGTATGAAAGGTTAACAGCTTTGACAAGTTCAGCAGTAATCTGTCCTTTTTTTTTCATTTTTCCATTCTGTCGTGGTACATAAAATGAGCAACATCAGATGGATGAGCTCGTCTTCTGCTTATGAGTTCAAAAACACCTGCATTCCTTATTCCTCATCGCTGCTTCCTATGCATTGTACTTCCATATCAGCATTTAATGGTTGTCAGCTCCCATGCACACAGAGCCCACCCCCCAAGTAAAGACAAAATCAAATCCATTTGATTTTTATCATAGCAAGCTATGGAGTAGTTGAAGTGTATTGTCGAGTATATCACATTACAACGCTGGCTTTACAGGGGCACGCCACTGACTTCCTGAAACTCGCTATGATTATGTAAATAAAGGACTCAAGTGAAAATCACTGGAAATGATCTGCTGTGTGGTATCAAGTCTCAATCCGAACTCTTTTCCTGTGTAGTTCCTAGTTGGTGGTACTAGCTGCCCACCTCCATCTGATCTGCTGACACCCTCAATGTATTTAAGAAACAACTGAAAACTCATCTGTTCTCTCAATATCTGTTTAATTGATTGACAGGAAAAAAAAACTTTGCTCTGTGACCTTTCATATTGGTTGATTTATTGTTACATTAGGTTTAATCAACTGTTAATCTATGACTGTTCTGCCATTAACTTTTGTTACCTGTCCTACTACACTTGCTGAACAAACAGGCCCTAGCCTAACGTTATTTGATTATGTTCACCTCTTTTGTAAGTCACTTTGGATAAAAGCGTTTGCCAAGCAAACACATGTAAATGCAAATGTGTAATGTGGTATCCCCTTAAGGAGGTCAGGGTTCGCATCTGGGTGTTTCCTGTGTAAAGTAGAGTTTGCATGTTCTCCTTATATCTGTATGAGTTTCATCCGGGTGCTCCAGATTCCTTCCACAATACAAATATACGCACGTTAGATGAACAGGTATTGCTAAATTTGGATTATTTTGTGTGTGCTTGCTCTGCAATGAACTGGCACCCTGTGTGGTTGATGTTTCTGCCTTGCACCCAGTGATTGCTGAGACAGGTTCATGCTGTCCCATGACCCTACCCTGGATAAATGGATTTGAAATGGATGGATTAGTGTTAATTCCTCCAAAAACTCTAAAAATAAAATTACACTTTTTTTCTATGCATTTTACATTGTAGGGGTGGCACCGAGGGGCAGTTCTTAGTACAGACTGTCTCACAGCTCTAGAGTCCTAGGATTAATATGTTTGATGTGGAGTTTGCATGTTCTTGGCTGTGTCTGAATGGGTTTTTTTCCAGGCACTCCAGTTTTCCTCCCAAACCCCAAAAATGATGGGGAATGCTAAGTAGGAGCTTTAAACTAGCTCAGAATGACTGAGCAAAGGCTCGTTGCTCACTATCTTTTTTACAGTTCTTTAAAATATTTCACCTCTGCTGTGATGTGGTTGATTTCTGTAATGAAGCATTCAGAATGAGTTTTCTTTTTGATAAAGGATACCCTTCTCATATTGTGGACTGGGCTGTCAATCCAGCCATAGGTATACTTCATAGCATCTGCTCTAAGATGAACTCTTCACATTGTATCCTAAAACTCCCACAGGTCATCAAACAAAATGTCCCAATTTTTAAGGCTGATCCTTCCAAAAGTGCCTTTTTCCTAACTCTGACTTGATCTGCATCCATTGACCACGTAACCTATGCAAACGTCTCCTCTGCAGCTCACTTCACAGAGGAGAGCCACATTCCTCACCAAGCACACTGAGGTGTAACAGGAGCCGCTGTGTCACTTGCAAATATGTCACCAACAATATAATTGTATCTCATACTTCTGGTAAATTCAATATTAAACAACAGGCCTCTTGATTGTCTAAAAATCTTATTTGCTGTATTTCTTTTAGGAAGTGTCCAGACATCTACATAGGTGAAACAGGGAGATGACTTGCAGACCATTTCATGGGACACTTTTAGGTTGTTAAAATCAAAAACCTTACAAAGATAATTTTAGAACACATCACATCACTTGATCATAGCCACATTGATCTCTCTGTGTTCTTTCAAAGGGCTTCAAAGACACTTCATAAGAAAAACAGAAGAAGGTACAGTAAGCTCATTCATAGCATGGAATTATATATCTCTCCAGGTCTTATTGACTGACTAACTTTTTAATCTCTCCTTCATCTTTTCTAATGGCAGCTTTGTCTCACCTAATGTCACATTTACCCTTTTCATCTGCCTGTCGTTGTTCTCTCCTTCTCCTGCTATACATGTTACCTGCTCCTTCCTTTTCAGTTACACACCTGATGAAGGCAATACAGTCAGAACATTGTGTCTTTAAACTTCTTTCACTTTCAGCGTGGAAATAACCTTTAACCTTTTTTAAGTTTGTGGGTGTGCTTTCAAGTTCTTAACTAAACTTTACAATTTATTGTGTATCACTATTCTGAGAAACTGCATATTTTATGTAAAGCTATATTAAATGGTGATTAATGTACAATGAAAGTACCTTCTCTATGTGCTAAGATTTTCACCACTCTGTAACAATGTCTCATTGCAATCTATAATACTGTATCTAGTAATGTATTTATGTGGGTAATATCGCTACTTCAAATCATATATATTATACTTAGGAATCAAGCATGTCCATTATGAACTCAGTTAAATCTGAAATGTTAAAGGGGAAATGTTAAACATTATGATTAAAATTATTATAGTTAAAACTCACTTCAGTTTTCCCCTCCTGTTGGACATTCTCAGGGTTGTATCTTCTCAGTTTCCTCCTCATATGTGGAGGGCCCTCAGATGGATCAAGTACCCATGCAAGTGGAAGGAAGACTCCCTTATCTGGTCCAAACACTCCTCTTTCATGAAGAAGCTGATTCTCCAGCATCATCCATTTTGTTGAAGATCTACCGTTATCACACTGAAGCTTCTAATGGTGATATTGCAAAGAAATAACCCATACTTCAAAATATTACACTTTTAGCCATGCAGACATGTATATACACACTAACATGAAGACCTGTGTGCTGTGCATTAAATTACCTGCATGTGACACTTAAAGTGGGTTGTAAACATGTCCTGACCAGTCTTTCTGTAGTAATCTAGGCAAGACAAAAATACCTATAAAAGAAATAAGTATATAAAAATTAAACAATTATCTCCTTACAGATAGACATAGATAATAAAAGAAACAAAAGAAAAATAAAAAATGGTGAATATTCATGTTACATGTTTTTGTCTGTGTGTGTCTGTGCGGGTTTTCAGCCCAAACTTTAAACTTGTGCATGTTAAATTAATTTAAATTTCCTCATTAATCATGTATCTGTGAGTGTGTCAAAATGTTTTCTGATGGCCCGCCGCTACATCTAGATGTAGTTACCATATAGTAAACTTAAGAGTGTTTAAAGAGGCAGAGATCAATCATTACAATTTTAGGGATGTTCAAAAAGATCATCACTAAGCAGGAAGACGTCAAGTACATGTTTATCAAGAAACCTTTCACCAAAACAAAAAATTTGCATAAAATTCTTAGTCAAAAACTGAATTAAAGTTGCAGTTTGGCTATCATTATTATTTTTTTAATTTAATTTATTTGTGGTGGCTCTCTTTCTGGTGATTTAAAGTTAAGACCTGAGTTGATATGTGCCACCATGTTATACAGAAACAGCACAATTACAGTACTTCTTGCATCACATGGCTAGCAATGAGTGGCTTTGTCATCAACAACATGGCAGTGGCTCTCAGGAAAACCTTAAACAAAATGGCGTCATGATGATATTTTGAAAATAACTGTAAAAATAACAACAGTAATAATCTAAAAATGGACAAGAATGAATTAGGAATAATGCAAACAATCAAACAAACTGAATTAGGACATACTCCAAAGAGATCCTGACAAACAGGCTGTGGCTCACCATTATCCTGAACTGACAAACTAATGAAGCTCACTGGCTTCAGCTTTAAAGCGAGATAACTTCATAGGAACCTAATCTTTTCATTCACGTATTGATCTAACTGTATATCTCCCCATTCAATTCCCGATTTCATTTTTTTAAATTCTAGGTATGAAAATAGCTGAGTCAGTCCTAGCTGAATCAGATGCAAGACAGGATGCAATCCAGGTCTGTATGCTAAACCAATGATGGGCATACTTGAAAACACTCATAACAGGCCAGCATATAAAACAATACGGTATGTGTTATTAAAATTCACAAAGGAGGTAAACTGGGTTGAGGTATGTATAAATATTGGATACAAATTTTGTCAAGCATACAAGACAAGGACATGTGTAATGGGAGGAATGTGAAGCAGGGAGGAATTTGAATGTGACACCATTACCTTAAATTCTATTTACCCTAGAATTCAAGAGGACAATCTGGAGGACCACTGATGTCACTTGGGGTGGGAGCACAAATAAATCTACCCTTTCCACTTTTTGCTCTGCTATTTAAATCCTCCGGCTATGGGAAGTCCTTTTTATTCTGGACCAAGCCATAAAGAAGATCTGTTCCCAGAACAGCTCTACCTTATTTTTCAAAGTACATCAATATTGATGGATTTCTTCTTGTCATTTTGATCCAAAGTCATATTCTCACCTTGGACATTAAATGGGGTTATCCAGTGGTACCCCAAACTGTTTATCTTGTTTTCTCATTATTATATATACAGTGTGTGTGTGTGTGTGTACATGTATATGTCTAATATAGATAGATAGATAGATAGATAGATAGATAGATAGATAGATAGATAGATAGATAGATAGATAGATAGATATTTTCATTTTATGGCATATGTATCTGTTATAGGCTATATGAATCTGCTATTGTAAAATAACAGTGCAAATAATATATTTAACTGTTGCCAGCATAAACAACAGCAATCAGGCACTCTTTAATATAGTATACTGCTTTGCCAACATTATTTTTAGTGGACAACTGTGTATCCTTTCTTTATGCTAAATTTAATTTGCAATTACTTCACATACTGTACTGAAAGCCATGGATCCAAATTTAATTGTTTTCAAAGTGCTATAATTAAGTTAAACCATAATATCTTATTGGTGTAAGAAAGCTGCTGGATCTTTGCCAGTGGCGATGTCCTGCTGATATATTTCAGAAATTGACATCACCCTGCAGGAAGCCCCTATGTTGCACTGACAATATAGCTGTATTTGCTTTACTTAAAGGATCATTTAGTTAATAATCACTGTGGTGTCCCTATCAAAATGGCTGGTATCCGCATGATGCTGTTATAAAGCCTGACCTACAGTGCCCATTTTCTCTGCTACAGGGAAGACTACTTAACAATATGCATCCCACTTAACATTAGTGTTGACAGTTCCCTCTGTTAAGTGAACTATTATAGTAATGTTGCATTTTAATGAACTAGAAAGTGACAGTTCACTCATTTTCAAGCACAGCAATAAGGGTTCATTTACCAGACACAAGGAAAACACAGAGGTGGTATTGAGAAAACTGTGTTAAATAGTGGACAAATACCAAACTATAACCAAGCAACAAACATGTAGGTTTTGAAAACACATCTAATAATTATAAAACACCTATGAGGTGGTAGTCTGGAATCAGATAACAACAACAACAACAAAAAAAATAATTAAAACTTCATGGTAAATACTATATTTTTTCTTAGCAATATATCTGAACACATTCTTAAATGCTATGTATTTTATGAATTAGTTCATTTTGATTTTGCCACTTTACATATCCAACAACCTAAAATCAACTTCCTTGAACATGGAAAAAACAAAAAAACAAATCACTTCCATCTGATTTAATATATTATAGATATAATGCATTTGCTTTCACATAAACACTGAAACAGATTGCAGGACAAGAAAATGTTCTATTAATGGCAATAGACATATTTGATTTCTCTGGAAACAATAATATATTATTTGATATGTATTGATTTGTAATATAAAAAATGTAAGGGGAAAGCAATCCACTATGTGGTATGTACCTTATTAGAAACCTCAATTTACATTTCCTTGAAAATGAAGCAGGTAACAAAAGATACATTCTTGTATGATGTCGTTTTAAGAGTTGACCTCACAGTTATTTTTAACTCTTCTATAACACTAGAAATCATTGTTGGTTTATTAGAATATTAATGTATTTAAACCCTTAAGATTCTCAAGTCAAAACTTATTTACCAGTTTAAAAATATTTCTCATACTCTGCACTTAAAACCATCATATTATCTACCTAGTGACCCCATTCATAAGTAAAGCAAATGTTAATGATGATATATGCAAGCAATAAAATCATGTATTAAATAAAAGTAAATTGTTGCTATAAGCATTTTGAATTAAAAATTCAATTCCTTACACCCCTCTGCAATTAACATCATGCTAATTTACATTTTAATTACTTCCCAAGAAATCAGTACCTTTGTTGACAATACAACATAATGTCAACTTCATTGTGTGCTGTTGGTGAATGCCTAATGAACTTAATTTGATAATTAGTGATGTTAATTATCTTTCTAATACGAAGATAAAGATATTATGCAAATGATACATTCTCTTTCAGGGGAAAAAACTTAAAGGTTTACACTAAAACAAATGCTAGGACACCTTCCGTAGGTGTTAACACATCTGCCTTGTTCATCTAGCATCTGAGAAGTGCACTGCCATCAGATTAGTAGCTTTTTAATTAGCAATAGCTTGCCATGCTCACAAAGGACTGCCTTTTCGCACATCAATAATGAACTTATTCAACAAAAAAAAAAACACTGTCATAAACAGTTCAATTCCATTGTATACATTGAGATAGCTAAGATAGAAATCTGACTTTAAAGAATATAAGGTAAAAAGAATTGGGCAGTCAAATAAATTATTATTTTTCAAAATGTATACAATAACACATTATAATTGTCTATTTCTATTGTATAAATACGGATATTTTTCATCTTATTATGGTATAGAACTCTCTCTGGGCAAATGCCATGAACTCACCTTTGATTCAATCATGCTATTAAAAGGTATAAACACCTAGCCAATGACACTTCTGGACTGTAAAAATGAAAGTTCTGAAATGATTTTTTCATCCCATAATAAATTATTGTTGCCCTAGGTGGTAGATTTTACTTGTATAATATCTCAAAGAAGAACAATTTATCAAAGAGCCTGATAAGCTGTCACTCCGTGATATGATAAAGAATAACACAAAATGAATAATGCTTCATCAGATTGGGACTTTTTTTATAATTAAAGCATGGTTTTGTCAACAAATAGAGACAGCAGTTGCAGAAACACCAATTTCATGCACTTGTGCCTGAATAATATCTTTGTGCTTCCTTTTCCAGATGGCAACATTTCCACCAGAGAAAGTAATGATGTAGGCATATTTAGGGGGGAAAAAAAGAAAGAAAAAAAAAAAAAAGAAAAAGAATAACTGAGTCTTTAACCTTCAACAGCAAAAAGCTTGTTCTACAAAATGTTCCTGGGGATAAATTAACAAATATCAATTACATTGCTCACTGAGGTGTAATCAGCTGTAATAATCAAAATTAATTTTAAAAAATAATTAAACAGACCCCAGGGCGAATTGCCCATGCTAAGCAGTGTGACGTCACTGAATACATATACTTGTACGTGAGCTCTTTATAAATCACCAGTATACCTGCCTCTCAAAAATGAATTTGACTATTAAGAAGCATCTACTGTATACGTCTAACTTCATTAAAAAATAATAATAGTATGGTCAGGCAGTAGACAGGATTTCTGTTTCAAACTACTTGGGATCTAGGCTGAATTAAGGGAATTGGACAGAGTTTACTTTTTTCTATATATACTTAGTTATCCTCTGGCATATATAAATCAATGTACAAATCACAAATATAATTCCATATTTTTCTCAAGTATGCAAGCACTGGAAGGTTAACTGGTTTGTATGAGTCACTATGTTAAGGTGGTTTGCAGTATGCTAATGTCCCATTCATTTTTGGTTGCTGCTTTGTATCCAATGTTTGCAGGACTCTCACAATCACAAAAATATTAAGTACCTTTGATAATGGATGGATGGATTTATTGTCAGTATGTGTAATTCAACCTTTGCCTGTTTTGGAATAGTGAATTTTCTTTGTGTAAATATGAGCAGTTATCTCTTTTCTTCATTGACACAATATCTTCTAAATTCACATTTTGACCAATTATTCCACTCCTAAATCCACACTACGAAATGTGTGTTTAACATGCATGCTGTCCCGCTGAAGATATTTAAATAATGACAGACTGTTGTGCTCCATTGGTGGTGTTCCAATTTAAAGATTGCTGTTTTTGTGTAGCAAGGAGCTTTTAGTTGGTTTGCAAGAATTATGGATAGTGTTGCATGTCCATAGGTTTGTGTGTTCCACTAATTTTTGCAGAAGATTTATTAAACATTTTGGCATTATCACTGGTTCCATTTCACCTCTAACTAAAAAACTATGCAACATTTCCAATGGACACCCAAGGTGCAAAAAACTTCTGGAAACTGAAAAGCTCTGTTCTGTACAGCTCTGATACTGAAGCACCTTGATTGTTCTAGATCTTTTGAGTTAGAGGTGGATGCTTCTTATGTAGGTGTAGGAGTGGTATTATTGCAAAGATTAGTGGATTTGGGTAGAATTCTTTGTGCTGTGGGTGACAGAGAACTATTAATAGTAAAAGTAGCTCTTAGGAATGGCATTATTAGCCCAAGGGATATGAATATCCTTTTACCTTATTCACTGATCATAAAAATGTAATCTATCTTTAAGTTTGGTTAACAGATCAAATGCCTTTCGGGCCAAAGTTCCTGATGGGAAGGAATTTGATAATGATGAAGTTTGCTCATTTCTCCTTCAGTGGGATCATGATCAAATGCTTCCTGGATATCCAGGCATAAACAAATTAGCAGAATGTATTAATTAATACTGATATTAAAGAGTATGTGAAAACTTGTGAAGAGTGTAACAGCCCTTACCTCGTCTATATCAACACAGCTAGGAAATCTTACCTCTTTTTCAAGGATATACTATAATGTTAGTGACAGTAGAAAGAATTTCAAAGGGACCACATTTCATACTGTTAAAGAATCAGGTATTTTTATTTGTGAATATTTTCGCTTACATGGCTATTAAAACAATTATTTATTTAACAATTTGTATTTAGGTTCTGGAAATATTTTACCCACAAAGTAATGGTCAAACTAAATGGGTAAGTGAAGACTTTAAAAAATATTTGTAAGGTACAGTAGATTCATTACAGAAAGCATCTTCAGTGAGAATTTCCTCATTTGGGTGCTTGATTGGATACTAACATCTTCTGTTGAGTTTATATTTTCATATGCATAGCTTTTCCTATAATTTTTAAATATTAATCTTAGATAATGGACTTTTGGAAATTAGTTTAAGAGGTTCTATTGATGGAAAGAACTTCTGCTTCTGGATGTGCATACAGAAAGCAAAGAGACAGATACCCCTGAATTTTGAACAGTGAAGAAGTTTTGGCTTACAATGCAGGCTATCTACTTGTGGATTCCTCTTTGGAAACTTGCATTTAGTTATACAGGTCCCTATTCCATTATTAAGTATACATGCCAGATTTCATATAAATTAGCCTTTCCAGGTCATTCTAGAAATCAGCTGCCATCTTATGTTTCTCAGCTAAGATGTGTTACCTCATTGATACCAGCATGTACCAGCTTCAGCAAATGCGAGCACAATTGCCATATTCAGACAGCTAACATTTGAATTAATCGTTTAATTTTCAGGCTCTCGGATTGAGAACATATTGCTGTTTTAAAAAACAGTTCATCAGAGACAGTCAGCTGTCCTCAGTATGCCTTTTTTCAAGAGGTTAACGTTTGCTGATCAAGCACTAACAATACTGAACAAATTACAGTAAAGGACGACCATACAGAAAAGATACAAATTTGAGTGCCACATTATTGCAAACAAAGCTATTTTATATATGTTGAATATCA
Organism: Polypterus senegalus; assembly: GCF_016835505.1. Taxonomy (NCBI): domain Eukaryota; kingdom Metazoa; phylum Chordata; class Cladistia; order Polypteriformes; family Polypteridae; genus Polypterus; species Polypterus senegalus. Next base: position 270,230,597 of record NC_053154.1, read on the forward strand.
TCAAACGTAGAGTTTTATTTATCAGGTAGTTCAAAAGCAAAAAAAAATAAAATACATTTGACTTTACCTGCATGTCTCCTTCAGATTCTTTGTCAAATTTTCTATATGCTGTTCGCATAGCTGTTGATATGGTGTTGCTTACTGCATTTATCCTCCCTGACTGCAACTGGGGCACCTTGCTTTTGCTTAATTTCTTCTTTTGAGAGGCTTAATGTGGACAAATACAACCGAGAACTTATTAGTTAAAACCAAGTTGGAAATTTCATACCAATAGAATATTGCTGAACTGAATCCTGCAATGCTGCAATTTTTTTGGAAGAAAAAAAAAGTGAATCATTAATTTTCAACTCCTTTATAAACTTATTGAACATTTACACCATTAGCACCACATTTATTTTATGAAGATATTTAAAAAGATCAATTATAATAAATATGAATTCATGAAAAGCCACCAAATTTAAATTTGAAAAATAAACAGGGTCCCTATAGAAAACCACTTGCACAGTGTACATATAGGATGGTAATATACAAGTCATTTGAGACGTGTACACTCACTGACCATATTATTTAGTACAACTGCTCAAGTGCTTGTTAATGTAAATATCTAACCAGCCAATCACATGGTAATTTGGTGTCAACAACATAAAAGCATGGATCCATCCGGCCTTGTATCAACAGTTCAGTCTGGTGGTGGTGTCATGGTGTGGTGGATATTTCTTACTACCAATTAAGCATCATTTAAATGCCACAGACTACCTGAGTATTGTTGCTGACCATGTCCATTCCTTTATGGCCATAGTGTACCCATCTTCTGATGGCTACTTCCAGCAGGATAATGCATCATTTCACAAAGCTCAAATCATCTCAGACTGGTTTCTTGAACATGACAGTGAGTTCACTGTACTCAAATGACCTCACAGTCACCAGATCTCAATCTAAAAGAGCACCTTTGGGATATGGAGGAACAGAAGATTTGCATCAAGGATGAGCAGCCGACAAATATGCAGCAACTGCGTGATGCTATCATGTCAATATGGACCAAAAATCCCTAAAGAATGTTTCCAACACCTTGTTGAATCTATGTCACAAAGAATTATGGCGTTTCTTAAGGCAAAAGGGTACTAGCAAGGTGTACCTAATAAAGTGGCCAGTGAGTGTATATGCTGCAACAAAGTAAACCATTTGGAAGTATAAGAAGTATGAAGCAAAGATTCACTTTCCAAATTACATGTATTTCAAACAAAAAAATATATGATAATATATTCTAAAAAGTTATTTAAAAATACATATTTTCAATATGTTTCAGGAACCTTGAATATTTGACACCTTTCTTTAAGGATTTTTGCAAGAGCCAAGTCACTGATTAAACAAAAACACTTCCATTACAGCCTGATGCTGCACATGAAAAAAAACCAATTAAGTCCTATTCTAATCCAGTATTATCATTTGTTTCTATAGAATAGTGATGAGCAAACACTGTGGAGTTTGCTTTGCTGTGAGCTTGGCAAAATCATGGAAATGTACAGGAACATTGCTGGACTTGGCAAAATGGATTGGAGTCAAACGGAAACATGGAATTCATTTATTTTGTGGGAATAAATAGTGCAATGGTCTTTCAAGTGTCCCCAAGGGCTGGAAAGGTATCTGCCAACTATGCTGAACTGATAGTTGTGGCCAAAAGTATAACCTGATCTATGAGTTAGGCTCCTAAGGTTTGTTTTGATTATGGCTTACTGTGTATGCATTCATCCACTTATATGGACTTGGTGTGCAGCAAGTTGGCTGCAGCTCAGGCCAACTCAAAGATTGGTTTGGGTTACTGGAACCTCGCTTTTTGAGATTTGGAGTACCGTCAGATAATATATGTGTAGCGATACGTACCTGCACACCCAGAGTCTGTGATGCAAGGGGTCAATGTTTAACACTCAGGGGGCTGTGCCTGTCAGTACCCGATCTGTGCTACCTACTGAGGAGCATAATATGCTTAAGCTAGTTCGGGGTAATTTTTGCTAAATCGCTTGTAATTCGACCTCTCCAAATTAGAATCATTGCTGTTATTGAACTATCTGGAGTATAAACACATGTTTGGTCTCTTTGTAAAGGTAACATTCTCTAGTTTCACCCTTAGTAGTCAGAATCACTGTAGGTGTGACTGATCAAAAGTTATGCACATTAGAACTCACAAAAAAAACGAATTTTTTTGTTCTCGCCTAAGTTTTTTTATGAAAATAAAGGAAAATAAAGCTGCAGTAGGTAGGTGTGGACAGAAACACACTATGTACCAACAGAATAACTTGTTGACTACTCAAATTTCAAATTTGAAAAGAATACCTGTAAAAATGACATTTTTTACACCAGTTTTATGTGGGCATGCCCAGGGGCTTTTAGAGGGACCATTATCCACATTTTGGAACGTATGGAAAAAGTGTAATAACTTTTGAATGCTTCAACCCACATATATCAATAAGGGCTCTACTGAAAGCTTACACCTAAAGGAATCTATATCTACACACAGTGTCATTCTATTAGTTATGGAAATTCATGTTCCATAATAAAAACAATAAAAAATACACATTTCTATGTAAAAATAGTCAATACAAGTTATGGGCCAAAAATATATTTATATTTTTTATTTTTTACTTTTTTTTTTTATAAAATGCACACAAACTATATATATTTCTTTTACAAACTGTTACAACACAGCTCAGCGTTTTTCCATGTGCCACTTGATGGCAGCAATCACTAGCAAGCAGAAAGCACAAGGGCGTGGCACATTGCTCTCTCCCATTACACGTCCCGTATGCCGGTTGAATACTTTCGCAACGCGTACATGCATCTATTATTTAATCGAGCGTTTATTTACGTTTAAACTTCTACTTTTATTTATATTTAAACTGCGAAAAAACTTGGCGAAATCACAATAAACAACCACGCACCAACTCTGCAGACTGGCACAAATGCCACCTTCACGTAGCTCCGATCGTTTTGTTTACAAGTTAGTATAGCAAGTTACATATCAAAATGCTCGGCTGCTCATTGGCTGTAAGTTTTGAGTGTCAGTCACAATGTCCAATCAAACTGGTAGATTCTACCAGAGTTTGAAGTAGACGTCATCATCTAAGCTTTCTGCGACACTGGTTGGCTATGCGAGGTGCCAGTCAACCCCAGACCCGTCGTAATTGGCCAACTTAGGTGTCTTTCGAAAGCTAACACTTCCGTGTTTCATGCGGTAGCATGGTTATCGCCGACAGAAACAAATTACGTCTAATATGAGCAATATAAGTGAAAAAAAATTACTTAGGTGGTCTCAAGTTATGAAACGTTTTCTGGAGTTTTTGTCCCTTTGAGAATATATCGTGTGTTTTGGACCTAAATCGTTTTACTGGATTATATTCGCTGGAGCCTTACGGACACAATGGGATCAATACTGCTCGGAAATATTGATGTTTGACTTGCAGGGGGTCTTCAAAGGTAGGCACAGTCAACTCTTAAAAGTATGTACTTCTCTGTAAAAAAGGCTTTAGTGTCAGTGCTGTGGTTGTTGTGTGTCAAAATGGTTTATATCATCGGAAGACGAGACTTTGAAGTTTCATTTGATGGGTAGGGTGTCGAAATGCATGGCAGATGGGCATGCACACATTACTGTAACGTTTTTGAACCGATGTTATGTCTCGGGACCGGTACGTGTGCGCGTTAAGAGGCTAGCAGTGAAGATAAAATGTATAATGAATACATGCAGAACAATGAAGTATTTTCATGATATTGTTAATATTGTCAGATAATCCACTCCTCAAACAAAAATACTGCAACTTTTTTTTTTTTTATAATTCTTGTGGGGTGCAGATTGGCTTGGAGTAGTGACGTCATGCATGTGTGAAGCACATCAGGCAGTGACCTAAATGTAAGGTGGAGTTTGCTTACAATGCGCATGTGCAAACTGAGCATCAGAATAGGGAAGAATGGTAATTTAAGTGACCCAGAACGTGTCATGGTTTTTGGTGCCAGATGGGTTGGTTTGAGTATTTGAGAAACTGCTTATCTACTGGGATTGTCACGCACAACCATCTCTAGGATTTACAGAGAATTAAATGAAAAAGGGAAAATATCCAATGAGCAGCGGTTATCTGGGTGAGATTACCTTCTTGATGCCAGAAATCAGTGGAGAATGGCCAGACTGCTTTGAGCTGATAAAAAGGCAACAGTAACTGAAATAACTATTCGTTACAACAGAGGTACGCAGAAGAGAATCTCTGAATGCACACCATGTCGAACCTTGAATGTAAGGTGGAGTTTGCTTACAATATGCATGCATGAAAGTTCTGTGCATGGCTGCTACTGCTCTGTGATGTCATTCTGGCCTCACAAGGGCCACTAGATTAAAACTGTTAATCTAAGATGGCCACACAATGTTTTCTAGCAAAATATTCAGTAAACAGGGTAAACAAGAGCATATTCTCTTCAAAAGACACTTTGGCGAATTTCACCAATCAATACTACTAGTGAAATGAATGAAAAATAGAAACCCACCTACAAATTGTTGCCAGGCTTTATTAGCCGTTTCCTCCCACAATGGTGTAATTTCAGAAATGCTCACTCCAGTTGCTGTGTGTCCTTGCTTTACTGAAAGATCAATTTTATAAGTATCTTCTAAAGTGTGTCTTCTCTCAGACAGCACTTTATTCCACGTACATTCTAGTAAGTATAAGAGTTCTGACTGAACTAGAAAGGAAAACAAAATAAAAATATATTCTATACATTATCAAACAGATTTTAACACAAGATTAGCTGAAATAGTAGGGATAAAACAAACATACAGTATTTTTGAAAGGTTGCATTTTAGAAAGTAATTTACCTGCAAATGCATCTGGTATTTCACTTGCAATGTTTGTATCCACATTCTTGTTTGGTAAAAAGTTAAATAAAAAACGTTTTGCATTTTTTTTGTTAACTTTCCATCCAAAGCCATCAGGATCACTAAAATATGAATATCACAAATAAATAAAAAACTTGTAATAAGAAAACAGTTTTAAACGTAATAATGTTTCAAGTGTGTAATATTGTATATACAGTTACTATAATATTATACTGGCTTTACTAAGCATTGAGCAAAAGATCTGCAGATTTTTTTCTAGGTTTAATTCACTGTGGGTTTAACTTGACAAATGACATTGACTAACTTCTACAATCAAATCTAAACATGATTTACTAATATTTTGAGTGTTTCCTTCAGCCACCCAATAATAATTCAGCACAGTCTCAGCAGAACCTCAAAGTTAAGGCCTGTTTGATATTTGTAAATGTCTCCAGTCTTTCTGAAAACAGAAGTTTTGCTATACTTTATTCATGGAAGACGTTAAAATAAGAACATCTTTTATATAAAATGTCCTGAGCTGGGTACTTAAGAGAAGTCAGAATCTAAAATGATAATCTTTATTTTTTTTCCCATTTTCTTTTCTCTCTCTCTCTCTCTAAACTTACTTGTTTTTTTTTTTTTTACAGAAGAGTGCTTTTACCTTTGAACCCCATACTAGGACTACTCTGATGTAGAACTAACGTCAGTGTCAGGGGAAGATGTCAAAACTTGTAATATCTAAAGTACAGTTTACACTGCCACTGCCTGAGACCATTGCACTCCTGAACTATAAAATATTAAAGGGTCACCATAATTTCTCTCAATACAAAAATAATGGTGGAATTGCACTGATATCCTCCCAATTCAAATGGAGCTTCCTCTACTGGTGTTTCTGTTAGCATAAATGTTTCCTCATGGACAAATAACAATCTTTTTCTTTGTTTCTTTCTTTATTTCTTTCTCTCTCTCTATCGATTCTACTAACGACGGTTGTTGTTTTTAATGCACACTAGGTTATGAATTAGTTGGTTCCTTTCTGTTACTGAGGATTTTGTCAAAAACCTTCTCCTTCCATGTGCTATGTTCCACACATTGTGACATCAGCTTCAATGCAACACTTGGCTCTTTATTTACACCGTCTGGCTCTTGACATTATGCTTGCAAATGTCTGTTGCCTTAAAAAAAGTTTAGTGAGTCCGCAGGGGAAGTGCACTTTCAGTGAGAAGTGCTTTTTTCTCCTTCTGTTTGATATATCACAGCAGGAGGGCTATTTATTGTTCAGCCAGTAAACTTAAATGACATCATTCAAGACTGACAACAGACAAGTTAATAGACGTTTCTCACGGGTAGAAAATCCTTTCCTAAAAGAACATTTTTTTATTGTAGTATCTCATGAGACATACAGTATCTGTTCATACATTTAAATAACTGGTTGTACAAATACTTCATAATGGAATGTCAAAGATAACATGAATAACAAAAATAACTAAAGCTGCCATTATATGTGTAGATATACACTTAAATGATCAAAATTATTTTAACAAAAGACACAACATAACTGGCAAGCTTAAAGGAAACTGCTCAACAGGCCTTGACATCATTACATTAATTTAGAAAGATGTAAAATATCTAACAAGTAAAATATCAAATGGAGAAATTCATGTCCAAATTAGGTTCTCTCAAAAAATGAGGTATAGTACAAAAGCATTCATACAACTTCCAGTAGGTATTTAATTATTCACAAAACAGAATTAATATTTTTATACAAATGACTTGTTATTAAAAAATATCTTGTTGTCAAATGTGGATCCTATTTTGACTTAAATTGAAGCGTGTCTTTATTTTGATATAGGGAAAGAATGTGCACAAGCATATAAATAAAACAATAAACAAGACCCTAACAGCCCCTACATACTGTATAATATACAATAAAGTTGGGCCTGCTTTGTCTATTTTCCTATTTATTTTCTCGTTCTCACTCTCCAATGTTCTATTCATGTAAGTTCAACACTAGGGAGCCTTCAGTTCAGTTCATGTCCAGACTCCAGACTAATTGAGCACTGGCTAGGAGAAAATACTGTATTTCTGTCCTTTGCAGGAGTTTATTCTGGAATCAGTGCTTAATTATTTAATTTCCAAAACAGTTCTCAAGTTGGTACAAGATAAGTTGTTTCATATTTCAAATATATTTAAATGTACTACATACTCCTTTAAATCAGTTCCAAATAATGTATAAGATGTTCCTAAATGGATTACACATATATTTAAATCATTAAAACATTTGAAGATTAAAAGGATTTGCATAAGTGACTATTGAATTATGTAGTAACTTACTATTCAAGTAAATAAAACTTGGAAGAATAGTCTTTTGTTTAATATTACAATTTATTTCTTGGTACAATTTTTAAAAATTAAGCAAAAAAAAAACAAAACAAACAACAGAAAAATGAATGTAATAAATTCAACTGATGTTGTTTTTAATTTCAGAATAAATTAATATGATAAATAATGAATTCTGGTACTTACTTTCCTGATTTAATTTGAATCAAACAATGCATTAAACAGGTAATGAAGTTCACATTTGAATTGTAGGTTGCAAAGATAATGTCCCATTGTTCTTGCAAGACTTTTAACGTGTTGACAAGCATTTGAAGATCTGATAATGACTGTCTTGATCGTGACAGAAAATACAGTATAACTCTATTTAAACTGTTATACAGAATGCTAATAAGTGTTTCCCTTTGAGAGTACGCCTTCTCCGTTACCTGAAAATAATAATAAATATTAACATCCTTCACAGAACTAGATTAGGTGATGTGAACAGTTATTATATTTACATTAACTATTACTGGGATCACACAATATTTTTTTTTATTTTGCTCAGTAACCCTCACTGTGAGCTTTTAAACTAACATGTAAATGCTTTAAAACTGAACTAACTGGAAAAGTATTTAGTTATTTAAAATATTTTGATAGAACACTTCTTGGGTGCAAGTTTTGAACATATACAGTACAAAAATGAATGCAAAACAGCAAGTATAAGAATTTGTAGGCGTTTGAGACATTTCACTGTGCTACGTACACATGACCATAAATCTGACTGACTTCACTTGATGTAACGTGACATTTTGCTCATATGCACACACAGTATGCTCTCTCGTAGACAAATGTATCTTAGCTTGTGTTCTGTACTCAAAACTCCACTGGGAATCAAATGAAAGAAGGATTGCAAGTGGGTGAGGTGACAAACCAAAAATGCTTGTAAGTAAAGCTGCAGTGAGGAGCCCTTTGTAGTAGGTGTTGGTTTTCTTTTTTTGTTATCTTTTCTTTCAGAAGTGCTGCTGAATATGTAAGTAAAATACAGAGAATGTGTAAATGAAACAAACCATACCAGATGCATATGAAAATTGTCTGTTTGTAAGGAGCATTAGGATTACGTGAGATCTATCCTCTTCAAGCATATACAGTAGAGTGGCCTCCATAAGGTTTGGGATAAAGACACATTTTCCCTTTATTTACCCCTTTATTCCACAGTTTAAAATTACAAATCAAACAATTCAGACATGATTAAAGTGCACATTGCTGACGTTTAATTTAAGGGTATTTGCATACATTTCGGTCACATCGTGTACAAATTACAACACTTCTACATTTCAAGGCACCATCATGCTTGGGGGTGTAGCAATGGCAGATATATTAAAGCAGTCAAATTTAGTACTTTGTTGCAAATCCCTTGAATGCAATGACTGCTTGAAGTCTGCGATTCATAGACATTACCAGGTGCTGAGTATCTTATCTGGTGATTCTCTGCCAAGCCTCTAATGCAGCCATCTTTAGCTCCTGCTTGTTTTGAGGGCTTGTCCCTGCAAGAATCTCTGTTTATTATAATTCCTTCTGAGCATAACCATCTGAAAAACTTTCTAATAGTAACGAAAAAAGTGATACTGTACTTTTCATAATGAAAGTGGGTTTGACATATATAGAATATCAGAGATGAGATAGCAAATTAAGATACTTATTAATGCAAATTCATATAGATTCTGTATTTATTTGGTTTTCTGTTAAGTGCTCAAATGTTTCTTATATCTGATTGGAGTTGTCAGAAACAATACAGTAATCCCCCGCCTATCGCGGAAGTTACGTTCCAGACCCACCCGCGATAGGTGAAAATCCGTGATATAGAAAGACCACTTTTTTTTTTATAGTTTAAGCCTTAAAATACCCATCTCACACGCTTTAAACACATGTAAACTTATTAAAACACATTTTGTAAACATATATTTAATGTGGATGTCGGGCTAAGGATATGAGTAACATCTCTCAATTACAAAACATTTGAACTTCACGCAAGACAAGGCAGTGAGACAGGATAAGAGCTGCTGTACAGGCTTTTAAATGATTGAAATGCAGAGCGACAAGCTGAAAAAGCATCTTGGCAGACGCAGCACAGAGCCAGCACAAAGTTCACTTCTCCTTAGCCTGTTTTCAGCTCCCCATGTAGTGTGCCTCCAGAAGTGATGGGGGAAAGGGGGGGGTGGCTTGAGCGAAGAGATCGTCACAAGATCCGAGCGCTTCTCCTTAGTGTGCGTTCAGCCGTCACACACCTCCTCCTCCTTCAGAACGCACAGAGCAAACAGAACAGCAATCTTGGCAGAAGCAGCACAAAGCCAGTAGCTGATCTGTCCCCTTCTGCTTAGCGTGCGTTCAGACCCCACCCTTCACAATGCGGGGAGCATTATAAGTGCCGCGAGAAAGAGATTTAACCACACCCGGGCAGGAAATAAAGAACAAATATTGTTTTTACAAATGTTTTAAAGTAAAAATGAAAATAATGCATATGTAACAATTCCCATGAAAATAACAATCTCTTTAAATTGTTTATCTGGTAAACCAAACGAGGATGTGGACGAGCAAAGCAAGCAGGGGGTGGAGCCGCCTAGTGATAATAATAGTATTACTAAATCCGCGATGTAGCAGGGGTGCGATAGCTGAACCACGATAGAGAGGGGGATTACTGTATACATTTTCTAATGAATTCAGCTAAGAAAAGTTGACATTTCTACAACAGTATCGGCATATAGCTCGATTTGGAGAAAGCCCCAATGGTTGCTGATTTTGTGTAAAAATATATTTCTTAATGAAAGGTTAAATGTGAACTTGAAGCAGGAAAAAATAGGAAGCATTACAGATGGGGAATACCTCACAATAAAAAGAAAATTAAAAAAAATGATAAGTAATATCACAATAAATAAATCTATTACATGCCTGGTGTTGTAAAGGAACAACATGATCAGATAAGAAGTATTCCAGTTTTTCAAAGAATGAAACTTACCACAACAATTTGTTCGGTAATGAAAATGAGAATATTTTGAGGCTCTGTGGAAAACATCTCGGTGTAAAGCTTCTCAACCAACTTTTTGGAGAAAAGAGCAACATTTTCTATCAATATAGCAATCTTTCCTTGTTGTTTATAGATGGATTTCTTATCATCTATGAAAACATAAAGTTTAAATTTTCACTTACAGATGTATAATCATATAAAATCTATTTTAAAGATTAAAACAATACTGTAAATTCATGTATGAGTAAATTGTGAGTAGTATTTTCATAGCATAATTCACTACCGATCACCATAAAACATAACTGAGAAGTACATGAAGTATAAAAACCAAACATTAGAATATTATGATCATTTATTACACTTTATTTAGTTGGAATGTCATGGGTCTCAATCATTAACTGAAAACAAAAAATAAAATGCTACTATATGACATCTTGATTCAGTGAATTTAGACACTGCCTTCTTATAGGAGAGCTATTTAAATATTAGAGATTACTTTAGCTTGGAGAAATAAAGGTTGAACAAGAATTTCATTCCACTTATAGCAATAAAACTTCCCTTTCTGACACAGAATAGCATTAGATTATAGTAGTGGAAACAAACAAACAAAGACTAATTCTGACTATACTGATGATAAGGAATTTATAGCTAATGTTCTTTTTTTAGACTCCAATATATGCAGTCAAAAATTTACAATGGCAGGCTATTTTATGTGTTCATGAATTCTTTATTGATACTCGTAGTAATGTTCTATCTATGTTTCAGATTTTGCAATTATAAAGTCATTGTTTTTTTTTTAATATGTCGTACTTATCTCAGGACTTGGAATATTAATCACTACTAACATCTTTTCATCAAAACATTTAAACTCTTAATAATAATTTGAATGATACAGTGTTCCCAAGCATTGTTGCTGATCATATGCATCACTTTATGGCCACAGTCTACCAGTTTTCAAAATGGATACTTCCACAAGAATAAGGTGCTACATCAGAAAACATGCATCGCCTCAAGCTGATCTTATGAAAATGAAAATGACTTGAATTTACTGAGGCAGCCTAAAATATGAATCAATCCAATATAGCAACTTTAGGATAAGGTGGAACGGGACACTCAGGGTTGAAGAATTGGCAACTGTGTAATGCTATCAAGTCAGCATGGACCAGGAAAGAATATTTGCAGCACCTTGTTGAGTCCGTGGCTAAAAAAAACTCAAGCTTACCCAGAAGTAAAAAAAGGCCTTAAACAGTACTGGACAGGTCTACCCAGCAAAGGGAGATCTCTATAAGTAGGTGTACTCAAATGGTCAAAATGAACATTAAACTACTGAATGGCAATATGAAAAAATGGCACTTCTGAAAATCTCAATGCCCTACTAATTTTTTAACATTCTGCTATTAGACTTGATGATATACTGAAAGAAAAAGGTAAAATCATTACTATGGTAGATTACGTGAAAATCAACATCAGAGGTTATTTTAAGCCACCACGGCCTATGGATTTGTCCAGGATAATAGGATTTTTGAGTCTAGCTATCCAGAGCAAATGCAAAGGTTGTCTATCTACATTAGTTTAAGATTTTGGCAATGATAGCCATTGTTTAAAAATTCAAATGCTCATAATGGTATGTTTCAAATTTATAAGCACAATGAGTAAATACTGCTTTGTGTGTGCTAACAATGAATTAAATCTCTCGAAGAGCAATTGTCCTTGATGGATGAAAAAGCATGGGCCTCATTAAATTTCACCTTCTCTTATCAAATGTGTTGTTTTTCCTTCTTCCTGGCAGGTCATACGAATTATATCCATTACAAATTCCAAAATCTCTGTTTGGTAGCTGCATATTTGCTCCTGTGTAGTTTTTTCTGGAAAAAACTAAAATTAAAAAAAAGAACATTTTTTTAGTTTATAAATATATCTAATCCAGCAAAGTGGTACAAATTAGAAATTATCATTTCATCAAAGACCAAATGTGAACACTGGGCATTCAAGTTGAGGTAACTTACAGTAGCAATTCTCTTTAACTAAGTTAAATACTTTTGCCCCTCAGTTGAGATTAGACTTGAGATTGTAGACCTGTGCGGCAGCAACTGTACTCAACTTTCCAAGGGCCCAATAATGTTCATCAAATTTTAAATATTCTTACAGTTTGATGGGAATGCATACTCACTTGCACTCTACAGTATTATCATAACACTTCAATGGGAGAGCCTTCAGTATTAAAAGAAATAAGTAAAGATAGATTGCAAAATAAAGACTGATTTTAAAATAAAGGTAGATTTCAAAGTATTTTAAATACAGAACAAGATGAGTTTCTGCCAAAAATTTTAAACTAACACAAAATACTCTGAATGCAAAAAGCAATATCATAACAATGCAACATACATGATAGAACTTATGAAATCATTACAGGACTTATTTTAAAGCAGAAAGAGCAGGCATAAAAAGTCTGCATAATTCTTTCACTTAGAAGATACTGAAAACATTAGTTATTTACAAAAAAATGTATAAACCACTAACCTCTAGAATAACTTCATATGGGTGTTGTTTTTGTGCAGTGATGTTAATGAGACTATCCATCAACAGAATCCTCATGAAATTGCACACTTGTTTCCTGCCAGGGTGCGAATAGTCAATGGAAACTGTCTCCTGATTACAGGAGTCCTCTGAAAGTACAGAACTGACTTGCCCAGATGAAGCCAAATAGACCTAAATTAGATGTCAAAAAAAAAAAAAATATTCTTCCACAATTTAAAAGATGACAATAGCTTAGCAAATATGATTTAATTTAATTATAAATACATGTCTGCCAACATAAAGGTCTAACATTATATACAATTGCCTACTTTATGAAAATTTTAAAACTAATTTATACCAAATCAGATTTCAGTAGATTAATTTCCTTTTTCAATTTTACAATCCAGTTATAGGCAAGGGAAAAAAAATCAATTCTGACCGTAAGATTTACTTGAGATCATAATAGACAGAATACATAAAAGGGTGCTTACAAAAAAGAAGAAAACAGAACTAGGAGACAAGTATTGACAGCATTCATTCTTTTTTAAACCTATTTTATCCAGTACAGGGTTAAATCCAGCATCTCTTCAACAGATAATAGAGTTAGCAGCACAAATCAACCATGGATGACCTACCACAGGGGGATGCAACAACATAATCTAAACATTTCCTTTACTTTTCATCCGTGAAACCATCTTAACAAAAAATGTAATTGTAACTTCATTATGTTTCATCTTCACCCTAAACATTTTTTTTACAGAAGTCCATTACATCAAACATAGTTTAACATATGACTGATATTCTCTGGTGAAAGAGAAACACACTTCTCATTATTCTTGCATTTTCATTCACTTTTGAAATAAGGGCATACTTTATTCATTTTGGCTATATGATGCTGTACCACAACTTAAAAGTATGTCTTGTTTAAGTTCTGTTGTTTAAAGATGCAAATTAATTTTGTATGCATGACTTTTCCAACCTGTTAAGTACATTATAGGAAGTTGAATTGTTTACCACAGCATCAGGAAGAAAGTATGAAGTAACCCTGAATATCAAATCAGTTCATGGCACAGGTGCTCAAGTGCTCTCAAACCAGGCTGTCAGTGGAATCTGGAGCATCCAAAAAGTCTATGTAGAGGACTCATTTGTTTTCTGTCCTTGTTAATTTGTTGTTCTTAATGTTATATTAGTATTTGTTCTTTTCAGTATAAAGAAAAATGTATCCTTAATAAGTCTGGGATTGTTGAAAACAGCACCCTCTTTGCGAAAACAAAAAGACAATAAAACACATGGAGTATCATACTGTAACTGTCTGCCTACTATATACTGTATATCTATTTGTTGACCTTTATTTAAACTAAAGAGGTATCTCATTCCAGGTTATATCCAGACATATAAAGCTACATAGTGGAAGTATGACATCTTAGATGATAACTACTGGGGCTCAGACACCTGTTGAAGTTTTGAGAATGTATGGAATGAAGAATGTTGGGACAACAAATCACACATTCTAAACTTTAAAGTGGACTCAAAGTGTCTACCAAGAGTCAAATGAATTAAGAAAAGGAAGTGAAAGGAAAATGTCCAGGTTGGAAGAAGAGCAACACACTAAGAAAGCAAGGAAAATAGGAAGAAAACTTAACATGAGGTAAGCAGAAATGTCACCTCCTCAGTTACAAAAGCTGCCTGGTACCTATATGCCATTGATATATTACATAATTGGCAGCTTTATATTTGGGTCAAAAAAGCAAATAGTTGTGTCAGTCTTACTTATGATATATTTAGACACACCCACACAACAACAACAAAACAAATATGAATATGCACAGTAGGTAAAACTCTTCCAAAGTTCTTACCTGTTGCGAAGAACATGGAAAAATTGTATCAGCTAAAGCTTCAAGAAATCTTGGAGTGGACCAAAGTTTGTCCCTTGGAAATATGTTGTGTATCAAGCAGAAGAACTTCATGATACTCCCAGGACAGAGATTTTCCCATGATTCCTCAGTACCTGTATCAGACTAAAGTGACAAAAGTATAAAGGTTAATGGAGACATATTTTGATATTAAATAGAATTTTGTATTAAGTGTTTAGATTAAATGTAACATTCAGCACAATTACTTTTTCAAACAGCCTTAATAAAATCCACCTTAATAAAAGAACAAGTGACTGTGTGTGTGTCTGTCCAGTTGCTATGTCTCTATTATATTCAGTTTAGAATGGGATACATTAAAGACGTGCTAATATTTGTGATGAGCCTTTTTCTGGAATGAAAAACACAATTCATTTTATTACTATATGCATTGCAAATGTTAACATTAAATATTTCCAAAATACAACATGCAATAACTGCTAGATGGATAGAAATCAGTTTATCTGCTTTAATAAAAGGACAAGTGTCGGTGTGCGTGTATGTGTGTGTCCATCTAACTTTAAGTTAGGAAGAAAACTTTAAACATAGGCAAAATATGTCAAGGGTCAGGAAAATCAAACATGATAATAAAGATACCAAATAAAGGTCTAAATTCTATTATCAGATATTATATTCCAGCAGCAGCAGTTTGGGAGCACCAATTTGCACTAAACACTCTACTCTTCTGGAGAACTATCATAGATTCTTGCCCATACAGCAACTTTTTCTCAACATATACAAAGGTACCACCTACTGATGGCTACTGTGCTTTAACAATAGAATATGCATGACCTCTCCTGCTGCCAGAATATCTCTTTCTCTCTCTTCTGAAACCAACTGTGCCACTCAACTACTCCTGACAATTTTTAAACATGCCAGCAGCCCTTAGACTTAATTCAGTAAAATATCATTATTACATCAGTATGCTTATAAAAATAATTTAAGAACCTGAAACATGTAAAGTCTTTTTTATTTGGTAATAGTAAAATGATTAGAAAACTTAATATCATTGTTTCTTACCTTGGATAATATGGCTTTCACCATTCCAAAGAGAACAACAGCCATATTGACACACAAACAAACCTTTTCTTTTTCATCAATGCTTTCTATGAGAGACTCAAGTACTGAATCCAAATTGACCTAAAAGGAATGTATATAGGATTTTTTTTATTAGAACATTTTGTATAATATTTTATAATATACTTTAATAATGGTGTCTTGGCCAAGGACACTCATGCAATATGCATGAAAAAATAATAGTTTCATTCAATATTAATTACACTGAGTTACCATAAAAGAATATTCCACCTTGGAAAAATGTTGATGTCATGCTCCATCAACCAAAAAGATCAACCTTCAGATTTATAACATGTGTTGATATATAAGACAGCTGTCAATCAATGGAGAAATATCATTAAACATGTATGACCAGGATATTCAGAGTACTCAAAGAAAACTACCTTATATTTATTTTCTGTTTTTGTTAAGAAAAATGGCAGACAATCACAACTTTGTATAAATCTACTAATCTAACAAATGAGTATATTAGGTTGCAAAGGACATAAAAATGTAGGGTTTTCTGTTTTCCGATTTAAATGCAAAGTGTGTTTATCTCCCCTATAAAATATCAAAACACATTCTCTTGTTATCATAACAAAACATTCTCAAAATGTTCAAAGCTAAGGTGACAGATGGCTAGAGCCTTTCCTAGCACAGGCTCCAAGGCAGGAACCCAATCCCATCAGGGCCCACTCTTGGACACACTTGTATATCTCAAAGGTAGAGTTGCCAATTAATCCAACAATCACCTTTGCGATTTTTGAGTACAAGTGGGATTCCTGAAGAAAAACCCAAACAGAATTGGGAAAAACATGCAAAGTCCACATAGAAAATGGTCTAGAACAGGATTTAAACATTGGATGCATGATCCTATGATCCATATAAGGCACTAACCACTGATCCACCATCCCAACTATATACAATATCAATATCCATAATCAAATGAAAAACAGTGCCCATATTTTTCAAGAAGATCACCGAATTACTACTATCAATTGCAACAAAAGTTTGACTAGAATAAGAATTTGACCTATCTCAAAGTAGGACATGAGAAGTATTTATGAAGTGCCCTACACCTTTCTCTCCTAGCGTGATTTTACGGCACCCAGAGCTGAAAAATGCCAATTATGAAAGTGTTATTTAGTTTTCTTTGGAAACTATGAATGTGTTTTGTAGTTATCACAAAGACAATAATAAAATTAATAACAATAATCATCATCATCATCAAGTAAGAAAGCTGAGAACTAGTTGTTAGATTTGAAAAAGTAGTAATCATCCTTCTCTTCTGAGGTCATCCCTCATCTCCAAGAAAATGACATCTAGGGGGGAAGTGATTACGTTCAAATAAAAGATTTACGCCACTATAAAGTCATGCATTAAACTGGCCACTTCAAAAAAATATTAAGAACAACATAGTTTACATTCATATCCACCTGTGTGTTGATTCTGTCAGGATTTGATTCTGTTTGCTTATTTGCAAATTTCTTGTTTTGTTTTGCAATGTCTTGTACTACATTTTGATTCCCATTGTTAGGTCTGCTTCCAGCATTTCTATGGCTGTGGCCTCTGAGGTTAGACCCATGATTATTGAAAATGACAAGATAAAAGGACAGCTTTGCGCTCATTTCCTTGTCTGATCTGCGGAAACCAAATCTCTTTAAGAAAAAGCATAATCAACCTTGTCTTGTCTTGAATGTTACTTCGGTTTTGACCCTTTTTTTATTATTTTAATTTCAGTTTCTTCTTGTCATTTTGAACTTTGATTTCATTTTGTTATCAACCTTTTGTTTGTTTTATTTTCTTATGTGCATCTTCCAGTTGGGCTCTAAAGCTTTTTTGTCAATGTGCCGAGAGAGCAGATACTGTAGTATCGCAAGCGAGTCACATACTAATGCTCATCCACACTAGGAGTAATAGCCTTTATGTGTGTGCTATAAATCACTCCTACAAATCCAGACATACATGCAGAGTGATGGGGAAATTAATAAATGTGTGTATTACCTCATATGTTGTAACGGCATTCAAAGATTAGTGCATAATTCAAGAAAAGGCTGGGACATACTCAGATTATTGCTTTTGCAAGGCTGCATTTTACCCATGGCCAAAAAAACTTAACCTTGCTAACACTTTAATTTTGGCTGACAGACCATGACTTCTTCTTCATGTAGATGTCATGTGACATACAAGATTTGTTATGAATACTAGCCAACCCGCGGCGTACCATACGCCGCATAATCAGGCTGTTTTTTAATGATTTTTAAGCACAGGGAGAAAATTAACATTTGAAAAATCGGTAATGTAATAAATCAGCAAGAAAAGCAACATTGTAACATTGCACGGAACGAACCAACACACAATCGTCTGAAGTGACTGAAAACTGGCGCACCGTCCTCGCGCCTTCTCCTGCCAGACGGAGGGATGGGGGTGCACGACGTGGAGTGTGGAATGGGAGGAAAGGAGAATGACGTCCATTCAGCTCCGTCCGACATGCTAGTCTGCTGATTTCTCGTTCAGTATGCACTGCCCGCTCATGTGCCCACCTCCAACTCGTCAAGTCGCCGTCTTTACATAGTCCAGATGTACCTGTGAGTGACGTAGACTTTTCATTGCTCTGTGCGGATCTGGCTGCTTTTCTATATATAATCCACCAAGACACCCGACCACGGTATTAGCAAGGTGGGAGGGGGGTGTGTACAAAGGGTTGGGACGCAACCAGTAGGAGCGCAGGAGTCTTACTTAGTGGGACTTAGTTTGCAGCCCGAATGGGGTTCAACGGCTTACCCACGCCAGGTCGACACACGCTCAATGTCATGCATAACTATTTATTGAATGCTAAACACTTCTGGAAAGACACGGTTGTCTAAAATGGGTTGGTGTGAGAATACAACATTAAGTGAATGAAAAGATGGAACTCTGGAGAGAGCAAAATACAACACAACAGTGAAACAGCGGCATAACAAACGCCGCATAACTATTTAATGATGGTTGAACACTTCTGGAAAGATACAGTTGTCTAAAAAGGGAGGGTTTGAGGATACAACAGAATAAGAATGAAAAGATGGAACTTTTCATTGCTCTGTGCGGTTTTGGCTGCCTTTCTATATATAATCCACCAAGACACCAGATCACGGTAGTAGCAAGGTGGGAGGGGAGTGTGAACAAAGTGCAGGAGCATCTAAGAAGACGCATGTTTGTCGCTGAAGCGAATTGCTGTATGTAGCGTGTAAAACAGTTTGCTATGGTGCACGAGGCGTGTGTAATCAAACCTCTTTTTTAAAGACTGCCTACTTCATTGTGTTTTAACCTTAGTTGTAAAGGAATGTTGTAAGGACCCCATGGGAAACCCCTCGGTTTTGGCTGCTTTTCTATATATAATCCACCAAGATACCCGACCACGGTAGGAGGGGGGTGTGCACAAAGGGTAGGGACGTAATGAGTGGGAGCGTATGAGTCACACTTAGTGGGAATTCCATGGCTTGCAGCCCGAATGGGGTTTAACGGCTTACCCATGCCTGTCTGCGCTGGGTAGACACACGGTCAATGTCATGCATAATTATTTATTGAATGCTAAACACTTCTGGAAAGACACGGATGTCTAAAACGGGTTGGTGTGAGAATACAACAGTAAGTGAATGAAAAGATGGAACTCTGGAGAGAGCAAAATACAACACAATAGTGAACCCGTGGCATAACAAACAGCGCGTGGCTCAGACGTGCATGTGGACTCTTACCGCAGACGAAAGGGACTAACTGGGTGGTCGGTGAGTTTTTGCGTCCGGGCAAATGGGCAGGCAGTGTGAATGCCTAGAGAGCGAGGGTAGATGCCGGCCGGTGAAAAAGGAGCGTTGGTGGGCAGGAAAACGTCTTCCGTGTTCCTGCAGGAGCATCTAAGAAGACGCATGTTTGTCGCGGAAGCGAATAGCTGTATGTAGCGTGTAAAACAGTTTGCTATGGTGCACGCGGTCATGCATCATAACCAAAAAGTTGGTTTTTAAAGACTGCTTACTTCATTGTGCTTCAACCTCAGTTGTAAAGGATTGTTTTAAGGATCCCATAGGATACCCCTCGCAAACCGTTTCACACGCTGCATATGGCGATTCACCTCCGCGAGAAACATGCCTCTATGAACAGTCAATGCACATGACATTAACCTGACCTGCACGCATGTGGCCTCTACGACAGACGAATATAAATGAAGCCATTTTTTCTGTGTCGTCGCGTCCAAGTTGGTGGGTGTGGCCCTGCGAGTTGTCGTCGTATCCAATGGTCTTGGAGTTGGTGGGCGTGGCTCTTTCCTGCGTGCGCCATAGGTGTCTCACTTGTCGGCAGGTTAGTGAATCCACGCCTCTTCCGGAGTGCTTTCCATGGTTGTCTTGCCTTAGTGAATTATATATATAGATTATTCCATCTCTGTCAAATCAATATCTTTTTATGAGTTCACTGTTGTCCAGCATTTCCAAAGCAATTAGTCTTTCCCAAATTCTGCATGCTGATCTCTGCCTGAAAGCCATGGTCCGGTAGCTCCTAGAGAGTTAGGACAGCTCATAAGCACTCCTGAATCCTGGTGAAGTTAGGAGTAGTTTCTTAAAATAGGTAAATTGAAAAAATACTATTAGACTGAGATTTTTAAGCCAGTTAGGGTTGAGATGCTTGAGAAATATGAGCACATGTCTGGAAAAATTATATTAATTATAATATTTTTGTTAAGTTGACTAAAATACAGTTGAAAATATGAATTTACCTGTTCAGATGAGATTTCAAAAGTGATTTTTCCCAAGAAGGAAGCTGCCAGTAAGTAGTAGATTTGAGAAATGTGTATATGATGACACAAAAGACTTTGCAGTACTTTAAAGCCTGGTGATATGCATATTGTCTGTTCAGTGAAAGCAGGATAACCTTTTAGCGGGTCTAGAAGTATAATGAAAGAAAATGACAGTTGCTCACAGGAAAACATGATGTTACTATAAATTACTTTCATAATACTCAAATACAGCACAGATTTCCAAATTAAAAAAGAACTCTTTCTGTTTGACAGTAGTTATTATTTAAAAATCATAACAATTAAAAATGTCCATCAATCCATTTTCCAAATCCGTTCATCCTGAACAGGGTCATGGGAAAACTGGAGCCCATCCCAACAAGCATCAGGTGGAAACAATAGGAACCTTTTTGAATAAATGGAAATCTGAGCACACAAGATTTTAGTAAAATTTAAGCAAGTGGAAAAGTATTGATATCATGAAATCTTGTTTTCCTTATTGTAAGAGTTATGGACTTATCCAAAAATTTGTATTTACTATTATTTAGCTTACTTTAAGAAATTAAATTTTGCTTAACCCATTGGCAGAATTTTTTGCTAAGTAAAAGCAAAACAACTCCATTTAAAGTTTTTTTTGTCTTGTTTTTGCATATGCATTTTTTTACAGTATATAGTTTTCATCACATTTTCTTTTCTTTACATTTTACCCCAATTCAAATGTTGGTTTTCAAAACAATTCTTTAGATAAATCACTTGTGTAACTCATATATTTAAAGATGCAGACAAAGTAAACCCAATGCATTAGATTGTGTGACAATGAAATCAATTATGTAAACATACCCACTGGTTTCCCAAGTTCCTTTATTATATTCTCCAGCCAGGTACCTGCTGCCATTCCTTCTTGGAACTTATTTTTAATATTTGGGTTATTCAGAAAACATAAAAGTAATTGTATTGCTAGCAGAATAGTGGTTGAATGAAGATGACTTTGTAGAAACAGCAAAAACCAATCAGATCCCAAGGCCATGAACATGTTTTCTTTATCTCTTCAAAAATTCAATGAAAAACAAACATAAATACATAACCAAAAAAAGAGAAAGAAAAAAGTTATAGAGCTATTGTGAAAGACAATTTAAGAGCAATTGTTTTTAGCAGGTGGCAAAGTTCATGGAATCAGAACTAAAAAGCACCGGTTAAATAATTGTATAAAACCTACTGATATAGACTTAATAAAAAAGGCCAGATTTAATTTAATTTTCCAAAACTAATCCAAAAGTATAATAAGGCAAAAAATGCTTAATACGCCTAAATCAATTAATCTGTTTTAAGTTGGGCTTTTGACAGTGATTTCATTTTTAGTGTGCTACAAAAGCATAATTAATTCTTAAAAGAAATCCGATGCAAAAATCAAGAAAGCTGTCTTCATTCAGTGAAATATAATATACAAAAAAAACATGCTTGTAACATATTTAGCTTGCAGTATACTCACTTTAAACTTATACCAGAATTGTTTGAGCTGACAAAGTCTAACAGCATCTCTAACAGCTGGTTCCTCATCCAGATTGTTCTTGCAGGTGTCTCGCTTAAGGCTAAAAATGTGGAAAGGAAAATAAATGAAACTGTTACTGAAACTTTTAAAATTTTTAGCAAGTATTATGATATCCACTTGTATGTGAAAGATGAAATATGACATGATAATATTCATTTCTTTTGATTAATTAAGAGATAGCACTACTACTTCACAGATCCAGGATCCTGGGGTCTAAACCTGTGCCCAGCCCAGTCTGTGTCTGTGTAGGTACTTCCCAAGTTCCCAATGATGTAAATTACAGATGGAGAGGCGACTCAGTGGGAGTGAGTATGGGTATGTGCACAAGTCACCGCTGCAATGGACTGGTGCCCTCTCTGCCTTGTGCTATGTCCTGTTGGGCTGGACTCCAGCCGCCAGTGATAATGAATTGAATTCAGCAAATTGAAATTGCTTGTATACATCTGTCTATCTATATTTCATAACCACTTTATTCTTACAGGGTCACATGAGCTAGCTACAGTTACATGTACACTTGACAAATACATTTAACGCTGAACTATTATCATTGTCAGACAGCTATGCTCTTGATTATATCTATTTCTCCGTCTTTATTTTATTTTGCATTTATTATATTTTAATTATTTAAATAGAACACTCTGGTTTGTTGCAATATATTTATTAAAAGTTAAATTAGATATAATTATATATTGAATATACAATATAATCCGTATTGTACTTTAAACATAATCAATTACCATTCCTAATTGAATAATGGAAGAAAAAGAAAGACAAAATGTAATAGAAAATAAGAAAGGCATAGAAAGAAAAAAACATATGAAATTTTGCAAAGAGCACGCAGTTAAAAACCATTAAAAGCGGTGAAAAAAGTTATACAATTCCAGTAAATACTGTTGTATAACTTTAAACACTGCTAACTTTGGTTGGTTTTGATAAAAGTATGCATTTGATCCTAAACATTTGTGAGTCTTATCATTCAGAGAATTTAATTTTTTCTAATTTACATAATGCAACATATCTGTCTAACTGTAAAACAGAAGGCAGCATGGGACATCAAGCAATTAGTGTGGTATATGTTACAAAGTTAAGCAAAAGTGCAAAAAAAGACTATTAGAAGATGAGGTAACCCCGGTGCTGCTTGATAAGGTACTGCAGGTCAAAACTGTAGTGTACTAATACAGCAGCTAAGGGCATAGCCAAAATAAATATCTAGGAGCTTCTGAGTATTTGAAAGTTATGACTGTGTAAATTTGAAGAGATATAAGTAATTGGCAATTTTGAACTGAATTAGACCATGTTTTACACAAAATGATGAGCAATGTATTCCATCTAGAACTGAGAATCTTCTGAGAATCTACAAAAATGTCAAGGTCCAATTCCCAGGATTTTCTAAGATGTACTATTATGAAAGCAGTAGGATAGTTTTGATGAACTTCCTTTAGCCATGGTGATACTTTGTCATAAAGTCTCTACTGAAGGTAATAAAGGAATGCTAGTAAATTGAGCACAGCTGCATGTTCCTTTTAATGGAAGGAATGTTTTTTGTGAGATATTACATTTAGAACAAAATTATTCAGTTATTAAAAAATACAAATATATTTTTGATAAAGAAGTCTCTAAAAATGTATGTATCATGCATCCCATATACCTGTGCGGAGTGGTATTTTAGTGATTCACAAAAACAAATCTGCTTCTGCCTTCAAATATAACTGATTCCAGATTTGTAACTGTTTTTATATATTAGTAATCCTGCTTCTATTGCCAATAGTTCTGTCATCAATTATTACATTCTATGGAAATGCATGTGTAAATCCTTACTTTATTTCAGCTTTTATACCTCTCTAACCAAGATAACTACATGAAACTTATCAGTGGTTCATGTGCACAATTTTCTCTGGTATATACTGTCACACACGTGTGATTAGGAGGCAGCTAAAGGGCCAGAGTAACTGTAATACTACATCAGACCAGGGGGTGGCAGAGTGTGCTGACTGTCTCTCTCAGTTCCTTGCAGACCATTCCCAGGAAATCCTGTCAGGTTCCGGCGCCTCTGATGACACCACTTCTGGTTCCGAAGACATCACTTCCGGTTCTGGCATAGATGACATCATTTGCTCCACCAGCCCTTAAAACCGCCATCTAACCTCCACATATTCAGTTCTGTTTTGGACTCAGTCTTGTAAACAACTCAATCATTTCAACCTTTTGCAGTCAGGATCATAATATATGGGTGGCTGTCCCAAACCTTTTTGTGGCAATGCATAACCTAAGTTTCTGCCATTATATTCCCAGCTGTTCGCACATCAAGTGAAAATACTAACTACTATAGCTAAGTCAGTTGGGTATACTATTGCCAGGTCAGTGTCATATAATACTACTTAACCATTTTCTTCTACCCTAAATATAGTGTGCTGTCAGCCTACTTTCTTTGCATGGTCTTCTGAGATTTTGACTAGATGACTATGAATGTTTGAACTTTTGTCATAAGAAATGTGGAAGCACTTGACTCATTGTATATGGCTGGCCAGATGTGAATACCTAGGTTATTTCTGGTAAAATGCAAAGAAATTTTAAAGGAAATAAAAAACACCTTTCCCAGAGATCACAAGAGATGCTGGTTGTCACAATAATTATCCACATTGGGCATTCTGCTCAAACTGAAGGTTATCAATAATCAAAGAATGTCTAGAATAAAAAGATCTTCAGGAAAACATATTGCAAACACATAACTTGAGAGAAAATAAGAAAGATGGCCATATAAATTATTATAAAATTAAATGAATAATGTAAGCAAATTAGTAATTCATTCTGAATGAAGTGACACAGAAATGGAATCTAATGGATATAAAATCCATCACACAGAACAACATAAAAGCATGAAAGAGACAGCAGTATGGCTGTAACCTAAGAAGGCAGTCTGGACACCACAGAGAGCAATAGCAATTATAGAATCAAATCTTTTCTAACTGAGGCTAAAGGGATGAAGAGGGTTGCTGTGCATAAATTTTTCTCCAACATTCAATTTATTTATTTATAATTTATTCATTTTTAAAGCAGGGTTTGGGGAATAATGGGCTTTCTGTAAGCCATGACTAGAGGTTATAAAGAATTATTATAAAGGTATATGCTGCATCTAAATTATCAAATGTTTAAAATAAATTACTTTTGTTTTCCACCAATAACCCTTCAATTAATAATTGTGGGCTTATCTGCAGAAAACATACAATAATTCTGCCGCAGAACTGGTGTGGCAAAGATGACTGTGTTTTGTTTAGTCACAGTTAAAAACAAAGGCCTGATATACTGTACTAGAGATATCACAACTACTAAGTTCAGCGTCCAATCATGTTAAGCTATGAAAGTATGGCTACTAACAGCAAAGGCTATATTTGAGTTGCAGTTTGGTTTTTATTTAATTTATAATAAGACTGTAAAGAGTGAACGCACTGCTTTTAGTGCCCCCAGTTATTATATGTGTTGTAGGAGGAGATTTCCATTGTGCAGACAATAGTGAAATTAATAGTTAAATCTGAGCCCCACTCTGCATGACAACTGCAGGTGGTTACTTAAGTGGCTTGAGCTCTGGGACATATGGATGCCCTTCCTTTTCCCTATTATATCAATTTAGTCTTTTCCCCTTTTCTGTTTTTATTCTCACATTTTAATTTAAACACTCTTGGATCGTATGTACAGCAGCAATCCCATCTCTATAGTCTAAGAAATCACAAATTTATTTTATTAAGCTGAAGGTGTTTTATATGCAATATGAAATAGGGGTTATGGTATGGTATGATAAATTGTCTCGCTATTATATAAAAAAATCTTGGGACGAGACAAGACCTGTTCAGAGAGACAAGATGTGACTTTCTCAGAAAGACACTTTCACATCCCACGAGACTAGACTTTGTGCCAAGAGATTTAAACACGCCCGGGGTCAGAAAAAGACAAAGAGTAGATGACAAAGTAGAACGTCATAAAGAATTCAATATCATTCAGAGAAGGTTAGAGATCATGGAAGTAGGAAAATTTGAAAGTCTCAAAAAAATGATAGCAAAGTTTGCATTAGCGCAAACAAATGGAAATTATTACTTGGTGAAATAACGGAACAGCGAAAAGAGATTAAATAGTTTTTGAGGATGACTGGGGGAGAAGAGAGACAAGGCAGTGAGTCAAAAGGACAGCTGCTGTACAGGCTTTTAAATATTCGTAGCGCCACACGAATTGCAAATCACGGGGCACAGCAGCAATCCAGCAGCTGATCGAGCAAGGAGGAGGTAAAAAAAAAAACTATTTGTGTCCCATTGTATCACAGTTTAAGAGGGGTTTCGGAGGAGTGACCGCATCTCCTTGGGGTGTGTTCAGTCCCCCTCTTCACAATGGCGTGTAGCGCATTCGCTGGTTTGGGTTATTTGGTGAGCAAAGCAAGCAGGGGATGAAGCTACATAGTATTCCATAAAATAATGATGGTGTGTTAGGAGAGTGCAGTTCTGCCAGTACTGACATCACTATATGCTAAATGTCACAAGTTATATAATTATGTCCATTGAAGCCTTTCGAAGAGATGAAAGTGATGCACCAACCATCATAAAGTTTCAACTATAACATTGTGTGGCTGGAAATAATAAAAGGTATAAATATTACATTGTGGTAGCTAATATGCAATAAAGTAGAGTCAATCCTGAACGAAGGATGCCAAACACATCAAATAAAGTGGTTCACCTGCACGGGAGTTATACTTTCCTATGTCACAAAAAAGCTTTTGTTTGGGTGGAATATCAATATGTATGCATACTTGTGGGTTTAGGTCCTTCATTATTTTTTCTTAAATAACCCATGTTTTTATGGTCTGGGTACCCGCAGCTGGTATCACTCCCTTGAAACCGGGTCATCAATAGTTATGTCCGAGGATGATCTGGGCAATGAGGACAAGTGGCACTTAGCAGTGGATGGTATAAATGCTTTGTGGTTTTATTTTCACAAAAGTACTCCAAATCCAAAGCAAGGTTCAGTGCAGTTCTTGAAATAAATAATTCAACAATCCATAAAACAGTGCCCATGAAAAGGGACAAAATAAACAATAAATAATCCAAAAAATAAATTAAAATCCATAAGGGAGAGGTAAACTCTATGTCATTCCTCTTTCCTCATTCTTGTAAGGATATTCTATCAGATACATCCCGACAATCTGCCAACTGTTCCAGTACCTGTGGACCCGAACTACCACCTCCGCCAATACCCACAGTTCCCAAGGCATCATGGCTGCCATTAAGTGCAACTGCATCAACTCTTTCCTTCCATCAACTCACATAGCCATGCTCCCTCCTGCTAGTTCACATTTTGGCTGTTCATCTGAAGAGAGCATTTTTAATTAAAACCAGCACACTGCTACAGACCCCTAACACACCTTATAACACAAGCCCACTACAGTGATCTTTAAAGTTTTCTATATATAAGTAGTGGCCTCAAACATTGGTTTGCTTATAGGATCAGCAGTGTTGTGCTCTGTTGGATATGTTGTATGCTCTGGCCATTGAGCACCAGCTACTAAAAACTGAGGTCAGTAGTAGCACAAATGCCTGTCTGTTTTATCTCAACTTTGGTATGATAGGTAACCTTTATTTTATAGATGTAAAGCTATCGGTGGAATGTAATTTGGCTTGCTTAAACTTAATCAGGGCTCTATGGTACTGTTGTGGAAGCGATAATACCAAAAGGCCAACATTGCCAGATTGGCTATACTAATTAAGAGGAAGTTATTAGGTACATAGAGGTTCTCAAAAATAGACTTGCAGGATGTAAGAAACTGGTTAAAATGTGGAATCAAGTTGTTATTAATAATCTCGTAAGGACTCCTCTTTAGGAATGTTTGCCACACCCACACAATCAGCAGGATTCACAATGTGAAATACAAAGAGTTACGTTTAAAGTGCAGCAACATATGCGTGTGAGCCTTGAACATGCAAAAGGAAGAGAGTAGAAGGTTTTGAAATCTGGATCTGAGAAAGAGGTATAAAAATAAGACTGAAGGAAAGGAAAAGCAAATAAATTGTTCCTGTGTCAGGTAGAAGAAGAATGAGGACTCATCCCATGAACAGGAGCAAAACAAGGACTGGATATATCGCGAGAGATAACAACCTGATAAAGGAAGTGATGGAGGGAAAATTCCTGAGGAGCAGATAAAGAGGATGGAAAATTATGACAATATTAGACAATGTTTAGTAAGGAAGGAAATGTGGACAGATGGAATGAGTAGCTGAAGAGAGAGTTACAAAAAAAGGAAACAAATTGTGCTCTGGACCTATGTTGATGACAACAGGCCTAATTCAAAGGCCTTATATTACTCTGTTCTTAGCCTTTAGTCTATGTCCTGCTGCATCAAGTGGAAGCTTAGAAATTTCACATGCACCCATTTACATTTTTTTCCGTTAAACCATGTTCCGACACTCAGTAACAAAGTATAAATGAATTCTGCAGAGTGGAAGGAGCTCTACAAAGTCCTTATCCAGAAAGTTTTTCCAGGTCCTAGATGTACCCTGAGGAGACACATCTAAGAAGGACAAGTATGTTTTGGCCCCATTTGTGAACTCCACCAGTGAATAAAATAACAGATGATTTTCACTGGTAATTACTTTTTATACTTAATTGGTAACCAATCATCATGTGAAGGAAACAGTACTTACATTTTTTGAATTAGGATTAGGCAACTTTTTGTTGTTGCTTGTTCAGTTTTTAAAGTCTTAAATTGAGTTGTAATGAAATCTCTCTTTATTTATAGTGTGTTTAACTTAGAATACAAAGTATGTTAGAAAGCTAGAAAATGTTCATTACTCTGACATGAGCAAATATCCTTTGAATTTGTAAGTTTTAAAACACTTTTATGTGCATTTAACTTTTTAATACATAGCAAATAATAATAATAATAATAATGTACATTGGTGTTTATGTTATTTTCTTTTTTCTTTATTCACTGAATTGGGTTAATCTATTTATGAAGTGTTTGATTTATTCTGTCAATGTCTGCAGTGAATACTAAAGAAAACTGAAAACCTTCATTCTTTTTTTGACCACATATTAAAAAATTATAGTGATTAACATTGTAAAACAAGATTATAAAGCTACCACATTTAACTTCATTCTTTTTTCTCCACCCAGGGACAATAACAACATTTGAGAAAGCATTCTATATAAGCTTTACTTGCAGTCCCTTAACTTCATACTGGGAATAAAATTAATCCCCTTAACAAGATTCTCTTGGTCACCAAATCTCAATTTTATATTCATGCACACTTGATCTTGCGTTCAATGGATTATTTTCCACATAGTATGGTAAAAATATGATTTTTTTATTTTAAATGCTAATGTGTAGTAAGTATTTCAACAGGAGATGGTGCCTATGTCTCTCTCCATACACATAATAATGACAAAAAATTAAATCTACCTAAAATGGTATGCTAATTTTATCTTGCAGGAGAGAGACCATCAATAGGAAGAATCTAAAGTACAAAGAAAAACAACAAAAGTAAAAATAAAACTGTTACCCCACTGAGCCAACCTAATGACTTACCTACCATCAGTGTCTCTCTCTCTACTTCTACCCCATGACTGTTCCTTCTCATCTCATAACGTCAGTAAGGCTCAAACCTGTCTTTCTCTCTCTCTTAGTCACTTTTGACCATCTCAAAATCCATCCTGGGCTTATTGACAGCCCTTCTATAGCCACACAGTAACTAGGATGGCACTCCCTTTGTGGCACCTGGTGATCCTTAACATTCCATAGCTCTTGAATAGCTGGGCATCAATGTCAGCTCCCCAGTTGGCTACTCTGCTAATGGTGTGTAATGGTCTCAGTCCTTTTAACTCAGCTCTGTAAAAAGAGAGAAGGATAGCAAACAGCAGCATGGCTTCATTTCAGGGCACTGATTAATACTGTTCAGATAATTGTTTTGGCCTTTCTCTCTCTCTATCACTCCTTCTCTGTAGGTACAGAGTCAGGTATATTTGGCATCCACTGGATCGCCTGCCCTGTAGAATTCTGGAGAACACTAAATGTTATCTAACTGGGCAGTATTCTATCTTTCCTGCTTTGATGCCCTTCTGGTACACCATGCATGACACAATTAAGCAATCAAAATGTTTTTCCACAATGGCATACTGAACTGCTCTCACTTCCAGTGTTGGTACTTCTAGTGAAGGTTTTATGTCCTTTGCTCTTCATCACTGTGGTGCTTCCCAAATCTTTAGAAATCTTCTGGCAGCCAGACTTTACTTGAGGGTCTTATATTTAATTAAATGTAGTATTATTAATGCAGGGCTGCTTGTAGTCACTTCTGATATTGAGTCTATTATGACACTATGCCAGAGACAACATTCCCAACACTATTATGCTTTGAAGTACCCATGACAACAACAACAACATTTATTTATATAGCACATTTTCATACAAAAAAATGTAGCTCAAAGTGCTTTACATAATGAAGAATAGAAAAAGAGACACAGTAAGAAAATAAAATAAGTCAACATTAATTAACATAGAATAAGAGTAAGGTCCAATGGCCAGGGGGGACAGAAAAAACAAAAAAAAAAAAAAAAAAAAAAATAAACATTACTTAAGTGTTTGGGTCTCTATGATATATCTAACCAACCTACAGCTTCAAGTCAGGTGACGACAGGCAAGATAACAACTGACCCTTGCCCATCAAAGTGTTCTGGTGGTATGGTGTACAATATACTAAGCACATATGTACAGTAGTACAGAATATAGTACTGCATTTATTTCTGAAATGTATAAAATATGCTTCACTTTATAAAACATTTTCCTATGAAAACTGAATATATACAATAGTAGTGAAAAAATTAATTTCACTTAAAAAATACTAAACTAATCCTTTAAATTAGTATTAAAAGTTAATTGAAGTTCCATTTTTCTTTAGTGACTGGGTGCTTTCTCTTTCCTGTTTTGTAAACTGTATGTGTGTCTGTTTTTTTGGGATAGTAACAGTGTATGATAAAAGAGCCTATTTTTCAGCAAGTGCATGCTGTCATGAATGAGTGCCTGGGAGTCACTTTAAGGACTTAAGCTGGATGAATCGAGGTCTAACTGCAGTCTGCACTACTTAGGACATACAGTAGGTCATGTAATTCCCAGGTCAGTCATGAAACATCCTTTGAGTTAGAGAACCGTCCCAGAATCCTAATTTTAACCATAGCGTAATGGCGCCATAGTCTTAACCATAGTATAACGGGGTGTGCAATGGGCGTTTCATGACTGATGTTGAGGGTGTTTTGTGATGTTGGGGCGTTACATATTCTGCAATTACACTGTGCCGAGTGATTCCGCCCAAACACTAGGAGAAGATGCTGTTACTAATCATTCTCTCTATTCCACTCGTACTGAAAAGAGCCTCAGCAACTTACACTGCCTTGGAGCCAGGAGAAGACTCTGCCGGGACCAAATAAAAAGAGGCATGCTCAGGGTACAATGACTCACTTGGACCCTGAACATGAAAGCAGCTCGCGAGCTACCTGAAACAGACATTCTTCAACTGTTGTGTATTTTGAAAAAGCTCTCACGGGTGTTATGTTTGCTTGTGTTGAGGCTGTATTGGCCATCTTTTCTTTCGATAGCAAGCCACAATAGTTTTGTGTTTCTTTCATTAAACAGGGTTGTCCAGCTGGCTCTGCAATGTTTATTGTGGGTTCCCTGAGTGTACCTACTGTAGCTGTGACAGTGCCTAACTCTGCTAAACAAATTAGGGGTGTGCTCAGGGCAATGGCTTCCAGTGCTCAGCCACTGCAAAAAAAAAAAAAAGTAGAAGTAATTTTTGATTCAAACTCCAGCTTTGAGTACCATATGCAAAAACTTGTGCAGTCTTATTTGCACCAACTTAGAAATGTAGGAAAGTTTAGTGACTTTAAGTGGCATAGAAACGATCATATATACATGTTGCCTTGCTCATATTCTTGTAATGCTTTGTTTTCTTTTTTAAAATATGCTACAAAATTGTTAACTACTAGAAAACTTTCAGCTTGCCCCATGACTAGCTCCCTGCATTAATTGCCTATGAGATTTAGGACTGTTTCTATGATTTTATTAATTGTGTACAAGACTTTACATGGGTTTCTCCAACAGCATATTAACAAGATACTGAGCCCTAATGAAACTCAAGTGAGACTTAAAAATCTCTCAGAACAGTCAGGGCTTGATGGGCCTAAGTCTAGATTTTAATTTTAATCTTGGGCTCTGGAACAGCCTTCCTTTTAGGATTAGATAGCCTGATTCAATGTCTGATTTTAAATCACTTATTTGTATAAACGTGCTAGAACCTCTAATGTTTACTAATATAAATAAATTAATGAGTAAAATAGTATGTACAGTAAATAAATATATATACACACAGAGAGGGAAATAAGTACTGAAAGTGTCAACATTTTTTTCAGTAAATATATCTCCAATGACGCTATTTACATGAAATTCTTACCAGACATTGGTATTAACTCAAGAAATCCACAAATGTAAAGAATTCATAGCATAGCATTCACATTTTTTGTCATGCTATAAATTGGGCTTATTTTAAAACCTACATATATATGTTTGCTATCATTTTTTTCAGGAGTTATCAAAGTTTAATGTGATGTTGTTAGATTTTCAGATTCTTATTATGTTTTTAAATTATAAACTGCAAAATATCAAGAACTCACGTCCAGCGAGACGAGACTTTGTACCAAGAGATTTAACCTACGCCTAAGCCTGAAAATAAAAGACAAAGAGTAGGACAGCTGCTGTACAGGCTTTTAAATGTTCGAAGTACTGCTCAAGATGCAGATCATGCGGCAAGGCAGCAGCAGCAAGCCAGCAGCTGATTGAGCAAAGAGGAGGTAAAAAAAAAACTATTTGTTTCCCATTGTACCACTGTTTAAGAGGAGGTTTCAGAGGAGCGACTGTGTCTCCTTGGGTTGGGTTCAGGCCTCCTCTTCACAACACAAGCGGCAGAGACATGAAGTGGCTATTGCGTAGCTCAGGCCTGGAGGGTTGGCAAGCGAAGCGAGCAGGGCAGAACCCCCAGTGTATGTATGTATGTATATATATGTATATATGTGTGTGTGAGTGTGTGAGTGTGTGTGTGTGTGTGTGTGTGTGAGTGTGTGTCTTTACAGTATTTGTTGCTGTGGTTTTTCTTAGTTGTAAATCACTTCATGCATCCTGCTTTGTTTTTAAGATAGTTCAGTAGAACACTTTTGACTATGAAAGGCTATTCAACCCACAAAGCTTGCAAATTCTATTCAACTAATTTACTCAAGATGACTCCTGGTTACCTATCACACTATTTGGTAATCTTTCTATGTTTCTATGTCTCTTTATGTGAAGGAAAACTTTGAAATGTTTGTCAGAAATATACCCTTAAAAAAATGTCCCTCCACCCTCCACTGCTGAAGAGCTCATTTTATAGTAACAGCTGGGATCCACTGTACTAATTTCATTTGTGATTTTCTACAAAACTCAATATTTGAAATGTTCCTGTACTAAATCATTATTTTTTATTCAATTCATATTCTTCTTGTTATACTTTTGATTATTGTTTGCCTGTACTATTTAATTATGCATTACACTCAAGAAAGAATAAAGACAAACATATCCATAGGTTTTAAATTGTAATATTATATGTTTTCCCAAAGTGGAAAACAGAATTAGATTTGTTATAGACAATTTTGTTTGTCATGCTAGAAATTTAAAAGATGACAAGATAAAAAAAATTACTCATTTAACATTAATCCTTATGTTTTTTTCTCCTGTAAAATAGGTTTAAATTTTGTGCACATCAAAATGGTTAGAGTTACACTTACTTACACTTACTTAATAATGTACAGTACTTTAACTTTAATAAGCAATACAACAAACTACAAAATGTAAGCAATCAAACTTACTTACTGATGGAAAAATGAACATTTTAATTTAAACTTCACATCTGAGTAAATTTATAAATTTCATTTAAAAAGTAAGTGTGTTGATTTCATGATTGTTTTCTTAGGCACTCAACGGTTATCAATCCATATATATAACTGCATATGAGTGTTAGATTACAGTATATCCATTTCCACAACATGTGACTACATATTAATACAAATATCCTTCAAATAAAGCATTATAAGATATTTCAAACAGAGGAGTAAAATATTCTAATTTTAGTTCAGTAATTATTGGAATAGCCAAGAATTATTACCAAAGTTCATTGCAGCTCACATTAACAATAACATTCCATGTGTTTGCCAAAATATGTTTGTTTTTTTCTGAGAAGACATATCTTTTTAAATATGCATGCCAAGGAATAGATAGATAGATAGATAGATAGATAGATAGATAGATAGATAGATAGATAGATAGATAGATAGATACTTTATTAATCCCAAGGGGAAATCTATTTGGAATACTTTGAATTTAATCATTGCTTCATTCATACTTATACTTAATGGTACAATACTGTATTTGAAATAAGTAGTTCTGATGCCAGAAATACTGGAGAAGCAGGTTTAATGTGTATTGCACAATTAAAAGAATGGTGAAATCCTTACCTTGCTTTTGTACATTGTAGACATTCTCAGGAAAAATTACATTTTCATTCAAAGAAGTTGGTAAAAGTGTTGAAATTAGAAATAACCCAATCCTATAATGTGAAAAACACAGTTTAGAGTAAACTATATGAAGAAATTATGGCTGATATAAAGCTAGAAATAAAAGTTCAGTTTCTTTCTAAAGATAATAACTGCATATACCATTTATTTTATATGTAGTCTGCATGTTCCATCATTTATTAATTGTTCAAACCCACTTTTTCAATTGCAGGGTGACACAGAACTGGAGTTGAGACAGAAATGAATCCTGGGCAAAACACAACTCTGTTGCAGTGTGCACTCAAGCACACACCCACACTCACTGCCAGGTCTTAAAGGTAGAGTTCACATTGAAAACTGCTACACTTTTTTATTTTTACCAATCGGTTATGAACATAGACAGATGTGAGTGAGAAACAGCAAAACATGCTGGAATAAACATACAAATTACAATAAAACTACCATAATCTTTTTGCAGGTCAGTGTAACTAAGTTATAACTAACCACCAAATGAAACGTATCGAGATTCTGTGGTTAGAAATAGTCCGCTAAAAAGAGGCCAACCAACAGCTATCCCAATTTGCACAAATTAACATGCAGCAATAATCACCCAAATAACAGCTAAGTACAATAGAGGTAACATAAGAAGAATATCAGAATATACAACTCTTTCTAGTTTATAATCAACAGCACAGGTAAATTATTAAATAAGAATGTTATTCTTATTATTGTAACCCTAACCCTGTTGTAGTAGGTTAGGGAAAACAAATACTGGACACTGGATGACAGCAAAAATGTCAACTGGTGTGATGAATCCTTTTTTCTATTGATGTATGCTGAAGGTTGAATGAAAATATAACAATAAATGATCCAGTAATACAGCAATTCTGCTTGATACAGTGGCCTACTCAGCCATCTGATTTCAGTCCAAACAGGCATATGTAACTATGTAACACATTGAACTTCACACAGGCCTCTTGCGCTGTACATTAAGACTTTATTCAGTTAATTGCAAGATAACTTCAAACCTTTCTGAGGGGAATGGAGGACCACCTCACTATTAACTATGTCTACCTTTATTAAGTGTACTCCTAGTACAAGTCACTTGTAAATTCTAATTTTACACAAGACCTTCTATTAGATAATCAAATTTTATGTAAATCTGCAATTACATATAAAATATAAATACAGAATATGGAAATAGTTTTTTATGAAAATAAAAAGTCTCATTCTTTCTGCAAGAGGTATAATGTCCATGCTGAATTTGGGTAAAGAATCCACACAGAAAAAGTAAATAATTAACCAAAAATAAGAACAGATTAAAGCAACCACTGTATGTGCTTCCATGGACATGTTGAAAAACCAGCAATTTAGGAAAGCTTAATCTTCTAATTCTTGAGCAGATACAATATTGAAGGAAAGTAATCTTCACATGCACTGAGTATGTGATTTTAGGCAATGAAGCACACATTCAAAGGCAACAACAGAAACCAAAATTAACAAACAGAAATCTGCAAATATTCAATCATGTATTTAAATGGATGAAAATTTGCCTTTTATTGTAATTTGAGTAAATAAATTGTTTTATGCAGACTCAACATTTTAGTACATGGAATACAAAGAGTAATAATGCCTTCATTCTTAATGTATTGTGAAAAATATACATTCATACAAATGTCACAAGTATTGAGAAAAATGCCACAGTTTATTACCATAGTACCATGCCATACCATAATTCCGTAAAGTTAATTTGTACAACTATTGTACATTAAATTATTCATTCTCGTCAAATACAAATAGTGGAAAGTAGGAAGGGTTTAGGTAAAATAGTTTCATATTCATTTTAATATTCAATAGGTGTGTTTTAAAGGTGGAATAGTAGTTTTCTAGCCTTGCTAGGTTGTTGAGTGATCCAAGTAATAAGTAATACAAGTACATACAGTATATTGTATAGACTGATAAAGATATAAAAGTAAACATTCAGAAGATTCAGAGCTGTTGAACACATTTATACTAGCATACCTAAGAATGTCTTTGATGTTAAATTGCCTTTGTAAGAGCTGCTTCATAATATCAATAATCAGTTTCACTTTTGCACATGTAATGTTAGGTTCGTTTAAAAGGAATATTAGCTTCTCCATCAAATTCAGCTGATGCATGATTTCCGCATTTCTTGTACCATCACTGGAAATAAAAAAAAACAAAGTTACTGGAAGGCAAACTAAGCAATTCAATTCTCAAAAACCACACTTGGTCGCATTTGCTAATTGCTTTATATTGGCTGAAAGTCAAGCATCAATTGAACATGTGTCTGTAAAATTGATTCTTTTTGGCTAATCCACCAAAATGTATTTATTTATTAAATGATTCCATAAGCTTGTCAGACAAAGATGTTATCATTGCTTTAGAAAGGGCTTTCATATTAAATCCATTAAACTATACACATAAGCCACTAAAACACAAATAATGCACTAAGAAAAAGATTCCATCAGAGAAAAAAAACTAAAACATGCTAAAATCCAATTGAACCAATATAAGGATGAAATTGTCTTATAATACTCAGTGTATTATCACTGCATTGGCAATAACTTTGCCTGCCAT
Source organism: Polypterus senegalus (assembly GCF_016835505.1). Taxonomy (NCBI): domain Eukaryota; kingdom Metazoa; phylum Chordata; class Cladistia; order Polypteriformes; family Polypteridae; genus Polypterus; species Polypterus senegalus. The sequence goes on from NC_053154.1 coordinate 270,267,791, forward strand.
TTCATTAATGCAAATGTATTGATTTCTCCAAGAGCAAAATTTTGAAGTCTAGACACTAGTCAATGGTTCACCTGCTATAGATATTATGCTTTCTATTCATTAGTCTGGTCTACTACCACAAATTCAGTTTTGCAGTTATTATAGTTTCTGAATTTGCACCATAGACAAAAGGATAACTTGAGTTTCCCTTTCTTTTTTGTTAGCCAGAAATATATTAACAAGGAAGGAAATGGAAAACGGATGCACTAAATTACTAATTTATAATATAATATCTTGTGTACTGTATTTTCTGAGATACTGTAACATATACAGTATTATGCACTGAGAAACACCTCAGATTACAACTTCTGCCTTTACCCTCAGAAGGATGTTTTTGTGCATTAAACTGGGGACATTGATTCTGGTATGACATTCTGATTGTCCTGTACATACAGCAGATTCAAATAAATTGTGAAAGGATACCCATGGCTAATATGAAAATGTAGACGGTGATGAGTTAATAGAATATATTTATTTGACAAAGTCAATAGATTTTCTTATATTTTTTTGAAAATCTTTGTGAATTTTGTTCTGTATTTAAATATATACTGTACTGATGGAAGAAAAGATACATACTGTAGTTTTCTGGAATGAGGCAGCTACAACATACTTTCATAAACAGTCAATTTGTTAAACCCCCCTGACCAGCAATACAGATTATGAAGTGACACCCTGCAACCTTCTAAACATCCAAGTGGCACAGTATCTGACCAGATCACTTTCAAAAAAGGCTTTAATTCAAAGCTTAGGTCACAGCATTACAAAGGCCGCACTTAGTCATTTTTGTATGTTTTCCCTAATGCCTCAGATTTCTCCAGAAGCAAAAGAGAAGGCCACTGGTGTACTGTAGGCAGGCAGGTCATGTGCCAGTGTGGACTGTGTTCAAACTGTAAGCAAGATTTTCAGCAGATGAACAGGTCAGATGACTGTCCAAGACCTGTTAGCACTCAATTCGCACATCAGAGGAGGGCCAGCACATCAGACTGACCCATCAAGGAGATTATTTTAGATCTGCCACCCACACAGTTACTGAAACTGCCTCCTGGCACAATGCCCACATCAGTTATAGGACAGTAAGGAACAAGCTCCACGATTCTGGCCTTAGAGCAAGGTGAACTTTCTGAGACCCTCTAATCTCACCTCCTGACCTGACCCTTCATTAGGGCAATGCCAGGCCACACAAAACACCTTCCCCGAAAAATAAATGCTGTGCAAGTGCCACCTTGGCCTGCCATCTCCCCTTACCTTGTAACCCCATAGTAAAACTTTAGCTTGCCCTGGATTGCTACTTCAAGATGTGTGTTGTAGCAATTTTTTACTCTTCTGTGTTATTATTTTAAATAAAGGTTCACTTCAATAACTAGTGTTGCATTCCTATTTCCAGTCTGAGTATAAACTGTCAATTGAGGGCAAATGACTCAGTCCCTTCCTGTCCCTGGGCCAAAAAAGCATGACCACCTGGAAAGTGATGTTACTTCTTACCCAAGTGACCAGAGCAAAGGAGCTCCACTCTTACCTGACAGCAGACAAAGCAGTCTTTATTGTGATAAGCCACATTATTTTGGTAGCAGTAATTTGCACTTCTTTCACATGCCATCAAGTGCTATTTTTTGTTTAATCCTATTCCTCTGTACTAAGCAGGGATGGCTGGGTTTGTGCCCCAAAATGTATCTTTGTATCAGCCTATCATGCCCTGTTTACTAGATATGGCTTACATCCCTCTTTCTTTGTCTGTCTTGTTGCGTTTTTTCATCATAGATTCTAGCCCTTACATCCTTCTTTCTTGATGTTTCTTGTTGCCATTCTTAATCAGATATACCAGCCCTGTTGTGGATGCCAGACAACATGACGCCCAAACATACTGACATACAATACACGATTTACGATCTTACGCCAGGCACATGCCTTTGTTCATCCTGCATTCCCGTTCTTTTGAGGACACCGGGCAAAATTACGCCCAGGCATGGGCATAGATGTAGAACATTTAAATATAAATAAGTTTTGAGTTAACAACAATGCCTTTACCATAAAACTCTCAGGGAAATAAATGGCTGACAAGGGAATTACTGTGAAGAATGTTTGCATAAACAAAAAGAAGAATTACAAATATCAATGCTGTATGTAAAATTATTATCTTGTTTCTCTATTTAAGTTAGAACTGTTCAGCAACAATCATTTCACAGCAATGCACAAATTTATTTATGTATTATAGTGCTGGATTTTTCCCAGATAGCCTATACATGAAATAATAATGCTGTAAATCAGCGTTACATTCTACATAATGAAATACATAAAAAGAAGTATTTTAAAAAGTCACAGTTACTAAATTTAAAAAGCTTATTGATGATTATTAATCTATGACTTCTCTATGACTCCTCAACAGATCAAAGAGTAGAGATGAATTCTGCCGCCTGCACTAACACTGCGCCTTAAAGCCATATCTCCATCAATGTAACATTATAAAACACAATGTGGAAGGATGCATCATAATGAAGTTACCTTTTTTGCCAATGGTGGGAGTTGGATAGAGTTAATAAACCAAATTGCATAACATTAAAGAAAAGCACATTTGAAAATCGACAAAAAGACAAAGTGAAATGTATAACACAGGCCTAGGAAATGAAAAAGTGCCCTTGGAAAGAAACAGTGCATAGATATTCTTGTCTATTTTGGACCTAGAAATTAAATAGCTGAATTAAAATGATAACTGAAACTACAGTCTCAAATGAATAATGGCATGAACATCATTAATATGCTAGCAGGCTGAAATGAAATAAAGAAATTCAAGATTTACAACACTGTGCATCTTAATGTTTGTCTGAATACATATTTACACAGCTGAACAATACTAGAGTACCTTGTAGATTTGAGAAGATCATCAAAGTGAGTCAACACAGCATATTCCAGGTTATCTGGTGCAGTCTTCCAAATCTTTAAATAAGAAGTGAATATGTTGATCAATGTGGAAAAATGCTACAAATGTTCTTGATGTACTGTATATTTAAATAACTAAGCATAACAAAAGCCTTCAAACACATTTAATACCAATTTAATAACAGTATACTGGTGGCAATTTAAATATTAATTATCTTATCCTGTTTTTCATTATATTATATTTATATACTGTATTATATTATAGGAGATCGTTCCTCCCCCACACTATGTGACTCTTCAATTCCACCCGGGGGGCGCAGTGTAATTTTTAACATTATGCAAAGTTATTGTCTGTCTGTTATACCTTCATTGTTATTACTCTTTAATTTAATATTGTTCTTTATCAGTATGCTCCTCTCTCTCTCTCTATCTATCTATTATATTATTATCAGATCATACTCAGCAGTAAGTCAAGAAGTAACATTGGCTGAGGTGAGTGTATATTGAATGGAAAATGCATCGATAGCCCTAACCTTTGCTAAAGTTGTAGATCTCTGGCTTAAACTCTGGAATTAAACTACTGTATATTATCAGAATTAAGCAAACAGATGCAATGAGACCTTAAAATCTCAATACGGGCATTGAGTGGGCCACTCAAACCAATCAGAGAAGCAAACAAAGATCATGAAAACTTTGCAAGGAAGTACTAGCTCTAGCTTGGACTCAAGTTTAGTTCTTACAAGAAAATAGGCCATAATACTTTCTTCCTAAATTTTCTGCTCAATTGTGTTGCATTTTGTATGGTTTGATTAAACATTTGGCAAATAAAAAAATGTATGTAAATACATTTGATCAGATAATAAAATACCTCAAAATCACAGAGAACGTGTTCAAAAGCTTTGTAGTTCTGAATTGCAACTGATCCACAGCCCAATTCCATGGTACCAGCAACAGAAAGAATTAACTGAAAAATTCTGTTGCTTAATAAGGGAGACTTAAATTTCAGGAGAAATGCTAAAATCTTGAAAATGAAAAAATAACAAGAATTATTCATAATAAACTGGCAATATTCATACAGTGACACTGTACATTTCTAAAAAAAAAAGTACGCATTGTTTGATTGTTAGTATTCATCCATCCATTTTTATTATTTTAAGAAATGAAAACAATTGTCAGTCTCCACCTAGCTGTTGTAAAATTTCTGAACATTCATTACCAGTCCTATCTGCTGTTCAGCACGTTCACACACATGCACAAACTCATTATCAGCATTATATTTATTTAGTTCTAGCAGGGGTACCTGGCGCTGCATGGCAAGGAAGTACAAACTATATTTTTGAATGAACAATGGCCTATGGTGTTCCTGTGTGCAAATGGGAACATCTGGTGAAGATAGGTTCAATGGAATGGATTTTCATGCCAGACAAACACAAGTAGGGTACCTGGGCTTGTCCAGGGTGGGGCACAGACAAAATTTTGAAACAAAACATTGCTTGTGATCTTCACTTATAGAAATGGGGAATATGCACAAAATTTGGCCCAAAAGTTCAACAATGTGGGTTTGCATACTGGACAAATACATACACACTCAAGCACGCCTTCAACTTTATATATTAGATGATAATGTTTTATTATTACAATATTTAAGTAAAAACAATGAGTTACTGTATACTGAGAAGAATCTCCTTCTCTTTCAAATTTTTTATTTATTTATTTATGCTACGTATGGAAATTTAAACTGAAGCAAAAAGATAATTATTACTTTCACTAGAAACTATACCTTATATCCTTGAATTCGACTCATTTCCCTCTCAAATGCGGGGCTAGTGGTAATGACAGACAACAAAATTTTCATAGCCGTATACATGGAGCTATCGTCAGATGCTATTGCAACAAAACCTAAAATCACTGCTGGCCCACCTACAAACAGAAAGCTGTTGGCAGCCGTCTGAGAGACAAAACTCCTCACTCCTGAAAGATAAAATATGTTGATAAATATATATAAGTTAATCAGAACTTTCCATGAAACAGTACAAAAATAAAACAAACAATACATCGTCTGTGGCTAAGTATTAACATAGAAAGAGTTCATTTCACTGAGTTATTTTTATAGGTGCTTAGGTCTTTAAGTGTTGACGTCTTCAGTACGTCTTGAAATCCTCTTATCAAAAAGTATGACCATTAATGCCAGAACATTACTAAAAAGATTACAAACACCTATAAATGTAAAAGCTATAATATAGGTTCAAAATCATAATACTAGTCTATATCTATAAAAACATTTTTTGCAACATGCATGTAGACTCACTTTCACCACCATGCAGAGGACAAATTTCAGACTGTTGGCAGCAAAAAGAACAATGCCAACTGCTTCCCAGTTCTGAAGATATCTTTCATTCACAACAAAATTACCTGTCCATTTTGAAACATTCTTCTTAGGAGGGGCCATCATTATTAGAGAACTCGAATATCTTGTAATCTCTATTAACATTTACATTGCCAGTTGGATGAACAATACATTCGTCATGAGTATTCAATCACTCTTCGTAACTGAATCTATGGCCTAAATTAAACTACCCATTTGTCCAGAGGACCAATTTAAAGACACCGTAAGGTCCCTTACAATGAGTGTTTGACAAATATACCATGAAAATAATAAGAATAATGAGGCAAATTATCTAAGTATAGTGTGAACATGTTATATATAAACATCTACGCGTGGAAGTGTGTGTGTCTGGCCTGGAAGTGCAAGGCGACAAGATGACCCCAAGTTAACAAGTTGGAAGAAGAAAGAAGTACGAGGCTACAGCATGAAGCTGAAAGAAAACGACTCTGTCGTCAAAGTGAAACCGCTGGCGAAAGACAAACTCGCTTAGCCGCTAATACACAAGCAAGGTGAGCACATCGGCAAAATGAAACCTCCGAGGAGAGAGAAACTCGCTTAGCCGCTGATGGACAAGGGGGGCGAGCACATCCGCAAAAATAAACCACCGACTCTGCATTTCAAATTTTTTTCTGACAATTTCAATAGTTTCTAGGAGCCCAGGCTTTTTACAGCACAGGCTTACATAACTAGTACAGTATAAACATGTAAATGTGCCTATACTATTTATGGAAATGGTTTGTTTTTCGCTGTTCATACACAGATTTTATTTTTTGTCTCAAGAATGCACTCGCATTTTTTATTGCCACTATCTTATTCAAGTTAAATGTAATCAACTACAGAACAGGAAAGAATCACTACGGCTCAGTCCTTCCACTGTTAATGGCACATAGTTACAGATTTCAGACACAAGAAATGCAATATGTGTTAATAAACAAAGAAAGAAAATAGTTCTTGATTCCTTAGTTCCAAATGCTAGGCCACAGTATTCCTATCTTAAAGCAAAGTTTTCCACTATAGGGTAATGAAAGGTCAAAATTAATAGTAACTCCTTTGAAAGAAAAGCTGACGCTATAATTATAGGATATTATTTATATTGATATTATTTTTAGCAACATTTTGCAGGGTCAAGAGGAGGATTTTTTTTTATCTTAGACCTGAAATCATCTGCTCATTTTAAATTAGAAGATGCTCCATAAGACATACAAAAATAAGTGTGGTCAGATATTTAAAAAACATTAAATCTACAGCTAATATCAAACCATTTTCAGAAATTACAGTGTGAGCAGACTTCAAATAGGGTCCTTTCAGTATCATACATAAAAAGCTTAACCTGGCTTGCAAGTTAATTTTTTAAAATCTGCTTTTTACTATTTTAGAGAACCTAAAAATACAAAAATAGTAATGCTAATTTTTCGGAAATGATAAATTTCACATCACATTTTTATCTTGCTGTTAGGATTGCACAGATTGTATTTTGTTTCTGTTTTTATGTGGTTGCTAGTAATTTAACTTATGATGATGACATCACTATAATTTTTGGGTGCTGCCATTTTAGTATTTGCAATCACTATGACGCTATGTGACTGTGTAGGTGCACTTTACATATACCATATAGTTTAAGTAGTGCTGAACATTTGTTAATGAAAAGGGAGAACTTTGAAACAGATCTGTGCTCAAGCAGTACACAATTTTACTTCTAGCTTCTGGTTTTGATTTAGCAATGTTCTTCAACTTTAGTGTAGTTTAGTGTAAGATCAGGAAATTTTGTCATCAGTCTTAACATTAGTGTAGCAATGTCTGCAACAGCTTTAGTGGTAGTAATATCACTCTTCCGTAATACTCCTTACAAAAACACTTTCTGATATCTGCAACACTCCACATAAAATCTGTCCAAGAGGACTTGCCCAGAAAGCTCTTGTCAACTGCAACATCTGCTATGGGCGAGTTGCAAAGTAACTACAATTTGTACACAATTGGACCATAATCTGTTACAAGATCAGGTGCAGTAGAGACATTATTTTCTTTGTAGAGATACAAAGCAGTTTTGTAAAAAATATTAAATAAAAGAAGTCATTTAAGTTTCATATAAATTGGACCTACAGTTCTGGAGGAGAACTGGTTAGAGTAATTTTTAACATTTGTTTGTTACAAGGATTCATTGGATCTATGAGACATTAAAAGAGTCAATTGTTAACCAGACTCTAGATGGTGAGAAAAAGAGGTTGAGGAAAAATAAATTCTAATTTCCCAATACACCTAATAATGCCTGATAACTCATGTAGAACAATATACTCTATTTTCACAAGGCTCACAGGAAGCCTGATACAAATGATACAACTAATCCTGAATTCAAAGTACCAAAAGATTTTTGGCTTAAAGTAACGCTTCTTTAAATTCATAGCATCATTGCTTGAAAGTAGTTTATTTTAAGTCAACAGGATTAAGGCCTTCTGGTTTGGACTGTTGAGTGTCTTACTAAAGGGCCAGTTCCAAAACAAACTTTTGACTTCCCTCTGCTTATTCCTTTCAACATGTTCCTATATAACACACAGGCACCTTTCTTTAATATGCAGGCAAAAGTTAGATAAGACTCATCTTCAAAGACTGAAGGAATATACGCTGAGATGCTGACAATGACACCAGAAAATCAATATTGATGACAAGTAAAATGCAATTCTCATTTGTTATCTTCGTGTTCTTTGCTGCCCTCTACAGGTAATATTTCATTAAAGCATGTGTATTGCAACATACTGTGCATTTGGTTTACTACAACCAGAACAACTTCCAATTTCCAAGTGTTTTATAATACAGGTCTTTAAATTTCATTACTTTGAATAATAAAAATCATTTTTAAATTGTGAAGAAGAACTAATATATTAATTTTAAATGGTTAATCTGTTCTGAGGACTGTTCTAAGAACAGTACACTTGTATTGAAGTAAACAACTTTATAGTTATCCATCCATCCATCCATCCATTTTCAAACCCACTGAATCCGAACACAGGGTCACGAGGGTCTGCTGGAGCCAATCCCAGCCAACACAGGGCACAAGGCAGGAACCAGTCCTGGGCAGGGTGCCAACCCACAGCAGGACACACACAAACCCACCCACACATTAAGCACACACTAGGGCCAATTTAGAATTGCCAATCCACCTAACCTGCATGTCTTTGGACCGTGGGAAGAAACCGGAGCGCCTGGAGGAAACCCACGCAGACACGGGGAGAACATGAAACTCTATGTAGGGAGGACCCGGGAAGCGAACCCGGGTCGCCTAACTGCGAGGCAGCAGCGCTACCACTGTGCCACCGTGCTGTCCAACTTTATAGTTATACTGACTGAAAATAAAGTTAAGGTATGAAAAATTACAAAAAAGAACATTGAAATAATAAAATAATTTAAATGCTCTTGAAATCTAATAGCAACATTATTATGATTATTGTAGTATTCCATACCAAGGCAATATTTGGACACCAGATAATGAAGTTATAAGTTATCTCCATCTCCAGGAATATTCTAATATAATCTGACATTTAGATGTGTTTCAAGGACAGTATTTTTAGAGAGTACCTTGCTTAGGTAAAAATAAATTACTGTTGATTATGGCAGCTACATAAGCTAATTAAATTTAAGCCCCACTGCCTTTACCTGATTGGTTTATGAATATGCCTTGTGGATCCATTATTTTTAACCACTATTACAGATCTTATCTTTGGTTAAATAGATTTAAGGTGGTTGCATACCTTTTATTAAAGTGTTTTACAATTATACTAAATTAAAAACTATGCTTACTGTCTTAAATAAAATGATAAGTGCATATCTTTTTTCATCTATCCATTATCCAACCCGTTATATCCAAACTACAGGGTCACAGGGGTCTGCTGGAGCCAATCCCAGCCAACACAGGGCACAAGGCAGGAAATAAACCCCAGGCAGGACGCCAGCCCACCACAGGGACACACACACACAGCAAGCACACATTAGGGACAATTTAGAATCGCCAATGCACCTAACCTGCATGTCTTTGTACTGTGGGAGGAAACCGGAGCACCCGGAGGAAACCCACACAGACATGGGGAGAACATGCAAACTCCACACAGGGAGGACCCAGGAAGCAAACCCATGTCTCCTTACTGCGAGGCAGCAGCTTTATCCACTGCGCCGCCGTGCCGCCCAGCAGAATACTTATTTAATAAAATAAATCAATTACTGCTCTATTTGCATATGTTGCAGCAATATTTAATACCAAATGATGCACACATAGAAAAAGAGGAGTCTAAAAGTTCTTCTTAATTACTTGCTTAATCATTTACCATTTATTTTAGAAGAAGAGGAGCTGCAAGTTAACTTATAATTACATTTAAACAGTTGGATTTGCTAATTTCAGCAACTCAATTATAATTTATTTTTTTACCAAAATCTCCTACAAGTGCAGCTCCAATTGTGCGTGATGTTCCAGAGAGATGGAGAGCAAGATTCTTAGCAAGATAAACTGGTGTTGCATTGTCTCGAGAAGAAATTCCAAGCTACAAAAATTAAAATTAAGTTTTAAACATATATTTATACATTTTAATAAATACATCTTTCAGAATTCAACAGTCTGTGATATTTACAGTATGTACTGCATATAATCGTGATATTCACTGTTTCCACATGTGTAATATTGTACCTCTTGTGCTATTAGTCGACTGTCAACTTCATTGAAGGAGTTTTTGATTGACGTTACATTTGTGACAGTGGATGATGCTGCATGCAACCCAAAAGAAATCTTTTCTTCCATTATCAGTCTGCATGGGGATGATTCGATATTACCATTCTCTAAAAAAAGAGGTTTTATTGAGATTTTTAATAACTGTTCAAAGAAATGACCTATCTGCCAAAAACAAAATGAATATAACCAATAACAAAATGTTACACTTCTTGCCACAATCATTACAAGCTGTGAGAAACTTAAAAAGCCATTATTTGTACTTCTCAGAATAAACAGAAACAGCTATGTAAATGCTTTCAAAAGTAAGTGTGTCACTTCAGCTATTCTGTAATTAACAATCTTTGTATATGATTCTTAAGTTTAAACTAAGCAGCATTTAAAAGAGAAGTGAAACACAGCTTTTGTCTTTTGTGATGATTACCAACATATTTACTCATACTCAACTGTCATATTTAATCTTTGAAACCAATGTTTCCATAAAACAAGACTGAGAAATTCCATTCGGCTCTTTGTTTTATTTAAATAGTATCAAAACTGGACATATAGTGCCATATTAACTAATCTGTAATTCTAACCAGCACCTTTACAATGAGGACAGGTGCTTATACGTACAACATTTATATACTGTAAGAATTCCTGATCTACAAACTAGAGGTCATCCTCAACGGACCAGTTTACTTACAAAAAACAGCACAAAGTTGTTGCATTGAGCACATTTAACCTGGAAATACCTAGTGTTACACTTTAAATCACTACAGTTGACATTCAGCTACGTTTTTAGCATGTATTGTAATTGTTTTCTCATTGAAATCTAATCATGGACAGATTTTATTTTTGATTTTACCAAGAAACTACTGGCTAGGTAGCTTATGTAAACATGAATAATTCAGTGTTAAGTCACATTCAGTCCACTTTCAGAAAGTCATCTTCCCTGACAGAGTTGTTCAATATATTACAAAGAAAAAAAAGAAATTAAAATAAGACAAACAGATTTCTGCACAAGGCTAAAGGAGTCAAACATAATTATTTTAACATACTGTTCCTATTACAATTGGCACTGTGTATAAACATATACACAGGTACAAATACGTAAGCATGTAGAGATGTATTTGTATCTTCACAATTAAATGCACAATTCATTCCTGAGACATAGAAAAAGCGTGTCTAAATCAAATCCTAGAGGGCCACAGTGGTTCACTCCAACCACTTTAATAATAATACCTTTTTATATTCAAATAGTGCTTTCTCAATCCTTAAAGCACTCACTTCTTAACTAATGGCTGATTTTTGCTGCTAATTGACTTCTTTTGCCTCAATTTGAATTGATTCGCTTTTTTAAGATTCAGACCACTTAATTGTTTTTCTTTCCTTAATTAGCAATCAAGCAATAATGAGATGCAAAGTTAATAATTCTTTACATTTATATAGCGCTTTTCTCATTAGTAAAAGCGCTCTCCATGCAGGGAGGACCCAGGAAGCAAACCCACAATCTCCTTACTGCAAAGCAGCAGCGCTACCACTGGGCCACCTGCGTGGATGACAACAGATTTCCAGCTAATCTTTGATAATCAAAACGTACTGTAAAATAAAAAGTTAAAAGTCTGAGAAGTACTTATTCTACTCTGGTCCACAAACACATATTAACGTTGCCCTCCAAAAAAAAAGAAAATCAACAGCTTTGGCAATGTCTGCTGTGGCAGAACGAGAGCACCAGCAAATCAAGGAGTTAAATAACAGGTTAAGTTAACAAGCAGATTCGGCATCTATAGAAGAAATGGATTTAAGAGAAAGTGACTAGAGCGTGATGCCCCTACTTACAGCAGCTGATCATTTGTTGGCTTGCTTTGCAGCACATATGGCTGCTATTTAATGAACTAAGAAACAATTATGGAGTCTGAGTCTCAAAAAGCAAGTTGAATAAAATAAAGGAAAAAGAAGCCAAGTAGAAGCAGAAATTAGTCACTAATTAGGATAGTGGTAAGAAGAAAGAATAGCAGCCATTGCGGCCCTCTAGGATTGGAGTTAAACAAACATGACATAGCATATTCAGTAAAAGGATGAATGATCATGGCTATCATTTAAATATTCTCACCAACTGTGTGTCGTTTAAAATGTTAAAAAAGAAACATTATCTTTGAGAAAGGGATTTTTCAGTTAAATTGACTTTTACTTGAATCACTTATAAAGATAACATCTTTCTCAGTCTAATTGTAAAACCATACTATTCAGTCTAGTTGTAAAATATACTATTATGATAGCATGAGTTTAATCTATGCTGTGAAGAGATTCCAGCCAAACACTACCACTTAAAACCATTTGCAATTTATCAGATTTTTCTCAATGAAATTGATCATTATGTGAAAAGGCTGAGAATGCTGAAATAAACTATTTGCAAAATACCATAATCAATATTTTTGTTACTAGCATACAATCATTATAAATACACAAGGCCTTTCATACTCATATTATTATCTACAAATGCACTTAAAGAGTGTAGATTGCAAGATGTGCATGCTGTAGAAATGTTGGACATACTATACAGTAGACTAATAATTTTCCCATAAAGAGGTTATTCCATAAAAACTTGAAAGGCAAAATGTGATCAGAACAAACCATCAGTATCACTAAGCAATAATTATTTTATCACTACTAACTAACTACTAACATTTTACTAACAGACAGACAAAAATAAAGAGTATAGCTCATAGGCCTAAATGCTGTTAATGCGAAATGGTTGCTAAAAAAAAAAAATACAAAATTACCAATTCATAGGCAATTTTAACTACTTTTGCCAATCTGAAGGAAATCTGAAGACACTATAAATTGAAATTTTCAGATATGATAACTGAAAATGGAAATGTGTGGATACACATTATGTATAAGCCCAGAGGGGACTGGGTGGTCTCTTGGTCTGGAATCCCTGCAGATTTTATTTTTTTTTCTCCAGCCGTCTGGAGTTTTTTTTTGTTTTTTCTGTCCACCCTGGCCATCGGACCTTACTTATTCTTACTAGTAGACTTACTTATTAATTAAAGTTGACTTATTAGCAGAATAATGGATCAAATTAATATATATATACATTGTGGCGGACGGCCAGGTTCCATGCCTGGCCGGGACGCCTTCATTATATGTTTAGGGGGAGCAGTCATAGACTGTGCAATACATCCCCCTGGATGCTAGATGGCCGCCCCCCTGGGCTGGAGCGGTGCCTTGGTTTCCCGCAGGGCTCCATCGGAATTGGAGTTGGGTGCAGCCCTGTTGTGTCTTGCAGGCACTGCCAGATGGTGCTGCAGCTGGGACTCCTAAGCCTGTATGGGCAGCATATTCACCACACCCAGAAGTGCAGCCGAGACATGGGAGTGGTGGTGCAAAGGAGGACTGTGTGTGTTGGTGTTTTGTTTGCTGTACTTGGGACTGTGTTGTGCCTGTGGGGGTCACGGGGAAGACGTACCCCACAGGTGAAGAAAAATAAAAAGTTTATTTACATTACGTGTGCCTCATGGTGTCAGTCAGTGTCGGGTCAGCGGCCATATAGCCCCTTGTTACTATATATATATATATATATATATATATATATATATAGGGTGAGTCAAAACTTTTAACATTTGAATGGCAGAAACAATTTATTCACAAAACATACTTCATGTGTGCAAGATGATTTACAGGAATGTCTCAACCTGTTCACCATTATGTTCAACACATGTACCATATGTGACACATAAATTGTCCACAAAAATTGTATACAAGTACAGTATATACATAGAAGTACCATTAGTGTTTACATAATTTTGACTCACCATATATATATACATATATATGTTTATACATACAGTCATATGAAAAACCCCTGTGAGCCTGCATAATAATTGACTCTACTTTCAACAAAAAAAGATAACAGTGTCTTTCATTTCCTAGAAAACATCTGAGTACTGGGGTGTTTTCCGAACAAAGATTTTTAGTAAAGCAGTATTTAGTTGTATGAAATTAAACTAAATGTGAAGAACTGGCTGTGCACAAATGTAGGTCCACTTGTAATTTTGCTGATTTGAATGCATGTAACTGCACAATACTGATTACTTGCAACACCAAATTGGTTGGATTAGCTCGTTAAACCTTGAACTTCATAGACAGGTGAGTCCAATCATGAGAAAAGGTATTTAAGGTGGTCAATTGCAAGTTGTGCTTCCTTTTGACTCTCCTCTGAAGAGTGACAGCATGGGATCCTCAAAGCAACTCTCAAAAGATCTGAAAACAAAGATTGTTCAGTATCATGGTTTAGGGGAAGGCTACAAAAAGCTATCTCAGAGGTTTAAACTGTCAGTTTCAACTGTAAGGAATGTAATCAGGAAATCGCAGGCCACAGGCACAGTTGCTGTTAAATCCAGGTCTGGCAGGCCAAGAAAAATAAAGGAGCGGCATATGCGCAGGATTGTGAGAATGGTTACAGACAACCCACAGATCACCTCCAAAGTCCTGCAAGAACATCTTGCTGCAGATGGTGTATCTGTACCTCGTTCTACAATTCATTGCAATTTGCACAAAGAACATCTGTATGGCAGGGTGATGAGAAAGAAGCACCTTCTGCACTCACGCCATAAACAGAGTCGCTTGTTGTATGCAAATGCTCATTTAGACAAGCCAGATTCATTTTGGAACAAAGTGCTTTGGACTGATGAGACAAAACGTGAGTTTTGCATGACGGAAAAAGAACACCGTATTCCAAGAAAAACACCTGCTATCTACTGTCATATTTGGTGGAGGTTCCATTATGTTGTGGGGCTGTGTGGCTAGATCAGGGACTGGGGCCCTTGTTAAAGTCGAGGGTCAGATATATGTATATGTCTTTAATTTGAATGTTTATAGTATGATGTTTCTTCACCCTGTATGGAACACACATTTTATACTTTCAGTCATATGCACTGTATTATGCATATAGGAAATATTAGGAATGCTGAGCAAATATGTTTTCTCCACCTACACTACAAATATTCTTAGTTTTTAGGCACATTGGTCACATTAAACTACAAGAAATGTGATATTATACACAGCAAGAAATTGTCTAAAATTAATTTTGTGTACCATTGGTATTTGTTAAGAAATTAATTTGCATTAGGAATAATATGATGTACTAATAAGCTTGGATTACAATAGTTATTTTCTAAACCATTAGAAAATGCAGGTATATTACACTAATGTGAAAACATCAGAGCAAGAGATATTTAAACATAATTCACAAAATAAAAATTTTAACTTCCTATCAGCAGAGCTACAGTGACAATGTCCACCTTAAATTGCTGGCAGTCTTTTGTTTTTCTGCATAACAGTTCAGCTTGCACCATTTACTGAATCTAGTTAAGGATATTCAAACAATCAGCTATTAATACGTTTATTTGAATGTTTCATTAAAATATTAATGTCAAGTTTATAGTTGGTATTTTCACATATTTTTAAATATGTTTATTTTAACTTAAGAACATTTCAGTGTTCATTAAGATTTAGTGCACACATCTTATATTATCTCTATACATATAAAATCCAATGTCTGTCTGTCTGTATGTCTGTCCACTTTTCACAAGAGAACTACTTAATGAATTTAGATTTCTAGAATCTTAGAATTTGCTGGAACATTCCGGTTTGATTTTGTGACTTCTCTCTTTGCACTATGTATCATTGTTCGCTTGTGGTACCAATTTATTTGTGCAAATCTGAGAGACACGCAGTGGGCTAAGTTAGGGGCGCTACCTCACTTACGTCTCTCATTGCGCTACTAATCATAGTTCACTTGCAGGAGTGATACATTCGCGCTAATCCAAGACAGAGGCTGCAGGCCGAGGGGAGGGGGAAAAGTGACATCAGGAGTGGGGAGCCGAGCAGGGCCCTCCTCACTGTCCTGTTTCACTACTAAATGGGCAGAGCCACGGGGGACAGCTAGTCTACTATAAAACTGTTCTGTTAACTCAGTTTTACTAATAGCAGTTCTGTTTTAGGGGAACCATTACATACAAGTTTTGGAATCAATAAAATGACAACGGTGCCCAAATTTATGCACCTGCCTGATTTTGTTTGAACAATTATTGCACACTTTCTGTAAATCCAATAAATTTCATTTCACTTCTCAAATATCACTGTGTGTGTCTCATATATGATATATTTAACTGACATTTTTTATCGTAACAACCAACGATTTATACAGGAAAATAATGACTATTAACAAGGTTGCCCAAACTTTTGCATCCCACTGTAATTTAATGATAATATCTAGCCTCAGAATCCCAGTTTTCTTTATTAGTTATTGTCTCTCACATTATATACTAAATATCATTCTACGAAAATAATATTACTTACCCATTAGTATTATGACTGACAATAAATATGTTCATCCATCTACCCATCCATTTATATCCTTAACCTACTTTATTTATTACCGAGTCACAGGTAATTAGAGTCTTTCATGGCAGCATTAGGCAAAAGACAGAAACCTAGATGGCATTTCAGTTAGTCACATGCACTCACTCTGAATAACTTGCTGACATTTGGTCAATTTAGAATCATCACTTAACCAGGAATGCACAATTTTAGGATTTTGAACAAACTGAAGTGCCTAAATAAAACCCATTCAAATATAGACAAAAGCTGACAAATCCCAAAAAGAAAGTTATACGGTCAGCATTTGAACTCAGATCTCTAAAGCAGATGGTCAGCAGCACTAGTTACTGTCCCATTGTCCTTAAGCATATACTGTACTGTATATGGCAAGTAATTTGTAATTACATTTGACTATGTCTTTATTTTTCTTTTATTTCTCAAAAATCTCTCCATATATACATTACACACCTGAATAAATAACTGCCTGAAAATTGCCAATATAGTTAGGACCCAGCTTGTCTATAGCTTTGACGGTTTCTTGAGAAATTGCTTCATCAAACAGGTATGCTGGGCCAAGACGCCACGACAAGGATGAAACTTTCCTCCATATCAGTGGAGTACCTATGATTCCATGCACATCAGTTACAGAAGTTGGATCCATAGAAACACTTTGCCCAGGAAAAGGCTGGATATACTGCATCTGTCAAATAAATAAGTAGTGAATGTTTGCAGAAATGGAATTAATTCAATATAAAAAATAATGGCAGAACTATTAATGTATGATTTATCAAAAATCTATTAAAGCTGGAAAGTTGCTTATGCAGTCTATGTAGATGGGTTGTGTATATGTGACTATGCTGGGTGGTTAGGATGCTTAAGGAAAAATTATAGCACATTGCACAATTTTTACAAAGTTAGAGAACATAAGTTATTACTTGTTAGAAATACTAGAATTATAAAACATTTGTTGTTTGGTTTACTGTTGTTGTTATAAATGCCTAAAATCAAATAAAAGACAATTTGAACAGTTTTATTTCTTCACTATGCACCATAAACTTACTATACATGAAACAAAAACATTTTCTGTGGCTTTTATTAAGTTCTTCTTTTATTTCCCAGCATATTGTTAATTTTAAAACTACTTAACAATAACACAAGCATACAAATAAGGATTTCCCCTTAAAAGCAGTATTATAAGAGTTGTAGATGGGTTGTACCTAGCAAAGTTTAGTCCCTAGCAAAATTTCATTTGTATATAAGGGATATAGTGGTAGATGCCAAAAGAAAAGTATTCTTTTGAAGCTGCTTTAGAAATACTTGTTTCTTGACTTAGTCTCTAGAAATAAATCTTAATTTACAGAAAATTACCTTAGATTCTCCTAAAATGTTTCCGTTTAAATAAGCAGTTAATTTACAAGTTCTTTTTACATCCTTTGCAATAACTATAGTGAGGTGATGCCACTGGTCAGGAGTTAACAGTTTGGAACACATTAAACGAATACAACTTGGTGTTGAGCTTGAATGGCTGGTGTCTGGCTCCATCATATCTGCAAGAGATTAAAATGAACAAGATACAGCTGCTTATAAATATAGCCTGTACAATATTCCCCTCAAACTTCAGTAATTCACATGTCTGATATTGTAATGATTTTGCTACAATGGCACATGTTCCGGACTAATGACATCTTCTAGGAATTCTAAACAGAGCAGGTTTTAGGATATTATTATCAAAACGTACAATAAAAAGCATACTATGTCTACAAGTAAACCGAAATTTGTTTTTAAATTGATTACAGGTTGTTATCTTAATTTTTACCAATGTCACTGTTTTATATATTTGCATTGCTTTTTTTTCTTTCCAAAATAAGACATAAATTACAAACAACAGCACAAATATAAATTTTATATAATCAGTGAAGTCTTATATCCAAAACCTTAAGTTAAATATATATTTGGAGATAATGTACTGAAAATATAAAGTAGTGAAAAGGGAAGGAGAGAATGCTACAGTATACTGATGACTAGAAGTGCACATATCATGTCACACTGAAAGGTCTTTGGCATAATGTTTGTAGAATATAATCAAGAGATTATTTTTAGATTATTGCAATCAAACCTGGAACTCTTCTTAAAATTCTGTAAAGCTAGAACACTACTGATTTCAACTACTTGTTTTTAGAAAACAATTTTTTAATTTTATTAGAAGCAACCATACAAGTTCTAATTAGAGAAACGGTTCCAAAATGAATTTGTGGACAATTACAAGATCTAGCAATCATAATTTGATGTGTCTAACCATTTACAGTCAGGACAGAAAATGAGCTCTAAGGCACTATGAATTTGTTTTCTAAAAAATGATTCAAGTTAAAGTTGCTCAGGAATGTTATGTATTATACTTAATATTGTATATGTTTTGAAATTCTCTGCCTTTTTATGAAATACTGTAGAAGGAATCATTTATTCACCAGAATGTGTCCCTCAGGAAAAACCAAACCACCTCCATTATTTGCAGTTGTCATATGTTTATATCAAGTTTAGTTCTGTTCAGTTAGGTCTACTTTTGGTTTATTATATAACTTGTGGGATCCCCTGGTCAGATATTTGTTTTCTTTGTTTGACTGGTTAACTGATGTTATGGGCTTTGGAAGTTGACGAAAATGTGTGCTTTACCAGACTAATTTCTATAAAATAAAAATAATTTAGCTTATTAAATAAAAATTAAACAAAGAGTTGAATTGAAGACCAGTGTTCACGTGTTTAACTAATAACAGTGAACTTTAACAGCAAATTCCCTTTTATCCAACTTTTCATATTAAGTATACAATTATTTTGATTTATTATAAATTCTAAATACTTTTAAAATTATTAATTATAGAAATGGTTACAGAATGATTCTAAGTATTATTCCATTATCATGTCAATTTTGTGTCATTATATACAAAACATCTTTCACGACTATTTTACAGTTCACTAATGTTTTGTATTTTAATGCAAATTGGCATTACCTAGATACTGAAATATTTCTTCCTCTGTTGAAATGACCAAGATATTATCTGGAGCTGAGATGCTGACAGAAAGGCAAACATAGTGGAAAGACATTCTAGACATATGCCGGATGACTGTGAACAAGCGAACAGGATGGGCATCAGAAATGGAACTGAACTTGCCGACCATGAACCAAATGGAGAAAGACAAGCCTGTAGCTGGAGGAAAGGCCCGGCAGTCTGAAAAAAGAAGTTCTGAAATTGTAATTGTACTGCAATTTTCATGCAAAGGTCAGTTTATTAATCAAAAACACATTTATTCCCAAATAATTGTAAGAATGAGTAATAATTACATGAAATCAGGTTAACTAGTATACAGTATATTAATTTAATTAAATGGGGTTAAAACAGTAAAACATTACACTACAACCCTTACTTACTATTTTCTATTATAAATAAAACATTTTTAGAATAAAGGATACAGCCCAAAAAAAGGAACTGATAACTATATAAGAGGAACAAGGCTTATTAAAGAGAATAGTTGCTAAGCATACTTTTTTGCTAACTAGAAATCAGCTTTGGAACAATACACAATTTAAGGTATCAGTCAATGCTTTAACACTCCTGTACACAATACATAATCATATTTTTGTATCAGTTTTAATGTAGTTCTTTTAATATAAAGTTCTTTTTCTTTTTTCATCAAATTTGAATATAGCAAGACTGATACAGTATACATGCTGCTGATAGTCAAAAAGTATATTATTTACATTACAAACCCTTGCATTTCACTTTGCACTTACCAATGCCATGTCCTCCTGTTGCCACTGAATCAGAGTTGACACCCTTAACTGTAGCAAGAGAAGGAAGAAAGAGACATCTGAAGGAAGCAAAAATAAAGCAATGGTCAGATTCAAGTTCTTTTCTAATACTGGATATCTATAAATTAACTGTGGTTTATTTGCATTATTTTTTTATCTCAAAACATGGAATATAATAATATTCTGACAAAGATCAAAGATAATCTAATATAAGCTTTAATAACTTACAGTATTGCATAAAATAAAAATGATTCACTCAGCATTATCATTAAACCAGACAAAATAACTAATTTGAATCTGTGATGCAAGGGCAGAAATGAATGTTATTTTACAGTTATATCTGTTTGTGTTTGAAGAATACGCCCTGAAAACCAAAATTGTTCTTGAAATTTGAGTACAATGCTTTTTGAAATGTGCTTACTTATGTTTAGAGGGACAGTAGCCAGAACATTTTCCCATGGCATTGGATATTTACCCAAAAATGTACACTTACATTTACAGGGTCAATTTATTGTTTCCAATCCAAGTCTAGCAAATGGGGAATGAAAATGTCTGATTTTTGGAGTTTAATCCCACTGTTACCATCGCACTAATCCTGGCCAGGATGCCAGCTAATCCTGGTTGGCAAACTCATCACACTTCCTCCTCCATGTTTGACAGTTGATGTCACACACTGAGGAACCATCCTTTCACCAAATTGACGGTGTACAAACACCCTGAATGATGAACTGAGGACTTCAAATTTTGAATCCATAGTCGGTAAGACTTTCTTCCAGTCTGCAGTAGTCCACAGCTGGTGTTTCAAGGCCCTATCTTGTCCTATAAGGAATTGCTTTACTACCACTTTCCCTGTCAAACCTACAGCACAAAGTCTCCTCTTCACATTAGAAACTAAGTTGTGTTTTTTTTTTTTTACCACTGTTGAGCTGTGCTTGAAGCGGTTGTGCTGTGAGGCACCTATCACACAAGCTGTAAACTTGTAAACTTATAAACTTTTCTTCTGATTGGGTTGTGCTTTTTGGTCTGCCAGGTCTCTTCAGAGTTTCTTCCAGTTTTCAGTTACATTATTCACTGACACTTTAATTATTTTTGCAGTTTTTCTAAATGAAAGGCCTAGACTTCTAAGGATAATAATGCCCTGTCTCATTTCATTTGTCAATTGTCGTTTCCTTTGCCATTATCACTGGAATATTGTCGAAGTAGTATTGCAGAGGATCTGTTCCAGCTCTGCTTCAAGATAGAAGGTTTTTAAATAGACAGAAGGTTGTTAAGTCATCAACAGAAGCTAGGACGCCTGTGCAAATTGTATGCTTCAACTTGCAAGGCTTAGTATATTTTTAATTTCTCCGGAACAAGTGTAGGTTGTAACTTATTAGTTGCTCCCTGAAGAAGGCCCTTTGTAATATCCTGTGTGAGACTTACCCAGACACCACCAGTCGGAAACCACATCTTTATAAAAGTCACACGTTTATTAATCCACAAAACACAGTCCCAAACACAGTACACAATGCTCCCAGCACCTCTATTTAGACTTCTCTCTCAGTCCGTGGCCGCCTTTCCTCTCCTTATGGGAGCTTTGTCCTGCACCTGCACCCGACTCAAGCTCCCCAAATGTAGGAAGGAGGCCCCTTTTATTCCCGCCCGGATGTGCTCCAGGTGGCTGATGACGTCCTTCTGGCAGCACTTCCTGGTGTGGCGGAAGTGCTGCCCTTTGCACCAGAAGCACTCCGGGCGTCCCTGGAAGGCTCTTCTTCCATCTTGTCGGGTGTGGCGGAAGTAAATGTTTCTCGGGTTCTACGAGGTTTGAGGTGCCCCCTGACGGTGGCCACAGGTCCCAACGGGTTGGAACTTCTTTCCTTTGCTCCCATGGTTCCCATGGGGCGGTTGCCCTTTGTGGCCCAGAGGACATAAATGCCAACTTCCGGTCCTTCCAGGCATCCCGGCTGGGAAAGAATCCCAGCAATCTGTAACACCTGATATTTCCTTTTTCCAGTTTTTGCTAACCTAAGCTTTATATGTAAACCTCTTGAGGTTTACTGCTTACCTTTTGACCATTTTTGGTTATTCATTGAATTTCAACTGATTAAACATGAAGAAAAACTGGAAAAAGTGAGGTTTTTTAAACTTTTGACCAGTAGCGTATATATATATTATACAGTGAAAACTTATTCAAGAAGTCACAAATAATCTCAGAAGACCATCCAAGGAACTGAATGCCTCTCTAACCTTAGCTAAGATCAATGTTCATGACTCCACAATATGAAAGACATTCATGAGAGAGTAGCAAGTCAACAAGGCTCCTTTCACATTTGAAAGAAATACCTGAATGACCTACAAGCTCACTATAATGATATTCTATCAACTGGCAAGTCAAAAGTAGATCTCTTTGGAAGACACTAAGACATAAAGCTAATACAGGATTCAATAATAAGAGCATCATACCTACAATAAAGCAGGGAAGTGGTAGTGTGATAGTGCGGGGATGCTTTGCTGCCTCGGGACCTAGAAGACTAATCATTATTGAAGAAACAATTAATTATCAGAATATTATTAAGAACAATATTCAGTCATTTTTATTGTCACCTGAACCTAAAGTGTTTGGGTTTTGCAACAGGCACAAAACACAAAGTAAGTCTTCAACTGAAAGGCTTAGAAGAAACAAAGCTTAAGTTCTGGACTTTTACAGGGAAGTTGTGGTCGGACCTGAAATGAGCATTTCACTCTTGTAGACATATTAATGTATCTGAATTAAATCAATGGGCAGCATGGGGGCGCAGTGGTAGCGCTGCTGCCTCGCAGTTAGGAGACCCGGGAAGCGAGTCTCTGTGTGGAGTTTGCATGTTCTCCCAGTGTCTGCGTGGGTTTCCTCTGGGCGCTCCGGTTTCCTCCCACAGTCCAAAGATATGCAGGTTAGGTGAATTGGTGATTCTAAATTGGCCCTAGTGTGTGCTTGTTGTGTGGGTGTGTTTGTGTGTGTCCTGATTTAGAGACATAAAAATCAGTTTGAGGATGAGTGTCTCTCTCAGTCTAGTGTGTATGACTGGTGCAAGTCTTTCTGAGAGGGACTATCATTTCTTCCGTCCACTTAAGGAATTTTTAGGAGGGAAGAAATTCAAGATGAATGAGATTATTGATGCTGTGCAAGAATGGGTCAACATGCCGTCAAAAGACTTCTACTCTTTGGGGATTAAGAAGCTTCCTGAGCGCTGGAACAAGGGCATAGAAACTACATAGAAAAATAGTGTGTAAGTCGTTTCAGTGTATTCAATAAATAAAGCATAGCTCATAAATTCCTGTTTATATCTGAACGCCCTTCGTACCTTTATTTTTCAATAAAATAAGAAAAATAAATGGTATTAGCTGCAGTTTATATTATTATTACAAGCAAAGGAGAATGGACCTTATTTAAGAAACTTTTTATCAGCAAGAAAGTCTGAGTCTAATATAATTAGTTTCTATAAATAATGAGAAATGCTCAAATGACAAGGGGTAATAGTTTTTGTAGTCTGTACAATTAGATAAATAAAAGATTAGCATACATAGTGGATGACAAGGACAGCTTTATTAGTGATGAGTCAAAAAGGTAAGTTTCAT
The DNA here is from genome assembly GCF_016835505.1 of Polypterus senegalus. Classification (NCBI taxonomy): domain Eukaryota; kingdom Metazoa; phylum Chordata; class Cladistia; order Polypteriformes; family Polypteridae; genus Polypterus; species Polypterus senegalus. The sequence goes on from NC_053154.1 coordinate 270,291,566, forward strand.
TTTGCAGTTTTACAAAATTTACACTAAAATTCGTTTAGCAAGGAATTTCACAGTTGTGAAACTTAAAACTCACTAGAAGGAGGTGTATGGAAAACAACAAAAATTACCCCTTGTGTTTTCTTTCATTGCTGTGTGATGCATGTAATTCTTCGAGTGCAAGTAAAAATCAATTCTGTTTATTCCTCTCATTCACACCGTTATGGAGGTGAGCAGTGCATTTACTAAAAATGTGACACCGTTCATATTTTCCACACAAAGACATACCAAAATGCAGCATTATGCACATTATTGTGTTTCCTCCACAGGAAAACTCGCTACATGAAAAAACACTCAGTTTCTTTTCTGTTTCTGATGCATATTTAGCATTGCAGTCACCAAGAGTGTTATCATAATTGGCAAAGTGAACATCACAGCATGCAGTACCAAGCAGTACCAAAACAACCACACAAAGAAATGTCTTCATGTGATAGGAAGTGATTTCGTCAATTTTTTTTTAAATTACTAAATACTAAAAGACAGGCTGTCCTGCAGTGGGCTGGTGCCCTGCCCAGGGTTTGTTTCCTGCCTGGCGCCCTGTGTTGGCTGGGATTGGCTCCAGCAGACCCCCATGACCCTGCAAGTTAGGATATAGCAGGTTGGATAATGGATGGAAGGATAAAAGACAGGCAGACGTGTGTGGAATTATTGCACGAAAATACTTCCAGACAAGAACTATACTTTTTTTTTTCTCTTGTGTCAATGCCATACTGATCAATTATGGTGTAAGAGAGTGACAATGTGTTGCATGTTGATTAGCACATGAAAGTAATAATTTTACTCTACTGTGAACACATAACAATAACAAACCTAGATACAGAGTATAAAAAACTAAAATAGATAGAACAAAGATGGTAACTTGGTGTTCCAGACCTCAGAAGAATGTACAAAGAAGATTTGAGTCTGTTTCAGATTACTTTTCAAAAAGCCCCTGCAACTCATCATCCTATGAATATATAACTTTAATTAGGTAGGTAGTCACGTTTGTCATGCATAGTAAAATAAAAACATAGAACAGCATTAAGCAAAACTATGCAACTCTATTTTAGAAAAATATTTGGATTTTCTTTATTTCTCAAAGCTTGTTTGTAGCATTTTCAAGATTACTCTGAATCATTCATTAGTTGAAACATCATATCACAATGTATCCAAAAAATAACACAAAGTTTGCTGCTTATTAAGAGGTGCACAAAGGGAAATAAAGTGAAGAAGAGAGCACAATGATGTGGAAGACAGTAGGATTTATAGAAAAGAAAGAGGAGGCTCTTAAAAAGTAAAAGATTCATCAGCCTCATTACAATGGCGAAGAACCCAAAGCAAAAACTTGCCCTTACCATGTGATTAGCTATTTTTGTTTCTGTCATGACAATACAAAATTAGTTTAAAGGAACTGAAGTATGCTCAGGAAAAAAAAACCTCAAACGTAATAAACCTCAAGCCTGAAGTTAATTCCCAAACATCTGGCAATTATAAAACTAACATTTAATGCTATTCTCACATGCACATCTTAGCTTTCTGACAAATAAAGAAAAACAGTATCATGTCAATCTGTTCAGTGGCTCTTATATGAATGTATTTAAGCAACTAGCACTACAATTTCATTCTTCACCATTCAGCATATTAACTCATAAAATGTGATTCATTAATTGATTACAGGGGATAGCTTGTTTGCAAACCTAATTTCTAATGCACCAAATGCAGCATTTACCACTTCCATTAGTTTGCTGAAACTAAAACAAAAAACCCCACTATCCTCTTTAGTTATTCTGAACGCTGATCTTCTGAAAAAATAAAAGTGTTAACAAGCATGTGCTATGATAGCCAAAGAAAGAACCATGCTAGAAATGAAGTTTTAATTTTTGTTAACCATTCATCAGACAATAACTATGAACCTTCAGTGCTGAAGAAAGCAGTTGTCTCATTAAAGCACATGCTCCCGTATTTTTGGCAGCCTTCACATTAGGCATTAATTAAAACAGTTGCAAGCACCAATTAGATTAAAACAGCACAGCATGCAAAAGAGCTCTCTATTCACAAAGAAATGCTGCATCTTTATTAGACAGTACTCTTACTTTTTATCTGATGACATATTTACAGAATGTTTCATTTGTTCACATTTATCACTTGTGCTCCTTGGAAATTTTGCAAATGAACTTAGTACATAGCTCCCTGTGGGCAGTCTGCTAAATGCATTTGAGTTTCAGTGGCCAAATATTTAATCTTCTACATTAATTTCTCAGGAAATGCACTCCATTGGACATTGACTTCAAGTCACAAGTACAGTGAGAATGTTATTGTTCATTCCATTTGATTCTGGAAAAAAATAACTGCATGATAGCCTTCACTGCCTTCTTACATGAGGCAAATTTGTAAAGTCTTACCATAACCTGCACTTTGGAAACAACATACTGATTTGTTTAATTAGTGTAACTAAATTCTTCAAGAAAATGTAAAATGCAATTTAAATTAAATAGGTTATATATAAATGAAAGGAGAATCATCACTCAAATGCTATATGATTCTCATAACATAATTTCATATTATTATAATTTTAACGTTTTCATGTAAGAATTATCACATGATGTTCTGCTTCACTTATATACACCTATGTGCAATATTATATAATTCTATTATTAAGCACTAGTTACACTGTAGAAAACATAAAACTTTAAACCTTTAAAAGTAAAATTATCCATTAATATGGAGCAGAATAAATCGCTTTTCTTTAAAATTAGTGAAAATACATAAATCCTTTACCCGTATCCATTGGTGCTCATGTCAAATTCAATAAAGGAAGGCGGTGATGCTATTTTTTGCATTGTAAAATTCCGGGGTGAGGTGATAGACACAAGGCTGATCATACGTTGTACATCAGTGGGTGAGTTGTCCAAAACAGAGAGTAAGCTAAAAACGGATTTTGACTTTAAATCATTGACACTTTCTTTGTGTTGCAGTTTTGGGCGCATTTCTTCTAAAGGTGCTGCTGGATGGGGAATAATTAAACAAAAAGACACAATTAGTATACTAACAAACAAATAAAGAGTAAAAGAGGGTAATGGCTGGAAATTCTGACAACTATAGCAAGATACTGTCAAGTGTAAAACTAAGAGGGATTGAGGGTTACTATTGGTTAAAGCACATATAATTTTGTAGTATCTTCGATATCGATCTGTCCTAAATGTAGCCACATTACGACACCATTCAACTTTTACTTATTAAATACACAATAATTAAAGTGTTTTCTCACTTTGCAAAATAAAGAAAAGCCAATTCATACATTTATTTCACGCAGAGTGGGCTACAGGAAAGCTTGTTCATAGGCTGTTCAAAGGTTCTGCTTCTGGTCTGTAGTTAATTCAAAATGCTGGCACATGGATCATTTGTAGAATTTGGAAGCATCATCATAGAATTCTTGCTCTTATGTCTCTACTTTTCCCCTCAGCTACCTGTAAATGTAGCGTCAACTTTCAAAATCTATTTCCTAACATACAAATGTCAATGACTTAAGCCCTTTTACTGAACAGAATTTTTCAATTAAGTACATGAACATACTGAAATATCAGGATCTAGGCCTTCTTAGATTTCATAAGATAAACTAGATGGCTGTAGATGGTGAAGCATTTTAGCTATAGAATCCCAAAACTTTAAAGTGATCATTTAGCTAGTGTGAAAAATGTTCCATTAGTTTCAGTCTTTTAAATCCATACCAAATACCTTATTGTGAGATTACTAGAACTGCTGATTTTGGGTGTTTAATTTTCAAAAATGGTTGTCAGTTATTGTTCTATAGTAAAATTATGGCAATTATCACCATCAGGTGTTAATAGCTCTTTTCTTTATTTGCTAACTTGGCTTGCTATTCATAGACATGAAAGGAAACATCCATCCATCCACCCATTTTACAACCCGCTGAATCTGAACACAGGGTCACGGGGGTCTGCTGGAGCCAATCCCAGCCAACACAGGACACAAGGCAGGAACCAATCCCGGGCAGGGTGCCAACCCACTGCAGTGAAAGAAAACATCAGAGTGTTTAAAAACATTCAGTATGGACAGTTACAAGCACTCAGAATATCACAGAATTATACCATAATTTTGTCCTCCAGCATTCTATCGTAGGATGGTCTGGGTTAGGGGAATTAGCCAAAATTGGACCTTTCTTACTCTACACTTAATCCCCAAAAGCTGCATTTTTTTATTATTTTCATTATCAGACTGTAATCTCCGACAAGTACTGGAATGGATTTGCAACTCAATGAGTTAGAGTTTACAGTTAGAATGAGAAGTAACAAGCAATAATCTTGTTTCAAAGTGCAAACATAGCCTAATTCTAATTAAGTAAGGTGAACAGCTGTCTCAAAAGGTGGAACTCAAATACAGATATACATTAGAGTCTCCTTCATAAATGAATGCATAGTTAAATGAAAGATTTATCAAAGAATCTGCACAGCAACAGCAGTTTTGTGGAAGTTGTACTGGAGCATGTTGGACAGGAGAGAAGTGAACTCTCAGATAAACCTTTTCACTTATTGTTCATTCAATATCCTCATCCTCACCGGCTTTCACAAGCTGTAGATAGTAACGGAAACATTGAGATTTCAAGAATAAGAGACCATAATAAGTTTTCTTGAGAAGGATTGCTGCTCTCACTCTCCAAAGGATGGTGAGAAGGTGAGCAAAATGAGAGAACCATAAACTACAACTGCTACTTTGCCAGACTGAAAGGAATCAGTAGAGAGTGAGAGTAGAGAGTGTCTCTTTCTAGAGGTATGTCAGGTAAGACCCACTGCAAGAAGACCAAGACACACTAGAGGCTATTATACTGTATTTCCCAGTTGGCCTGAAAAGAGAGAAGCTGGAAAATGGTAACTGTAGCTAGGACAGCCTAGTTTGCCCAGCTTAGCATATTGCCAATCCAACTCTCATCAGAATATGAAATGTAGAAACAAAGCAAATTAGTTCTGAACTGTACCGAATTTATGAACGGTACTATATAAGTAAATAAATAAATATAGTCAGTCAGTTAGTCATTTTCCAACCTGCTATATCTTAAGAAAGGGTCATGGGGGTCTGCTGGAGCCAATCCCAGCCAGCACAGGGCACAAGGCAGGAGCAAATCCTGGGCAGGGCACCAGCCCACCGCAGGGCACACACACACACACACACCTCCTATACACCAAGCACACACGACGGACAATTTAGAATCGCCAATGCACCAAACCTGCATGTCTTTGAGCCGTGGGAGAAAACCGGAGGACCCAGAGGAAACCCACACAGACATGGGGAGAACATGCAGACTCCACGCAGGGAGGACATGGGAAGCGAACCCAGGTCTTCTTACTGAGAGGCAGCAGTGCTACCACTGCTTCACCGTGCCACCAAATAAATATAGTATTATTCTTATTTTATAACTATTGAGCTCTGTGTCATTAGTAGTGCCCTGTCTTACACATGCTTATGATATAAACAATTTACAGAAGCAAAAATAAATCTTACAACACAGGAGAAGCATTACAGTATATCAAAATTCCCATCTTCTGACTCTTTACAATTTAGTTCAGAACTGTAATATTTTCACAGTTTAATTTTATCTATGATATCATTCTGTTTGTTAACTTGATCACCCTATTAGAAACAAAATTTGTTAAGTATTTCATTTGGAGCATTATACCCATTATTTTCACATTTCTTATCATGACACATTCTGAACAAAGACAAAGAACATCCAGTGAAGACATAATGAAAAATAACATCTCATGAAGTGCCTGAATTTAAAAATAACAATACATATGCTGTATTTTATTGTATGTTACGATTAAATGGATTTAAATAAGACTCCCAAAAAACTGTCTTAACATGTAGTGAATACTTGTATTTTGTGTTGATTATTAAAGACTATATGACAAAATAGTGCTTGTCATTTTCTCATTAAACACAGAAATATTATCATATTATTATTATTTCAAACAATGAACATTTTGTATGGTTAGTATATATTTATTTTATGAGCAAATTAATCAGTTCTTTCAGTCATTAACATCAATGGAATGAATGTTTTTCAGGGCAAATGCATCTCTAAGATCTTAATGATCTGAAAAAGCAAATCAACAAGAACAGTAAGTCGTTTACCTCCTACACACTACTAGCTGCCCTGTCAACATTGTGCCTTTTAATGTGTTACTTGTCCATTTCACATCTGTAGCCACTTGGAACTGTCTCAAAATACTGAATCATAGAAAATGGAAAGTGTCAGATACATTATTTATCAACTTGGGCAAAAGTGGCAGAAAGGAATCAGCAGTCAATTAGCAGAAGCATAGTGAAGCTTATTAAAAATTTAAAATCACTAGATGAACTATACAGGACCCAAGGGGTCACTGTTTGACTAACTGATTTGCACACATGATGTGATAAATGAACATGCAGGAAAAGAAAAGTGTATTGTATGTATTTATGTAGATAAAAGAGCAATCAGTCAATATTGCTTGACAGCTTTTTAAACTTTATACATTTCATGTATTTGACTGAAGGTCTTGGTGACTAGGACAATGTAGCAGGAGTCAATGCAAGATATAAAGTGGATAAGCAGCTGTTAAAGGGCTGGGTACCTCAAGAGTTTAAGGAGTGCATAGGAAGTAATCACTTTGAGGGCAACAGTTCAGAAAAAAGATGGTGGAGGATGGGCAGAATGCAAAGAGAGGAAGTGGCAGTACTGGACTCCTGTGGGGGATAGGTAGAGTCTTAGTATAACCTGGGCACATCAGGCAATGCCTAGGTCACTAAACCTTTAAATATATATTGGAGTTTTGTGATGAGTGGTCTTTGGTGCGGTGCAGGTTTTAAATAAATAGTCAAGTCCCGAGGGCGTACAGGCTTAGAACAGGTGCATTTGGGCACATGATGGCACTTTCCTGGACTGACTGTGGTTCTTGTCTGATCGCACACTCACGTGTAGATGTGAGTAGATCTGCCAGGTGCCTCATTCATACCTCGGAAGGGGAGAAGGGTTACATCTGCACCCGATTGGGTTGTATAAAGAAGCCTGCACTGAAGACAGAAAGGAGAACAGAAAAAAGAAAAAGGAAGAAAAACAGTTCAGAAGAGCCAAATGACAAAGATGGAGGTTAAGAGGAAAGAGAAAAAGCAAAAGTGAGAGGCAGGATTGAGAGAGCTTGTGCGAAAGAGGAACGGGGGTAGGTAGTCGGGGTTGAGCCTCAGTAAGAGGAGCCTGGGGGTGAAAAAGAGGTGTTCCTACTGAACGATGCTGGGGAGTAGGAACAGCCTGTTATTTTTTTTCTCCTGTGGATGCAGAGGGACTGGTGGTAGGAGACATGAGTGTGGCTTGGTGCGGCGCCCCATGGATGGAAAAGGATGACTGCACCTGTCGGCAGGCTTTAGAAGAGCACTGGGGCTCATATGCTAAGAAAGAACTGTCTCTGGATTTTAACCTCATTTATCTGATTATTTATTGACTTGTTTTTAACCTCCATATGTACTGAATTTTACTAAAGATTATTTATTTATTAGTTTGCACTATTGGCATTTTGATTGGATTTTTTAATAAAAGTACTTTCACCTTTGCACCTACCCATTGATGTAAGTGTGTGTTCCTCATTTGCCCGACTTAACTCTGTTGATGACTATCGACTATTTCAGATTTAAGAGTTTCCCGAATGCAACAAAAGAGTGTGGAGCTGACACAGACTGTCACAGGGTCAGGGTTCATGGCTGCAGAAAGACATGGGGACACCAGAGATAGATCTATGGAGAAACCTAGATAATTTCCAAAGGGTGTTTCTGATTCTGTGAATCTGGCAATTGCTCTAGAAACAACCCCATAGTTGGTTTTAAAAGCCACTTATTGCTATTTACCTACTGAAGGTAATTTTGAATACAAGTTTGGCTTCCAGGGAAGCTGTAAGTGACTGCGAAAAATAAAATAAGTGAAAGTTTAGGCTGTTAAATTGATAGGTGTTGCTATGCATGAGTGTTTCTATGTTGTAAGAATGTACAGGTTAGTCATTCCATGCTTCAAATGGTGCTTAAGATCTATAATTTAGGCAAACCCACAGAGGATGCACGGTTGTGTTTTCTTTAAGCAGTTGTGTTACTTTATGTTCTCCTTTTCGTCATTCCTGCCATGTTTCGATAATTTTAAATAAGGAATTTGTCTGCAGTTGACTTTGGTTTAGGTTAGATTGCTTACTGCAAGGTCAAGTGGAATAGTTTTCTGAGGCACCTCCCAAATATATATATAGGTAGCATACAGTGGTTGAGTAGCTAGTGTTGCTCTCTCATAGCTCTAGAACAGGGGTGTCGTGCTCCAGGCCTGAAGGGCCACAGTGGCTGCAGGTTTTCATTCTAACCCTTTTCGTAATCGGTGACCAGTTTTCACTGCTAAGTAATTTCTTTTCCCTTCATCTTAATAGCCCTGTTTTTAAGGATTCAGTCCTCTGAATTGATTCATTTCTTCACTAAATGACAGCCACACAGAAATGAGACGTGAAAAGAGCCAACAGGTTTCACTCCAACCAATCTCTTAATGAGAAGCTGATTCTTGCTGTTAATTAAACCCATTATTAAATTCCATGGCTTGTTACAGCTCTCATTCTGCCACAGCAGACAATTCCAAAACTGTTGATTTTTCTGTTTTTTCTAAGAACACCGTCAACATGTTTTGATGACCAGGATAGATCAACCTTACCGAGACATTCACCTTTCTTCATTTTCAGATACTGTGTGATGGGCACAGGTGAGCTGGTCATGCGGCTTGTTTTGTGTCTCATAATATTTTGGCTGCTAATTAAGGAAAAAGAGACAACTAAGGGTCCTGAGTCAAGTGAATTAAAACTAAGGCAAAAGAAGGTAATTAGCAGCAAAAACTTGTCACTAATGGTGAAGATGGTTAGAATGAAAACCTGCAGCCACTGCAGCCCTCCACAACTGGAGTTCGACACCCATGCTCTAGAGTGTCGCGGTTTCAAATATTAACTTCTACTGCGGAGGTTGCATGTTCCTGTAAGAACGAGTGCAGCTATCAGCAATCACATGTCCTGTAATTGACCAACGTTGCTTTATTTATGCATGTTGTAACCAACACCCCTTTTGTGGCCATGCCTTCATGTGTTTCAACTTAGTGTAGGACAGAGTTAAGAACTCCATGGACTTGTTTTGGGGAATATACCATAAGTGTTCCCTACTACCCACTGTATTTATGCTATTCCCATGCTGAAAAAAATAAAAAGAAAGACAGGCACTAACCTGCACAGCCAAAACAATGTGTTTCTAACTTTCTTTTCTTTGTTCAGCATGTGAATATCCTTTATTTTATTCATTAGTTTCTAATAAATGCAAAAAAATGTATTCTTTTCTTTAAATTAAATACTTATATAACTTATTTGAGCACACACACAGACTAAGACTGGCAACCAAGTGAGAACATCAGACTGCTGCTTTAAAAGAATAATTGCAAATAAGAAAAAAAATCTTTTTATGGGGTATATCTGTCCAAAAAAAATGAAAAGAAGAATGTAGTGTATAAGAATAAGTACAACTAGAAGTGAACCCCAGGGCTGCCTAGACTGGAATAAAGTTCTGGTGATGTTACTAAATAAATTTCCCTGGGAGAGAAAATGTTAGTCTCAAACCAAAATTTCACAAACTAAACTCACCATGTGGGGCAACTTTGCATACCTGTGTCATGTGCCAAAAATACTTCCCTAATAAAGTACAGGTGTGGACAAACACAACTTCAGCTTTATTAAGTAAAATAAAGCAAAGGAATATGATCAAAAAATAATAACTAATATGGGGAAAAAAGAAAGTCTAGTGGCTATATGTTCATCCTAAGAAGCCACATCTTCTCATTTAAAAGCTAACACCTCCAAGGTATGCACAAACATCAAACCTAATGCATGATGTTTATAGAAATTACTATTTTTAATGGTTTCTGTTTGTAAACGTGAAAAATACATATGAATAATGTTTGAATGTTTGCCAGATTAGTCACACATTAACCACAAACTTCAAGCACCTTGTTTAACAATTTAGAACAAAGTAAGAAGAAAAACTCATGCTAAGCTCAAGCCACCTCACAAACCTCTGAACCTAAAATACACAACTATTTCTGTATTTAAAGGGTTTGGGTTCATGGGGAATCTTAAAGCAGCAATTCATTTCTGACTAAGAGAGAGAGAGAGAGGATGGGAGCATGCACTGATACCCAACACACAACGAATCACCTCAGGAGGAACAGGTTGAAATACAACACTCAGCCATTGATTGCAGTTAACAATGATGAAGGAAAATTAGTAAGGCTACCATAAGGGAAAATAATGTCCAAGTGACGAATCATGGAAGAAGTATAGTCATCTAATGCAAGTAGAAGCAAGAGTTTTCATGTTCTTGAGTATATTGGAAACAGCTTCAAATAACAGACTTCTTCTTCTTCTTTCGGCTGCTCCCATTAGGGGGTTGCCACAGCGGATAATCCAAAATTGTTGTCCACATATTGATTTGGCTAAATTTTACACCGGATGCTATACTATATTTAAAAACTGTTGCTACTTTTTTGAAAAGTGCGCTTTTAATAATAATTTAGGTTAAAAAAACAAATTACCTTACCGTGGGTAACAAACGTGGAACTCTCACAATCTTTTTTTATTGAAGAACCCATTTGAATTTGTTTTCCAGTTGCACATTTTAAAGGGTCTCCAATCCTCAAAAACTGTCTGAAAAAGATGAAAATCATTCTTTATGCTAGCTGCAATTGTTGAGCATTTTGCACACACAGTACTTTATGGTTTATATTTTCCATTAAATATAAAGAGAAATGACATTCAATGCCTTAAATGTACAAATAATATATACATAAATATACTAATGTTTCAATAGCTATCTCACTGCATCATAGTTAAGATCTGGGATGAAATTGTGCCTCATCCAGTGAAGGCTTCTGCCTTGCCCTAACTCTACAGAGTCCAGCTTCTAGCAATCCTGACTTGAAATAGGTGAATTCATAAACCTTGTGAACAGATTAGTGGAAATATGAAAGATTTCACATCTTTCCAATGATTTATATAAGCCTGATATTTCTATTTCCACTCTTATTCAAAATACACCAGAAAACATATTGCTCATACTTGAAAATAAAAATATTTACTAACCTTAGTAAATTGTGCCCAATAGCCTGTGAAGCCAGTTTCTCAAAGATTCTTGTGACAGATAAATGGAATGGATCAGCAGGGTTACACAGAGCCATTTGGCAATGAGTTAAAATGGTTTCAAGCAGCCCAGACTCACACATAATCTGTCGATTTCTCTCAGACTTAACTATGGACTGAACTCGATCAGCCACAGCACACTGAAGATCCTTTGCCAACTGCAAATGAATAAAAATATGGTTTTACTTCAACTCAGTGTGTTTTCTCTACCCAAAAGTAGGTTATTTTCTCTGCCCTAATAAACTGCTTCTACATTTTGAAGTGTAATCTATGCCTTACTAAAGTAATTTCCACAAATGTGAATCAAATTCAAACTTCCCACATTGCCATGTCTTAGTTCTAATTTCATGTAAAGTTTGTGCCAATAAATGAAATTGAATGGTAACTTAACCAGTATCAACAATAAAAGGTGCTATATTAAAAAATGAATTGATAATACAGTGATCCCTCGCTATATCGCGCTTCGACTTTTGCGGCTTCACTCCATTCACTCCGCGGATTTTAAATGTAAGCATATCTAAATATATATCACGGATGTTTCGTTGGTTTGCGGATTTCTTCAGACAATGGGTCTTTTAATTTATGGTACATGCTTCCTCAGTTTGTTTGCCCAGTTGATTTCATACAAGGGACGCTATTGGCGGATGGCTGAGAAGCTACCCAATCAGAGCATGTATTACGTATTAAATAAAACTCCTCAATGATATACAATATGCTTCCCGCGCGGTGCTTCGCACACTTCAGAGCTCTAACAGCCCGTATCGATTTTTGATTGTTTGCTTTTCTCTGTCTCTCTCACTCCCTCTGACATTCTCTGCGCCTGACGGAGGGGGTGTGAGCAGAGGGGCTGTTTGCACAGAGGCTGTTTGCTTAGAAGATACGGACGCTCCTCTAAAAAATGTTGAAAGACTACCTTCACATTGATCCCTTCATTGCAGCCGCTTTATCGCGGTGGTTCGCATACTTAAAAGCCTAACAGCCCTATCGATTTTTGATTGTTTCTTTTCTCTCTGACATTCTCTGTTCCTGACGGCGCTCCTTTGAAGAAGGAAGATATGTTTGCATTCTTTTAATTGTGAGAAAGAACTGTCATCTCTGTCTTGTCATGGAGCACAGTTTAAACTTTTGACTAAAGGGTGTTATTTTACGTCTAATAATAGGCTCTAATAATGTTAAAAAACATATTTAGAAGGTCGTAAACAGGTTTTCTATGCTCTAACTGTGAAAATATTAGATTTATAAATAAAGAATCCTACTTTGTGGAAATTCATTTATCTGTCTGGAGCGGATTAACCGTTATAAACAAGGGTTTACTGTATAACTGTGCGCAGCATATTTATAAACAGTGTGGGAGAGTTTCTAAGGGCTTAAAATATATAAAAATAACCATACAAACATATGGTTTCTACTTCGCAGATTTTCACCTATCGCGGGGGGTTCTGGAATGCAACCCCCGCGATCGAGGAGGGATTACTGTAAACTTAACATTCTGAATGTTTACCACTTTTATTCCAGAACTCTCCATTTCTTACTTTACAGCCATTCCTTAGTGGAATTACTATTACGCCTAGGGTCACTGTCATGTTACAAGGACCACTTTCGATTGAGCTTTAATTTTCTGACATATCGTCTCATATTATCTTCAAGTCCCCTCTGGTACAATGAAGAATTCATAGTGGATTCTATAAAGGTGACTTACTTTGGCCCTGGTGCAGAAAAACAGTTCCAAACCATAACATTTCCACTATTTTGCTATATAGTAGATATCAGGCTCTTGGTTTTTTCCAAAAATGTCTTCTGGTGCCTTGGTCAAATAATTATCTTTGCCTCATCAGTTTAGAGCACATTATTCCGGAAGTCATAGTCTTTGCCTAAGTGTTTCTTGCCCTAATGTTCTTTTGGGACAGCAAAGGCTACCACTAGACATACCTCCCATGTAAATCTAATTTATGCACCCTCTTTCTTTTTTTTTTTTTTTAATTTTATTACACTCCATACAAAGCAATCAAGTTTTTACAAAAAGAAAAATTGAGTCAAGAACAGATCGATCCCCCCCCGAGAGAGAGAGCAAGCCAAACGGCATAAAAATTTTACAGCTTTTAAACATACCTAAATTAATAAATTCTCTATGCTTTATGAACTTATTTTAAAATATTACTGATTAGATCCTGCCATGTTTTGAAAAACGTCTGTACAGATCCTCTAACTGAGTATTTGATTTTTTCCAATTTCAAATAATATAACACATCATTTTCCCACTGACTTAAAAGAGGAGAGTTTGGGTTCTTCCAGTTTATCAGAATGAGTCTGCGTGCCAACAGTGTAGTGAATGCAATCACAATTAGTTTGTCTTTCTCCACTTTAAGACCCTCTGGAAGAACCCCAAACACAGCTGTTAATGGGTTAGGAGGGATTGTGAATCCAAGGCTATCTGAAAGGTAATTAAAAATTTTTGTCCAGAATAATGTTAATTTGGAGCAGGCCCAGAACATGTGACCCAGTGAGGCTGGAACTAATTTGCAGCGTTCACAGGTTGGATCATGCCCTGGATACATTTTGGAGAGTTTTAGTCGAGACAGATGTGCTCGATAAATAATTTTAAGTTGTATAATTATGCACCCTCTTTCTAAGGGTAGACTTTGACATCAATAGTGACAAGTGCTGCCTGAAGGTTCCTTGATGAAATTTAGAGGTTCTTAGAGACTTCTTTCGGCATGATCTTCTGGAGAGTGGAATGCTTGATTTTCAAGTGTTTGAAGATCTTATTAAATCCCTTTCCACACTCCTCTACAATCTTTTTTCTAAAGACCTAAGAGGCTTGTTTCAATCCAGGCATGGTGATAACACACATTTCAACAAGAAAAATAACTAAAATAAATGTCTGAGGTTTAAACATGACACATTTCTCCAAGATCATCTCTAATAATTTGCCCTTGATCTGGTGCACCTGATTCTAATTTTAGACATGTGAGTTAGTGAAAAATGTAGGGGCATACTTACATTATCCATTGCAAAATGGCATTTATGTTTATTTCAGTTGTGCAAGGGGTTACAAAATGTAAATGTGAGTAGATGTTTGTTACATTGTATCACCTTTATCTAATCAGAGACACTGTTTAAATGACAATCAAATCTTGATATGTTAACAAATGTGAAAAAGGAAAAAAAAAACAACATTTCATGGGGTGTACTTACATTTTGACACAACTGTATATTTGCAACATATATAACACATCGCAAAGAGAAAATTGTCTCATAGTAAAAAATGGTGTTGGCACCTTGGCAGATGCTTCTCTGCGATTAGAGTACAAAAAATTTCATAAAGGATAGAAGAAAAAAATGTATGGAGTTTAGTACAGAAAAATCCTGAATGAAATCCTTTTGCAGTCTTCAAGAACAATGACACTTAAGATGTCTTCCAACTTAGGATTGACCAGAAACACAGAGCAAAGGCCACACTAGAGTGCCTTAAAACCAAAATGGTTAATGTTCTTAAAGTGGTCCAGTCAAGGTTCAGACCACAGTCCTATTAAGCATCTGTGGAATGTCTTAAAAATTGTTTTTACAAATGGTTTTGTTCACCTTAATGGAACTTAAGAAATTTTACCAAAAATTATAAGAAAACATTCAAAAATGTGCAATGTGTCAAAATATACAATGCTGATAGAGACTTACCCAAGTATTAATAGTACTAGCAGAATACCCGTGCTTCACAGCGGAGAAGTAGTGTGTTAAAGAAGTTATGAAAAAGAAAACGAAAAATTTTAAAAATAACGTAACATGATTGTTAATGTAATTGTTTTGTCTTTGATATGAGTGTTGTTGTCATATCTATATATCTATCTATCTATCTATCTATATATCTATATATATATATATATATATATATATATATATATATATATACATACATACATGTGTACATATATAAACACACACATAAACTATGGGGTGCCAAACAGGCAAATAAATTGATTTTGTGAATATATAAAGTCGGCATCAGAATATATAAAGTCAAAACTTGAATATATAAAGTCAGCATCAGAATATATAAAGTCATCGCTGAAATATATAAAGTCAAAAGCTGAATATACAAAGTAAGCGTCGGAATTTATAAAGTCATTCCTGATTATATAAAGTCAACATCGGAGTATATAAACTGACTCCTGAATATATAAAGTGAAAGTCAAAATTTATTGATTGAAATGACTCTGAACTGAACTAAGTTAACAAAAACGTATTCAGAAAAATAAATTAAAAAAACACTGTTTGGTTAATGTTTTGAAAATGATGCATGTGCCCTGCCCAGGATTGGTTCCTGCCTTGCGCCCAGTGTTGGCTGGGATTGTCTCCAGCAGACGCCCGTGCCCCTGTGGTCGGATTCAACGTGTTGGGAAATGGATGGATATTCCAGCGCTGACTTTGTATACTCCGACGCTGACTTTATATATTGAAGTTTTGACTTTATATATTGCAGCGCTTACTTTATATATTCCGAAATATTCCAACGCCGTCTTTATATACTCAGGTTTTGACTTTATATATTTGGGAATGACTTTAGGCTATATATTCAAGTTTTGACTTTAAATATTCCAGTGCTGACTTTATATATTCAAGTTTTGACTTTATATATTCGCGAATGACTTTATATATACAAGTTTTGACTTTATATAGTTAAATGTAGTCATCGTTGCATAACTTTTTCTTTACCATAGAAATTTAAAGACTAAATTCAACTTCCATTCCTAACAAAGATATTTCTGGCAACTAAATAGAAGCTACTTATATCCAAATTCGCCTGCCTGCCTGAATAAATCACCCTCACTTCGCTCTTACTTTTTTACCGTTCATTTAATCATGGCTAGTGGCAGAAAAATTATAAAATGGAAGGAGGATTACACTGAGTATGGCTTTACCAAAACAATTATTGATGGCGAATCGATTATTCATAAAGCTTCAATTGGTGATCTTTTTTTCTGTTAACCTCACATTTTGTCATACTTCTTCTCAAACCAAGGGGGTGCGAGGCTAAAATGAATCGGGATGCACTGATCAATGTAATCGGTGTACCAGGAAATCGTGCATTGACAGAAGTTTCCCTTTGCTTATGATTAAATGCGTGATTTTTAACGCGTTATGGAGCACATGCATCGAAGCGTCTCAGCTGTGCTTGTGCTAAGAAAAGGAACTATTTTAAAAATAACACGATTGTCAATGTAACCTTTTGTAAGTAGTGCCTGGAGGATTTAGTGTGGAGAAACTCTAGACACAGCGTGTGTATTAACTTGTGGATTTTTCTGTGAGTATCTGGTGGCAGCGTCACAAAGTCGTAACACTGCGTTAGCTGCGGAGCGCAGCTCCGAGCAAAATGAGATAAATGGGAGGGGAGATGATGACGTGACTCCCCCACCCGCCTTAACTGTCAATGCCCCACAAACACAGTCTCTCGGAATTTGCATAAGCACAGCCCCTCACCTGCAATTTTAACTTAGATACAAAGTGATCAAAACTGTCGTTTATATCCTGCGTCCTCTCATTAAACTTGTATCCTGCATTACCCGTAGGCATGACAAACGCCAACGGCAGCCTGTCTATGAACGTAATTTAAAGTTCAGGTTTACACCGTGCTTTGTTTCCGAAGTAGCAGCACTCATGAATATGGTTGTATATGTCACTCGCTCGCTTCTTATTGTTTCGCTGCCTGCTGAATTATATAATGCATGTTTTCTTCAGCGCTTTTTGGAGCTGTTCCTGGTTTTCTACGTACTGTGTTGACAGTCAGTTAATGTGATTACGTGGGAGCCGGAGGCGTGATGATGTCACATGAAACTAGGCCCCCACGGCTTTCGAGCTCAACTCCATTACAGTATATGTAGAAAAATAGCTTCCAGTTATGACCATTACGTGTACAATTTCGAAATGCCCAACTTTTGTAAGTAAGCTGTTAGGAATGAGCCTGCCAAATTTCAGCCTTCTACCTACACGGGAAGTTGGAGAATTAGTGATGAGTCAGTCAGTGAGTGAGTGAGTGAGTGAGGGCTTTGCCTTTTATTAGTATAGATGGATGGTGTGGTATTTGGATTTTTCTTTTAACTCTGATATTATACAGTGTGTTGATGACTTGTGCAAAATCTTAGTTAAATACATCAATATTATATGAAAAGGTCCAAGGGGATGAATGCTTTTTATAGTCACTGTATTTACATCAACATTTCCAAGAACAAAATAACTTCCACTGCTGCAGTAGCAAATGAAGAAGGCAGCCAGTGAAGCAAGAAGTTGATTCATTGACATCACACGGCCAACAATTAAACCTGCAGTCTTTGTGGTACCCCAGGACCAAGGAAGCATGCCCCTGACTTTAACAGAGTTACGCCTCCTCTCCTTTTCTATTATTTTTAATTTGAGAAACACGTCCTGTTTTCCCATTTAAACACTTCCTCTTAATAAGAGACTGTTGAAATAAGCTAACCACAGTTTCTTGCTTATTCTAGTTGGTATTTTCATTTTCTTTAATTTCAAAGTCCCATTTAGTAGTAAAACCTTATGATATCCAGTATGGTCCAAATACAAAACCAGAATAAATAAAGTGAAAAAATATCAGTAAACTATTAGGTAGCAGTCCAAGATAACCAAATGCTAATTTAAGAGAAAGATTTGGTGTAGAGGTGATAATGGTTGTGTTGAGGAGAAATGGACTAAGGTGGTTTGGGCCCATGGAGAGAATTGCAGAGGATGATTTTGCAAAGAGGTACATGAAGAGGGTGGTGGTGGTGGGGAACAGGCCCAAAAGAAGGTTGAATATAATGTTGTTGGAGGTGGTGTCTGAAAATATGAAAAGACTGGATCTCACATGAATTAATGCCCAGGACAGTGAGGAGTGGAAGAAAAAGATTTGGGGGTTTAGGGGGCAACCTGTTCATTTGAGTAAAATGGCCATTAAATGGGAGATGCTGATGAGCATAACTTCTTATTCTACCAGTGTTGATGACATTTTAACTATGTCTACTAAAAGCATGCAAATACAGTAATTGAATTTTAGAAAGTAGTACAATGTACCTATTTCTCATGACATGACATGTTTGTTAGGGTTTTCCACCATGAACTTCAGCAATTCTCTCAAGTTCTAAAAGTATGTTAATTTAACTGGTGACTATAAATAGGTGTAGGTATGTGTTTTTGTGAAAATGCATATACTTCAATGGAATGGAGCTCTGTCCAGATTTGGTTTGTGCCTTGTGTTTGAAACTACAGAGATTGACTTCACCCTCTCATCCCATCCTGAACTGGATTAGGTGAGTTTGACAAAGTACAGTACGTATGCTTTTCAGATTATTACATTACACAAGTTACAGAATAACACCACCAAATGAAAAGAAATATATCAAAATATAAAAGTATATACACCCAAAAGTAGCAATTGACAAGTATGTAGCTTATGACAATGGCCCAAGTCTTGGTAGAAGCAGTGAGGATGAAATGTTACCAATAAAAAGACAACTAACCTCTGTATCCTCTTTGCAGGATATTAGTGGAATTAAAGTCATAATAACATGTATAGCTCCAGGATGATATATCAGGTCTCCTGACTGACTGTAAAAAAAAAAAAAAATTATTATATATATATAAAACTTTGCAAAACATTATTGAGAAAATCTACTTCTTATTATTGCCACAAATTACAATTATCTGTAATGACTACAGAAAAACACAACTGTTAGCACTACGGCCTCAAAGATCTAGGTGCCTGGGTTCTGGCCTGTCTCTGTCTATATGAAGTCTTTACATTCTTCTGTAGGCTGCCTGGGTTTCACCCTGGGTACAGTGGTTTTCCTCCCAGTCCTAAAGATGTGCTATTAGGTGAATTTACTAAAGGTGACATTTACTTATTTGGCTAATTCCTCCATTCAAGGTAACTTACAACATTCATGATACAATTGATTACTTGTTCATGGTCACACAGTGTTAGTAATAGGATTTGAACCCACAGCTCAGGGGCCTGAAGTCCAAAGGCTTAACCCCTAAACCACACTGCCTGCACACAGGTTAAACATAAACATACAATACTCTATACAATTTATAATAAAACTGTGTGCTACCTTAATAAATTATAAATGTAATCTATCTGCAATCCACTTTGCTAACATGCGTATTCCATCAAAGGTTTGAAGTGAGCAAAAGCTTAATTCAGCATTATTAGGAAATAGATAGTTCTAGCTATTGAATGTTAGAGTTGCATATTAACATAAGAGGCATGTCTTTCGAAACAGAAAAGAAACTGAAGCACCCAGAGAAAGTCCATGCAAACTACACACAGACAATAACATGGTAACTGTAGTTGTAAGGCACCCTTTATTAAATGTAAGCTGACATAAATCAATAAAGAAAAAGAAGAAGAAAAAAGAAAACAAACCCATGTCTCAGTTCTACAGTATTCTTCCTATAGCGAGCAAGGTCACTCTTGGTGTTATGCTGAGAATCATAGTCATCTAACCGCACATCCAAACCATTAACTGTTTCTTCAGAAATTTCTGAAATTTCTGTTACGTTCTGATAAATCCCCCGTGATATCTTATCTAGACAGTACAAAAGTTTCACGCAATGTTGTAAGCACAATGGCATCTGGTCAACTGATCCTTTTCTGTTTGCTGCAATACCGACAAATTGAAAAAATGTTCTGCCACTTGGGAGGCTGTTGTTAGAGGACCAGTTCTCATTCTGACTGAAACAACCAAGCAACCTGAGGGCTTCAGCCATTTTCTCATACTGGTCCGTCACTTTAAAGTAGTAATTGTTGGCTAGGTCCAAATGAATAGCAGTTGCAATAGTTTGAAAGGTTAACAAAATTAAATGTAGAGTTTTTTCAGGGTCCACTGTGGCCCAGAGTCCAGAAGGATGAACAGACAGGGCTCCCTCCATATCCATTATCAAAGATAGCAATCCATTAAATCCACCTGCAGTTCTAAAAGCACACCAGCCTTTTGGTGTTTCCAGTACTAGCAGTAGAGACTGTAAAACAGAAAGTAAAACAATTTGAAAAACTATTTGAGGAAATGGTGTAAAAATATATATAAATAAAATGTTCAGCATGTAAATACAGTATGCAGAAAAATGAAATAATAAAACAATAGGAGTGAATTGATAAAAAAAACCCTTCAGTTTTAAAGCTAACACATTTTCATAACATTTATTTTTCTTCCTTTTTGTATTATATTTTAATAACTCATAAGTACAGACCTATTTGATATCCCTTTTTGTGCAATTGCCTGCAGACATTTTATTTATTCCTTTTTAAATAGCTCTTTTTACCCTTATAAAAAAAAGAAAATGTAGATCTGCTTCTCCCAAGTGCAAAAATTGACCAGTCCATTATACATAACATAAATAACACAGGTGCTAGCTAAAATTAAATTCCATGGTATCAGTACTTCTCTCATTCTTGAAAAGACAACAAACTTTAAAAAAAAAATACAGATATATTAAAAATAATACAATAATACACTTCCACTTTGGTCTCTTGCAGCAATAATAGTAATAATAATTAAAACAAGAGAGGCAAATACTCAAAGGTATGAAATACACCCCATCATAAAAAGGCCTTTTTACTTTCAGACATTTACAATAAGCATTATCTGTTACTGTGTGTTTACTTGTGCAATGTGGGTGTTTTAATGAGCAGTAATCATGAGCAGAAATTCAAAGCAGTAAGTGCATCTTCTAAATCATTTAAAGCAAACGGTTTTCTGTTGTAAATAAAAAATAAACAATACATCATGCCGGGCAACAATTTTCAAAGGCCAAGCAGAACTAAATTAGAGTTATTTAATTTAGCATGATAATGTATCAAAAGGGTTAGGTGTCATAAAGGGAAGAGAAATTTAATTTACGCCAATAGAAGTAATCAGAATGGCTTTGACACATTTCAGAAAAGGTCAAAGTAAATCTTATTGCCAAAGGCTTTAACCCAGTTACAGTTTAATCGCCTGTGAGTTAGTATTCCTTTAGCTTGAATCTATAAAAACTGATGTCTACTGTAACTCGGTAACTTGGTTAGACCTAATTGAATTTATTTCACATTCCATGATTTGATATTGCTCATAATTTTTGGTGTGTCACACTGGAAGAGTGGTGCAGTAATCAAATTGAGGCTGAGTTAACAGCTAAATATATATTAGCAAATCAATCTGAATTTGTCAGTAATGTAATCAAACTCCCAATGGCTGGGATAATAAATTCACTTGCTTATTATATTTTAAGTGTGTTACAATTTGTCAAAATTACACCACCCACAAAAAAAAGAGGTATTTGTACATTAGTCAGAGCCTTTCAGAAAACGCTGTATCTAAGACAGACCAATTCAATACTTTAAATACACCATTCTTGTCTTATGGCTTTTTGAAAACCTTATTTATCAGTAAAAATGTGAAATCTATGAGCTGTGTGCCTTAACTCTCGCCCCAACCAGAAAGAAATAAACATAGATGTGAGGCACTATTGTTTCTTTATATTCATTACAGCAACACTAATGTGAGTGCAATGTACAGTATATCGTTTATGTATTGGTGCATTTAAGAATATGTAAATGTAATATGTTAATACTAAAAAATTAAAAAGCAATTCAGAAACAAGACTGAAAAGCTTTTGATTAAGTTATAATGGTAGGTGAGCTGTCAGATCACACATTGCAAGTTACTGAAGAAAATAAACTGATTGCATGAAACTCTTAATTTTTAACACAGACAATTACAAATCTGAATTTGTGTTTTGACAACAAAAATGAAATTTAGAATAAGCAAGTTATAATATTATTACCATTTAATGTAAATTGCACAAAAACAAACATACTATATACCTCTATTCTCCCAACTATTTATCAAACCTTCTTCTGAACCTGTTTTATCTAGACTCAAAATGTTGTACACAGAAACCATTTGTCCATCATAATTTACAAGTTAAGAGTAAGATATTTTAATCATCTTGACTGCTTTACAAAAACACAGAATTCTTGCAAATGGGATGAGAAGTAAATGATAAGGTTGGTATTTGTAAAGTCAAAGTTCTTTTTATAAAAAACATCTTTTCAATTAGCTTACAATGGCAATCAATGAGGCACCAGAGGAAGCACACAGAAAAAAAGGCCTTTAGACTTACTGAAAATGTCCACTATAAAGGTGAATATATTCAGTGCAATCTATTTAGTATAACTGATATTATGAAAAGATAATATGTATGGAGTTAAAATTATGACAACAGCTCCTGGGTTCAAACTTCAGCCCAGGCACCCTCTGTTAATGTTCTGCCCATTCTCCAAGTACTCCACTTTACTATCCACATCACAAAGATGTGTGTCTTAGGTTAACTTTTGACTCTGAATTGGCTCAGACAGTGTGGCAAAGTGGTTAAGGTTTTGGATGTCAAATCCTGAGGGTGTAGCTTCAAATACTGACACTGACGCTGCGTGGCCAAGTACAAGTCACTTCACTTGCAGAAAACAAAAGAAATATAACCTATTGTATCTCTAAAATGGTGTAAGTCAACATGGAAAATGGTGTCAGCCAAGTAATTCTAAGTAGTAATCTTGACACATTCACAAATGTGTCCTCCAATGGACTAATGCATCTTCAGGGCCAGCTGCCTGTAATAATTTGTTTCAAAATACAGCTTTAAAAGACTGAGATGTGCCACATTACTGATGTGTATAAGTTATTTTTCTCCTTTTTTGACTGCATGCAATTTTACAGTGATACAGTATTTATTAGAATATTGATGATAGTTTATTTACTTTTTAAGAAGCTTTTTTCTCAGACATTCTTTTACGCTGTAACCACTTGCTCCTGACTACTTGAACAAAATCTAACAACATATGTCCACTCACAACTATTAGCTCTGCTCTGTAAGACCTTGAGTCGGGTCCCTCGGGTACTGCAAGATTTCCACAAGAACGCAGCTCTCCAGTTTGAGTGTTTTATACTTGGGTGTAAATTAAAGAATAATTTCTAATGGTGTGCGTGAGTGCACCTTGCAGAATTCAAACATTTTATACTAAAATAAATATATAAATAAATAACAATGGATGCACTTCCATGCAGTGTGTGGTGTCAATACGTTACAATATTTGAACGTCTGCTCATTTACATGCTGGAGTATCTTATGCATTGAGTTTACATACATGAGTTAAAGGTCTCCCATTGTAAAAACAACTAGTATAAACTTAACTGGCAACAATATTTCATCTCAGTATTAGTATGTTTGCCTTGTGATTCACCGGTATCCCATCCAGAGTTAATTACATTCTTGTACTTGTCGTTATAGATGTAAACGTTGGTACCTCATAACCTTTTACTAGAAAAATAGGTTCTTGAAAATGGAAGAATAAATCATGCTTAGGAAGATACTAGAAGGTAAACACAAGTACATTGGCAACTGAAGATAAACGACGTAACTCTTAGGTTCAATTATTACTTTTTTAATAATGAAAAACTAATTGTTTACCTGAAGAAGGTCCCTTTTTAGATGCAGTTCACCTTCAGTGGCAGTGCACAGGGCTCCAATTACAGTGCTCATATATTCTTCTGGATTGACGACAGACAATTGCTCCAGAATACACAGAGTGGAATTTCGGAAGAGTTGGTCATCAAGAAATATCTTAATGTATGGCACCATTCCTTTGTCCCTTAAAAAAACTAAATTCTTGATGCAATTAGGCACAGTTAATAAAGACAGCAGTGATACTTAAAAAGAGGCAATAGCAAGTTCAGTAAAACATTTATGCAATACTATGACATTTGGAATGTTTATGTATATAAAATAACTTGGCTGTCACAAGGTTCTACCAGTCTACCTGACAAATTGGGAAAAAAATTGACTGGAAATTAAAATCTTCAACTTGTATCACAAAAGGTGTTGCTGCACTAACTTAAAACATGAATGCTTCACCATACAGTTTAACATAACCTGTTATTAAAAATGCAATACATAGGTATGTAAAAATAAAAATGTAATAAAGTCAATCAAATAATATCCATGGAGAAAATCCTGTTATTAATGGAGTATACTGAAAAAAGTCATTGATTGATAAAATATAAATACAGTAATCCCTCGCTATATCACGCTTTGACTTTCATGACTTCACTCTATCGTGGATTTTATTTGTAAGCATATCTAAATATATAATGCGGATTTTTCGCTGCTTCGCGGGTTTCTGTGGACAATGGTACTTTTTATTTCTGGTACATTCTTCCTCAGTTGTTTCGCCCAGTTGATTTCATACAAGGGATACTATTGGCGGATGGCTGAGAAGCTACCCAATCAGAGCATGTAGTTAAGTTCCTGTGTGCTGATTGGCTCAGAGACAGAGGGCCGAATTCGATTGCACTGCATTAACCAGGAAGTCCCGTCTCACTCATTCAGCATCAACATGTTTCGCTGTGTAAAGAGTTAACTTTTGTGCTCTTTTGTGTTTATCGTTGTGCATAGTCAACTCCTTCGTTATGGCTCCAAAACGATCTGTCTATCGTAATGGCTGTAACATATGTGATATCAGAGACACTCAATATCTTTAAAATAATATTTAGGTTTTGCTGTATATAAATAGTGTGTTTACATACATAATTTCAACAAATCTTACCTAATATCTAAGAGAATACAAAGGGTTTATGCTGTATAACTGTGCGGGAAATGTTTATAAGAGTGTGGGAGAGTTTATAAGGGCTTAAAATATATAAAAATAACCATATGAATATATGGTTTTTACTTTGCGGATTTTCACCTTTCACGGGGGGTTCTGGAATGCAACCCCCACAATAAAGGAGGGATCACTGTAACTCAATTCACAAAGGCATACAGGCCAAGACTACATTTCCTCACATATTGTAAGGCATGTGATCATGCAACCCAACTGTTATTTACATGATTATAATGAAACTATTATAAAAAGATCATTTTATGAACCAACTGATCATGGCAATAAATAATCCCTTTTTCACTGAAGCATAATATTCCTAGTGTCCTTTCTAAAATCACAAAGTACATATACAATGAATTTCCACATAACACGTAAAAAATTTTAAACTCTCCCCATGGGCTCACCACCTATGGGAGGGGCCAAGGAGGTTGGGTGCAATGTGAGTTGGGTGGTGGCCGAAGGCGGGGACCTTGGCGGTCTGATCCTCGGCTACAGAAACTGGCTCTTGGGACGTGGAATGTCACCTCTCTGAAGGGGAAGGAGCCTGAGCTAGTGCGCGAGGTCGAGAGGTTCCGGCTAGATATAGTCGGACTCACCTCAACGCACAGCTTGGACTCTGGAACCAATCTCCTTGAGAGGGGCTGGACTCTCTACCACTCTGGAGTTGCCCCCGGTGAGAGGCGCCGAGCAGGTGTGGGCATACTTATTGCCCCCCGACTCGGAGCCTGTGCATTGGGGTTTACCCCGGTGGACGAGAGGGTGGCCTCCCTCCGCCCGGGTGGGGAAGGGTCCTGACTGTTGTTTGTGCGTATGCGCAACAGCAGTTTGGAGTATCCACCCTTTTGGAGTCTCTGGAGGGTTGCTAGAGGGCATACCTTCTGGGATTCCCTCGTTTTGCTGGGAGACTTCAATGCTCACGTGGGCAATGACAGTGAGACCTGGAAGGGCGTGATTGGGAGGAATGGCCCCCCCGATCTGAACCCAAGCGGTGTTTTGTTATTGGACTTCTGTGCTCGCCACGGATTGTCCATAACGAACACCATGTTCAAGCATAAGGGTGTTCATATGTGCACTTGGCACCAGGACACCCTTCAACCAGAACAGAACTTCAACCACGTCCCGAGGGAGGTGGGGGACATTGAGTCCGAATGGGCCATGTTCCGTGCCTCTATTGTTGAGGCGGCTGACCGGAGCTGTGGCCGCAAGGTGGTCGGTGCCTGTCGTGGCGGCAATCCCGAACCCGTTGGTGGACACCGGCGGTGAGGGATGCTGTCAAGCTGAAGAAGGAGTCCTATAGGACTTTTTGTCCTGTGGGTCTCTGGAGGCAGCTGATAGGTACCGCAGGCCAAGCGAACGCGGCCGGTTGTTGCTGAGGCAAAACTTCGGGCATGGGAGGAGTTTGGAGAGGCCATGGAGAACGACTTTCGGACGGCTTCGAGGAGATTCTGGTCCACCGTCCGGCGTCTCAGGAGGGGGAAGCAGTGCAGTGTCAACACCGTATATAGTGGGGATGGTGCGCTGCTGACCTCGACTTCGGGACGTTGTGGGTCAGTGGGAGGAGTACCAAGACCTCCTCAATCCCACTAACATGCCTTCCAATGAGGAAGCAGAGCCTGGGGACTCTGAGGTGGGCTCTCCCATCTCTGGGACTGAAGTCACCGAGGTGGTCAAAAAACTCCTTGGTGGCAGGGCCCGGGGTGGATGAGATCGCCGGAGTTCCTTAAGGCTCTGGATGTTGTAGGACTGTCTTGGTTGACACGCCTCTGCAACATCGCATGGACATCGGGACAGTGCCTCTGGATTGGCAGACGGGGTGGTGGTCCCCTCTTTAAAAAGGGGGAACGGAGGGTGTGTTCCAACTATAGAGGGATCACACTCCTCAGCCTCCCTGGAAAAGTCTATTCGGGGTTCTGGAGAGGAGGGTCCGTCGATAGTGAACCTCGGATTCAGGAGGAACAGTGTGGTTTTCGTCCTGGTCGCGGAACAGTGGACCAGCTCTTCACCCTTAGCAGAGTTCTGGAGGGTGCATGGGAGTTTGCCCGACCGGTCTACATGTGTTTTGTGGACTTGGAAAAGGCATTCGACCGTGTCCCTCGGGGAATCCTGTGGGGGTGCTCCGGGAGTATGGGGTACGGACCCCTGATAAGAGCTGTTCGGTCTCTGTACAACCGGTGTCAGAGCTTGGTCCGCATTGCCGGCAGTAAGTCGAGCCCGTTTCCAGTGAGAGTTGGACTCCGCCAGGGCTGCCCTTTGTCACCGATTCTGTTCATAACTTTTATGGACAGAATTTCTAGGCGCAGCCAGGGTGTTGAAGGGGTCGGTTTGGTGGACTCAGGATTGGGTCACTGCTTTTGCAGATGATGTTGTCCTGTTTGCTTCATCAGGCCGTGATCTTCAGCTCTCTGGATCGGTTCGCAGCTGAGTGTGAAGCGGCTGGGATGAGAATCAGCACCTCCAAATCCGAGAGCATGGTCCTCAGCCGAAAAGGGTGGAGTGCCCTCTCAGGGTTGGGGAGAGATCCTGCCCCAAGTGGAGGAGTTCAAGTATCTCGGGGTCTTGTTCACGAGTGAGGGAAGAATGGAGCGTGAGATCGACAGGCGGATCGGTGCGGCATCCGCAGTGATGCGGGCTCTGCATCGGTCTGTCGTGGTGAAAAAGGAGCTGAG
Organism: Polypterus senegalus; assembly: GCF_016835505.1. NCBI lineage: Eukaryota > Metazoa > Chordata > Cladistia > Polypteriformes > Polypteridae > Polypterus > Polypterus senegalus. The sequence goes on from NC_053154.1 coordinate 270,319,174, forward strand.
CCGTAAGGCAAAGCTCTCAATTTACCAGTCGATCTACCTTCCTACCCTCACCTATGGTCATGAGCTATGGGTAGTGACCGAAAGAACGAGATCGCAAATACAAGCGGCTGAAATGAGTTTCCTCCGCAGGGTGTCTGGGCTTTCCCTTAAAGATAGGGTGAGAAGCTCAGTCATCCGGGAGGGGCTCAGAGTAGAGCCGCTGCTCCTCCGCATCGAGAGGAGTCAGATGAGGTGGCTCGGGCATCTGATCAGGATGCCTCCTGGACGCCTCCCTGGTGAGGTGTTCCGGGCACGTCCAACCGGGAGGAGGCCCCGGGAAGACCCAGGACACGCTGGAGGGACTATGTCTCCCGGCTGGCCTGGGAACGCTTTGGGATTCTCCGGAAGAGCTGGAAGAAGTGGCCGGGGAGAGGGAAGTCTGGGCCTCTCTGCTTAAGCTGCTGCCCCCGTGACCCGACCTCGGATAAGCGGAAGAGAATGGATGGATGGAAATTTGAAACTCCACTAAACACATCCAAAACTAAACATTTGTAACAAAAAATGATAAAAGATACATTGATTCAAACAGTCCATGACAATGTCCCTATTATTTTTGCATCAACCCACCCTCTAAGTATAAGTTTATACTAGTTTTAATTTTTTCATTTTTATTACTATTTAATTTAATATTGTTTCTTTGTATCAGTATACTACTGCTGGATTATGTGAATTTCCCCTTGGGATGGATGGATGGATGGATGGATGGATGGATGGATGGATGTATGTATGTATGTATGTATGTATGTATGTATCTATCTATCTATCTAGGAGAGTAATCTACCATCCTAATGTCTTCCTTGCTTTTAACTCATGGACTTCCATAACAGTTCTGCAAAATTGTAAAATAAATTGGAAGAAGACCGAACCAGGTAAGGGGCAGCACACAGGAAGGTTTGACAGGATGCAGCTCAAGTATTTTTGATCTGGAGGATGTAGAGCTGGAAATCTCTTGTAATAACCACGCAATGCAACCTTTTTCAATAGCCAAGGTGAAACTGTAAACTGTCCAATCAACAATTTTATTACATGCCCAACAAGAATAAAAACATAGCCAGCATAAGTTATGAAAGAAAGCTGAAATGCAGCAGACAGAATGAAGGATGTTTAACTATTTCTGTAAGATTGTGGATGTTAGCATTCTTTTGTTTTTTATTATTTAAAGAAGGAGAATGAATAAATGATGGAAGATTAAAGCAAATCTCTATAGGAGCAATATACACCAGATGTTTTTCTGTGTCATCTCTAATAAAGGTAATGTGAAAATGAAGTATCTTCTTTATGGTAAGTAATAAATAATAGGTTTGAGACAAGTTGACATACAGAAAATTTAGGAATAGCTTTCAATCCTTACCAACATTTTTTACTGATCTCAGGACCAAGGCAGCAACAACGTTCAGCATTTTACAAGTCAGCTCCTTTGAAAGGCCGTCATTATTTAAAATGTCTTTGTTATCTTTAGAAAACAATAAACATAAAATGATACACTGTTATTATCTATTTGTTTCCATATTGTAACAACCATGTAATCACTCTACCCATTAGATGTTGTTAAAACAGGTTTATTAACATACATCTGAAAATTAAAAAGAAAAACATAGCTAAAATAGAGTACAGTATAAGTAATTGCATAGATGGTGTTAAACCACCCAGACTTTACTAAAAGTACTACTTATGTTTCAGTGTAGGAAGAACCCAGAGCCTACTCTAGCAGTATTAAGAACAAGGAAGGAAACAACCATGAACAAGAAATCAGTTTATTGCAGTATCTACACCCACACTCATTCTAATCATACCAACACAACATTGCCATTTAACCTAACCTACACTTGTTTGTGTTTTGAGAAAAAAAACTCAAAAATCAAGGGAAAATTAAAATACACACTCCAATCAGACCACTAGTCCCTAAAACTGAAACAGCAGGACTAAACACTATGCCATTAATGTTATGTGTCAAGATAATGTTGGATCTAAAAATACTGTATTCTTATCTGTATAAGATAAAAAAGGATAAGCATCATACTTCAAATAGTTAATTAAGGTATTAATCTATTAAAAAATGGTTTGTTCCTCAGGAGTAACAAAGAGATGTTTTAAATATGTTTTACATGTATACCAAGAGCTCTTGTAATTATGTGGCACACCTAAAAAAAGACATAGTAGGGGCAAGGTCCATGGACTTGCTGTCTGGCTTACATCTCTAATCTGTCTCAAAATTCTTTTAAAACTGCAAGTTCTTTTAGAGTCTGCAACTCAGAACACAATTAAAAAGGCCAAACTAAACATGCCAAATAATACATTGCATCTACATTTGGCTATATTATTTAAAATACCTGAGAATACCTGTGGCCCTTCAGAATTGACTTTGGCTTTAAAGCTGCTAATAGTCTTACAACGTACTATATTCTGGAGTGTATATCCCACTACATTCCAAGTCGTAATCTTAGATATCAAATAGTGGTCTGCTTATTACTCACAGAGCCATTCATAAAAGAAGTGGTGAGGCAGGAGACAAGCATAAATGAAGTGTTTTGCTATTATTTACCGAAAATCTGGGTTACCAATACACACGTCAGGTTAATACTGTGGAATACTTCAAAAACAAAACTCCTAAAAAACATTTTTTCAATTTGAATTCTTTGCAGCTGCATTTGTGTCTACCCAATATAAACTAGATATGCATAGAATTCTCATACTCTTCGATGAATCTGTTATTAATCTTTACTATTCTCTGTTTTGTTTAGCAGTTCTTCAGTGGCAGCATTCTGCACCACCACCACCTCATCAAAGTCCTGTGGCTGCCTATGATGTTTAAAAGTGGATACCCTAACTCTCACCAACTATAGAAAAACATAGTATGTCACATCTTTCACGTTTTCAGAAAACTGAAAAAATGATGTCATCCCTATAATTAATGATCACCTAGATTTCATTTTTCCTGAGCTTCACATACAGAATATTGTTTTTTTCACGAATCAACAACACCTAACATCAACCACCTTTTAACTCGCGCAGTTGTAGCATTTAAGTCACGTGATCGTAATGTAACGTTTTTATTGGTAGGCGGTCTTTCTTAATTGGTTAGTGGAGTTGCTAGGCTTTTGTCTTGCAGTATGTAAAATACTGTGTTCATACTAACTTCTTCCATCGTGCTATGGCCGGATTGAAGACATATTTGACCATCACCACTACCTTATAACATCAGGAAACAGATAAGAACTCCAAAACCTAAAAAAAACTACCTTTTGAAAAAAATGGCAGTTACTTGGTTTTTCCATTGCACGTGAGAACTTGCCACGAGACCCACCAACTTTTTTCTTGTGACCAAATTTTGCCTGTCACCGACCATCATCCAGAAAGTGTGCGGCTCCCAAGAAGAATCGCCGCTGGAAATAATTGCAGGTTGGGGAGGTGGTGGTGGTTTATGCCCCCCTTGAAGAAACACTAATAAAATACATAGAGAAAAATAGTGCCTACTTAAACTGTCCATGGCGAACCAACGCAATACAGCACATTCCACAGCCACACGTGACCCTTTCAAATTGAGTATTGTAAATCACAACATGTGGCTGGGATTGGCTCCAGCAGACCCCCGTGACCCTGTGTTCAGATTCAGCGGGTTGGATAATGGATGGAAATCACAACATGTCCCAAATTCAGATAACACGCGACCCAAAATACGTTGCAACCCATAGTTTAAGAATCTATGTTCTAAGACAATCCCTTAAAAAAATACCAAAAAAAAAAAAACAATAAGAACGACCTAAGATCATTTATGTTAGGTAAAATTACCGGTGGGAACTGGGTGGTCCTGCAACCCGAAACCCTGCACATTCTGTTTTTTTCTGTCAACCTGACATTATCATCAGACTTGCATTTACAGACTTAAAAAACAATTCTATATTTAAAGACTGTTAAATCTAGAGATACTATTAGATATCTATTTTTTTAAGTGTGTATTATTTATTAACTGCATACAATTTATCCATTCTTATTCTTATGTAATTTTAATATGTTTTTCTTTGCTTATATCTATTTCTTTGAAATCTTGTAAAGCACATTGAACAATATTCTTTATATGAAAATGTGGTATAGAAATAAATGTTTTTTTATAATGGAAATTATAAAATAAACAAATTGTAAACATAAAAAAATAAATTTATAGAGTACTACCAAATTTATGTTAAAATTGTCTCTGAGAAATTTCAGAAAATGCGCAAAGCATGAATGAAATAGACATTTCTTCAGTAATATACATTTCAACAAAAATAATATGCCCTTAAATGTGTTGACTACATAAATTATGTTATGTATGAATTATAACTGAGTACTTTTTGTGACTTAATCTGTTTAACCACTTTTTGTACAACAGACTACCTTATTTGTGCAACTCATGCACATTTTATCTATAAAAAAATCATGATCTTCATCATTATTGGGACTAGAGTCAGACTGCTATAGTTATCTGCACTAATGGTCAAGGAGTATAAATATGAGAATAGTGCAGTGAGATCACAGTGGTGGAGTTGTTAGCACAACTGCTTCAGGGACCAAGGTTTGAAACTCAACCTAGACATGTCTGCAGATTCTCCCTGTTTCTGTGCAAATTTTTCATCCTGAGGACTCCAGTTTCCTTTCACACCCTACACATATGTATGTTGAATTTATCTGCAACATCCTAATTAGCCAGATATGAATGAGTTTTAACAGTGTGAAGTTAGAATGATGAGGGTAGGAAATTTCAAATCGTACATTTCCAGAGGTTTGCTCTTTCTTTTTTCTTAGTAAAATTAATAGAACTGGTGATCATAATTGAAGTTGATCATATACAGAGAATAATGTATCTACCAAAACAGTTAGTTACTACTGATTAAGTTACTGGTACTCTTTGGTCACTTGGACTTCAAGTGAATTAGTTACTATCTAACATCTAAGATGTGGGTTCTTGAATGAATTCTTACATCAAGAAAGATGGTATAAGTTCATAACCCAATACTTACAAAAATACATATAACATAAGGCTAAAGCATTAAACAAGATGAAATTCTACCTTGAAAACAGCAACTAAGTCACTACTTAGCAATGACAAGGTGCACAAAATGGAATCAATCTGGTCTAACATAATTTTTGTTGACCTCTTCCTCAGGGTTATCAAACAGTTACTTTATAATTCTAATTGAATACTTTTGTGTTTGGTAAATATTATATATTGTTTAATAATTATTGATTTTAATGGTCTGACCAGAGGACTTTCCAGAAATGCTGTTCATTCATCCATTTTGTAAGATCATTAATTCCTGTACTGGGTTGCACAGAAGCAAAACTTATCCCAACAGTATTGGGTACAAGGCATGAAACAGCCAGTCCATCATCATACAAACATTTTCAAAGCAAATTGTATGTGATAAGCACAATGAATTTAAGGTGCTGCCACAACAATAATAAAGAAGTCCAACAAAAATGGCTTATGATTTTGAAGAAAAACCGTTTATAGTAATAATACATGCAGACGTCTTGAGCAATACAAAATAAACTATGAATAGTTATAAAAATAACATTAGATAAATAATATCAGAATAAAATATTAATATAAATGTATTGTAAATGCAAAAATCCTTTAGAAAATATAGCTATTACACTAATATAACAAACGGATTTCTGCTTTTTTGTCCCACCTCAAACCCCTACTTTCAAACAAGGCACAGAATGTCAGAAAAAGTCTATGAAGCTAGCAAAACAAGACTATTAAGATGTGGACGCTTGTTTAACCAATTATGGTTAGTAAACTTACACTTAATGGCAACTAAACCAGCTTAATTTCAAAATAATGAAAACATATTTTTGACTGAATAGACATACCTGTCACTCCTGCTTTTCTCAATACTTTTGCTTCCTTCCGAAGTTCTAAAAGAAGCAGCTCCAAAAGCCCTGAGTCACTGAAGATATCAATAAATAACATATTATGCATTGTTAATTTGCAAAAACTATCCAGAGCAGCACAGTTAAAAGATAAGGAACATTTTTCTTGTATACTATTTTGGACGTTTTTTAATGTTTCATGAGGAATGTAAGAAAATTCAAACACCACAGTCTCCAAAAGATCAAAGAATGAGCTGTAAACTGTAGTGGGCTTCAGATAAACACAATCAGCAAGCTGGGAGAAAGACTGCAGTGTCCACTCAAGCAGAAAGAAATTTGTCTTCGCCCAAGTCCAGATCTTTTTAATTGAAGAAAGAATTTCTGTGCACAAGTATTGGTTTTCTGATTGATGGAATGTAGTCTGAAGAATCCGGTAAGCTGATAGGTTTTTTACTGTTGAACCTTTGAGAAAGTGAAAATATATGATTACGTTTTTTCAGATTAAATGGTGTTTAAAACCATCAGCACTTTATATGCAAATGAGCATTGTTTATATTAACAGACTTGTTATCAGTTTATAGTTGTTATCAAAATACAGCACTGGCTTGAAAGTTCATGCACTAAGCAATTACTGGTAACATAGTACATTATAATAATCATAATGGTATAGTTTGTTATTACACAATTTATATAATCTAAATCTTTTATACATTTTATTGTTTACTATGCTAGTACCTTTTAAGGTGTATTTCCCCCATATCCCTTAAGAATATTTTACAAAAGGCTAAAGTCAATGCTTAATGTATAAAGATCACTGGTAAGTAATTTGGGGTAAACGGATTATCCTGACTTTAATAGCCTTATTGTTTCCCCATATATCTGGGTTTTGCTCAGGGATGTAATTCTTCATTAGTCTAAACTCTAAAATCACAATGTGGAACAATGAATTCTGTTGCAGACAAATATTTAAGAAACAGTTATCTTTTATTTTATTATTGTTGTTTTAATTGAAGTTATGCAGAAGTAGAAGCACTTCACACAGGGTCTACAAGTGATGGCAGTTACCTGTTGTAAAAGACTATTTTGTTTTTTCTGTTTTTATTAGAGCTAGGCCAGGGGTCCTCAGTCCTAGTCCTGGAGAGCCGCAGTGGCTGCAGGTTTTTGTTCTGACCTGGTTGCTTAATTAGAAAGCAATTCTTGCCAATAAGGCACTAACAAGCTATGAAATTAAATTAACTCTGCTATGTCAGGTCATTCTCATATCCTAGATTTTCTTTCCCTTTCTATCATGCAAATGATTTGAAGGCTAAAATGGACGAGTAATTCTCAGTCCTTCACTTTTTTCTCTTCGTTTTTCTTCCAAGTATTTAATTAAACCCAATAGTGCAGATAAATACACACAGGTGTAAATGTAAATAAGCTAAATGGAGAAATGCTGCTCTCTCTTGTCATTTGCATGTTATTGATAATAAGGAGCAATTAAAATAGCTGTTTAAGACAAAATTAAGCAATAAGGGCTCAAAATCACTAAAGTGAAGCAGAAGTGTTACTTTAGCAATAAGTGCTTTTTATTAAGCAACTGGGTTGGAGCAAAAACCTGCAGCCACTGCGGCTCTCCAGGACCGTGATTGAGGACCCCTGAGCTAGGCTATTTTTAAGTAGAACAAAAGTTTTGAATTACAGTTATGAATAAATTAGTTTATTTTCCTTTTAGCCTTTCAATTTTTTTAACTTTTAAGCCTATTTTTTTAATGTTCAGAATTTTCTGATGTTTCTACTGTGAAATCTACAACTGACATAAAATGAAACTATATGAAAAAATGAAAACCATTACTTATTTTTAGTGTGTTTCCTAACATTTCTTGCTGCAAGAGGTTTGTGTCATATATCACAAGTTGAATGCTTACTGAATTCAACCAAAAACTTTGCAGCTAAGCATCTACCCTCTAAACAAAAGTGAAAGACGTAGCCTGCTGAGCTAAGTAAACATTTCACTTAACCCAGGAAGCTAAAGTTACTCTTCTTTCTTGGTGATGTAATTGTAACAGTGTTAATTTCCTTAAAAGTTACATCCTCAACCATTTAAATTCACCATCCACGCTGAAGGGGACTCAGTGTCTATCATTAAATATTTGCTTGGTGCCTGGCTTAGAGACATTTCCTCTTTGACTTAAAGTTATCATTACATAATGATCAGTCCATTAATGAAGCAGAGAAACAAGAAATGTAGCTTGCTTAAAGGGTGTCTCTGTTGCTCAACAAGCTATGGTTACACCTGTTCAGTGTGAAGTGATGATCTCATTATACTAAGTGCAACAAATTAAATTCTTTAAATTTGCTACAGTTTTATGGTTGTTTAGCTTAATTTTAATTTTTTTATATGTATATCTGTAAGCCTGCTACAGAACTCCAAGCCTGTACTCAATAAAGAATGCTATATAAAAATAATGCAAATTCAATTGAAATTGATCCCTAAGAATAAATAACAAGAAAAGACATAAAATTGAAAGAGATTGAATCTCAAGCCAAATATATATTTACATTGAAATTTGCTGCTGTAAAATGAACTAAAAATGATTATAACTTATGTCATAGATGGCCAGGGCCCTTGCCCAGCCAGGATGGGATGGGGGAGCCAGTGTGGACAGAACACTACCTCCCCCGAAACACTAGATGGCAGCCCCCCTATCTCGGATTCCCACAGGGCTTCATGGGAGCTGGAGTCCGATACAGCCTTGTTGGGATCCAGGGGCACCACCAGGGGGCGCTGCAGCTGTTCCTGAGCCCATATGGGTGGTTCTTCTGCCACACCCAGAAATGCTGCCAAAAGTAGGGCAACGAGCACCAGAGGCACTTCCAGGTGCCTTATATAAGGGACCAGTGGACAGTACTCAGTGAGCAAGAGTCGGGTGGAAGGTGGACGAAGCTTGCCGAGGAGGAGTGGAGGAGAAACAGAAGAGAATTTATCGTATTGTGTGCTTTTTGGTGAGTTGGTGGGACTGAGTTGTGCCTGTGGGAAATGGAGAAGGCATTTCCCACATTGTGAAGAAAACATTTTAAAAAATCTTTGTTTTTATCAATATGCCTCTAGCATCTGTCTGTGCCGGGTTGGGTGGCTGGCATGCCCCCTACAGTTGTTACACTTAATTAACACACCTATTCTCAGTTTTTTTAATGGATTAAGTCAGTACTAGAGAAAATTGAATGATGACTGCTGCAAATGAATGACTGCTAAAGATGCAAGCTTTATTAACCACTTGGTGGTGGTGGACGTTTCATAAAGAGCTTAAGAAATAAAAATGGACTCTAAATAGATACCATATAATTAATATATATCCAGACTTAAAATGAGTCAAATATTGGAAACCTCATCAGATTTATTATTAAAACGCTGAGGAACATCAAAATAATTTGTTTTAGGTACTCTGAAAAAAGACTTAATTATTAAGTATTGTTAATAAAATAAACACTGTATTTCAGAACTTAAAACATATATTCAGTCACACTGCTCCACTAAAGGTTAAAAGAAACCTGAACATTCTGGTGCTTGAGCTGGTATATTAACATATGTCCAAGTTTGAAGGAACTAAAAAAACTATTTTCCCCGTCAAGCTGTCCTTCAATACATGAGTATGACAAATGTTTTGTTTGTTAGATATTGTCCTACATAGCTGGATTCACTCTTGTGTTGGGAAATAGGATTGCATATATCTGGATGGCAGTAAGTGGAGTTTTGAAAGTTACTTAAAATGTACTAGAGTTGCAAAAAAACTAAGCAGTGTGGTAAGCCATGTCGTTTTTAAGAAATTATGTATTTTTACTTTTAAATTCTATTTAAAGATATGCATTTCAGTATATTTTGCCAGTTACAAATTTAGACTTCCCGGATTGTCATTGATAGAGCCTAGCTATGGAATATTTTAGAAAATGAGGCACTGCCTTAACCTTTGTCTATTACAGTTTGACCATCACTTTAGGATTCGCTCTATAAAGGACACTTTATTTACAAAACACATAAAAAATCACCTGTTGTAGTTATTGGATTAAATTGGAATCCAGTAGGCTGAGGGCTGGTGATGCAAACAGCCACTTTTAACTCAGATTGTCCACATATAGTCAGTGATGCAATAAAGTCAAGTAGGTCTACAATATTTTTCCCATTGCTTTCATTCATTTGTGTATCACATCTATAGAACAAAAACACATAAAAAATTAAAGCCAACATTTATCGTAAGTAAATATACATATGCTTTTCCTTGTGCTATTCTACTGTTTTTCCGCCTTCAAAGATTTTTTAATGCAAAATCTCAATATAACCATTTCAGTTTTGAATCATCAATTAGCCTAATTAGTCTAGTGGAATACTTTTTGAAAACACATGGACACAGATAGAATGTGCAAACTCCACACAGAAAGTCAGCATGGGAATAAAAGCAGGATCTCGGACTCTGAGAGGCAGCAATGTTAACCACTGTGCCGCTATTTCATCCATATTATTCTACCATTTACAGAACTTTAGATGCAATAGATTTGTAATGAAAATTAATCTCTTAATAATGTTGTCAGGACTTCAACTGGTTACCTTAACGATAACACAAATGCTTTTATGCGTAAAGCAAAATAGTTAGACATAAATGATCTTCTACTTACAATAACTTTTCAAAATTCTAGAAAATTATTGTCAGTATAAAACAAATGTACACAAATACCATAATAATATTTTACTGCACCGCATATAGAATTTGCATAGAAAAGTTTGATAAAGTTTTTGAATATATTTTGGAGGTGCCCCTCAGTCAAAGCTTTGTGGTTGTCTATAGTTAAATTTCTCTTGACTGTCTTTCACATTAACATCCCTTGCCTTCCTCAAATTTTTCCATTACTGGACCTCTCATCTCACTCTCTCTATCTTTCATCTGTGCAGTTGAGGAGAATGTGCTTAGGCACAGTAGCTGCAAAGACATCCTTAGAGTCTTGTTGAACATCTGTTGTTTCTGTAGCCAAGCTTAATATTTTAATCTTAATCTACTGGAACCCTCAGTGATAGTGATCAATGGGTCATCTGCTTTATATATTGTGTGATCTGGGGGAAATTCGGTGGAGTAGAATGACCTGTGGTTACTGATGCTTTCCTGTTTCTACTTCCATCCATCTATTTTCCAACCCATTGAATCCGAATGCAGGGTCACGGGGGGTCTGCTGGAGCCAATCCCAGCCAACACAGGGCACCAGGCAGGAACCAATCCCAGGCAGGGCGCCACACACCCACACCCACACACCAAGCACACACTAGGGACAATTTAAAATTGCCAGTCCACCTAACCTGCATGTCTTTGGACTGTGGGTGGAAACCGGAGTACCTGGAGACACAGGGAGAACATGCAAACTGCACGCAGGGAGGACCCAGGAAGTGAACCCGGGTCTCCTAACTGCGAGGCAGCAGAGCCACCACTGCGCCACCATGCCGCCCCTGTTTCTACTTGTTAAATCCTATCTCAGTAGGAATATACCTCCTAGGTTTTGCTTAGGTATTTTTCGTCTTACCTTCCCAACAGAGCAAATTTTGTGGGTGAGTGGGGTAAATTTATACGGTTATTACTGTTTTTACAATTGTTTTCTTCTGGTTGCTAATTTTATAAGAAACATTTTGGCTATTATTATGTCTATTGCTCATTTAATGTTATTTAAATGTTAATAAATACTTCATCACATAAAAAAGAAAAGGTCCCTAAAGGCTGATAATTTTACCTATTACAAAATGTACTCAGTCATATCTTTTTGTGAATTACTAGCTACTATATTACTCCGGTTTCTCTAAAAAATACATAAGGAAAGCTTATTACCACCACTCAAAAAATGATTGTGTTATTTCACAAAAGTATTGCATTATTTTTCAAAAGAATTGTATTATTTCACAATAATTATTGCTTTATTTTGCAAAAGTGTTGCATTATTACTGTGATGGCTAGTAAGAGATTAAGGATTAAAACGATGACAAGAACTGAAAAAAAGGTTTAGGTATCATCATACATGTGTGCTTGGGAAACATCTCAAGGGTTTAATCAACTGTATTACCACCCCGGAACACACAAGATAGCTAGGCAATAACATTTTTCTCTTCTCCCCTATTCAGAAAGGAGGATTGACGTGCCACCAATCAAGACCTCACTTCCGGGGTCACTCCACCTGATCCCACCTCTTCCTCCCAGAAACCATCACTACCGTAAGAGCAGCCATTTTGGACAGACTCAATTTATTAGGAAGAAGTCTCAACAATCTTGCGCCTAATGTGCATTTTTTTTGCACCAATTCAATATACGGGGTTTGACCTTAAGGTGCCCCAGACCATTTATAATTGTCCGTCTTCTTCCTACAGTACACATTTAATCATGTATGTGTGGAGGGATACGTTTAATCTGCACACTTTAGGGTCACAGGGAGCCAGTGATTATTGCAGCAGTGCTAAGTGTAAAACAAGAAGCAACCTGCCAGTAACACTGGGCATTCACATAGAGGGAGAGGTAAAGAAAGCATGTTGTTTGCAATCAAGGAACAATAACTGAACAAAGGTTAAAGAAACACATTTAATTTTAAAAAGAAAAAACTTTAATAAGTTGTACATACAGTATGTTTTGACACAGGCAGAGTGGAAGCACAGAGCTATCATTTCTGACTCATGGCATGAGGGTCCACATGGTTATAAGGCAAGAAGTAACTGTGGTGGACAATATGATAATCCTTTACAGGGCACAGTTACACAGCCAAGCAGAAATGATTGTGCTGTGTGCAGTCCACTAATATAAACTGATAAATAAAGTATCTGTTTAGCTTTAGTCTAGTTATTTACTATAGATATTTTGAAACAGTATTAAACTGGTGGCTCTGCGGCTACTGTTCATAAATTGAATGTCCAGGGGCTGTCGTTGGGGATAGAAAAAGGGGACGAATGCTGTTTACTTCACAGCACATTAAGGAATAAATGATTTTTGGTAATTGAGGAGTATTCCTGACACATTTCCAGTATTCAAAGATCTTGCCTGGTGTTCCCAATAACATCGGGCACACGCATGGGGAGAGAGATTAAGAAAGCCCATAGCAAGCAATTAACTGACATGCATGGGGAGAATGTGCAAACCCCATGGAGACCCTGGCTCTACCACTCTGCTTACATTAAAACATCGGTACCAAATTTACTCATTTTTAACCTGATTAAAATTAAATGTATGCTTGTGACGGTGTGGGTCAGCTCCTTGCTACCTCTTCATTTTTGGGAGTCAATAGAACCCGACACTGTCGATAGTCATGACCAGAATGAGCTAAGAAGATGAGGACAAACAAACTAAGAAAGGGGATGGTGAAATATGCAATTGGTTTTATTAAAAAGAAATCAAAACAAAGCAAGTGTTCAAAAAGTGCAGTGCTTCATCAATAATAAATAATCCAATAAAAACAAAGGAGAGGTGGAGGTTAAAATTCAATAAATAGAAAAATCCATTAAAACAAGGTTAAAATCAACTAGTAGGAAACAGTTCTTTCGACTGTATAAAGCCCATTGCATTCTTCTTGCTCACTGGGGGCTCCCTTGCTTATCCCAGACAGGCCTTGCAGCAGAGGAGTCACCCTACCGACAGATGCAGCTGACCTACCGTAGGTCCAGGTCTACAGTAAGGCTCCCTCTCCAGACACAGGCTTATGTCTCCAACGGTCATAGCGCTCACGCTCGGGCTCTCCTCCCAAGCTTTCTCGACCTCCGCTGCCTTCCCGGTCTTCTGTGGCGAGCTGTTCACACTCCTTGTCACTCCTGCTCTTCAACCCTGCTCAGCCAGAGTGACCAATTTGAAGCACCCCCGAGTGTCAGCCACACACTCGTCCCCAGGGGCTGTCTTCCCAGCTGCCTGCCTTCTATCCCTTGAGCCTGCTCCCTTTATCTTGCTCACACTGGTTCCATCCACCTCCTGCCTTCTTCTGTCTCTTTCTCTCTTTAACGTCCGTTCATTTCTTTATCTTTCAAATTTTTTTACCTTACTCACACTTGCGCTTCCCCTTTTAAATGGGGATGTGGCATAGCTGCGGCAATCAGCAGCTCCCAGCATTAATTAGGGTCACGGGTGATCCCCGCACCTGAGCACTAAGTGCTGGGCTATCTGCTCTTGCATCGCGCATTGGGAACTGCTCTCACCACTCTAACACCGCCCTCCCCCCCCGCCGCCGCCTGAAGACACAAGTCTGGTGATTATTTATTTAAAACACTAATCAGCTGCAGACATCAATTAACCACAATGCTCATGACTTTTGTTCGGTTATTGTCTTTTGATTGCAAACTACATGTTTTCCTAATCTCTCCATCCACATGCATGCCCGCATGTCCTTCTTGCCTTACACTCACTCTGTCTCTCTCTATCTTTCTTTTTTATGGAGACTCAAACTAAAAATGACTCTCATTAAATTACATAGTTGAGGAGTTCAATCCTTGATCCACAAATCATGTTACTGGTGATCGGCAGAGGAATTAGCAATTAGAGACAGATAACACACATAAATTACTGTATTGTTATTTCAAATTATTATTTTTCCTAAATATTAAAATAAGAATAATGAATAATTAATTTAGACTCTTAGCTTATTAACTATTGTTGCCAAACTTCCAGTCTGTTATTCACTCCCTACCATTTACTTTGTAGCGGTGTGAGGTTGCTGCAGATTTTTTTTATGTGACATTCATAAAATATGCATTATTACAACTGACTAATAAATATCACTATTAAAGGTTTTATTTTTTTAAATACTTATTTCATTTGCCTTTATTTGTGAGAGGTACTTTTTTACTTTTACTTTACTTTTTAATTTTACTTTAATTACAGAGTGAAGGGAAGAAGGGCTTCTTTTTTATTTGTTTATTTGTTGGTTTATTAATTTTTGATCGAATTGCACAGGCAATACACACACCTGCTTCTCACTGTGCTCTGTGTACTTATACATGAAACATATGTATCTAGAATAAAAAAAGTCTTTACACTTAATACTTTGGTTAAATGATATTTTCAATGAAGTGGCCTATACCCCAGATATACTGTATAAGTACAAACTCCAGGAGGAATGCCAGGATTTGGCAAATAATCAATCTCAGCAGACTGTTACAGTCAGAGTATATCTTATCCTGTGAGTGATTTAATGATTTACAGCGTCTCCTTCCACAAAGGGTATAGGTCTAGACTGTGATGTAACAAATGGCAATTTTTAGTAGACTGCCAAAACCTCGACAGTACTGTATATCTTACAAACATTTCAAATTTATTTATCAATACAGATACATAGTAAACAGTTCCTTTAAGAAATGAAACCATAAAGTGTTGATTATTAGCATCTCCTATACAGGCCATAACAGGCAGACTGGATTTTTCCTGGAATCAAACATTATATATTAGGTGACTCTTAACATTTTCTGAAAAAGTATGATTGTTTCCATCCTGTCAGTACTGCAAAACCCGAATTTTGGTGTGCTTCTGTTCTGGTCAAACAGGAGTCAGGTATAATTTAAAGACTGGAAACATTAACACTTCAATGAACAAAACACCCAAAAAGGGCATGGTGGGTTGAACAAATATGCAGTATTTAATTATATATTCAAAGTTCATTACAAAGACAATCTGCAACATAGAACTCTAGCTCAGACTACTTTTACAGCAATCACAAACATTTAATGTATTGCTGGTATGTTCTGACTGTTCTCTATAGCATTAAGACAACCACAAAGAGATATTCCATCTATACAGGGACAGGTTAAAGTAGTTAAAGAATGAACTGATATTGACACCAAATTCACATGGGAGAAAGAAATAGTTCCAGAAAGATATAAACGGAAGGTACTTTATCATTAGATATACATAAAACAGGTATTCCTGAAGTCTGCACTTCAGCTGCATCTGAGTTGTTTCATTTAAAATTCATTATGGTACTGTACAGAACCAAAATTAGAAAAAAGTTGTCTCTGTCCAAATATTTATGGACCTAACTGTACTTTTCCAGTTGGAAAATATCGAAACCTAAATGGAAAGGTTTTTTTTTTTCCTTTTTATTAATTTTATTGCAATCCATACAAATCAATCAAGTTTTTACAAAAAGAAAAATTGAGTTAAGAACAAATCGATCCCCACCCCTGAGAGAGAGAACAAGCCAAACGGCATGAAATTTAAGATCTGTAAGCATACCTAAATTAATAAATTCTCTGCGCTTTATGAGATTATTTTAAAATATTACTGATTAGATCCTGCCATGTTTTGAAAAAAGTCTGTACGGATCCTCTGAGTATTTGATTTTTTCCAATTTCAAATAGTATAACACATCAGTATCCCACTGACTTAAAAGAGGAGAGTTTGAATTCTTCCAGTTTTTTAGAATAAGTCTGCGAGCCAAGAGTGTAGTGAATGCAATCACAATTTGGTTTTTCTTTCTCTACTTTAAACCCATCTGGAGGAACCCCAAACACCGCTGTTTATGGGTTAGGAGAGATTGTGAGTCCAAGGCTGTCTGAAAGGTAATTAAAAATTTTCGTCCAGAATAATGTTAATTTGGTGCAGGCCCAGAACATGTGACCCAGTGAGGCTGGGACTTGGTTGCAACGTTCACAGGTTGGATCATGCCCTGGAAACATTTTGGAGAGTTTTAGTTGAGACAGATGTGCTCGATATATAATTTTGAGTTGTATAATTGTATGCTTTGCGCATATGGAGCTCGAGTGAATTCTCTGCATTGCTACTTTCCACTCCTTTTCTGGTATATTAATTGAGAGATCTTTTTCCCAGTGTCCTCTTGGATCTTTGAAAGGGAGGGATTGCAAAATGATTTTATATATTGTAGAGATGGTGTCTAAGTCCTTGAGATTGAGCAATATTTTTTCCAGCATGGATGAGGATGCAAGATGAGGAAAATCTGGAAGGTTCTGTTTAACAAAGTTCCTGATTTGAAGATAGTGAAAGAAATGTGTAGTTGGAATGTTAAATTTGGAATGTAATTGTTCATAGGATGCAAAGACGTGGTCTATATAAAGATCTCTAAGCAAGTTAATTCCAAATTTTTTCCAGATATTAAAAACTGCATATGTTTGTGAAGGTTGAAAGAGGTGCACAGGCTTGCAGAGGTGCCACAGATAGAAGCTTCTCCATCTTAAAATGCTTTCTACATTGGTTCCAGATTCTAAGTGAGTGGCGCACAATTGGGTTATTTGTATATTGCCGATAACATGTACTTATTGGAGCACAGAGCAAGGAATACAAAGAAGTACTACAGGATTTTACTTCTATTGCGGACCAAGCCTGTCTATGTTCTTCAATTTGTGTCCAGGTTCTTATCGCCTGTATATTTGCTGCCCAGTAATAAAACTGGAAGTTAGGTAGAGCCATGCCGCCTTCTGCCTTTTGTCTTTGTAGGGTCGCTCTTTTGATGCGTGGATGTTTTGAATTCCAAATAAATGAGGTTATTGCTGAATCTAATTGCTTAAAGAATGATTTATTAATGTATATTGGAATGTTTACACTTAACAGTGTTAATTCTTCCAGCTAGCGTGAGATGAAGGGTTGACCATCTATGCAAGTCTTGCTTGATTTTTTCCATGCAGACGGCGAAATTTTGTTGATAAAGAGCTTTATGTTTACTTGTGATGTTTACCCCGAGGTATTTAAACTATTCTGCAATGATAAAAGGTAGGGTATCTAATCTAATATTATATGCTTGAGAATTCACTGGAAAGAGTACACTTTATTATTCAATCTAGCCTCTTATGAAATACTAGTCTTTTCAAAAAACAATACAAATACAGCAATTATTCTTTTTTAGATCCCTGATTTTTACAGGAAAAGAAGTAATGAAAAGTATTTATTTGACTATGAATTGAACTGTACTCACCGAAATAAAATAGCTTGAAGAACTTTGTAGCCATCATTATGTTCAAACTCAGTAAGCAGCCAAGGTGACATGGAATAGGAATCCTTTACAAAACTGAATACACTCACAGCTACCTGAGCCAAAGTGATGGCAGGGACTTCATTGATTATCTTCAGCAGGTTCTGTATGCAGATCTTAATACAGTTTGTATCTTTGAAAGAATAACAGGATAATATGAATATTATATTTTTTGCTCAAATGTAACATTAGTATATAATATACACTACTGTATAGCTAGTACATAAATGGCATGGACTGAGAGATCCAAGTATTTTCAAATTTAGTACAGAAGGCTGTTTTTCGCAGTGACAGACATAATTTGATGGATTAACAAGGGATAAAATTCAAATGTATGTTAGAAAAAAAACACCACCTGCTGAGAACCAGATGAGGACTGTGTCTCTCAGATGATATAGCATGCCACACTGAACCCCCACAAGTTCATTGTCTCACAAAGCCACTTTAGGTTATGTTCCTCATGTAAAAAATAAAAAGCCCACATACACAACATCCATACTCCATACATTTTTTACTATTTATTTTTATTCTACTAAAGATCCCAACATCACTAATGTTTCTCTAGTGCAATGAAACATGACCACCACCTGAACCTTTAACCTATGTCTTTTAAACTTTTTAAAGTTTAATTTACCAAAAATGAAGTGCTTACTATTATTATGATGATGATGATGATGGTAAGGGCAGAGTACTTTTTTATTGACTGCACCTCTGCCTTTACCACCATTATCATTCTTAAACTTTTTTGTTAACCTGATAACTTGTTTTACTGGCATTAGATTTCCTTTCTGACAGTAAGTAGGAAGTAAAGCTGAAGGGTAATACCATTAATTCCATCATTTTGAGAATAGGTGCCCTACACAGTTGGGTCTTGTCACCACTCCTTTATTTATTTATTTTACTAAAAACAAATGCATTTTGTATGAAGATTCCAAAATGGTTATGTCTGCTGATTCCACTCTTGCATGTAACATGAAAAATGATGCCAAGCTAAATAGTGTAGCCTTAAAAATGTTAAATTAAATGTTAAATAAGCAAAGGCAAATGACTACTGCCACCTTTAAACAGCAACAGGCACTTTGTAGAGGTATTTGAGAAATTCATGTTGTAAATTCCTGTTACAACCCTTTCTAGCACTCTAACTGGCCAGATCAACACATCTTCTTATATAATACACTACCGTGGCTGTCCATTTGTCTGTCCAGGATTTTAAATCACCTGTAGCTTGCACACCGTTTGACCTATTGACCTGAAATTTGGTACACATATACTACGTGATGTCTACTGCCTGCCTTCAGGGTGATGATTGACCTTCTAGGTTATTCCTGTTTTTATTTTTATTTTATTGTAGAATCAACTCTCTGCAGCAGCTAATAGGGCAGCGCATGCGTATGGGCGCCATTCTCATCCCTATCACCTTCACCGTCACTTCATATCTTAAATCATTTTTGAGGCGATTGAAAATTTAACTGCCAGCTTAAGTTAAAAATTAAGGAAAACGTACTAAGTAATTGCAACACAAACACTGACTTAATCAGTTTTAATGAGAAAAGATGCTGACGAAAGAAGAGAAGAAGCGGGCCGCTATGGTGGAGGAAAGAAGAGCTGCTCAGGAAGCAGAAAGCGCATCGACCTGTGAGCAAACGAATGCTAAACAATAAACAAAGAAAAAGTCTGAATTAGCGTAAGCTGCCCTAATTTGGGGTGTTCATAAGAAATGCACCAATTTACTTTTTGAGTTAGAAGTACATAATTAACAAGAATAGCTGTCTCAGTATTTGAAATATTAAAATGTGTGATTCATTTTAAACATTTAAAGTCTAAATATTCTCAAATTTCTCATTGGCCAGATCCCAAGTAGAAGATCAAAAATAATATCATATTTATTATTATTATAAGAGTGTATTTCCTGGACAAAATATGGTCCAAAAATGGACTAACAAGTGAGGGGTTTTCAGGTCTAGAGGGCCAAAAATAGGGACGAATTAAGATGTGTCAAACAATATATAAAATGTGAGTGTTTTCTTGTATTGGTGAGAAAGGAGATGCCAGAAGAAAAAAGCTAAGGTGATTTCAAAGCATTCTTAATTAATTCTTATGAACACAAAAATTATATTTTTTGTCAAGGATACCTCCAATTTCCCCTTCAAGAATACTCCCATTATCATGGAAAGAATGGCAACAATATAATAAAATAAAAATTATAAGCTTCAAATACAGTATAATTACTTTCATAGTTTATGGCCACCATTAATCTATACATTCACCTTTTAGCACCTTAACTGTATTTATTGCCTGGGCCTTTGAAATGGCTCTGAGAACAAGTGATGCAGAATCTCTCCAGGAGGCACAGCATTGGTCCCAAAGGGAGGTCATAGCTATTATAAGACACTGTAGTTCACGTGTTTGTACCATTTCCTCAACACAGTTCAAGGACCTGCATAGCTGTAATATTGTCTGAAATTACAACAAAGGAATATATCAGTACAAAGGAAATATATGTATACAGTATGTTCTTGCTGTTAGTACCTCTACTTCAAAAAAAAGTTATACAAGTCAAACATTAAGTTGATTGCCCAATCACAAATAACAAACGTTTAGTTAGTAGTGTATCTCAATTGTGAAAACTATTTGCATCATTAATCCCTGCTTCATTTGCAGCAAATACAATTTTATTGACTTTCTTTTTTCAATTATGTAGCAGTTATTAGATTTGTCTACATGGTAATAATGCAGTGTATTCCCAAGTTAACATTAAAGAAAAGAAACTTAAAGAATGGAAATGTGATCTACCGTTATGATATGTCTACAATCATCAGAATAACATTTCATAAGTAACTCATAACTTACAAGATGTCTCACTTCATATAAGAGCAAATTTGTAAAGTTAAAGTTACAATATTTCTATGCTTATTTTTATCAGTACAAACATGGGTAATAGTTTAAACCTACTCATAAAGGAAATCATTTATTTCTAAAGAAGTGAAATATTTAAAACTTTATCATGAGCAACTTACAATGAAAAAGGAACTGTTAAATCTCTTGATTAATCTGTAATCTATTACTAATAGCATACAATAATGCACTCATAGCCTTACCTTAGTCAGCAAGTCCTGGAAAGAACTGACCGATGTATTTTGTATATTTTCATCTTGGGAAGGCAAAGCAGCAAATAAGTACAAGCTTTTGATTAGAATGGTTGGGATACCACTCTCAGTAATAACTGACGTGATTACCTATTTTAAAAAGAATTAAAAAGGAAAATAAGTTGCAATAAACAAATCAACTGTAAAAATAACACCTATCACAAAATCAAGTATTACTTATTTCACAATAAGCATTAAGTACACTTTATGTAAACACTAGTTTATGTTGTTTTCACTGAACTATACATCCCTTTCTTAGAACTGTTTCTTGTTAGAAGTCTTTAAGTTCTTCCTGTGTTAACATTTTTTTCCAACAGTCCTAAAACTCAGTGTTGTGTTAACAAGGGACACCATTGATTCTGTATGTGTGTGCAGGTGATGGCTAATACATCTGTCATTCACTGGACTGTTATATGATGCATGATGGATTCAAAATATATGTCTACTATTGTTCTTTATCATGTACCGTGGCCAGAAACAGCACAATTCTTTGAAATATTATCTAAAAATTATCTTGAGAATTAGTGCTACCTGAATTTACTCCTTATGAAAAAGACAGCACTATGGAAAAATATGTGCAAACTCTGGCAAACAGCACTTGTCTTAAAAACATTAACAATTAACTAGCCTGTCAATTACATCATGTAGATTAGTTACCATATCACTTAACAGTTAAAGATTCAAATTGAATTCAACATAATAAAAGTGTTCTAGAAAAGTCAAAATATGAATTTAACCAATGAAGTATAAATATGTTTTGGAAAGACATTATGTCACTGACTCCATTTCACTCACCGAATTACCACTTGAGAGTATAAAAATTGATTTTAAGAGAAGCCATCCTTTGTTTAATTTCACTTCTTCTTTCCACTGGAGGAACTGTTTCAGAGCAAATTGTGCTTCCTCTGTGGTAAAAACGGAAAAAAATAATTTAACCTTAGCCACTTATTTTTATTATATCCAAATGAATTATTTATCCTTTTTTTACCTAAAAATATGTTTTGAATAAATGGCTTATTTTGTACTCCGTAAGTCATGCTTTAATATTGCACTTTCTTTTATTTTGCAAAGGCCCAGGCCAGTAAGCAACCAAAGGATGAAGACCAGGCGTTAACAATTCTGATATTTTTTAAACCCATTCACTGCAGTTCATATCCATCAAGACATTTTTACAGTTACAAAGATAAACTTTTAGGTGATTTCTTTTCCTCATGTTGCAGAAAAAAGAGAAAAAGAGTTCCAAAGTCCAATAATCAGTCAGTCAGTCAGTCATTTTCTGACCCGCTATATCCTAACACAGGCTCACATGGAAGACCAGTAATACATTAAATAAAAATGTTTAGGTGACAATATTGAATCAAATGAGAAATAATGCTGAATCTTACTAAATTTTCAGAAGCCTTATAGCATTGTTTAATTAGCCACAGGTGTTTTTAAGCAAAAAAATTTATGAAATATAATTATATATTGTTTTTATATATTAGAGAAAAACGTCTCATGTCTGCTAATGCCAGATCACATATTAAAATGAAGTTGTTTCGCATAGTAGGCTTGAAAGTGGATAGATGGATGGATTTATTTACTCAGATGTTCGTTTTATATCATGAAAACACTGTAAAGGTTGTACGAAAAAAATAATATGTTATCTATGTATACTTTTGGGCTTTCCTATGGCAGTTTGTGAATTTGCACCATTGAATTAAGCCACCTTCAGGTCAGGTCAGGTTACACTGGTACAGTGCATTGCCACACCCACCACATGACAAAACAGCCCGGGATCCTAGTTGGTAACCCCCCAGGCAGACACACGGTCCAGTCCCACCCTCCGGAAATGACCATCTATCTGCCGCAGCCAGGTATTACGTGGGCAACACCTTGGCCTGGTCCAGCCACTCGGGTCCTCAACAATGAGGATCTTGCGAAACAGATCACCCTCAGGGAATCGCACCACATGGCCGTAGTGCTGTAACTGACACTCCCGTACAATGCAGGTAATGTGCCTCATTCAGGACTCCACGAGCAACTGCTCATTCGACACAAAGTCAAAATACGGTAACCAAGGATTCTCCAAGGAGTCTCAGGTCACTGGACAGCATTCATGTCTCGCAACCATGTAGCATGACAGGAAGCACCAGGACTCTAATGACTTGGACATTCAACGTTGAATATGCACAAATACAATGCATAGTGTCCACCTGGTAAAGTTTTTACTTGTATTTTTTCTAACTTTCAATCTCTAATCACACCTCTTTCAGACCACACTCTGCCAGGTTGATATGATGCACCACTGTAGCCAATGAATGAGCTATTACTGGCTAAGACCACTCACCAATGAATGTCAGGGGAGTTCGGTCTTCAGTTCAAACGATCGTTCTCATTTTAGCACACTTCTCAGCCATTCAGTACAGTATTTTATTACAATTACATGCGTTTTGGATTTTGTGAACACATGGCTGTATATCTGATATATGGATCATGTGACACAAGTAATCAGAATTTGTTTTCAACAAGAAACATCATTTTGATGCAAGTTTTGAAATAAGACAGTTTGATGAGGATCAGGTTGGCACACAGAGATGCCCCCCAGACTATAGAATTTCCCTTTTATCCCATATCTGGAAAATGTTCACAGTTTAGTGACTCTACAGTTGGTCCAGCATGTGTGTGTTGCATAAGTATGGCCTGGCATGGATTGGTATCCCATTAAGGACTGGTTCTTACATTGTACATAATGCTGCTAGCTTGCACTAATAAACTTTCTGAGTGTGAAAAGGATGAAAAAACTGATGAATGGATGTTTTAAAGTGGGATTGCGTACAGATCCAGAAAATCATGAAACAAGAAATTTACTGCTATACCAAACAGACAATGAGGATGGAAATGGCTTCTGAAAAATATAAGCAAAAGAGAACAATAACTATTTCATCATCTTAAAGTCAAGGAGAGAAAGAATGAGTTGAGATCATCCAGCTATATTTTCCAATTACAGTTTTAATAACAGTTACCAAAAATGAGAAAAATATACATAATCAAAGATTTCAAACTAATGTCAAATTTGAACTAAAAGCTAAACAGCAGAATGTCATAATGAGTCAGGAGAGAACTGATTTCAACTAATAACATTTTTAAACAGAAATTATCTTAAAAAGCCAGAACAGGCATATCTGTAAAAATAATCATCAAGGAACATAAGGCATTTTATTGCACAACATTAAAACTTTTGATAGCAATGTTGTAAACCAAAAAGGAAAGCATCATGGCACACAACTCCTGCATTGCACCAATAGGAACCGGGTTTGTGCTAGGTTTAAGTGTGGCCATGGATAAACTATGTGAGCATGGGCTTTTTATGGCAATACTGCATTGTTTACACAGTCAAACACACACGGCATCCCAAACTAACGTACATAAATTGTATAAGCAAGTTTTGTTAAAACGCATTTAACATATGTATGTATGCACTTTAAATGAAGGGCATACGTCCCTGCTCTGAACCTATTCCAGCTAGGCCCAGGTTGGGCTCCGTAATGATGCCGAGGTCAACTGTGATAATCAGTTTTTAAACTGATATTTGAAAATGAAAAAATGTGAAGGCATACTGCTAAAAAAACAGAGGATAATGTAACAACTAGATTTGTGTTTTTCTCCTTTATACTAAATAAAAGCTAATTATTTTGAAATGTTATCATTCAAGGGTAAATGACAACACAGCTGGAACAGCTAAAACACAGTAACTATTCAATGAAGAACCTGAAAGCATCTTGAAGATTTAAAAATAAGTAAAGTTTTTTATTCAAAAAGAAACAAAAGACCAACAAAAACTTTAAATCTAAATATACAATATGAATGGTGGTTGGGGGCGGCACGGTAGCGCAGTGGTAGTGCTGCTGCCTTGCAGTTAGGAGACCCGGGTTCACCTTCAGGGTCCTCCCTGTGTGGAGTTTGCATGTTCTCCCCGTGTCTGCGTGGGTTTCCTCCGGGTACTCCGGTTTCCTCCCACAGTCCAAAGACAAGCAGGTTAGGTGGTTTGGCGATTCTAAATTGTCCCTAGTGTGTGCTTGGTGTGTGGGTGTGGGTGTGTGTGTCCTGCTGTGGGTCGGCGCCCTGCCCAGGATTGTTTCCTGCCTTGCGCCCTGTGTTGGCTGGGATTGGCTCCAGCAGACCCCTGTGTTCGGATTCAACGGGTTGGAAAATGGATGGATGGATGGATGGTGGTTGGCATTATACATATAAAAACACTTGAAGAGAAATGAGAAAAATAATGTGCTACATTTTAACTTAAAACATGTAAAAGTATAGATTGCACAAGATAAAGACAAACCATCTTTTTTAGGGTATTTCACTGCAAAAAGCCCTAACTCAACTTTTTACTTCAAACACAGATATGCCTATCTCTCTGGTTATTTCAGATGTATAAGATAAAAGTTACTGAAATCGTTACTGATGCAATATTACGTCAAATAACCCTTAAGCTTACTGTGTGCACCCATCCAACATTCAGTTCTTATACTTGAAGACTGCTCAGGCATTTTTACAATTTAAAGCAGTGTAATATGGAAGCTACATATATTTATTCAGTGTATTTTGCCTCCAGACTATTACAGGTATTTAGAAATGTGTATATTAATTTGTTTTTTTAAATAGATGTTAGTTTGAAGGTATGCTTTCTTTATTAATTTAAACTATGTTCAAGTAAATGTAAGAACATTACACTAGAGACTGTAATTCCTTAATTCCAAAGGAAGGGTATGGTGTACTTTGCTAACCAAAATGTCTAAACCACTCCAAGACAAAGTCCTTAAAATAGTTCTTTTAAATATAGTTTCTACATAAAAGTTAATACCTTCTCCTGTTCTTTTCTCTTAGTTTGTCTGCATCTAAGTATTTATGAACTTGGTTTAATTAGGACACCTAAGATTAATTCATTCCAGTGCTCCATGTACAAGTATGGCAACCCATATTACATTCTAATTTTGGCTCTGTACAATGGTAGATGTTCCTGTTATTCTACTATTAGGAACTTGTAAAGCCCTGTATCTGCCTTGCATTGTCTTTAGCTGTTTGGTATATGGGGCAATACCTAACTTGTCTTTATTATATCAAACAGGTTTAATTTCCTGTAAATGCCACCCAAATGCCATTTATGAAAATATATGCTGAGATCAAAATACAATCTAAAATGCACTTTTGAATTTAACAGAATGTCATGTCAACAGACGACCAAGTCTATATTTTTTTCTGTACTCCTTTTTCTGTTATAGTCTTTCAAAGTATTTCAAAGCATTTTAGATTCATTTGATCATTTACCCTAAACACAATGTTAGAAATATGTTTAACCTTTTAATATACTCAGTCTTTTCTACCAAAATATTAGGGAATAAATAACATCACAGAACAGAACAGAAACATTTAATTTCTAAGATTGCTCTGGGATTAAAAAATCAAAAACAGACAAACCCAAAACATGCTATCATATTGATTCTCACTGCATGCAGTTTATTTTGCCAATTTCAGATATTATACCACCACCCTAGCCCATTGCAAACTAGAAGGTGATATAAAGTGCTGCCAATTCAGCTAGTCTATGCAGCAAACTAGAAATTTAGCAAAGGCAATGTTAAAATGGCCATTCAGAAAGGCTTTACTATCTGGTATAAACACAAGGAGAGAAATAAGAGGATTACGGTCAACCAAGGGTATCATACATCCATCCATTTTTCACTTATCCAGAGCAAGGCCACATGGTAGTTAGAGCTTATTCCAGTAATTACTGGGTATATGTCAGTTATAGCACCTGAACAGGGTGCCAGTCCATCACAGGGTGAACACACACACACGGCCAATTTACCAATGTCAATTCACATTTTTATTTTTAATAAATTTGCAAAAACCTCAAGTAAACTTTTTTCACGTTGTCATTATGGGGTGTTGTGTATAGAATTCTGAGGAAAAAAATGAATTTAATCCATTTTGGAATAAGGCTGTAACATAACAAAATGTGGAAAAAGTGATGCACTGTGAATACTTTCCGGATGCACTGTATGTTGCATGTCTTTGGACTGTGGGAGAAAACCAGAACACCAAAAGGAAACCCCCGCAGACACAGGAAAAACATACAAACTCCACACAGGGATATGAACCCTAGTCTCCTTACTGTGAGGCAGCAGATGTACTACTATATTACAGTGCCACCCCCAAAGCCATCAAATAGAATAAACCTTTTATTTACTACTAGCTGTGTAAGCCCGTGCTGTAAAAAGCACGGGGTCCTAGAAACTATTGAAATTGCCAGAAAAACAACTGAAATGCGGAGATGTCAGGAAATTGAAAGGAACTACTCTGGGCATCTCTCTCCGAGGAGGTTTCATGTTGCCAACATGCTTGTATCATTTGTGCATTTGCGGCTAAGCGACCGTCTTTCTTCAGAGGTTTCCTTTTGCCGACGTGCTCGTCTCGCTTCTGTATTAGCAGCTAAGCGAGGGACTTTCTTCGGAGGTTCTGGTTTGCTGACATGCTGGCCTCGCTTGTGTATCCTCGGAGGTGGAGCCCTTACCCCGACTCTACATCTCACTTCCAGGCCAAACAGACACACACACTTCCACGCGTAGATGTACAGGTGTATATATATAAGATAGCTGATATGATTGTCAGGGATCCCCCAAAAGCATGTGGTTCTATTGCTATGATACATTTCCCAGGTAAGTACCATTAGTGAGCAATAGACCATAGTTGCACAGACACTAACACCCACATGTACTATTCTTAAAATGCTCTCTACTTTTCCTACATATACCAATTGTAATAATAATATATCCCAGATTAACATACCTCGTAAACTTCAATGCCTGCAACTTCAAGTAAGAAGGCCTTCTTAGTGTACATAAATTAACCCTGAGGTTGCTCTAAGTAACCTCAAGAATGGTTACTTAACTAAATCTATGAAGGGTCACATTAAGTGCAACAATTGTAACCAATCTCCAAGTCAGATGCCGAAGTCTAGAGGCACTGCTCTCTGCTGCTATGCTAAGTCACACGATCAAAATGAAAGAATGTTGAGATCTTAAATTTGCAAGAAAAATTAAAATTACGCTAAGACTGTTAAATGCATTACAGATTAGTTCTTATTTTGCAGTTATATTCACTGACACATCTATAAAGGATTCAGAAATTAAGCACTTTTACTACTTTTGAGTAGAGGATGATATTTTTGAAAATCTTTTAAAGTCTTGGGGTAGCTTGCAATAACCAATGACAATCAAATCTAATCAAAGCTATTTTTTAGCAATCCATTACATTAATAATAGAACAACATATTCAAATGTGTCATATTTGTGTAAGCACATCATGTGTGGGTGCGTTACAGCATGCACATTTTTCCCAAATGCTAATAAATAAATATTTGGAACCTTATGTGCTCTTTTATTCTTGCAAGTCAGAAAATGTTAAAAAACCCAAACTTGACCTGAACATTGTGGTGCAGCGCTTACAACTACCTTAGTCTACCGCACTGAGTCCATACCTAGTTACCTACCATTTTGTTTCTGAAGCATTTTTTCTATAACCATCTCCCGTATTTAATTCTGATGTAGTTTTTGTTACAAGCTGTACTAAGTTAGTAAGTGTATCTAACAAACTCATCAGAAACACTACCACTGCACATAGATCAACACATTTAAGTTAAATTAGAATCTTCTAAAAATTTACTACCACCATATCCTTTTTGGCTGTGCCATAGGAAGGTTGATGAAAAGATTTGTTGCTTAAGAAATGAGTCTTCTTTTTATAGATGCTACAATGATCTACCCCTGCATCTTAGTAATGATACACAAAAACAGAACTACAGCATAACAAAGGTAAACAGCATATAAATAAATGTTAAAAAGGGTAACACTTGTGGTTTATGTCTCAAAGTTACCATGTTATGTATATGTGGCTTGACCAAAATCTTTTCTTTAAACTGTAAGAAAAATGTCATTGTAGCACACTGACAGTGTTTTGCAAAGAACATGGAAAATTGTCTAAACAGCTGAAGGTTCCTGTTCAAACAGCTGAAAGTTCCTGTGTATTGACAGTTTGTTCTCCTCACACAATTAGTTTCATTCTCTGTTGTACTGTACAACTGTTGAGGCAGGCCAGTGTTAAATCCCTCTTAATATAATATACAGGGTAATTTGAAAAACATTTGATGGATTACTTAGCAATAAAGTATTACACTATATAAACATGAAGTATGCACCAAATTATCCAGATTTTGGCATTTTAGGAAATGACAGAATGCAATTTGGCTACCATGTTGAACATTGATAATAACATGCAACAAAGGATCTTGGATGAGTTAAACTACAAGATTGAAATGTGAAATGAAAAGTGCATACTAAGCAAAATGGAAAAAAATGAGAGTTCCATTCCATATTGATTTAGACCTAAAAATCCAAAATGATAGTTAATGAGTAATAATATTGCTCCACTTATTTAGAATTACTTTACATGAGTCTCTGTGTGGAGTTTGCATGATTTCCCCGTGTCTGTGTGGGTTTACTCCGGGTGCTCCGGTTTCCTCTCACAGTCCAAAGACATGCAGGTTAGGTGCATCGGCGATCCTAAATTATCCCTTGTGTGTGTGAGTGTGTGTGCCATGTGGTGGGTTGGCACCCTGCCAGGGGTTGGTTCCTGCCTTGCACCCTGTGTTGGCATGGATTGGCTCCAGCAGACTCCCGTGACACTGTGTTAGGATATAGTGGGTTGGACAATGGCTGACTGACTGACTTGAGTACCAAAATGAGTGGTAAGTCCCAGGAAAACACTATGAGTTCTTAGCCAGTTAGTGCCAGGAGTGTATTAGACAGTAATAAAAATGAAAGCAAGACAAAGTAAACTGAAGAGAGCATGTGTCAGAAGTGTAGGCAGAGTTACCAGCTAAAGCAGCTCAAATAGTTTTCTGAGGCCAGTGGTATTATTGAGAACTATGCAAGAGAGACAGAAAAGACCTGCCATAATCTGCTCCTTTTGGTTAAGGGAATGATAGCAATAACACCTGTAGGGAATAATAAGTGGACTAGACAGCACAGTAGCTACTATGTACAGGCTGAATGGTCATCTAAGGAGCTACTGGAAAATAATACCCTGGTTACAATATCATCCCTCCATGACTTGTGTTCGAATGTAAACAGATTTTATCAACACTACCTCTGGACAGAGCTAAACATTTAGAAATAGGCTTACATCAGTCTAGATGAGGACGGAAGCATTCATTTTCATAAAAGAGGTTGAGGTAAACAATAACCATGATGTATAAGTTTTAATCAATACTCTTTCTACATTTGTCAATCTTTAGCACAGGCTGTTTATTATTCTAATCCACCCAGACTCGGATATTGTTAGATTACTTCTATACAATTCTGAGACTGCAAGCCATGTGAAATAAAGCAATTTTCAAGAATTTTTCAATCCA
This sequence comes from Polypterus senegalus, assembly GCF_016835505.1. NCBI lineage: Eukaryota > Metazoa > Chordata > Cladistia > Polypteriformes > Polypteridae > Polypterus > Polypterus senegalus. The sequence continues at coordinate 270,349,624 of NC_053154.1, forward strand.
TAATAAAAATTCTGTGAAAACTGTAATTTCAGACTTAGCAAGATATTCCAAAGTCTGCTTTATCAAAGTTGTGCGGGTATTGTAAATGAACCAATATCAACAAAGCAAACAAATGTTTTATGCCCTAGACAGCACTGAAGCGTTTGATAGTTGAAGGACATTTCTTCACATTTCACCGCTCACAAGACCCTGATTGTTGCTTTAAATAGTAAGCAGTATATTTTGTACTGAATTGAGCAGCTGCTATGAAGTCCCCATGAAAGCAGTTAGTAGGTTATGCTCTACCGAAGACTTTCAAGTTTACAGAAGAATTGCAAAACACCTGAGTTTTAAAGAACTGAAACCTCCTTTTCTTGTCTGAGTGTGGCATAGCAGGAATAAAATGAAATTAATAATTGACTAAAATAGTTCTTAGGTGAATTATAAAACGTAGATTAAAGAAGATGAAGTATTGAAAGAGCTTAATTGTACAACTGCACTGTAAAGCTACTTGTTATTTTTGTTCTACCAAAATACAGTATACATGTTCAAAACCCAAAATAATTTAAAAAAAAAATGCTAACTGGGCAACATTTGTGTTTTATAAAATCATTACTTAACTTCAGGCTACTCCATTTTGACCTGTAAGCCAGTCTTAGACTGTATTGTTAAATGCATTTATAGTTTTTAAACTATACATTTATCAGAATGGTGAATGCATCCACACTGTTCATTAATGGAATGCAGCAATATCTCTAGTGAAAGCAAAGTTTCAAAATATAGACTTTGAAGAGTTAATTTAAAAATGTATAGGGCTTACTGAATAATAAGGCCAGTGTACCAGGCTTGTTAAATTCTAAATTGTGAAACCCAATACTTTAGCATTTATTCTTACATTCTTAATGGCTATTAGTTACTAAATTTAATCTATTCATTAACATTTTGAACGCAATTATACTATTTCACCATTGCAGAACACTAAGCCTTTCCTAGCAGCATCATGAATAAGGCAGAAACAAACCCTGGTGAAGACTTCAAAGCACTGCATGGCACACAAAAGCACACAGGGTTAATTTAGAATCTTTATTCATGACAGTGTTAGGTGATGGGTGTAACACAACAAGAAGCAGAGGACAGAAAGATATGAAAGAAGATAATCTGCTGTGGCAACCCCTAACGGGAGCAGCCGAAAGAAGAAGATTCAGGACAGTGCTAGTTTATAGGTTAATAGCGGAATAAGCAATTACCTCTAGATCCCTTGAAAGTTAGAAAAATGTAGTGGTGGAAGAGGGTGGTCTGCAGTACAAGATTTTAACTGACTGATGCTCTCTAGCATATGAAACTGTAGAATTCACAGAAGTGTAGGGAAGTCATTTAGACTAGTTTAACAAAATGTGCGTTTTATATATTGGACCGTGGACGCCCTCGATTCTTCACATAAGAATGTGAATGTGTTTTCTCTCCTCAGCTGTGAATTACTAATATCATTTGTACCCAGCATGTACTATATTTGTGCATGTCTTCGTCTATGTGTAAACTTTTGTGCTATTTATTTTAATTGATAAATGTTTTCTTTCTATTGATACATATTTATTCCTGCCATATTATTGTTATAAATCTGTTGAATCACTCAAAGGTTTATAGTCAAGTGAACAGTACTCAGTAACGGATATGAGGGACAACAATGGTGCTGTACCCACCATGGATACTGTCAAACTTGTTTTTACCAGCACAAAATAAGAATCATAACCTTACTTGAAATTAAGCACTATTTTTGTATTAACTAATTTAAATTATAATGAGCAGGCAGCATGGCACATTGGTTAAGGCTTTGGATTTCAAACCCTGAGGTTGTGGGTTCATATCACACCACTGACACTATGTCACACTGAGCAAGTCACTTCACCCGCCTGTGCTTCAACTGGAAAAACAAAAGAAATGTAAGCAGTTGTATCTCAAATGTTGCAAGTCACTTTGCACAAAGGTGTTGGCCAGATAAATGTAAATGATGTGGTTGTCACATATCAGCATATTATTTTAAAAAAGGTTACAAATTTTTACTTTACTGACAGAGTCAAAACCTGTACTATATTTTCTGTCTGTGCTGTTTGGACATCTGCTAACATCATCCTTTGGGGATATATCCTGATTCAGCTTAATGCCTTCTTCATTAACAAATCAGGAGCGCATAAAATATTAGGTTAGAGCAGTAAAGAGAAATCCCCTGTCCATTGGAGCGGTAGTAGCTACACAAAATGGACATGTGACATGAAATCTTAAAATACACTGGTGAGAGGGATACTTGCAGAAAAGTTAAACATTAACCAATTGGGACCAGATAAACCAGATATTTGTCATAAAAGCAGCTAACTGTGGTTCAATTTATTTGTGGACGTTCCAGCTATACTGTAAGAGATTTACTGAGATTAAACTGTGGCAGAGATGCAGAGAGGACCTCAATCCCAGTAGTCAGCGGAAGTGTGTAGTGGTCGATGGGAAGAGATCTTGATCGGCACACAGATTAAGCAAAATCACCATTTAGTAGGAAGAAAACATTAGAGCAGTGCTCTAGGTGTAAGGAGTAATAAGGACACCTACACATTGTCATATTAGGATGGCAGGCTATACCAGCTCTTCCACAACCCCCACCACACACCAAGCCAACCACCCTCACCCCCATTTTGGAAGAAACAGTGCTGCCTAACAGCTCCAAGACACTGGGTTTGAATCCTGGCCCAAATATTAAAAGTGTGTTTGCATGTACATGTGTGAGGTTTTCTCCTGAGACACAATTCTGCTTCTGCATACCAAGGACATGCATTTTAGGTTCACTGGTATCTCTAAACTGACTGTTTATGAGTGAGTGTGTGGGTGTGTACCTGACTAAGTGCTGTAATGAAGAGACGTCCCCAATCCTGCACAAATCACCAGACCACAACAGAGGAATGAAATTGAGCAAATTCATTAATTTATTAAATTCATTCAATTACTAAATGTATGTAGTCTGTCCCATTTAGAGTCAGCTGTAAGGTGAGAGGCAACCCTGAATGAGGCAGCACTCTACTGCTGGGCACACCAATGTACACACACACACACACACACACACACACACACACACGTATACAGTGTTGATTTAGAGCTAACAATTAACTTAACACATAGGTCTTTAACAACAACAACATTTATTTATATAGCGCATTTTCATACAAATAATGTAGCTCAAAGTGCTTTAGAGTGTAAGAGGAAACCAGTGTACAGTACTCAGCAAAACTGTAGCCATAAAAAACATTTCCTTAGATGAATGTTTTATGCAACTTTATTTGTTGCAAAAAATATTTAAATCAATTTAACAGACTATACAGTACCTTCACAGAAAGACATATTTGTGCATATTCCATACAGAAACAAACAGCATACTCAATTTTAATAAATCTTTCAGGACTTACATAGCATACATGTTACAAGAGAAAATATTGTTAAAACCATTCCTGTCCTCTCTATGACTTAATTCAAACTTAAGGATATTTGCAATACAGAAACAGGCTAAACAGTTGGTTTCAATGCTTTCCTCTTCTGAACAAACCTCTATAATACTCCAAAAGAATCAGAAAAAAAGCTATGTGGATCAACAATTAGGACACTACATTAGAGTGAACATTCAGAACAAATTGAAAAATAAGTTCCTAGAGGTGGCAAACCGAGAAAAAGGCTGAGAACACCTGATCTAGTGATATCACATGACATCTGATCAGATATGCATCAACAGCTTGCTATGGTTAAGCATTTTCATTGTTTAGTATGTCTACTATTATCCAAATCAAGAAGTGTGACCTACTTTTATCAGTAACCAAAATCAACCATCATACTCCACTTCGCAGCATTGGGTTTATATTAGTATGTGGCTTTCACTAGTTGGTACAATACTTTGGTAGACAAAAAAAAGTTTTGGATCCCCCTATTTATAGGTAGTGTTAACACTCTATAGCCAAAAGATTGATAAATTGGATGATTAAGGAAATGAAGATAGACTGAATTGAACCTATAATGAATAGAGTAGCTGCGGTGGGCTGGCGCCCTGCCCGGGGTTTGTTTCCTGTCTTGCACCTGTGTTGGCTGGGATTGGCTCCAGCAGACCCCCGTGACCCTGTAGTTAGGATGTAGCGGGTTGGATAATGGATGAATGGAAGAATAGAGTAGGAATCAGGCATTTGCTTTTTTTGTTGTTGTGGTTGTGGTATTACTGTCCATAGTTTATTCTCGTAGTGTTGTTCTCAGTTTTTTGTTTACTTCAGCCTGTGTCTATTTTGGGTTCAAAGTGAGGTACTGTTGACAACCGATTCAGGTAAGATCAATGCACTTAGTTTTCTGTATCTGCCGCCAAGTGTTGATAACTAGCTGTTAAATGGGGCTAGAGTGAGTAGTAGTGTGATTTAGCCATTTAAGAAGCTGTTCAGAAACAGCTGTTCCTCATCTACTGAAATGTGTGATCATCAAGAGAATTTCTTAGTATTCTTTTTTTGTCAGGTATTTATTTATAATTAAAAAGAAGTAGTGATAGTCCTGAATATCCAGCTTTTCACTAATGTTTGTTTTTCCAGCATGTTTTCCTCACTTACACTCCCTATTCCTGATATTACTTCCTACTTCTATGTTCACCTCCCACACCGATAGGTCTCTATTCCTTTTAAACTAATCTCTCTTCCTCTACCCTCAAGGTCTTTGATTACTGGTGGACTGTGGAACTCTTTCTCAGCTTTGAACAAGGCTGATTTTATCACTGCCTATGTCTCTCATCTTTCTCTTGGCTTCCTAGCTCTGACATAAACACGGATCACTTCTTGTAACTCTAAGTCCTGTTGCATTTTCCTCCTCTTACATGTTTTCTCACTCCTGCTTTTAAACGAGGTGGTGGTATTGGTCTTCTCTTGTCTCCTAACTGAATATTTACTGCTCCTGATCATCTTAGCTCCTTCTTATTTTCTTTTCTTTTGAATTTCATTTTGTTCAAGTAACCTTCTCCTATAACCTACTTCTCATCATGATCTATCATCCTCCAGGTCTGCATTAAATTGATTTTGTTTTTTTCTTCTGTATCTTTGTGCTGAGATCCCATTATTCTAGGAAATTTCAACCATAACCTTGACTTTCCCAGCTCATCCGATTTCCTTATCCCCTTTGCTCTTCTTTTTCCTTCTCCCTGTCTCAATCCTCTCAAACTCATTCAGCAGGTCATCAACTTGATTTTATTTCCATGCACAACCTCTCCTCTCCTCCTTTCCTATCCATCACTCCCTTATATACATATCTCAGACTACTTTTTCATTTCCTTTTCTGTTGTTTTTCTGTCCCCCCTTCTACACCTTCAACTGCAACCATCAAAATGCAATGAAATCTGCCTTCTCTATGTCCTCACGTCATTTGCACTTCAGTTCTGTCTGCACTTCCTTATCCCAATTACCTTGCCCAGCTCTCTGTAGACTCTACAACAAGCACTCTTATTCCTTGCTTCTCTTCTTATTTTGATGCCCACTATCCTTCTGTCCATCTCCCTGCTCGTACCACCTCTACCTATCTTCCACTCACTGGTGTTCGCAGGAAACTGGCACAAGAATAAACTACCATTCCTCTTGGATAGGTATAGGTCCCTTGTGTCGTTCTTCCCTGCATCTCTGCTATCTGCACAGAAATCCTTCTTTTAAAGCATTATTGCATCCTCTGATAGAAATGCCAACCACCTCTTCGAGTCTCTGTTGAGCCCTCCTTCTGCTCCAAAACCATTGTCCTTTCTTCCTAACGATTTTGCTTCCTTCTTTACTTACAAAGTCACCAACATCCAAAAACGGTTCAAGACTTCAAAAACATCCTCTGACCATCCTCTCTGTCACTATCCTTCTTCCTTCTGCTCTACTGTAAATTATTTAAATATTTTTGACCTGCTTTGTAACTACAGACCCACCACCCGAGCCCTGGACCCTATTCCTTTACTTTAACATTTTCTTCAGTCCATCTCTCCTTCCTTGATCCCCCAAATCTCTTCTCTTTTAAATGCCTTACTGACCTCTGGCATATTCCCTACTGATTTAAAAATATCTCATTATAATCCTCTCTTTCAACTCATCTGCCTCTGAGAATTACTGTCTTCTCTCCCTTCTGCCATTCCTGTCCAAGACTCTAGAACGTACAGTCCACAAACAACTCATTTCTCTCAGATAGTAATCTACTAGATCTGCTTCAATCTGTATTCTGTAAAGATCATTCTGGTGAGACTGCATTGCTTTCTGTACCTAATGCTCGCAGATCTGCTCAAGTTGCTCCTTGACCTTTCATCAACTTCTGATACATTAACCACCACCTTGGTAGAATTAGTATTTCTGCTTTGGCCTGGTTCAAATTCTACCCCTCAGACCAATTATTTTGTGCCTTCTAGTCTAGGATGAGTGTTGGAACCTCTTCTTTTTTTTCTCTAAACTACTCCTTTAGGCAATGTCATTTTTTTTCACTGCTTCTCCTATCAGTTGATAACACACAGGTTTTTAGCTCAAATCTTTTGCTGTTCCTCTGCCATTTCATCATGAATTAATGATCATCTCCTTAAACGTAACTTTTCAAAGTCAGACATTGTGTACTTGCCCTCCGAGCCTCTTTCCTCAGCTTTGTCTCTTGAACTTGACTCTATTCACTCTTTCTGTCACGGTCAGGAATCTTGGTGTGGTTCCAGAGTCATCATTTTCATTCATTGAACATACAGTATATCTTCAATGTCTCAGTTCTGTAGCTTCTTTCTTTATAATATTCAGAGTATTTGACCCTTCCTCACTAATCAGGCCACATAGCTCCTTGTTCTGGTACTGGTTCTCTCTCAGCTGGATTATTGCAACTCTTTCCTGATGGGACTTGCTTCAGCTGCTATAAGACCTCTTCAGCTCCTCTAGAATGCAGTGGCTCAACTAGTGACCTTAGTTCCTCATTTCACTCCTACTACTGTCCACTGTCCTACTACAGTCCAATGGCTTTTTGTTGCTTCAAGAATCTAGTTCAATATAGCTCTTGTCTTGATCTCTGCTCAATTCTGCTCCTCTGTATTTCCATTTGTTGGTCTCTCTATACATCCCTTCAAGAAGTCTCCATTATGCCTCTACCTGTCTGCTTATCATTCCTCCTCTTGGAAGATGTACCAAGACTGGACAATGTTTCACTATTCTTGCTCCAAAGCTGTGCAATGATCTCTCTTTATCGATTTGTACTGCACCTAGTTTATTTGTGTGTAGGTGTGTTTTGAAAACACACCTTTTCATTAAATACTTGGGATCTGCTTAGCTTCCCCCCTAGTGGATAGCTAATGTTATACTGATTGATGTAAGATACAATTCACAACTTAGTGTTCATTAGTTGCAATAAACAGACACCTCCAGAAAATAGTTCATAGAGGGCAGAAGTTGCATTCATCCATAAAACAGGTAAAACAATTTTTCTCATTTATTTTTTCCTAATAAACTTTTGACAATCATATGTTTCAATAATTCTTTTATTTATAAACCAAGACAGGACAAAACATCACTCAAAGGCATTTTTCACTTTCCAGTAAAAGCAACATGTGCTCAAAATCCACACTATACTTCTACATATTCAACAAACCACAATATTCACTTTGAAGCATTTGGTATAGAACTAACACATAACCTATATCTTGAATATGGGGGAAACACTCTCATTTGACATAATACTTTCTCTGTCATTAAATGCCTTGTGTTTTGAAAGAATTTGATATAAACTAAAAACAAAAACGAAACAAAAAAATAAAATAAATTTTTCAATACCTGCAGGCTTGCTAAATAATTTTTCTTGAATAGCTGAAACCATTTCTTGTGAAACTTCAGAAGCAAATTTCTCCAAGCCAGTTGTTATTTCTTCTCCTTCCATTTTTTCAGTTGCCTATATCAAAATGTTAACATATTATACTATTTAGTTAAAAAAAAGCTAACTTATACTTAAGGCCTGACTGAAATATAAAATGTACCAAGAGATTCAAGATGCTTGTGTTATGTTAAGTTACACATCAAAACTATCTGACTGCATAACTTGTTCTTTAAAATTATTCCCTTTCAATCACACACATTCAGTGGCCTCATTGCCGATTACACAATAGTGTCTGTAGATTTCCTTTAGTTGTTATCTATATAGACACTGTAAAATTTTAATAAATGACAAATAATTTCAGTCAGAAAATTAATCTCTTCATCACCATGTTTCCTGAAAAAATGTTTTGGTCAAAATCCATCTACAGAAGTTTACCATACTTCTCTAGAAAATTAACATAACTGAGTCGAAATGATTATGTTAATATTTTTCTAGAACTTCTTTTTTCTTCTACAAATTCTAAACTTAAAAAGTTAGTGGGGGTAGGGCCAAGTTAGCTAGGGTCCCTAATGTTAAGATCTCAGATGGGGCTCTAATCTTAAATATAAGGGAGCTTCATCTAAAATTAGACCCTAGCGCATTTTGTATTAACCCTAATTTTTAAAAATTAAACCCTAATTCTCTATTTTTAGACTTACTTAAAAACCCTAGTGAGCACTAATTTTTATAACACTGGTATATTGTTTTATGGCTTTGCGATACTTGATTTTACCTTTTTTATTGTATTTTAGACCTATTAGACAAAGATTACTTTTAACTGTTTTATTATGCAGTTTAAGGTATTTATATGGTTTTATGTAATATTAACTATTTTTTTAAAAAGTTTGTAAAGGGGACTTATAAGGCAATTTTCTAAGGTATTTAAAGCCATTTTAGGAATAGGAGCTGTGCTTGGGGGGTAAACATAGAATTATACACACAGGATGTGTACCAGTGCATTGTACCTCTTCGGGGGCACACCATCTCTACTAACCCAAACCTAACCCTAAGCCTTTATATTTAGTTACTCACTTATGACCACATTGACAGTCATGAATGTTTCATATGAATGAATGCCCGACATATTCTTAACAACAAAAATTATAATTGGTATGCCTTCTTCATGTATTTCTTTGTTTGATTTAGATATACATTCAGTTACATTATGTTTCACAGAGAGAAGGAAAAAACTTTACTATGTTGCTTCAATGATATATACTGCTCAAAAAAAATTAAAGAAACACTTTGAAAACACATCAGATCTCAATGGGAAAAAAATCCTGCTGGACATCTATACTGACTGGGTAATGTGTTAGGAATGAAAGGATGCCACATTGTTTGATAGAAATGAAAATTATCAACCTACATTCAATTGGCTGAATTCAAAGACACCCTGAAAATCAAAGTGAAAAAATGATGCGGCAGGCTAGTCCATTTTGCTGAAATTTCATTGTAGCATCTCAAAATTGTACTCAGTAGTTTGTATGGCCCCCACACGTTTGTATGCATGCCTGATAATGTTGGGGCATGGTCCTAATGAGATGAGGAATGGTGTCCTGGAGGACCTCCTCTCAGATCTGGACCAGGGCATCACTGAGCTCCTGGACAGTCTGAGGTGCAGCCTGGTGACGCTGGATGGACCAAAACATAATGTCCCTGAGGTGTTCTATTGGATTTAGGTCAGGCGAGTGTGGGGGCCAGTCAATGGTATCAATTCCTTCATCCTGCAGGAACTGCCTGCATACTCTCACCACATGAGGCTGGGCATTATCGAGCATCAGGAGGAACCCAGGACCCACTGCACCAACATAGGGTCTGACAAAGGGTCCAAGGATTTCATCACGCTACCTAATGGCAGTCAAGGTGCTGTTGTCTAGCCTGTATAGGTCTGTGCATCCCTCCATTGATATGCCTTTCCAGACCATCACTGACCCACCACCAAACCAGTCATGCTGCACAATGTAACAGGCAGTATGAAGTCCTCCACGGTTTCTCCAGACCCTTTCACATCTGTCACATGTGCTGAGGGTGAACTTGCTCTCATCTGTGAAAAGCACAGGGCGCCAGTGGTGGACCTGCCAATTCTGGTATTCAATGGCAAATGACAATCGAGCTCCATGGTGCCAGGCACTAAGCACAGGGCCCACATAGAGGACATCGGGCCCTCAGGCCACCCTCATGAAGTCTGTTTGTGATTGTTTGGGGAGTGATATTCACACCAGTGGTCTGCTGGAGGTCATTTAGTAGGCTCTGGTAGTGCTCATCCTGTTCCTCCTTGCCCAAAGGAGCAGATACCAGTCCTGCTGATGGGTTAAAGACCTTCTACAGCCCTGCCCAGCTCTCCTAGAGTAACTGCCTGTCTCCTGGAATCTCCTCCATGCCCTTGAGACTGTGCTGGGAGACACAGCAAACCTTCTGGCAATGACACGTATTGATGTGCCATCCTGGAGAAGTTGGACTACCTGTGCAACCTCTGTGGGGTCCAGGTATGGCATCATGCTACATGTAGTGACACTGACCATAGCCAAATGTGAAATTAGTGAAAAAACAGTCAGAAAAGATGAGGAGGGAAAAATGTCAGTGGCCTCCACCTGTTAAACTATTCCTGCTTTGGGGGTCGTCTCATTGTTGCCCCTGTAGTCAACCTGTTGTTAATTTCATTAACACCAAAGCAGCTGAAACTGATTAACAACCCCCTCTGCTACTTAACTGACCAGATCAATAGTCCAGACGTTTCACTGACTTGATGTTATACTCGATCCTATAAAAAGTGCTCCTTTAATTTTTTTGAGCAGTTTATTTACTGTATTCCCTTTGTTGCCTTTTATTTGATAATCAGTGCAGTTTTTCTATCACATGAAAAAATTAACAAAACAAATGCAATTAATAGAATACCTTAAGAAAAAGCTGCATTAGGTTTATGAAAGCGTCCTCCCATTCATCACAAGACAAATTTAGATTGCGCTTTTCATACTGCATCAGCTGCTTCCTAAACCTTGATTGTGCTTCTGCGCTGTCCACCTCCACATCTTCATTTCCTTGTCTTGGTGTAATCTCTGCTAGTTCTTCAATATCCATTTTCACTTGTGGGTCTTCAGTAAAGCTAGAGGAGCTAAATTCCCCCACATAATCTTGTTTCAATTCCATGATGGCTGTACTATCTTAAATTAAAAGAAAACAGAAATAATCATTTCTATGAGCAAAACAAAAAGACATCTTACAATTGTTATGGCTGGAATGTCCATATTTTATTAGGCTGATTTAAGTGGTGCAAACTTGACTTAAAATACTGTCATAATACAAGTCATAAATTAGTCATTTGTACTACTGTACTATTGACTTCTTTGTAAAATATATCTTTTAACACGTTTTCTGAGTTCATATATAAAACAATGACAACATAAAGACTGAAATTCTGCATATTGAAAGGTTTTCTTTTTATTATAATTACATCTAGTTTATTCACTTTAATGAATATACTTTAATCAGATTTCATTACTTGCAATCAGGTTATGTAATATAAATTTTACCATAAATATATACTAGCAACTATTAATCACTTTCCAAGAAAAAAGAGGTAAAACAGTTAAAAGTATCCCTTTCTGCTTTCTTCTACAAGCATTTCCACCAAAATAGACAGTTTGAAACAAGTAAATGAAATGAATGTATACCATAATGATGTGTCTTTGATCCTACCAATAGGAAATGACAAAATTTAAAGTACCTACTACATTTATGACCAGCTTTTGTACTATTCATGGATCTGACTTTCAGGCACAAAGATGGCCTCAATATTGCAGATACTATGGCAGTTGCACAGTATTTACTCATCGATTCTTTAGCTTGTACTTTTTTCTACAGTTAGCCTGCTATTCACTGACCAGCAACCTTGGACAATGTACAAATCTGTGGTAAAATATACCCTTTTAAACATTTATGAATAGCTCCTACCGATTCCTATGAGATATAGTATAATAACAATGATACTGAGTTTGCCATCATAGGTTTTATTGCTATGGAAAGAAGTTAGACATCCTTGAAAACTGTGTATGATGTAATATACAGGTAGCTGTATGAGGCACATGGTTACTTGTAGACATTTAAATGCTTTACAAATGATTGTGCATAATTTTGTTCAGTTCTTGGGATCCCCATAAAGAAATGTGAACAGATTTTCATGAGGAATATTTCATTTATTGATCCATCCTCTTCCGCTTATCCGAGGTCGGGTTGCGGGGGCAGCAGCTTGAGCAGTGATGCCCAGACTTCCCTCTCCCCGGCCACTTCTTTTAGCTCTTCCGTGAGGATCCCAAGGCGTTCCCAGGCCAGCTGGGAGACATAGTCCTTCCAGCATGTCCTGGGTCTTCCCCGGGTGGACATGCCCAGAACATCTCACCAGGGAGGCGCCCAGGAGGCATCATGATCAGATGCCCGAGCCACCTCATCTGACTTCTCTCGATGCGGAGGAGCAGTGGCTCTACTCTGAGCCCTTCCCGGATGACTGAGCTTCTCACCCTATCTTTACGGGAAAGCCCAGACACCCTGTGGAGGAAACTCATTTCAGCCGTCTGTATTCGCAATCTCGTTCTTTTGGTCACTACCCATAGCTCATGACCATAGGTGAGGGTAGGAACGTAGATCGACTGGTAAATTGAGAGCTTTGCATTACGGCTCAGCTACTTTTTCACCACGACAGACTGATACAGAGCCCACATCGCTGCGGACACCGCACCGATCCGCCTGTCGATCTCACACTCCATTCTTCCCTCACTCATGAACAAGACCCCAAGATACTTCAACTCCTCCACTTGGGGCAGGATCTCTCCCCCAACCCTGAGAGGGCACTCCACCCTTTTCTGGCTGAGGACCATGGTCTCGGATTTGGAGGTGCTGATTCCCATACCAGCCGCTTCACACTCAGCTGTGAACCGATTCAGAGAGAGCTGAAGATCACAGCCTGACGAAGCAAACAGGACAACATCATCTGCAAAAAGCAGTGACCCAATCCTGAGCCCACCAAACCGGAACCCCTCAACACCCTGGCTGTGCCTAGAAATTCTGTCCATAAAATTTATAAACAGAATCGGTGACAAACGGCAGCCCTGGCGGAGTCCAACACTCACTGGGAACGGGTTTGACTTACTGCTGGCAATGTGGACCAAGCTCTGACACCGGTTGTACAGGGACCGAACAGCTCTTATCAGGGGGTCCGGTACCCCATACTCCCGGAGCACCCTCCACAGGATTCCCCGAGGGACACGGTCGAACGCCTTTTGCAAGTCCACAAAACATATGTAGACTGGTTGGGCAAACTCCCATGCACCCTCCAGGATTCTGCTAAGGGTGAAGAGCTGGTCCACTGTTTCACAACCAGGACGAAAACCACACTGTTCCTCCTGAATCTGAGGTTCGAATCTACTCACTAAAGACAGTTGTGTCAACACTTATATGATGTACAAGAATACCGCTTCATGGCTACTTGGATAAGCACTTTGTTGCATATAAAAATTTTAAGTATAAATGCTAAATTTCTGTACATACTAGCATTTCAAATATTGCTTGCTAGAAAAAAGCTCACTTGGATAATGACACTAAAGTACAAAGTTTCAAAAGTGATTGTGTACTGCGGCTTTTTAGTAACACAGACATCCTGTTATTTAAAGTCTTATCAGATGGTTTCACCTTCCTTCACAAGTCACAAAATTTGACAAACTTGGATTGTGTTTTAACAATGAGCTGCATATCACCTCCAGTCACAATCTAAGTGACTTTATTAAATGCTATAACATAATAAAGAATCATACTAATATCATACAGAGGTCTAGGTTTTACTCTTCATGCATGACTGAATTTGTTATTTGCTTCTAATTTTATACAAGAAAACATACACTGTATGTTTAAAAAAATCAGCTTTTATGACAATTCCCATCCATGTTCTGCATAAATGGCACAGCACAGCTTCACACAAAGAATCATAGATAAATGGAATAAATTACCAAATGATGTGGTCGACAGCAGTACTTTGGGGACTTTCAAAACTTGACATGATGTTATTTTGAAAAAATTAGGCAAACAGGATGGAAAGTTGTGTTAGGCTGAATGGCCTGTTGTTGTCAGAATTGCTCTGTTACAGCAAATGTCAGCAGTGGTCAAATGATCTTCTAGAGCAATGGTCACCAACCCATTGATTTCAATCGACTGGTAGATGTTTTAAGACTCTCCCTGTAGCTCATAACAGAAACAGAAAAATTAAAACAAATGCATTACTTCTGATTAATGTTCAGTTTTGCAAGCGCCTCTCTCTCTCTCTCTCTCTGTCAATCCAGTTGGGTTTTTCCTGTATAGCAGGTGCTGAACTAAAGTAACCAATTAGATAGTTCTGGAATGTTTGCTGTTCTACAGAAAAGATACCATGAATTACTTAGCAAGTGGTAGAAGACCAGAATATCTTAAGTTAAGATAAGACACTAATTCAGCTCTTCCTTCCCAGGTAATGTACAGAAATTGCTGCAACTACTATGGCACACGCTTATGGATGTTTACACTGTCAGGCTGCAATCCCCATATTCTTGCCTCATAGTCATGAGTAGGGTGAAATCAGCATTGTGTTAATCAGTGTATTTTAAACTATGAGTCATCTGGGGTTTTTTTTTCTATCGTTTCAAAAACAATGGACATTTACATAATATTGGAAAAGTATGTGGGCAGCATGTGAGACACAATGAGTTCTATTTCTTCCTCATGAGTTCAGTGCCCCGAGTTTGAACCTTGTGCCTGGATATTGCCCATGAAGAGCTTGCACATTCTCTCCATATCTGTATGGGATTTTTTTTCCCCACATCCCCAAAGATGTGCAATCGATTCAAATTTGGCCTTTGTGTAAGTGTGAATATGGAAGTGTGTGTTTGAATAAGGCCTACAATGTAATGGTTCCCCATCAAAGGCTTGTTTTACCAGGATAGGCTCAGGCCCCACCAATAATTCACAAATAAATAATGCTATTTTAAACTTGCAAATTCATAATTCTGCAAGATTATTTTAAGGTAGACTTTCTAAAGCCACAGGGATTTCTGAATGAAGCAAAGGCTTATGCTATGCCATTTTACCATGTGCTATACTTAGTACCCTGTTCTAAAATTATTTCCATCTCTGAAATTAAACAAAGGTTCTCTAGCCATCAATAGTAGAGACATCCCACTAAAAGTTCCATGGTTACTCCAGATATTATGAAATAACTATTTTAGATATTCAATTTATGCAGTCTGTTATACTGTGTAATGTTCTACTAGAAGTATTCAGATTTTTCATGCACTTTAAGCTCTAAAATTACTCAGCTTATTAATAACAGTTCTACTCACAGAGAAAAAATATGTATTATAAAATTATTTATTAACCAGAGGTACAGAATTGTTTTGCCCTAAGGGGAAATTGACTTTTCCTATAACCTTTGGAGGTCAGAGTACAGGGTCCGCCACTGTACAGTACCCCTGCCGCAATTTGCAGGTCAAGGGCCCAACAGAGTTGGATTTAAGAGAAATGATGAGAAAGAAACAAGTTGCTCTGATAATACATATTATGAAGTTTACCAACTGTGTAAAGCTCTGTGAAAGAAACAAAAACTGAAAATGTTATTCCAAAAGTACCGCTTTGATTCACACACACTCAAATATGAGTAATCCAGTTCAGGGTTGAAGGTGGCTTAGAACTTATGTCTCAAGTAATGGTGGCAAGACAGGAAAGCACCGTAGCTATGGTGTCACTCATGCAAACATCCACACAGGGTCAATTAACTTCACATGCTTGTCTTTTGAATGTGAGAGGGAAACCTCAGTACATAAGAAATAACCCCACATTGAAAGGAGGAGAATAAATGGTCTTAAGATTCAAATGACGCTGGATCAGTGGGGCAGCTGAGCTAAAAATACTGCACAACAATGCAACAACTATCTATATATATACCATCCATCCATCCATTATCCAATCCACTATACCCTAACTACAGGGTCACGGGGGTCTGCTGGAGCCAATCCCAGCCAACACAGGGCGCAAGGCAGGAAACAAACCCCGGGCAGGGTGCCAGCCCACCACAGCATATACATATCATTCCAGAAATACGTGTAAAACTTACAGAAATGAAATGGGTTAAGGATGTTTATATGAGATTGTTTTAAAAATCTGTTTCAAAACATGTCTAGATTTATTAATACACATGCCGCACATGCTCTACAGTATATTTACCATCCTCTGAATATACAAACTATTAACACTGAAAGAATAAAAGACACACAGCTGACTATGAAGAATGCCTAAAAAAAAAAAGTTACATATATTGACTTCTCAAGCAACATTGCCCTGTGTCACTCATCCACTCCTAAAAAATAATCCTACCCCTATAGTGTCTTCAAAAATTACCCCATACTTTAATTGTTACCTCTCTACAGAAAGAATGTATAGTCCATCATCCAGTTCCTTGAAAACAATTTAAAATTCCACCAGGATCTTCACTCTTCACTATTTCTTAATGTGCAGTACTCAGGCTGCAGCGTGTTTGAACTTTAAACAAGGAATGACTCGAACTGTATCATGTGGTATATTTCCTGTTGGAAAAGCAGAAGTAGAGCAGTGGCTGAATGCTCCTTTTCACACTTACTATACTGTAAAACACTTGCATGACGATTTTCTTACTTTTCTCTAAACCAAAAACACATCACACAACAGAATGTATTTTCTGCTGCTACGTACATTTAAAACATTGCAAATCTTGAAAGTAAAAATTTCTGCAAAAACATGTTGAAAATAAAACCATGAAGTCACTGATCCAAAGTTACTGCAACCTGCATTTCCGGCTTCTTTTCACAGTTGAACTGTAGACAAGATGTGGGTTTGTCACTCAACAACATCAATGAAAACATTTTAATTACTGGTAACTGCAAATGCAATTATACATTAAAAAGTCTTCATTTATTACTTAACTTAATATGTTGTTCACTAGTAAATGGGAATCTGTATCTCTCACGGACAAAGTGAGACAATCATGTTTAAATATATGTAGAATGTTTCTAATAACCATTCATAAAAATCTGCAATGCATGTAATAACTGGCATATTTATTTTAAAATTAATACAGTTAATGTACTCCTCACTGATAAAACTGATTGGATAAAGCATTTTATGATACATTCATGTAAAGCCAAAAACAATAACAGAGGATGCTTAATAAATTCTTACTACTTGTGTATTAATGTTTAAATTACATTTGAAAATCAGTACCAAATTGGTTTAAAACAAACTAATACTCATTCTGCTATAGTGCTATCAATACCTCAGTGAATCAATATTTGTGAACATTCAGTCAACGAATACTGCCAAGTTCTGCTATGAGTCTCAAAACTTCTCAGCAATTTACTGTCCCTTGTAATCAAATTATCTTATAATGTGTTTGATCTCATGATGCTTCGCTTTTATCTGTTCTGTAAGCTGTCTTGTCATCCCATTCATTGTGAAATACGTAATATAAACGTTTTTTAAATATTATTTGCTGTAACATATGCTTAATGTTTTGCATACATTACTATCACGTACAGCTATTTTTCCATTATATTTACTAACATGAATTTCTACAATTTGAGCAGAAAGGAGGTTGATGCAGCAAACATTTTCATCCAACAGCTGTTCAAGCTCAGTGAACTGAGGACTGAAAACCGGCCCTCTCTACTGTATAAAAAAGGGGCATTCCTTCCATGTTTGGTTTCTGCCTTGTGCGTTTAGCTACCAGGGTTACTGATAAATGGATGTTCCAATTCAATAATAACAGATTCTTGGAAAGAAAAATTCACTCTTTCAAATATCTGATACATGGAAATCAAAAATTATTACTAATTAAACCGAATTAAGTGGGCATAAGGTTGTTGTTAAACCAGTGAACTTCAATTCGTTATTCTTCACAGAAAGAAAAAAACTGAAAACTGCAGAAGTTAGTTTAACTAATATAAATACGTATTTCGGCTGAAAGATGTCCTGCAATTTTGGTCACACAGAAAAATCAGACTATGAAAAATATTATTATGTGTCTGGCGACATCTAGAGGAATTTGTGTTGAAAACGTAAAAAAAAATCCTTAGCTCGTTTCACTTTAATAGTACAACAGTTCGGACTTAAGTGAGTCTGTTCATAATGATAAATAAAAATATACAAATGAATCGGCATATTTATATATATGTTTTTGGAAGGACACACTTAAAGAGCTCTCGAGGGTTTTCTGTCTAGCAGTTTTTATCAAGCTTCCGTGAATTTGACATTGAATAAAAACAGCATGAGAAAGTGCGATCATTGCAAACCT
The DNA here is from genome assembly GCF_016835505.1 of Polypterus senegalus. Lineage (NCBI taxonomy): Eukaryota > Metazoa > Chordata > Cladistia > Polypteriformes > Polypteridae > Polypterus > Polypterus senegalus. Next base: position 270,367,838 of record NC_053154.1, read on the forward strand.
TACATGGGAAATGATGGTCTCACAATACTCTTCAACTGAAACACAGCCGCATGATTTACATCTTCTTAAGTCTTCGGTTTACTTGTACGCAGCATGTTTTCAGGTCTACTTTGTGGCCGCCTTCCGGGGGTCGCATTTACTCGAGGTCTGGCATTCACACAAGCGTCAATGTGATCTTTAAAAAAAGATCAGGCAAAACGTTAAGGTAAAAGCTGTACACGTAGATTCTACTTTAAAACGTACAGTTCATACTCGGAAAACAACTCGATTCAGCCACAACCAATGCCTCCAGAGCCTCTCCAGTCCAATCCTACGGTGGCCCTTAAGTGCAAACGGGCCATCGTACAACGCCCTATTTTGCCGTAAACTGTCAATTCAACATTGATAATAAAGATGGTTAAAAATATATTATTTTTTCCTGTTATTAGTGTTTCCTTACTCAGATTGCCATTCCCTACCCCCTAGTTCAAGGCTCTTTTGATGGGACGTTATTGCATGGGTCATTTCTGGGGACTGTACCTTTTCAATTTTGTGCTCTCTAATAAGACACTGTTACCATTATGCCCGTCTTTCGGTGACCATGCGTCTCTGTTTTCTACAAAATGCTATAATGCCAAACTCTCGGAGGAAAAAAAATCACTAACACTGGACACCACACACAAAAAGCGTACAGGTTACCGCTCTGCGTGAGATTGCGCACGTCAAATTTTTGGTGCACAAATATTCTTGAAATTGTGGTACTATTATGAGCCCTGAACTGCACGGAACTTTGGGAGGGTGCAGGAACGGCGCTAAAATGGCCAATCCAATCGCAGCTCTACATTTATTTACATGGCACCGCCCCTACGTGAGTAATTTGTGTTTCACCGCCTTACATGGCAAAACACGCCTACGAATGTCTAATATTTAATTTTCCAATATTCCTCTTGTTTAATAATGCAGACAACATCTACCAGGAACATTTACCAAGACAAGCCCTTTGTGTCTTCGTAAGTCAATATTTACCACCTAAAGGTTTTTTTTAACAATTTGATCATACTGATCAAATACAGACTGATGTCGGTCACTCAGTGTGAATGAATCTTACCATAGTTATTAGCTCTGTGAAAAGATGAGCACATTGTAATCAAATCGACGCAGTAGAGTTCCCCTGCAAATACAGGAACCACAGCAACATCCACCTTAATCCTTTAACCTCAGCCTTATTTTGTCCGTTTTCTGCTACTTTGATTTAACTGGCTGTGACCTCATCATCTTTCACGCAAGATTCATGTTCTCCCCCTGAAAACAAAGATATGACATTTCCCTTTGAGAATTTTAATAGCTGGAGAGTTGGTTATAGTGTGCACATATGTTACACCAAAATACGTTGCAAAATTCATCAACACGTTTACCAAAAAACGCACTTTGAATGTTATTATTTTCATAAGTATTGGAATAAGCTTTCAAACACAATAAAAGTGTCAATGAATCTGTCAGAAACACCCAGGAAAAAAATCGTTAGGAAATAACTTTTTTGAAGTAGTACAAGAAAATGATTAATTTTCTCCACTTTTGATGTTTTTAAATACTGTAAATATTCATATCATGGCAGACCCCCGTGACCCTGTAATTAGGATATAGCGGGTTGGATAATGGATGGATGGGTATAACCGTTATTGAGGACCCATGGCCTATGTATAATTTTGAAGGACAGACATTACTCTGTCAAAATACAGTTGGTAAACAAAGTATATTGTGTTTTCAAATTACAACACCAAAAGTTGTAAGATTCGGAAACGTTTTTACAAAAAAATAAATATCGGAAATATAGAAAGTGGAATGCATAGAAAGTGGAATACGGTGCCATTTGAAAATAGAAACACCCCTGTCATTTAGTAGACAATAACCGAGATACGTCACTGAACCCAATTGAATCAGAACGTTCAAGAATGCCATGGGTGTGGTCAGGTGCTGCTGTGATACAGCAATTCGGCCAAATTTAAGGTAAGTACAAAAAACATTGCAGCGTGGAATCGGAGTATGAAATACGGCAATTTAATAGCAAAACACTGCACTTTAATTATAGTTATGAGGAAATTAATGAATGTATGCATTTTTTGTTTTTTAAATTGTATCATTGTTTGGTCCTGCCGGCGGGTCTGAGTTTAAAGCATTAAAAGGATAAGTGTCTGTATGTCTGTCCAGTTGCTATGGCTCGGTTATCCAGCAGACGGTGCATTACAAAGATTAGCACTGCTTTGACTAATCCTGAGGTGTGGCTCTGAGGCTAGGGATCTGCACCAGCAATCGGAAGGTTGCCGCTTCAAATCCCGTAAACGCCAGAAATGATTCTACTCCATTGGGCCCTTGAGCAGGCCCTTAACCTGTAATTGCTTCATCCTGGGTATGACATTAACAAGCAGAACCTTCAACTTACAGGGTTAGGGTAGGGGGTTGGGGGCAGGACAGGCACTCCAGCCACCATAAAAAAAAACATTTGACACTGTTTCAGTGTGGTGCTGAAGTGTCACCCGTTACACAGCTTGCACTCGGGTCCCAATCCAGGTGTTTCGTTGTGTGGTGGGTTCAACAATGTGCTGCACATGTTCCCAACTTCACAGTCTTACTAATAATCCTGTATCAAACAGCATGTAACCGAGACATGGCAACTCAACAGATACACTGCATTGCAAACAGTAACTCTGAATGCATCCAACAAACTGCCAGAAGGACAAAAATCTACCTTAATAATGGCTGTGTGTCTCTGTATCTGCGCAACATCTGTGTATCTGTCCATTTGCTATATCTCTGTCATTCCAACAGATGGTACATTACAAATCAAATTCATTACTAAAAATGTTTGTGCTATGCCATCTGTTCAAATGACAAATGCAATACATTTGACATACATTCCAAAATAGATGGTGTACTGCAAACATTTATGCTGACATCTATGTTGATTACTGACAACCCATCTTAGACAGTAAGCACAGCTAGTACATAATATAGGGAAAGGAAAATATTGTGATGGTGTCAAGATTTTAAAATCACACCTTTTTTGATTTTTTTTCCTGCCAATTAATGAATTTTTTTTAAGTTAAATTTAAGCCTTGCAAGAAAGTTGAGAGTTTATGGTTTTGATTTGGGTCATATTTAAGATATGCTACTAAATTAAAGTGGCACAGAGAACAATGCTACCACCTCATGGATACAGTACCTGCTTGCAAATCAGGGTTGTCAGGTACTTCAGTCAAAATCCCCTTATCAGCAAGCCAGTTTTTCCCTTTTGAGAATTTTCTCCATATTCAAAAAAAAAAATCTCATAAGTATTGTTTAGTAATTTGCACAATTGGTTCCAGCTGTTTATAAAAAATGGAACACTGATCTATTGTAAAGAAATATCTTATCACTTGTATAAGTAAATTATGTTGCCCATGCTACTTACCTAACACTAACTAACTCAGGCTACATCCATCCATCCATTATCCAACCTGCTATATTCTAACTACAGGGGTCTGCTGGAGCCAATCCCAGCCAACACAGGGCGCAAGGCAGGAAACAAACCCCGGGCAGGGCACCAGCCCACCACAGACTGAGGCTACAGTTGAACTAAAATATTTTAAATTACTCTGATGAAAAATCACTTCCAAACTCCATGTACATTATTGTATGCCTTCTGCAAGAAAATGCCATTTTTTGCACTACATGGAAGATTTTAACAAATGATGGACACCTTTTGTTATCTAAAAGATTGAAGATATTCTTTAATGATCTTAAAGTTTAATTAACTTATCAGTTGTCCCTAGTGTGTGCTTGGTGTGTGGCTGTGTGTGTGTGTGTGTGCCCTGTGGTGGGCTGGCGCCCTGCCCAGGGTTTGTTTCCTGCCTTGCGCCCTGTGTTGGCTAGGATTGGCTCCAGCAGACCCCCGTGACCCTGTAGTTAGGATATGGCGGGTTGGATAATGGATGGATGGACATACAAATCTCTCATAGGACACAGTCCAAAGTGAATTGGCATTACTAAATGGGTCCTAGTGTGTGTGCCTGCATATGTGTGTGTTCACCCTGCTAATGGGCCAGTCATCTGTCCAAGCATTGTCCATGCACCTCTTGTTTGCTGGAATAGGCTCCAGGTGCCCCTAAACCCTGATCTGAATAAATGGGTTAGGAAAATGGGTAAAAATTGCAGCATAAACATGTAAAGGCAATGTGGCAGTGTGTGTGCTCTGATATGAACAGACACTTTCATTATAAATATGAATAACTTAGGATAGTGTTTATCCCAAAATATACTATGATATTAGTTTCATTTACTGGAAATATTTTTTTACAAAACCAAAAGTAGTTATTTAGATAATACTGTAGATGCAACTCTGGTTCTGCACTTTATTGACTGCTGAATCTCTGCCCATACCTTGATGCCTTTGGAGCTGAGATGTCATTACAAATGGTAATAGTTATAATGAAATATACTCAGAAGATTCAACACTAATCTTGCAAAGCTATCACAACAACATTACAGAGCACTCCAAGCTAATACTAGGCCTAAATTTGCTTTCATACTTAGCCAGAACTCTGTATCTTATTAATAAAAACAGAAAAAGTAAGAGGAGGCATACAGACTTGGGCAGGATAAGAATACTACTCTTCAGCTTTTCTAAATCGATCTTTTCTATCGATCCTAAACCACTCTGACACCTAACCAATTATAAATGAACTTCGAAATGAGTGAGCAGTACAATGGCAGGTAGTTGCTGGAAGGCTCAACATGTTTGTTATTTCTGACTTTGCATTCATAAATCATTTAGGAATGGTTAAAATGAGGAAGGTATGAACTCCTATTTCATTAAGATGGTAATTTACGTTAAAAAAATCCCCCTTAATTTCAAGAATCCCTAATTTAATATTCTTGATCCCCCATAATTCCCCATGAAACTCTTCCCCCCATGGCCATGATTTCCCTCCAAAAATGGGAGGGGTAGGGATTCCTCCTGAGCTGGCAATTCTGTTGCATTTCCTCCAGAGGAGTAAGGCTGCAGACAGTAGGCAGCATAGATTGGTGAAGATCTACTTGGGGACATTCTCCCCATGTTTGTGTGAACTTTTTTTTTTCCGCCCACTTCCCCAAAGACATGTTACTGTTAAATTGGTAATGTCAAACTTAGATGCTAGAGGGCTGTAATGGCTATATGTTTTCGTTCCAGCTATTTTCTTAATAGTACCCAATTACTGCTCCTAATGGAATACACAATGATTCCATTGTGTTAATTTTTGGCTTGGTTTTCAAGATTCATGGCCATACATTTTTCTTTTCTTTAACCTTGATTTCCTTTGGCGTAGACCCTAATAACCTTAACAATTATCGGCCTATTTCAAATGTTCCATTCATATCTAAAGTTCTCAAAAAGATAGTTGCCTCCCAGCTTCAGTGCCATCTTTTAAAAAATAACGTTTTTGAACAGCTTCAATCTGGGTTTTGTCCTGCCCTGGTCAAAATCACAAATGATCTTTTCCAGATAGCTGACATGGGACTTTTCTCAATTCTTGTACTTCTTGACCTCAGCTCTGCATTTGACACCATATCTCATCTGTACGTTTGAAACAAAGCTAGTTTTAGAATCTGTGGCCTTGTCCTCCAATGGTTTTCTTCCTTCCTCACTGATAGGATACAGTTTGTTCAAGTAAAGGGCTTTAAATCTGAGAATGCAGTTGTTACTCTGAGAGGTCCACAGGGTTCTGTTTTGGGGCTGCTTCTTTTTCTCATTTATATCTTTCCAATAGGTAATATCTTTCAGCACCATGGTATTAAATTTCATTTTTACGCTGATGACACACAGTTATATCTATCAACTAAATACACTTCTGTTTTCCCTCCAAATACTCTTATGGCATGTCTCCAAGACATAAAGTCATGGATGACTCACAACTTTCTCCAATTAAATAGCAATAAAACTGAGGTGCTCCTCATTGGTTCTAAATCTACACTTACTAAGGTTAACCATTCTTCTGTTTTAATTAACAACATTAACAACATTAACACAAACACCTCTTCCCAGGTTAAGAGCCTGGGCGTCATTCTTGACAGTACCCTCTCTTTTTCTTCCCATATAGGTAATGTTTCTCAGACTGCCTTCTTTCATCTCCGAAACATTTCTAGACTTCGTCCTGTTCTTACGCAACACAGTACTGAAGTGAAGTATTGGTTAATGCCCTAGTCACCTCACGCATAGATTACTGTAATGCTATTCTATCTGGCATCCCACAAAAACTTATCCATCGCTTACAACTTATTCAAAATTCTGCTGCTAGGATAATAAACTGTTCTAAATCCACTGAACATATTTCACCTATTCTCTCTCAACTTCACTGGCTCCCTGTTTACTACGGAATACAATACAAAATACTGCTCTTAACATTTAAAGCTCTCCACAACCTCGCTCCTTCCTACCGTACTGATCTCCTACGGACTTACACTCCCTCTTGCTCACTTTAATCTTCATCTGCAGCTTTACTTTCTTTACCACACATCAAATTTTGTTCTATGTGAGCCTGAGCATTCTCTCATTGTGCTCCTCATCTCTGGAATTCTCTTCCCTCTCATATCTGTCAACTAGACTCAATAACACATTTTAAAATTGCCCTCAAAACTTATATTTTCAAACTGGCATACCAATTATGAATTTAACACTGTTACCACCTGTTATCTTTGGATGTTTGCTACTACCTCTGTACCTTACTAGTATTTGATTTTATCATCCTCATTGTTTTTATATTTTATCAGTGTTGTTTAATTTCATTGTAAGGTGACATTGAGTGTTAAGAAAGGCACCTATTAACCCTAATCCATGAATGAGGGGGTTTCCAAGACCCCCAGTCGCAGATTTTCAAATTCTTTCCCTTTCAAGGTAATACGATGGCCATGAAATTTTCTGCCTTTTCATTTTGTGTTGTCTTGAAAAATGTGCCGAAATCTGCTTCTCAATAGCTTTGTGCAAATAGGTCCTACAGTAGCACAAAGTAGTTTCCATTCATGGAAACGTAATCATTTTTGTACAAGCGCTTTTGCTTTGTTTTATATTTTATATTTGAATTTTCTATTTAAATTTGTATTTTCTTTGGTTTAGATTTTCTTAGTCCTGCCTGAGACATTGCTGGTGTATAGTTTGTTGATAGCAAGTCCAGCTGTTGTGTTTATGAACAATGAGTCAACAACCAACAAAGAAATTGAATGCAAGTGAAGCCCTGGCTGAAATAATGAAGGAGTTGTCGGATTTCGATACATCTGACAACTCAAATGAAGAGGACAATGGTGATGGAAGTGACACTGTGTCAAGTGATGAGGAAACAAAAATTGACGATGAAACAGTCCTGTGGAGATGCAGCAAATGTAGCTAAGAAGCAATACTGTCACATGTGCCCAAGGGCAAAGGAGAGAAAGATAAAGGCCGCTTGCTCCCAGTGCAAACTTCCGGTTTGCCAGAAACATTGAGAGTGTTCCCTTGTGTGTCTGGCCTGCAAACAAGTTGAAGTTGAGGCAGATTCTGAGTGATTGTTCTGTATGCGAATCAGACATGTAACGGACGTCTTGTTTTAGTGCTACTATGACTGTATTTTATATGATTTGGTGAAAACTAAACACACATTACTATTACAAAGGTAACAAGTAAACCATTGAAAATTTACATCACATTTACTTCATTTTAGAGGTAATAAAAAATTCTGAAGTTATTGTATTGCTTTTTAGACAGATTTAACCAGTTTAAAACGGTCTGCAAGATGGGGGTCTGCAAGACCCCCCATTCATGGAAGTGTTATAAAAATGGCATTCAAGGATAAGGGTTAAATAAAATGTATTATTATTATTATTAACCAGCAGACAGAGAATAAAGAGATGCAGAATTTGTCAGATCTGGGATGGGGTGGCAGTCCATCACTCATTCACATAAAGTCCTAGCATGTCAGTTTCAAAATGCCATTTTAACAAGCTGGTCATTAGGATGTTTGAAAAATTTGAGGTGTGAGAGAAATTGGGATTTAGTATGACAAGAAAACCAATGTCATAAGCCTGTACTTTTCACAGGTAGTGTCCAGACCAGGACAGAACCTAAAGCAATGAAGCTGCAGCAGTAAATACAGCATTGTACTGCTGTATAATCTATATTTGTAACAGTTGAATAAAAAGTGTGAACTACCTTCTGCTTATGATCAACTCTGATTTATTACCACACAAATAATTTTAAAACCTAAATTTTGTATCCATTTAATAAATGAGATGTTAAATTAACATACCCCCTTCGCTAAGATCTACAGTTACATTTGTGATTGAAAATGAAAATGCTGCTTTCCAAGGATAACTTTTTCTGGTTCCTATTTCTGTCAATGCATTTAAGGCCATGCACTAAACCACTGGTTGGTACATCAGTTAGAGTGGTAAACCGAGCTTTTCATTTTGGGTTAATAACTGTACAGACATATTTTCAAAATCCCTGAGTAGACTTATCTGAGAATAGCAGTATATTGTCTTAGACTGAATCGTTTGCTTCAGTTCAATTCAGTTTGTATTTTGGCATTGCACATTGGCAGCTGCAAAATGAGACTGCCTACACCGAGCAGATGGCAAATACTTTCAGAGCTGTTGATTTTAAGTACAGAGATTAAAATGCTACTCTGCTGAGAATTTATTTACTGAGATTTTGTATCAAGAGTGGTCCAACACGGATTCTAACTCAATATGAATTTTTCCAGAATTAAATGCTATAAACATAGCTAAACTTATACTCGTCATCCAGTATTTGTTGTAATTCCTACTTTACCACCATCACCATCTGTACAGGGGAGAAAATACTCAGACAATATCAAGTACCCCCTTTAACCAACATTGAATGGGATGCTTGTACATCATTGGGTAAACTGACACATACAATCTAAAGGACAATATGACCATTTAGAATGGTAAAAGAAATACTCAAACCAAAATGATATTTTGTATATGGTACTTGTAATTTATAGTGGTGGATGTAACAAATCTAAAGCTTTCATGTTTTCATATATATATAATGGAACGTAATGGTGACCCATTCTGTCCAATGGCAAATGATGTGAGAAACATTGAAAAAAAAGCTCAAATAACTCACATTTCATAATCCACGTTATCCATTTGTTTGCTCAAAATATGCAAAACGCATGCATTTTTTGCTAAAATATTATTATTTATTTAGAGAAAACAGTATATGATATAGTCAAGAAAGGTGCATTCCCATAATACTAATAATTCCCACACAATATTAGGCAGGTGGTTTTAACGTTGTGGCTGATCGGTTTGTATTTGTGCACTCTATGCTCACACAACAATGCTTACATAATTTTATACAATTCCTGTCCTCTGACATTCATTTCCAGGTAAGTGATTTTTTAAAATGTATTTATTTATTTTTCAACTCCAGGCATTTGACTAACTTGTATTGGGAATCTGTTTTGCTGTCAGGTGCGACTGTCAAAGAAGAAAATATTTTAAATATCCAAAATGAAGCAACCCCTCTCAAGGTATATTTGAAAGGATAGAGTGAATTGATCTTGCACAAAATGATCCATTCTTTTAAGAGGCGAATTAGAAAATTCACCAATGCTTTTCAATCGAAGATTGTGAACTTTCAGTACTATGTACAGCACACTGTATTCAAGATATCTAAATGAAAAAGAGAAATTATCAGCAAACTTCCTTGAAGAATAAGTGTGGCAAATTTCAACAAAATCGGTGAACTTTCAGTTGTTTTATGCGGACAGGCAGACACCCAGACATGCTGATCACAGTAGATGCTTTTTGCATTATATGCAAGTGCACCTAATAAGTACTTAGAAGAAGCTTATTCCATTTTATTATTTAACTTACTGTCATAGACTGTTCTATATTTACAGGCTGAAGACAGGGATTCTTTAAAAGCCTGGGTGCAGCCACATCTGCTTTTTAACTGAGATGGGGAGAAATGTCCCTGTCTGCTTAAATGAACTGGGAAAATGCAGCAGTTCTGTACCCATATATGTACAAATATCTGCCTTTGAGAAGGGAGAAGTAATGTTTAAGAAATTTTAAAAAGCTGGAAAACAAGTTTAGCAGGCACTTAATTAAGTTAACCAAAATACATTCTTCGGATATTTCAGTTTCTTACTACTGATCTACTTGACCCATTCCTAATAGTGAAGCCATTTCTGTTTTTTGAGTTTGTTTTCATTTTCATGTTCTTAGTTTGCATTTCCACTTTTTGTTTTTCTGTTTTATTTTGCATTTTCATCATTTTTGTTTTCATTTTCACATTTTCACAATTTGTGTATATTTTTAAAATTTTACGGTCATTGTAATATATTGTCTTTAGATGCTTTAGTTTTTTTCAGAATGCCAAAGAAGAGGTAGCACCAGTCGAGGCAGACATGCAGTCCGTTTCCACCCTCCAGAAATGACCCTCTATCTGCCGCAGCCAGGTGTTGCGTGAGCGACCCCTTGGCCTGGTCCAGTCACTCGGGTCTCCAACAATGAGGATCTTACAAGCTGAATCAACCTCTGGGAAATGCACCACATGGTCTTGTGCCTTAACTGATGCTCCCTCACAATGCAGGTAATGTGCCTCATTCGGGACTCAATGAGCAATGGCAACGTCTCCATGAAATGAGACAGCTCGTTAATCAGCCTACACATAAAGCAGGTCATACGCTAGACTTAGTAATTACTAAAGGACTAAAAGTTGATATAAAGCGGGTCATTGATAAGGGTCTATCAGACAATTTTCTTTTACTTTTTAGTATAGAAATAATGATAGAAAACACTCATGAGAAGCATATTGTTAAAAAACGCTTCTTTGACTCATCAGCAGCTTTAAAATTTACAAACATCAGTGCGTTTATAGTGCCAACTATAATAGCAAGGATAATGTAAATAATAAGGTGGAAAGATTTAATACTAAAGTGAGAGCTGCTGTTGACATAGTTGCACCTGAAAAGACAGTTAAAAAAACTTCTAGCATTGTTATACCATGGAAGACCCAAAGAGTGTCTGATTTAAAGAGTACATGCCGTAGAGCTGAGCATAAATGGAGGAAGACTAAACTAACTATCCACTATGAAATATTAAAAGTTAAAATAACAGAATACAATAACACTGTCCGTCTTGAGAGGCACTGCTATTTCTCTAAGATTATAAATAACAATGCTAGTAATCCCAGAGTCTTATTCTCGACGATTGATCATCTGCTAAACCCAGGTAACTCAAAGGAATGCCTCCTTAGTACTTCCACTAAAACCTGTGAGGCTATTGCTGTATTTTTCGATCAAAAAATTAATGATATTAGAAATAACATAGTATATCTCCCCAACACTGAGGATCCTCCTAAAATGACTTGCGGGTAAATGCAGACAGAGGCCATTTATCTGTTCTCATCCTCTTAGATCTGAGTGCCGCATTTGACACCATTGATCATAATATTCTTAGAAATCACCTTAGTCAATGGGCGGGCCTCTCTGGCAGTGTCTTAAATTGGTTTGAATCCTACCTGGCAGGGAGAAAATTCTTTGTTAGTTGTGGGAATTACAACTCAAAGACACATGATATCCTATATGGTGTTCCACAAGGCTCTATCCTGGGTCCGCTGCTCTTCTCAATCTACATGCTTCCATTATGCCCAGATTATCTCAGGGCATAACGTGAGCTACCACAGCTATGCTGATGACACACAGCTGTATTTATCAATAGCACCTGATGACCCCGATTCTCTTGATTCACTAACTTACTTGTTGTCTTACTTGTATTTCTGAATGGATGAATAGTAACTTTCTCAAGCTAAATAAAGAGAAAACTGAAATCTTAGTGACAGGCAAAACAAATACAATGAGGCTATTAGAAATAAACTGGATACATTAGGATTAAAAGTCAAGACGGAGGTAAAAAGCTTAGGGGTAATTGTTGACTGCAATATGAATTTTAAATTGCATATTAATCAGATCACTAGGACAGCATTTTTCACTTAAGAAACATAGCAAAAGTTAGACCTCTTTTATCACTGAAAGATGCTGAGAAATTAGTTCACGCGTTTGTTTTCAGTTGTCTAGATTACTGTAACGCAATCCTCTCAGGAATACCCAAAAAAGACATAAATCGTTTGCAACGAGTGCAGAATGCAGCAGCTAGAATCCTAACCAGGAAAAGGAAATCCGAGCACATTTCTCCAATTTTGATGTCACTACACTGGTTACCTGTGTCATCCAGGATTGACTTTAAAATTCTGCTTATGGTTTATAAAGCCTTAAATAATCTCGTCCCATCTTATATATCGGAATGTCTGACATCTTATATTCCAAATCGTTACCTCAGATCCTCAAATGAATGTCTCCTTAGAATTCCAAGAACAAAACTTAAAAGAAGTGGTGAGGTGGCCTTCTGCTGTTATGCACCTAAAATCTGAAATAGCCTGCCTATAGGAATTCGCCAGGCTAATACAGTAGAGCACTTCAAAAAACTGCTGAAAACACATTATTTTAACATGGCCTTCTCATAACCCCACTGTAATTTAATCCTAAAACTCTGTATATCCAATTCATTATAATAACTATTCATGGTGGCTCTAAAATCTGTACTTGTACTAACCCCTACTCTCTTTTCTGTTTCTTTTTTGGTGTCTTTTTGTGCCACCACCATCTACTCAAAGCACCATGATGCTCCAACAGTGATGGACTAAAAGCCAGAAGTCTGCATCATCAAGAGCGTTCGTGAGAACCCTAAATACAAAGAGGACTATTTCATTTATGTTAGGTAGAATGCCCAGAGGGGACTGGGCGGTCTTGTGGTCTGGAACCCCTGCAGATTTTATTTTTTTCTCCAGCCGTCTGGAGTTTTTTTTTTTGTTTTGTTTTTTCTGTCCTCCCTGGCCATCGGACCTTACTCTATTTCTGTGTTAACTAATGTTGTCTTATTTTAATTTCTTATTTTGTCTTTTATTTTTCTTCATTATGTAAAGCACTTTGAGCTACTTTTTTGTATGAAAATGTGCTATATAAATAAATGTTGTTGTTGTTGTTGTTATTCAACACAAAGTCAAACCAAAGATACCCAAGAATTTTACGGAGAGACACAGTACCAAAGGAGTCCAGTCTTCATCTCAGGTCACTGGATAGCGTCCATGTCTTTCAACCATATAGTAAGACAGAAAGCACCAGGACTCTAAAGACTTGGACCTTCGTCCTTTTGCATAGATATCGGGAGCACCACACACCCCTTTCCAGCGACCCCATGACCTCCCATGCCCTTCCAATCTGTCTACTGACGTCATAGGAAGAGTCACCAGAGACATGAATGTAAGTAAACCTCTTGACTAGGTCGACACTTTCTCTGCAAACAGGCACGCTGCTGATGGCTGTGCCCAAGAGGTCGTTAAAGGCCTGGATCTTGGTTTTTATCCAGGACACTTGCAAGCCCAGACAGTCTCTCGAGCGCCCCAGTCAGAGCATCCATTGACTCAGTGAAAATCACAGCATCGTCAGCAAAGTCAAGATCAGTGAATCTTTCTTCACCAACAGATGCCCCACAGCCGCTGGACCCCACGACCTTGCCCAACACCCAGTCCATACAAGCATTTAACAGAGTAGGAGCAAGAACACACCCCTGACGAACCCCAGAATCAACTGGCCAACAAACATTTTAAAAAAATGCATAAACATGTATTATTTGCTATAGCTTTAAAGATCTGTTTCTTTGGTCTTTTTGTTTTAATGTAATACACTTTCTATACAAGTAAACAAGTTTTGCAGTAAAGTAATTGCTCCCCTTTAGCACGCATTGTTCTTAACATTCATATACAATTAAGGGAGCGAACTGCACAGATAATGGTAAATTAAAAAGAAGACGGTAAAGGAAACCTAAGAATTTAAGATTTCAGCAAAAAATATGAATATTTTAAGGTTTCTTAGATTATGAGAATAAAAAAGGGACAGCTCACTAGTCAAAGAGAGCACTGATAGTGAAATTGAAATGAAAGCCTGCAAGCACATGGGTTTTCCCTGTTTATCAAATGATGAGATCTTAAACAGACAAACTTTTACTGAAAATACAACAGAATAAAACTGGCATGTGAGTGAATGTGGGGGTGGCTTTGAGAATGCATTGCAAATAAATGATGTCATCCAGAAAGTGTTCTTTCTTTGGCCAGTTCTGCTGGGATGTTTTTCGGCAAATGCGATAATGGAAGAAGTGAAAGATGCAAGATTTCTTAGCACCTCTTTTAATATGTAACAATGATTGTTTACGGCTGTTGTTTCCAACATTTTAAGTCAAATAGGTGCATTTTATATCTGATATTTGAGGTGGTCTCTTCTAAAAGTAAATAATGTTAAAAATGCTTAAGTGTTAGTGGCAGCCATAGTCACTCTGTAATTCTTGACTACTTACTACTCTCTAAATACACACAAGAAAGGAACAGCAGTAAACTGAACAGACTGAAGGAGGAAGTTAATTAAGCTCTCAGTTCAAAAACAGGCATGAATTGCATACAGGATAAAAGCCTGGTTGAATAAAAATCTATGGAAGTTGCCCTTCTCCACACTAGGATAAATGTAAGATATCAGAATGTCTGAAAAAAAATAGAGAAGGAAAGTACTATAATGAGTTTAAACTCAGCAGAATATGGAAGCAAGCTGACTATCTAAGCAGAGAGTTGTGCAAATCATATCTTGTGTCACAGTAACTGACATTTGATTACAAAATTGTCTGGAATTAGAATGTACAGTGATACAGCACCCAAGGATCACAGTTTAAAAACTGTGTGTAAAAACTGTGAGTTATAAACTGTAGCAGTACAGGAAACTGAATTTTTCTTATGATTTCCGTTAATGTTACCTTTATACTGTAGTTATATGCTTAGTGGATGCTTTTATTCAAAGTACTTACAAACAAGATCAACACAGTCTAGTAAACAATAGGCTGGGGGTCTGTTTGGGAACACGTGTAATGGGACAGGTTACAAAATTAATCATCACAAGTGAAGTGCTCAGAATAAAGCACAAGCTAAGCTCTTAAAAATAAAGGTGTCAAAGCAGAGTAATGCCATAGGAACTGCAAGAATTTTTACATGAACCAGTGAAAAGTCAAGCAAAATGACACTTTTTATTGGGTGACTAAAAAGATTACAAAATGCAAGCTCTTGAGGCATCTCAGGTCCCTTCTTTAAGCAAGATGTAAGAATTGGCCTTAGCTGCCTTGAAAGCTTGTATATTGTAACCTTTGTAGTTAGCCAATAAAAGGTGTCACTTTGTTTGACTTCTCATTACATCCATAATGGCTAACATGGCACAACACCCTAGTACTACATGAACCAGAAAATACACACATATAACTCCAGTTCTCAAGTTTTTAAAAGCCTTAAATGGCCAAAGCCTTTCTTACTTATCTGAATGTATCTTACAAACTAGAGATCCCAACTTATTTAAGATTCAATTGTTTAATAGAATAACAGTGGGAGGTCGAGCTTTTAGTTACAGGGGCCCGACACTATGGAATGATCTGCCTAAGAGATGACTCTTTAGACTTAACTTTTAAATCAAGGCTGAAGACTTACTACTTTAGTCTAGTACACCCTGACTAGCTATGAACCATAAATATCTGTACAAACTACCTTTCTGTTTGTTAGTCATTTGTACAGAAATATAAATAATACCATATTTGTAAACTGTTACTAACCCTCCTCTATTCTGTCTCTTCTTGATATTTTGATGTGGCCTTTGGTGCCAAAGCTCTCCTGCCAGGCTGATCTCCTGTGTATGAACAGGACATCTCAGATAAAGAGCACTGGAATCATTGTATGCAAAGATTCCCTCATCAGATTGGACAACTCAGCACAGAATGCCCAGCAGGGGTTACATGGCTAGTCAGCTGAGGTCTCCAGGACTGTGACTCTTTCTGAATTTATTTTTGGTTTTCTCTTTACAATTTTAATCTCCTCAGTTGTCAACTGACGATAGTTCATGAATTAATTAATGGACAGATATTGCTAGTTTCCATTTATGTTTAATTACTTACTGCCTCGTTTCTCTATGTGTTTTAAATCTGTATTTTATGTGCACTAGTTCTGTATTTAGTAATTACTATAATCTATACTTGTATTTTAACTGAGAATTGTTCACAGCACTTTGTGCCTACACTCAGTAAAATAAGTTGTAATGTAATGGGAAATATTTTTGGTTCCCAAAAGGACCATTTGCATGAAGGTTTCTGGGGGAAAAAAATGCTCCATAATTAAACATGAATAGATGAAAATATACATGTGACATATCAATTGGTTTCTGATTTTAAAAAGGACTCTTGCAGCTTATAACAAGTTATAATAAAACGTACTGCTCTACCCTGCTAACAAGCCCACTACATGTTAAAGATTTCTTTTTTATTAGGAACATTTCCAAAGCCCAAAGAATCCTTACAAAAATTAAATGGTTCTTTGTCCAAGCAATGGATTAGTGCGTAACCACTCCACTCAGTAAAGTGCCATTAAAGATCCAGTATTTTTAAAAGTGTAGATACAATTCCAACGTTGCAAATTCTAATAGCTAATATCAGTTAGATAGATAGAATTCTATTTAAACACATTGAGGAAGTTGAAATTTTAAGAGCAGGTGGGCAGCTTTTTCCACCTACCTTGAGCTACACATGAAAAGTGTTTGAACTGAGATGTGATACTATGCAGAGGTGCCATCACTAGTTGCTGTCTATCATCAGACCTGAGTGGTCGAGAAGGTGCATAGGACCTCACAAGTGAATCACCTGCAGTGGTTTGGTGACACATGCTGGCATTTCTGTCAGCTGAGACCTGCAGTAATCCACATGTGGCAACCCCAAATCCTCAACCAGGAGTTGTACTACTCTGCCAGATACAGTCTGACCTTTTGGATATTGTATAGAGTGAATCTGCAAGACTGAGAGACCAAAGCAACATGGCCTCTGAAGAACAGCTGGTCATCAATCGCCACCATAATAATATTGTGTACCTACTTGGTGAGTGTTAACAATAATGAGCCAAGCTGAATAGAGATGGGGTGCTGAATAGACAGACAAGATAACAGCAAGGTCTGTCTTTGCGAGGCTGAGCTGGAGATTATTTTTCCTTCATTCGGGTTGCAATATCAGTGAGATGTGTGAAGATTCTAGCTGATACCATGTGGTCCTCCAGTGGAAACCATATGTACAGCTGCATATTATCAGCAAAGCACTGATAAGAAAAAACATGGAATTCGTTGATGGGCCTAGTGAGGAGATTGATAGACAGAAGAGACTATCTTTACCCTCTTTATCAATCTTTAGGGTGCTTGCCCATACTTGACATCTCATCATGCAAGGAAATACAATAGAATCTGCCCAAGAGGTGGGACTCAAATCACTTAATGAAAGTCACAGAAACTGCATGGTCAGAGGAGGTGGCAAAAAGGCTCTGGTGGTTGACTAGCGGAGGAGAGACCTAGTAGGATGAGGACATAATTTCTGTCATGCTACATTGAAAAGTGAACCAGCATAGCAAATTTACAATATACTACAACACTCTCTTCATTTCTCATGACAAAGTTACATGGCAATTTAAACTATGATTATCCATGTATCTGTTACTGACGTCGCCTTCCGCCGTAACCAACTGGCCACTATTGGTGCCCAGGTTTATCAGCTAACCAGCGGTAAACCGAACGTTTCGATCTAATGCGGACACCAAACACATGTTCCTTAGTAGGTGGGATGAGAGGCAGTAAAAAATTAAACAAAATACTCTGTGATTATATACGATAGATTTGTAAGCCAAGTTCAAGACTCGGAGAGCTGGAGGATATCGCATGGCAGAATTTAGACCATTAAGTTCAGGGCTTTTAAATATCTGGCAGGAATGTCTTTGGAATGTGAGTGGAAAATCTTGAATAAATATTTAAAATAGTGCGTACTCCATGCTCCAGTAACCAGACCGAAAACCGAAACTGTCTCGCGGGGAAATTAGGCAGCAACGCTAAGATTTTCTAAATGAACAAACTTTGCAAAAAAACTTAATTTTAAACCGAGCTGTTCTCATACTGGGGACGGGTAAATTGAATGCCAAAATGTGCCTTCGGGGGTGACGTAATATAACCACTTCTCTACGGAAAGCCGCCTAGCACAAAATGATTTGCCTCCATCGTTAGGGGCGTAGACACATGCACGAGCAAGGCGTACAATATGCTTCTGTCTCGGGTTAAGTTTTTTCATTGTGTTAATTGAAGAAGGCAGGACTTGAAAGCAGACTCCCCGCCTTTGTCTAAATAATTCATGCGCGGTAGCCGAGCTTTGAGTTTACATATTGTTTCCTTGTTCTGACACTTATAGTTGGCACTTGGCGGTTCGGTTCAAGAATTATTCGATTCCCGGGCACACCCTTTCTCAGAAGGATGCCCGAGACCTCAAGTCCGGCCAAACCTGACGTGTTTCAGTCCATTCAGAAAGGGGACGTAGAACGCTGCGAGATTTTAATTCGGCACAATCCGTCTGTTTTGACACTGAAAGGTAAGCGGAACTGCTTTTAACGTCTTCTATTGTAGCAGCTACGGTGCCTCAAAAATACCGATGTAGAAAACTGAATAATTATCAAATCACGAGTGTAATGCATCGCCTTTTTTAAAGTGACGGTTTCAATTATCTGACATAGTATAGCCCCTCAAAAATGCTGACAGGCACATTTGAAACTTCAGTTAATCTGAAATTAAACAATGCATTTTTATTAAAGTTTTCTGAACAAAATACTTTTTTGCAAGTACAGTACATAGTTTCAAAGACATGCAGGTTAGGTAGATTGGCGATCCTAAATTGACCAGAGTGTGTGTGCCCTGCAGTGGGCTGGCACCCTGCCCAGGGTTTGTTTCCTGCCTTGCGCCCTGTGTTGGCTGGGATTGGCTCCAGCAGACCCACGTGACCCCGTATTTAGGATATAGTGGGTTGGATAATGGATGGATAAATAGTTTCAACATTATATATATATATATATATATATATATATATATATATATATATATATATATATATATATATATATATATATATAATGTGTGCTGCTCGTCCAACCTGCTGTTTTGTCCTGTTAATGTTTAGTGCTGCTGGGATTTGCACTCACATCAACATCCCAATAACCAGACCTATCCTGGATTACATTTAAACAGGTTTGAGAATATATGCGTGTAGTGCAATTTATGCTATCATTTTCTTTTCATTTACAGTGCAGAAATGCAAGGTGGCAGTATTAGCTGTTAGTGCAGGATCCATCCCCAGAAGTGCACTCTTCTTTCTCTCACTATTGACTCTTCCTTCTAATTTGGTTTTGGCCTCGTTTCCTTCCTTGGCTGCCCTCATTATACTTTTATACATCTTTACCATCCAGTGCACCAGAGAAGTTGTTTTTGAAGGCAAAACTGGTAACACTCCTAAAATTACTTCAACAATACTACAGTGGAATGGGGTATATAATAACTACATTGTCAAGCATCAAAGATTACAAATGGTTCCAGTAGCACCTGCCATTCACTCTAAAAGATTTTAAGACTACTTGTTTTATGAACCCGGCTGTACATTGAACAGAGCACATTTATTTTGTCTCTCCTCTGATGTCATTGGGGTAGCCCTCAGTCTCTCTAGTCTCTCAACTGAATTATGCAGATCAGAAAATAAAAGGATGGGCAGATGTAACATTTTTTAAAGTAATATAACAATGTAGATTAATGAAGATTGTTATCAAATGAAGGAAATGTGTAGGGAAGACTAATTCTGTATAGTTTTAGAGGGTAACCTTATTTGTGGAACTGTGGAAAATAAGTGATCAAAGAATTTAAAAAAAATGACAGAAATCCAGTACATGCTCTTTTAGATAAAGAATTTGTATTAGGTTTTAATGGCAGAAAAGGTGATTTGTTGAAAGTTGGCATACTACTTAGCTGACCAGTGTAGTGGTGTCTAACATAAAGTGACATAAACTGTCTGTTCTCCTTCAGTACTGAGTAAGTTGGGTAGGCAATTAAAATAGGGAACCGCATGTATACTCATATGAACTCACAGAGTAAAAGTGCATTAAACTTGCAGGTAAGGCTTCATGGCATCAGTCAAATAGATTTTTAATGATGCCCCCATGGCACATCCACCAAGTATCATGTATCTGCTCCTCTAGGGAAGCAGTAGTCTCCAGATGATGTGCCACAGACTGCAGTTGATATCCTTTGATGTTCCATTGTTCTCATGATACAGCAGGCTTGGGATAGTTGTTGTTATGGTACAAGTACTCCCAGGAATGGTTAGATGTGGACCCATGGGAAAATAGCATTATGTAGGCTTTCTTAAATGTATGCAGTGTGTGTCCTTGTTCTTAAATGTATGCAGTGGATGTCTTGGTTTTTGATTACATATTCAGACCAGCTCTAGCAGTCAGGGCACATGTGTTGCTTGGGAATGTTGCCTGGATTGTGCCACTGTCTGTGTCCTACCCATATGTGACTCTGGTGATAATATGCCCCAGGGCAAAGAGAAATTATCACTGTGCTAGCACATGGTGCTGGAGGCAGTTCAACCTTTGCACCAGTCCAGATATATTAGTCAATGACAGATATCCAAATGGATAGCATAAATGAAGGCACTGGATCATTGTGTGAAGTGGTACTGGACAATTAAATGAGGGTGCCATATCTCGGAAGACAATCTCCTGACACAGTGTGGTTGTTTCTTTTTTCTAGCTAGCCCAGTACCCAGCATGAGCATAACAAACATGCCCAGTAATATTAATCTCTCAATCAGATTTTTATTAAATCGGACCACTTCTTTAAAATCAGAATATTTTACTATTACATAAGGTACACCATATTCGTGTGTGTATGTAACTGAGTGAAATATATACACGTATTATAGGCTTTGCAATGCACTGGCAAAGCACATAGCAATTATGTTTCCTACCTCCTGACTTACACTCAAGGCAGTTGGGAAAGGTTCCAGCCCCCGCCATGACCCTAAAATGGATTAAATATTAAGATAAAAATAAAGTAGAGGGTGGCACAATAGCATACATTCTTCTGATTCACAGATCATTTGAATTCTGCTCAATGTTCTTGTCGGTTATCATTTTCTCCCCATGACTGTGTTTTTTTTTTCTGAGAATTTGGGCTCACTTTCACATGTCAAAACCACATGCTGTATGTTATCTCATTATTCTACAAACCGGATTCCAAAAAAGTTGGGACACTATACAAATCGTGAATAAAAACTGAATGCAATGATGTGGAGGTGCCAGCTTCTAATATTTTATTCAGAATAGAACATAAATCATGGAACAAAAGTTTAAACTGAGAAAATGTATCATTTTAAAGGAAAAATATGTTGACAAATCCCAAAAAAGTTGGGACAAGGCCATTTTCACCACTGTGTGGCATCTCCCCTTCTTCTTACAACACTCAACAGACGTCTGGGGACCGAGGAGACCAGTTTCTCAAGTTTAGAAATAGGAATGCTCTCCCATTCTTGTCTAATACAGGCCTCTAACTGTTCAATCGTCTTGGGCCTTCTTTGTCGCACCTTCCTCTTTATGATGCGCCAAATGTTCTCTATAGGTGAAAGATCTGGACTGCAGACTGGTCATTTCAGTACCCGGATCCTTCTCCTACGCAGCCATGATGTTGTGATTGATGCAGAATGTGGTCTGGCATTATCTTGTTGAAAAATGCAGGTTCTTCCCTGAAAGAGATGACGTCTGGATGGGAGCATATGTTGTTCTAGAACCTGAATATATTTTTCTGCATTGATGGTGCCTTTCCAGACATGCAAGCTGCCCATGCCACACGCACTCATGCAACCCCATACCATCAGAGATGCAGGCTTCTGAACTGAGCGTTGATAACAACTTGGGTTGTCCTTGTCCTCTTTGGTCCGGATGACATGGCGTCCCAGATTTCCAAAAAGAACTTTGAATCGTGACTCGTTTGACCACAGAACAGTCTTCCATTTTGCCACACTCCATTTTAAATGATCCCTGGCCAGTGACAACGCCTGAGCTTGTGGATCTTGCTTAGAAATGGCTTCTTCTTTGCACTGTAGAGTTTCAGCTGGCAACAGTGGATGGCACGGTGGATTGTGTTCACTGACAATGGTTTCTGGAAGTATTCCTGAGCCCATTCTGTGATTTCCTTTACAGTTGCATTCCTGTTTGTGGTGCAGTGTCATTTAAGGGCTCGGAGATCACGGGCATCCAGTATGGTTTTACGGCCTTGACCCTTACGCACAGATATTGTTGTGCTGTGTTATGCACAGTTGATGATGATAGATGCAAAGTCTTTGCAATTTTTCGCTGGGTAACACCTTTCTGATATTGCTCCACTATCTTTCTGCGCAACATTGTTGGAATTGGTGATCCTCTACCCATCTTGGCTTCTGAGAGACACTGCCACTCTGAGAAGCTCTTTTATACCCAATCATGTTGCCAATTGACCTAATTAGTGTTTATTGGTCTTCCAGCTCTTCGTTATGCTCAAATTTACTTTTTCCAGCCTCTTATTGCTACTTGTCCCAACCTTTTTGGGATTTGTGAAATTTTGAATCAACATATTTTTCCTTTAAAATGATACATTTACTCGGATTAAACGTTTGATCTGTCATCTACGTTCTATTACAAATAAAATATTGACATTTGCCATCTCCACATCATTGCATTCAGTTTTTATTCACAATTTGTTTAGTGTCCCAACTTTTTTGGAATCCGGTTTGTAAATTAGCCCCACGTTTGTACAATTAGTAGATAGATCTTCAATACCCCAATCCCTAAACTGGGTTAAGAAGTTTTGAGAATGTTTCTATATGTATTTATGTGTTAAATGAAATAAAAAAAAAATGTTCCTGTTCTTCCTGTTGAAGTTCATTATAGTTATTAAACATTGCACATAGGCAAATTTCATAGTAAACTGCATTCCTACATTTATACAGTGCACTACAGTTTTCAAATGAAACTGGGTGGTACTGATGGAATATATCATTTTGTCAACCACAGACAACAAAAACATTTATTTATATAGCACATTTTCATACAAATTATGTAACACAAGTGTTTTACAAGATGAAGAAAGAAAAAAGAAAAATATAAAAATAAGATTAGGTAATACTAAGTAACAAAGAATAAAGTACAGTCCGATGGCCAAGAGGACAGAAAAAACAAAAAGCAAAACAAGCTCCAGAAGGCTGTAGAGAAACAACAAAATCTGCAGGGGTTCTGTGGCTACGAGACCGCTCAGCCTGCACTGGTCTGCCTTCACTAGGCACTTTCATTGTCAGATGCATCTTGAAGTGACAATTTTCTTCAATGTTTTTACCAGGTTTTGCACATAGTTTTTGCCCTTTTGTATGTGACAAGACTGACAATTTTGCAGCTCAAAGTGCTTTGCCAGATGTCAAAGAAATACTTATATGTAAGAAAAACAAAATTAAATTAGATGTGAAAAATAATGGATAAATACTATACAAAAAGTAAATAATGCACACTTACTTAAGACATATATTATTAAGGGAAACAGAGTGCATAAATATAGAATCTTTTTAACTCTCTAAAATGATGGCCCGATTATAAGGTCAGTTGACCAGGGTGGACTGATAAAATAAAAAAAAAATCCAGTTAAGCTGTAGAGAAAAACAAAACCTGTAGGGGTTCCAGGCCAAAAGACCGTACTGCCCCCACTGCATTTTTTTTTCTTTCTAAAAACTTTGTCTTAAATGATTAGATGTAGGGGGTCTCGTGGCGGGTTGGGGTACCCCCTTTCATTCAAACATCACAGGGGGCTCCACAGGACTTTGTTCAGGTGGAGGAAAAGAAAATAGAGGAAAGTAAGGCTTAGCAAAGATTGCAGATTAGCTAAAGAGTATGATAATTCTGTGCATAAGTAGTTTATTAAGGATTTAGCTAAATTGTAGTTATGAGAAGGACAAATTCAAAAAGTGGGTTCTTAGGAATTTTTTTTAAAACTGTGTTAGCCAGGCAGTATTCCAGATTTTTGGATACTGCCTTACCACTTCTTTTGTGCTTGGCTCTTAGAATAATAAATAGACCACTATTAGACGATTGACATGTAGGAGGATAGGCACTTCAAAATATAGGAATTAGAAAGATTATTTAAAGGTTTATATACCATCAATAGTATTTTAAAATCCAAATACCGCTAGATCTACATTGTTTTTAATTTATACAGGGTGACACAGAAAAACTGGAACTTTTGAAAAACCCAATAAAAACAGAAGAAATCCAAGAAAAAAAAAAATTATTGACAGCAATTGAACCACTACAACTTGCCTTTTAGGAGACAGTAATCCAAATTATGAATGTCTGAAAATTATGTCTTGTAGAGTTCCCCATTGATCGCTGCAACATCTGCAACGTCCTGTCGGTTTCTTTTTTAGAGCAGATCCAGTCTCTTCAAAGTTTTTAATCCAAGTTTTTATCGCATGTTTCAAGGGAACCCGACCATGACGTCCTAAGTTGAAAAAACATCGGAACTCCCTCTGCGCACCTTCCAAACTATCATTGTTTTTGTAAAGCATTTTTATGGCAAAAGCATGCTGTTGACTGTTCCACTGATCCATGATTATGAAATGGCGAGATTGTTTACAGCTCAAGGTCCTTGTTCCGCAGTGCTGCCAACTGTACATGGCTGCCACTACGCATTTCAAAAGTTCACATTTTTCTGTGTCACCCTGTATTAATTAATTTTAAATTTGTTTTTTTGTGGTGACTAGTCAAATTTGTATTTTAATATGTGTTCATCTGTTAAATTTTTATTCTAATTGTGGATTTGTTACATTGCTCTGAGCCTGGCATTCAGATTGAGTTAGAAGGAAAACTGTATTGTTTAGTTATTTTGTAAAACAATGAAATAAATTTAGAAGTGGCTATTCAGGTTGGACAGGTGTGTCTATTCCTAAATGGCTGGCTTGTTTCTCCTTTGACGTGTTCACAGAATAGGGGCACTTAAGAGTCAGAGGTCCACATTGCTGATTAACTTTGACATGTTTGAAATTTTTTACAATGCATATAACCCTTAGCTTGCGTGATTGCATAAATACCATTACCTTCTTATTTTCTCCCAGGCTGGAGTGGATTTACACCACTTCACTATGCCACGTTTCAGGGAAGCAAGGTACTGGTTAATCTGTTGCTGCAATATGGTGCTGATCCTAATCTACCTGATGATGCAGGACAAACACCATTTCACTTTGCTTGCAGGTAAGTAACAATTAGCATAATATTTTTTTTACTTTACTATACTGACAGAATGGCAATACAACAGCAAATAATTTTGGTGTTTTCAGTGATTTATTGAAAAGACACAGTCCTACAGAGAGAACTTTGCTTTGTAGTCATCGTTTTGTACCTACCTGTAAACATGTGCATTCCTAAAGAAGTGAATAACCCATGGAATAGCTTTGATTCAAGTGTTGCCATCTAAATTATAACCATCCATCCATCCATCCATTTTCTAACCCGCTGAATCCAAACACAGGGTCACGGGGGTCTGCTGGAGCCAATCCCAGCCAACACAGGGCACAAGGCAGGAACCAATCCTGGGCAGGGTGCCAACCCACCGCAGGACACACACAAACACACCCACACACCAAGCACACACTAGGGCCAATTTAGAATCACCAATCCACCTAACCTGCATGTCTTTGGATTGTGGGAGGAAACCGGAGCGCCCGGAGGAAACCCACGCAGACACGGGGAGAACATGCAAACTCCACGCAGGGAGGACCCGGGAAGTGAACCCGGATCTCCTAACTGCGCTAGATAGCAAAATGAATAAAATAATACTTGTGGAGATTGTTGCTTTAATTGATGTTAAACACGGACATTAAATTAAAAAAAGTTCTAAAGTAATATTATTAGTAGTAAATTAATATTATTTATTAGGTATTTGACAAGTTTAGCCTATTTAACACAGTATAATTTATAAATAGAGAACTGAATTTACTCTGAGTTACTTTTAAAAACCAGTAACAGTAAATTTTTTGAAATAGTGGACCAAAATCAAAGTAACTCTCCAAAGTAGACTGTATATAATATATTTTTGTTGTGAATTAGCGAGACATAGCTTACATATGTGAAAAGCACGTTTTCTTTTAAATTGATGACAGAAACATTTGCTGAATGTCTTTGCAATTAATTGTACAACAAATGTAAGACCTTGTACAAATTTAAATTCAATGGAGTGGTGAAAGTATTTGGGCATGTGACTCCTCAAATGGAGACACACTGTAGCTAAAGGAACCACTGTGAAGTCGCTGGTTTATTTGAGACTGGGATTATAGGGACATTTTTAATTTCAGTAGCAGCCAATCTGGCCCAACAAAGCATGTCAGTCCCATTCACATAATTTCTCAAAAAATAACATAATGGCTAGTTTTTAATGATTCGTAAACTACTGTCTAACACCATAATTTGTAATTTATTCCTTAAATACTTGATATATCATTTCATAGGCCTTCTGTCTGTGAAAAAGATATCCTCTGACTGCTTTTTTTATGAACAGTATCTAAATAAAAATTGCCTGACACAGCCATAACAAAATGATATAATTATTTTGGTTGTGATAAAAAGAAAAATTCAAAAGAAAAATTTCGAAACTGCAGCAGATGTCCGTGTTTGCTAACTAGCCCGTGGACAAACAGTATCATCTTATGTTGAAAAAAAATATTGCTAAATAATGTTTTCATAATGATAATAATATACATTTGTTTTGATAAATATTATGCTACTAGTATAGCATTTATTGTCCTTAAAAGGTAATAGTATATGGCATTGTATATTTAATATTTATGACTTTTATTGAATATTCATACATTGCAGACGTGGAGATGTTCACATCATACACCAAATGATGAAACATGGAGCAAACGTAAACTTAAGTGATCATCACTGGAAAACAGCTCTGCACCATGCCGTGTCAGGTGGAAATATGTGAGTCTTTGTTATTGAAAACAACTTAGTAGTGTTACGCTTTTTTTATGTTCAGACAAAAAAAATATAATTAGTTTATACATTCTCTGTCTTCTCACTATGAAAGTAACAAATATGTGGATATTTAAATCATTTGTTTTTGAAGTTATCTAATGTTAGAGATTAGAACATTAGAACAATTTCAACCCAGCAAGCTTGCCAACGCTATTCACACTATTTTTCAAAAATAACATTAACTCATAATTTGAAGGTCCCTAAAGTCCTTCTCTCTACTACACTAATTGGTAATTTATTTAATGTGTCTGTTGCTCTTTGTGTGAAGGAAAGCTTTCTAATGTTTATGTGAAATATGCCCTTGACAAGTTTCTAACTATGTTCTTGTTGAAGTTATTTATTTTTAAGTAACAGCTAAGATCTGCTGAGCTAATTCCCCTCATAATTTTAATCAATATAATCATGTTCCTTTTAATCTGTTTACTTAAGATGAACAGGTTCAGCTTCTTTAATCTCTCCTCATAGCGTAATAAGCCTATACCTCTCATTCCCAGAATTGGCCTAGTCACTCTTCTCTGAACTTTCTCTGCGTTTTTTTTTTTTTGTAACATGAAGACCAAAACTGTACACAAGTTATATAACCAAACATCCTAATGTAGTTACAGTTAATCATCTTTGCACATAAGTTTTATTACTTCAGGCTTCATTTTGTAAGACTCCAATGTCCTGTTTTTGTTTTTGCCAATATATTAATGTGAGTCCATTTAATTCTTTTCATTCAGTTTCTGTTTTAGGTTTTTGTTTAATTGTACATTAAATATTTCAGTCCATACCTAAAGTATTTGAAATTGCTTGAAACAATTATTTTCATATTTCATTAAAAGCTATAGATGTTATGATATTTGAAATATTAATATAATAAATTGCATTTTCTCCTTGCATCACAAAATAGAGTTTAATAATTGTTATACACATTCAAACTTTTTGCATTACATATGTACTTCATTATTACACCCCATAATATGTTTTGATAAGACCAATATCAGATAT
This sequence comes from Polypterus senegalus, assembly GCF_016835505.1. Lineage (NCBI taxonomy): Eukaryota > Metazoa > Chordata > Cladistia > Polypteriformes > Polypteridae > Polypterus > Polypterus senegalus. Next base: position 270,395,862 of record NC_053154.1, read on the forward strand.
ACAGTAGATTATTGAATTTGTTTGAGTTTAATAAAATATATTTTGTGAATTGAATGAAAACGTATAGAGCCCCTAAGGGGACATGGTGTAAATTTTTTTGGGGGGAAAATATCTCACCACTTATGATCTTGTGCAAACCACTTACTATAGCCTTGGCACCAGGTACTTTAAGTTCACACCAACTAATACTGCATTTGTGCCTCATACATTTGAATGAGCACCAAATACCATCACGTGCAATTGTACATCATTTTCTGTGACCAGGACATATGGCTTAACAGTTTGATGTCACATACACAGTTAACACTGCACAAAAAGGATATTATCAAGTATATACACGATGGTATTTGGTGCTCATTTCAATGTATGTGGTGCGTACACAGTATTAGCTGGTGTGATCTTAAAGTATCCGGTGTAGTAAATGGTGGGCAGAAGATAGTATGTGGTGTGTACCAGATTGTTACCCAGAAAAATACCAAACTCGATCCTTAAGCCTGGTACGAGATGACGATGTGCTGATTAGTTTTTGAGCCAAATTGTGCAAGTGAAAGAGGCACTCTAGAGGAAGAATCAAGTACCGTAATTCTGCAATTAATTTTAAATTCTTCTCATCAGTTGCTAGTGTAATGACATTTTATGATCAGAAAGATCAGCATCAGAGTGGTAAATCATTACTCAAATGTTATAGAATAGTTTGGGTAACTTGGTTTCTCAGGCACAAAGTCTACTGATGCTCACATCTAAATTTTTATAATTAGTTTTGTGATATTATTGCAACATGTTCTTAATTTTCTTAACCAATCAATCAATTTCTAGATTTGCAAAGAACCATAATTATTCCCAGTACTATTTCCAAAACTGCATATCAGGCTAGTTTATAGTTGTCATATTCTAAAAGCACATACAGATATGGATAAAACACAGTTTTCAGTCTGCCACTTCTGGGGTTCTAAGGCAGTAGCACTAACTACTTTGCAGTTGTAGTAAGTAAAGGTGTTAACTATAGAAGGAAAGATGAAGAGAACTATCCAGTTAGGGTTTGTTTTGACTACTAATAGTATAGTTAGCTTTCTTAGTTTTTACGGATTATGGTGTCATTTAAGCAAAATAAGTGTCATTTTGGGATCAGGGAATATTTTTTTTCTCCGATTTGAATTAATGGAAATTATATGTTCTGATTTCAAATACTTAGTTTAGGAAGGGGTTTTCAGGAACAGATTAGCTTTTGTAAAGCAGGGGGAAATTGCACAAACAATATACAACAATTCAGTGAAATAGTTTAAAATTCATTTTTAATTTTTCCATTAAAACATTGCCATCTATTCTGTGTTGTCTGGCATTGTACCCATCCTCGCCTCTACACCTAATAGATTATGAACCAATATGGCTACGTTCAGCAGCTTTTTCAGGCCGAAATCAATTGGGCTACATGGGTCACTCAGCCACCAGACTGTCACTGATAAACACCATCACCAGTAGTGAATGTCATTATTTCTGTTCTCAGTGATGTTTAGCAACATTTACAAAGACCTTTAAGGCTTATTTTTTATGATAGCTTTTTGATCTGACCTGTTTCCTTACAATAGCTGGCTACCAGTAAAGAGTATAAAGTACCCAGTAATGTAACTGTAGTAATCATTGAGGCATATAAGTCCGCTTATCTTGCCAGATCTAGAAATGCTAAGTAATTTAATACTGATACAGTATATAATGGGCTGTCTCACAAAATGCTATTTGACTAAGTATCAGATATTGAATTACAAAAATGTAATTATGAAAAAAAATTATATTTCTTGTGAGACTAATCTGACTTACAATATATACAGTATACTAAACTTACCACACCCTCCCTTATCATTGTGGCGTGTCAGAAAGTGCAGCACGTATCCTGTCCAGATCTGAGTGCACAAACCGGCAAACACTTTATGGACTGTCCTTTTTGATGCCAAAAGAAAAGTCAACCACAGAGACAAGAAACACAGTTTACAGCATTCCATGCAATGTATGCCCAGCGGATTACTTGGGACAAACATCTAAAAGACTCCCAACATGTATACAGGGATTGCAATGCAATCAGAAATAAGGACCCATAGTCTCTGATATACACATATACAAGTTCCACTGGACACACGTTTAACTGGGATACTATGAAAGTAAAATTCATGGCCAATACTGTGTTCTAGAGAGCTGGCTGAATCTTGGCTCTATAATGAAAACACCATTAACAAACACTTGGACTTGAACCAAGCATGTGCAGGCTTAAAAAGAACATACAAATAATAAAAAATATTTTATGACCAACGCCTTTCGAAGCCCACCTTATTAATCCACCCACCAACCCCCTTACAACCACCCCCAACACCACCATCCGTCATTTGCTATATATTGCCTTTGATTCTTGTATGTCTAATCATTTTCCTCTGATGATGACACCTGGTAGGTTGTCAAAAGATTTGGAATAAAAAAACAATTTTAAGATACATGACTCATTTTCTTCCTGTGGATCTCTAGCTATATATATATATATATATATATATATATATATATATATATATATGTTGTGGAGCCGACCTGGACACAGCAAGGCGGACATGATGTTAAATACCACCACACGTTTATTTACAGAATTATTTACAATTAATTGGTCACTCAGACCCAGTTCAGAAAGTGCACAAACCCCAACACACACAGTCCTGGCCACAAATGCATTCTTCTCGGGCCGCCTCCACTCTCCTCTCTTGCCTCGTCCTTCTTCCATCTGACTCTAGCTCTGAATGAATGGAGACGGCCCCTTTTATGCAGTCCCCGAATAAGCCCCAGGTGTTCCCAGCATTCCTCCCTTGGCCACGCTCCTGCGTGGCGGAAATGCCGGCTGTCCTCCCGGCAGCTCTCCGGGTGCCGTCCTAAATCTTCCCCCCAGCACTTCCTGGTGTGGCGGAAGTGCTGGGGTAACAGATTCCCAAGGCATTGGGGCGCCTCCTGGCGGTGACCATGGGCCCCTACAGGGTGGAGCTTCCATGCCCTGTACCCATGGCCCCCAGAGCAACCAGGAAGGCGGCCCCCACGTGATCCAGGGTGGGCTTTGACCCTCTTCCAGTCCCTCACGGTGTCCCGGCCGGGTCATTGCCCCTGGCATCCCTGACAATATATATATATATATATATATATATATATATATATATATATATATATAGTGACGGATGGCCGGGGCCCATGCCTGGCCGGGACACCCCTTCACCACATCTGCCAGGGGGACAAGGGTGGGAAGCCCAGTATCTCCCCCTGTACGCTAGATGGCTGGACTCCCCCAGGGCTTCATGGGGGTTGGAGATCTGTGAAACTCTGTGGGGTTCCGCAGGTGGTGCTTCAGCAGGAGCTGCTGGCCCCTTTTGGGCACTGGTTTCACCTTACCCGGAAGTGCAGCCGGATGTCGCCAATCAAGCACCTGGAGCTCTTCCGGGTACCCAATAAAAGGGAGCCAGCGACCACCACTCAGCGCCCAGAGTCTGGAGGAGGAGGACAAAGCTTGCTGAGGAGGAGTTGTAGTGGGAGAAGAGAGTGCTTGGTGTGACTTTTTTATTGTGCCTGGGACTGTTTTGTGGCTGGAGGGATTATGGGGAAGACGTACCCTCCAGCTGCAGAAAAATAAACAGTTTATTTATTTTACCCGTGCCTCCTGTGTGAATCTGTGTCAGATCAGGCGCAATATAGCACCTTTTCTTACGATATATATATATATATATATGGCTATCGCGGATTTTAAATGTAAGCATATCTAAATATATATCACGGATTTTTCGCTGGTTCGCGGATTTCTGCGGACAATGGGTCTTTTAATTTATGGTACATGCTTCCTCATTTTGTTTGCCCAGTTGATTTTATATAAGGGACACTATTGGCAGATGACTAAGAAGCTACGCAATCAGAGCATGTATTACATATTAACTAAAACTCCTCAATGCTATAAGATATACTTCCCGTGCGGTGCATCGATTGTTTGCTTGTCTCTGCCTCTATCTCCTCCTCTCTGACATTCTCTGCGCCTGACGGAGGGGGTGTGAGCAGAGTGGCTGTTTGCACAGAAGCTGTTTGCCTAGTGGATACGAACGCACCTCTAAGAAATGCCGGCCGCTTTAACGCGGTGCTTCCAAAAACACACTTATTGATTTTTTGATTGTTTGCTTTAATCTCGCTCTCTCTCTCTCTCTCTATATATATATATATATATCTCTTTCTCTCTCTGATGTTCTCTGCGCCTGATGGAGGAGATGTGAGCAGAGGGGCTGTTTGCACAGAGGCTGTTTGCTTAGAAGATACTGACGCTCCTCTAAAAAATGCTGCGGCAAACTTAAAAGCACACGTATTGATTTTTTGATTGTTTGCTTTTCTTTGCGAGCGCTCTCTCTCTCTCTCTGAAATTCTCTGCTCCTGAAGAGAAGATATGTTTGCATTCTTTTAATTGTGAGAAAGAACTGTCATCTCTGTCTTGTCATGGAGCACAGTTTAAACTTTTGACTAAAATGTGTTATTTCATGTCTAGAGAGCTCTAATAATGTTAACAGTGTGGGAGAGTTTCTAAGGGCTTAAAATATATAAAAATAACTATACAAACATATGGTTTCTACTTCGCGGATTTTCATCTATCGCGGGGGGGTTCTGGAACGCAACCCCCGCGATTGAGGAGGGATTACTGTGTATATATATATATATATATATATATATATATATATATATATATATATATATGTGTGTATAAAATAAATTCTGTTTTACGAGTTTATTAAATGTTCCAGTCTTGTAATTTGTGAAGTTTTTTTTTCTTATATCCTGTTACGTGATAAAATATAGAAGGAACAAAATTGCATATTTTACACTTGTTTGTTCTTGTTTTTTGTGGCATTCTTGAACATTTTGTCTTGTGCTATTCTTACAATTTCAGATGTGCCATAAGATACTTGGAAGATATGGGCATCTTCAGTTATTGTGATACAGACAAGTTTCTTCTCACTCCTCTACACCTTGCTGCTTCTATGGGAAATACAGATGTTGTACAGTATTTAATAAGGAATAGCGTAGGTATTAAAAATTATATTACGAATCCAGTTCCTATGGTTGGGAAGTTGTTTTTTTTTTCTTTTTTCGGAATGTACGTTTCTTCAAGTGAAACATTTGTTTTCTGTGTTTTGCATATGTTTGCAAATTTATTTTAAATATTGAATAAACAACAATGAGCCCTGGCCAGATGTCCACATAAAGTCAGACCTTTTTATGGCAGTCAAACTCAATGTACCTGTTTACTGAAGTAATTCAGACACTACCTGATCTGCAGTCCATAGCAAGGAGCATAACATGCTCAATCCAGCAGTGAAGACACAAAATACAATGAATCTAAATGGAAAAAGAAAGTGTCTTGATAATGTTGTCATTATATTTCACTAATGTGTGTCTCAAATGATAATAATAGAGTTTTTTTAAGGCATGCAGGGTGCAAATCCGGCTTGAGTACCAATCATGTAGTGACATTATGTGTGCATACTTACAGTACTCTGTAAATTATTCACACATGCACAAAGCAGATCAGGCAGTGTTTTAAAGTGAGAGGTGTAGAACGCTTACAGCAATAATAATAGCAATTCTTTACATTTATATAGCACTTTTCTCACTACTCAAAGCGCTTTAGTGAGTAGGGAGGCACTTCAACCACTACTAATGTGTAGCATCCACCTGGATAATGCGATGATAGCCGTTTTTTTGCCAGTATGCCCACCACACATCAGCTATTAGGTGGTGAAGTGGTGAGAGAGAGAGAGAGAGACGATTAGAGAGGGGATGATTAGGAGGCCAGAATGATTAGCCGCAGTGGCAATTTAACTTGGACATCGGGACAGTACACATATGTGAAAGCTTTGCATATGTGAAATGCAAATTGGGCAGGTAGCACAGATCGGGTAGTAACATCCTTATGGAACATTGTCTGCTAACACTCTGTGATATCACGCTGGCCTCAGAAAACATCATGGGGTGCTGGAAAAAAAATTAGTCTAAGTTGGCCTCATGGCAGATTTTCAGGGAAAAATTCAGTAAATAAGGTCACCAAAGAACCCTGCAAAAATGCTGCAAAAAACACTGGCAAATTTTGCCGATCAACACTGTTGGCTACTGTAGCACATTTATTGAAGGCTTAAATAATTTCCAATATTTAACACTAATGGAAAATGAGACCACCAAGTTTCTGGTGGTGGAAAAGTCTTGCAGCTAGCACCTTAAGACCTAAACTTAGGATGCAGTGGTCAAAACTTGATGTATGAAAATATTTAAAAATTACTGCTACAGATAAATAGACATCCTGGTATCAAAATAAATTAAAAAAATGTAATCAGTGTTTAACTACTGTGACTACTGTGTTTAAAAATTTAGGATTTTAAAAGCTCAAAACACAAGCTTGGATTTAAACTCAAAAAACCATACATCTCTTTCTTTCAAAGTTCTAAATGGGTATGCCAAACTTTGTGAACTTCTGAGCAATGGTTTGGTTGGGTTAGCGTTGATTTTAAAAGCTCGATGTAAGTAGCATACAGAAAGTGAAAAAGCCACCTAATTAAATACTAAACATGTTCAGAGGAGAGGTGCTGGGTATAATGGGAGAATGATGGTAAGGATGGAGATGCCAGGTAAGAAGAAAAGAAGATGGTCTAAGAGATTTATAGCTGTGGTGAGAGAGAACATACAGAGTGTAATTGAGCAAGATACAGAGGGCAGGAAGATATAGAAAACGATGATCCACTGTGGCGCCCCCCAGTGGTAGGAGCTGAAAGATGAAGTCAAGAGTGACTTAACTAGTTTTGTAACTGTTTGGTATAAAAACCTGTAGTTGCAGAAGTCTCCCAGGACTAATCTTAACAGCCACAGAAGTTTATTAGTAATGAAATAAAGTGAACCTACTTGCTAAATATTTTGCCAAAACTTATTATATTTGTTTCATTTTGAAAAATAAATAAAGTCTTATATGGCTAATCATTCTGTAGATTTTATTGCTGGAGCTCTTGTATTTATGAAATAAAATGGATAATGTACAGCTGAGTTTTATCCTTGCAGAGGTGTGTGATAGATGCAGTTGATTACCAAGGCATGACTCCTATGCACGTTGCAGCAGAAAGAGGGGCAGTGGAGGTCTGCTGCCTGCTTCTACAAGCTGGTGAAAGCCAGATTCTTTATAAAAAAGACAAAAATGGTCTGAATCCCCTAGAGCTGGCTAAACTGGGAACAACATTCAGGTATGTATTTGAATTTTGACTAAATGTGTTATTTTTTCGCATTGGTTTGACAACTTTGATAAATGTAAAAACCAAATACTTGTATTACAGCAAGTCCATTAAGTAAAAGTAATCTTTCATTTATTTTCTAATTAGTTGTCCCACGCTGCTACGCCCATGTATTAGTGAAACAGGACAAACTTAAAAAATCAATACATAGGAAGATATCGCTAGCTAAGCGGAGAAAAGTTACACTCCAAAGCACAGAGGTAGACTGATTTCCCACCCGCTTCCTTCTCACCTCGGCCCGCTGTGTGTCTCTCGAATTCGCACAAATGAAGCAGTACCGCAAGCGAACTATGACACTTAGCGCAATTAGAAAGGTTGCAAAATCAACCATAATGTTCAAGCAAATTATAGAAAGAAATAAAATTAACACTGAAGGAACAAACTATATTTGTTAATAGCTGTTTTGTGGCAGTTAATCAGCATACACTTCGCTGGCGTAAGAACTTCTTGAAACTGTTATGCCCTGAACACAGCTGACACAAGCTAGCCTATCATACAGTATATATAGTACCAAGACTACATGTGTTTTGTTTTTATTTGTTAATCTGATAAAATATTTTGTTGTTATTGATCTTAAAGTAAAACTAATATTCCTGTATGTCTGAATCCATTTTAGTATGAATTACTGTATATTAAACATTTTATTTTTTTGGGTTTAAGCACTTGTCTCTGGCCCATATTAAGACTCCCACATATCTCAGTGGCTGTGAAATGCATGGAACTACAATTCTGCATATATGCACAAAGAGCATGATCTTAATTTATAATTCTGTACTTGGCACATATATGATTCTATTTGGGAAATGCATGCTGTGATATGTAATGTAATATGCTCATATATATGCATTGCAGACAAGTCAATGGAGACAAAAATTTGTAGGTGCATTGACATTGGTGTGGTTGCCTAGATAGATGCATCTTTGTCTGTGTGTAGGAGTGCTTGTACAGTGGATATAAAAGTTCTGTACACACTTTCCAAAATCGCAGATTTTGTGTAATGAAAAAATGAAAACTGAAAGTCAAAGTCAAAACTGATTCCACCTTTATTGCCGAGTTGCAGACTGTACAAAGAAGGTGAATACAATCAGAAACTGTTTAGTGAAAAATGAAAAAAAACTTACAAAAGCCTGCTTGTGGCTGCATTCAGAATCAACTAATCATAATAAGCCTTATCTCAAATAGTAGTTAGTATAAATCTGACATCAATTAAAGTGGCTCTGATTGAGCTCAGATAAAGATTATTATGATATCCTCTTCATTGCAACATACTGCAATGAAAAGAGCTTTTAAAACATGAACAGGATCTCATCATTGAAAGGTATCAATCAGGACAGGGGTACAAAAAAGTATCCAAATCATTAAACATCCCATGGAGCACGGTAAAGACAGTCATCAATAAGTGGAGAAAATATGGCTCAACAGTTACTTTACCAAGATCAGGATGTCCAGAATTGATGAGAAAACAAGGGTAAAACTGGTCAGAGAGACCACCAAGAGGCCTACATCAACATTAAAGGTGCCGCAGGGTTTTCTTGGCAAGCACTGGTTGTATCCTATATGTGACAACAATCAGTTGTATTCTTCATATGTCTGGATTGTGGGGTAGAGTAGCAAGACAAACACATTTTCTCACAAAGAAAAACATCCAAGCTCAGCTGAACTTTGCAAAAAGGTATACCCAGTCTCTCACCACCATGTGGAAAAATGTATTATCGCATGATGAGACTAAAGTTGAATTATTCGGCCATAATTCCAAAAGGTATGTTTGGCACAAAAATAACATAGTACATCAACATAAGAACACCATACCCACAGTGAAGCATGGCGGAGGCAGCATCATGCTTTGCGACTGCTTTTCTTCAGCTGGAACTGGCACTTTAGTTAAATTGGATGGAATTGTGAATAGCTCCAAGTATCAGTCTATTCTGGCACAAAACCTTTAAGTGTCTGCTAGGGAGCTGATGATGAAGGGGAATTTTACCGTTCAGCATGACAATGACCCAAAGCATACTTCAAAGTCAACAAAGCAGTGGCTTCATCAAAGGAGGAACAATGTTCTGGAATGGCCCAGCCAGAGAAGAGACCTTAATCCAATTGAAAATCTGTAGTGTGACATTAATAGAGCTGTTCACAGGAGATGTCCTCGTAATTTGGAGGAGTGGGCAAAAATCGTCAAGTCCAGATGTGCCAAACTGATAGACTGTCACCCCAAAAAACTGAGTGCTGTAATAAAAAAAAAAGGTGCTTCAACTAAGTATTGGTTTAGGGGGTGTGCACACTGATGCAGCCAGGTTTTTGTATGTTTTTTTTTTATTCTTTTTTCACTAAACATTTTCTGATTTGTTTTCACCTTCTTTGTATTGATTGCAATTTTGCAATAACGGTTGATTAAGTACTAACAGGATTTATCTTGGTTTCATTTTTTTTATTACACAAAATCTCTGATTCTGGCAGGGGTGTGTAGATTTTTTATATCCCCTATATGCCTATGCAAAAAGTGTGAGTTGGCCTTCTCTTGCTTGTTGCAAGAATATTCAATATCTTTTTAAATTACTATTTTCAAATTGTGACTAATTTGTTATTTATAATTTATTTTTCATTCTTTACTTAACTAAATTAATTACTATATTATATTCTTGCTCTCAAATTAATACACAAATTCAGTATACCGACTTGGATTGTTTAGTTAATTTGTATTCACTTCCACTCCTTTTTATTTGATAAACTGACTGCTTCTGATTTTTTGCTGCATTGTGACACTTAAAGACACTTGTAATCGTCATTTCTTTAAAACTTTTACAGTGGGCATGACTGCCTTTAAACCTGAATCTGAAAAATAAAATAAGTGATACACACACATAAAGATAAGAAGCAATACTCAAGCGTAACTTTCAAGAAAATCTGCTGTATATTCTGTAAATCTATGACTATGTCTGTTGGAAAAAAAAAAAACAAATTTACCAGACAAATTAGAACTATGTAGGACACGGTTACCTGTTATGCCTCAATTATATACTGTCTTGTGGTCTTTTAAAATGTTCTTTGTTTTTGGAAATTGTTCATGGTATTCTCAAAGCAGATATGTTCACTAATAATAATGATAGCCATTCTCAGACTTACTTAATCCAGATCAGAGGAACATGGAGGAAAAGCTTTTCCTGGTAGTACTGGGCTTAATGCATTAAAAAGGCATGGACAGGGTACCAGCCCAACATAGGGTCCACTAACTCTCAATGGGGCCATTTAACCAAATCTACAAGGCTTTTAAAATGTGGAAGGAAAACTGGAGTACCCAGAAGAAAACCACAGAGACACTGAGAGAACATGAAAACTCCACACAGATAATGTGATGTCTGATTTGGACCGAGTACACTGGATCTGTTAAGTGTCAATGCCAATCAATATGCACTTCTGTGCCACTTTTGTTAAGAATTGTCAAATTTTAATTAAATATCTCCAATTTTTTAAATAACATCATTCACACTTACAGCTTTATAATGCCAGCTTAACCGTCTCAAAGCTGCAGAAAGCTATTCTCTAACAGGAAAACTGGTATAGTAAGGATAAAAAATAAATTAAAAATACTTATTTTTCCCGGCATGTTTTATTTTAAAATCTCTAGATTTTTGGTATTATTCTACTGATGTAACCTTTCTTTAGTATTTCTGGCTTTTTTGGAAAATACGAGTGAAAATCTTTACATGCAAAATTAAATAATTGTTTATTTAAAATTAAAATAGCAGAGATAACAAATTATTTGAATGACTGTCTAATAACCAAAAAATGCCTGGAATATTAGTATAATATAAGTGCTTATTAAACTGAGTTTTTGACCCCAAATATACCCCAGCCCCAAAGTCTGAAATCTCCCCTTGAGATAAATTTAAAAGTGGATCTAAGTAACAACCGCAAATTTTAAAAATGAATTGTCCAAGGTGTGTGAAATTTATATGCAGTCAGTAAATATATAATTATCTTTTGATACTGATGACTGAAATGAATACATTACTTTAATAATTATTATTTTTGTATTTTAGACACCAGCAACTTGCAAAAATTTTAGAGGAGTATAAGACAGAAGCACAAAATGGAAAGATTAATAAATCTTATGGTAATTATGTTTTCTTGGGTAGCATGTTGTGTGTAAAAATGTGTGTTATATTTTTAAAAAATAATGTGTGCTTCAGCGCCTGAAAATGTAGGTATATATGTTCACATTATAATTGGGTTTCCTGAATAATGTAAGAATATTTTATTTACATAGTTTGACAGATCATCGTGCTAAGCAGAAATTTGAATGCACTGGCTAGAAAGATTACCCATTAGCCACCTATCAAGTCCACATCTACATGAATATACCTGTTTGGTTTATATTGTATATTTAATAAATGCAACACTCATTGGAGTGAAATTGAAATCTTCTTTGCTGAAATAAAAATAAACAAATGAGAGTAATAGAAAAACACAACAGTACTACAACAGGGAAACAGTAAGTGTGAACATTAAAAGTGTCATCTTGTAGTCTTATAGTATGTTGTGTCACCTCTTTTGCAACCACCAGTACTTGATACTTCGGGTGTATATAGCCAATAAGCCTTTAAATCTTCAGTTGTTAGATAAAAAGTCTGTTTCAGCAAAATGGCATGACAAACCTGCTGGCCACTGGCAGTTAGAGGGTCATCTCTTTAGTTGTTATAACCCAGGTTATCTCAAAGTTACTCTAAAGAGTTAAGGTCAGGAGAGAATGCAGGACAAGGCACCACATGCACACCAGCATTCTTCAAAACAGATATGACCACAGAAACTATGTTTGTGCCCTGGAATTGTTCTACCTTAGAGCAATCTGTCTAGGAGGTGTGAGCAGAATTATGGGTGGTAGATCTAAAATAATTCTCTTTAGATGAACCAGTTTGATTTGTCAATAGTCTTATCAGTCTGCTAAAAATTGTCTACATTCTTGACAGTGGCTTAATCCATAGTGTCTGGTAATAATACTAGTGGATCTCATGCTTGCTTCTGGTGACATTTCAGACATTATGGAAAGCACCGAAGTTTGACTTAGGATGGATTTTCTCTTGCTGTGGCTGAAGGTTGGGAATAAAGGAAAGGTGAACTGATAAGACATCGTTCTGCATTGACCTTAATGGGTAAAAATGCATCTGATGGGCTTTTGTGTGTTTGGCAAGCAGAAGTGCTTGACTGTAGAAGATGTATTGCTTTTTTCAGAAGGATAAAACAAATGGCAGATTCTTGGGAAACTATGCAAGCATTCCAGAAAATGTTGCAGTTGCTTTTTCAACCAGTTTATCTGATTGGCTTACTGATTGATTGAGAAGAAATTCTGGGCTATTTCCAGACAGCCTAGGGAAAAATTGTGTTCACTGATGCTTCAGTTCTTGACTCTAGCCTTGCCAAAAACTTGCAATGCAATGATATTTTGCATTTATTACTTGGAAGGGGTGATTTTAGTGGTATTCTATGGCAGTTGCAGAATAGTGCAGATGGTAGAATGTGCAGCTGCAAGCCAGTGACAATGTGATCTTGTCTGTACCTTTTTTATCTCTATCATATGTATGTTTAAGATCCAGAAATATATGTAAAAGAGTAAGTAACGACAATATGTAGGATTGAAAATCAAAAATTCTTACTATAAAGTGATTACATAAAAGAAAATATATTGTCTACATTGCTCTAAAAAAACAAGATAGTCAAACTGTTTAGTCTTTACTTCTATCCATTTCTAACGTTTAGGGATATAGAAGTCTAGAAGCATTTTTTGATTTCCTTTGAATAATACATTGTTGTCTTCAGTATTCTGTTAAATTGCATACATTATCAGATTGTCTTAAGAAATTAGAATAGTTGCTGTCACAGCTTAGGAATTTCACTCAGGGCAATTTTGCAACTCCTCCCACCCAAGCTGCTGTCTTCCTTAAGATGGCAAAAAAGAGAATTGAACACAGGAAATGCAAGTAACAAGTTGACCCAAAAGTTGTTGTGTTCATTTACCTTCAGCGTCTGTTATGGAATATATTGCTGCTCGATAAATAATGACTAATGATTGGTCTGGCATTACAATATATGTCCATATAAAATATACTGAATGCAATATTACATTTTAGGGAATTTATACAGTAGTTCTTTCTAAACAACAAGCTTAGCCATCGTTATTTTCAATGTTAGCACTTTCAAAAAATGTATTATAAGTAATTTCATTACAGTATGGAAAGTATGGAAAAGCAGCACAGTATCTACTGTACATATATCGCTACAGGACACTATAAAATAATCTTGTGTGCAATTTTCTTTTTTTTAGGTATGTACTATTGGACTTTGATGTTCCCTGCTGTTAGTGGTGCACTTGTTTTACTTGTTTCTTCAGCATTGGGAAAGTATGGGGCAGTTTGTGGAACCCTGTTTTTTATATTTCTTGCAAGGATGATTTTCTTCCAGTACCACAGAATTAATGGGATTCAGAGGTTTGTTTTTGAATTTGTCTAAATTAATCATTAAGGATTGACAGAGTCTCTTGGACAAGAATTAACATGACGTAAATTTTCATTACCAAGTAATACATGTAAATTACTTCAAAGCACTTGACTTAGTGAGTGAATAATTATTATAGAAAGTTTTTTTAAGGTGAAACTTTATTTTTTTTCCTGCCTTTTAAGAAATGGGCATCAATATTTTATCACAAGGAAATTAAGTTCCGTAGTTTTATAACGTAAAGGAAAAGTGTACAATTTCTGTAGGCTGAAAGCAGAATCAGTCTCTCTACAAAGTTTGATGTTAATTTTAATTACTCATCTGCTGTCTTGTACAACAGGTATTTCAGTTATGCATGTGCTGAAAGTTATTTAACCTATTTTACCATTAAAGTCACATTTTGCCTTGACATGTTTGAGTGATATATTTTTAATGTTTTACAAAAACAGTTTTAAAATGCTTATTGTATTCAAATATTGTTTTAGTCCATATTCACTTTTAAATTGGTTTCATTTAATAACTGAATATGCTTCTTGATAAAGTCGAAATGCACAGCTCCAGCAAGAGGTTATTGATTTTCACAGACACCAGTCCCATCTTTATGTCTTTAGAAGTTTTCACAATTGAAAATGTAGTAGACACTTCAGTTTGTTTTTGATGTCTAAGATGAGCAATCGTGTCAGTATAACCAGTAATAGGAGGAAGCCATTAAGCTAATTTGATGTATTAGGAATACATGAATTTACACAAGTCACTGCTTTGTACTCTTTATGTACAAACTTTCTAAGTTTAGAATTTAACTTTGTTTTTTTTGTAATGTCTTTGTTTTCTAATTTTTGTTACAGGACACCAAATCCAGTATACCTAGGTGCATTCTGTGCTGGAATATTTCACACACTGGTCTGTTTTTATTGCAAAATTATGTTATATATCCTTTACTATCTGTTAAAGTATAGTTTATATATGCATATAATAATCTAATATTTATACCTTGTGCTAATCATATTACATCATCATAGTTCATCAATGTCTGTATTGTTTCAATAGGTAGCAGTGACATGCATAGTATTTCACTTAAAGTAGTGGTTACATGCAATATTTTATAGTAAGCAGAATCACTTTATGTCTAGAGTGTGTTTGTTTAAAGCATTGATTTTATGCAGTAATTACAAACCTATTTAGTTTTAGTAGTCTTACTAAACAGTTCTCTGTTTTATACTTAAGTCTTGTCTCCTTAACTAGTTTTACCTCTTTGGCCTAGACATATCCTCATTGTATTGTCAAGCACACATTTCTTTGTGACAGTGTGGACATTTAAATTGCTTCTTACAAAAAACCCTGGACAATTACAAAGAGTGGACACCAAAATTTCCAAAATTGTGGATCTTATTGAAGCAAACAAAAACATTAGCGTATTTTGCATTTACTGTGAGGTATGTAAATTGTAGTACTTTATGCATAATGTTTGTTTTCCTGTGATTTTAGTAGGTGAACTGCTAAGAAAACCAAATCTAATTTGTGCATATTCATTCAAGGGTGTGTATTGTGCTATTTTTTATTGCTTATCTTGCAGTATGGTCATATTTTTACATTCACAAGGGAAAATGAATCTACACTGTTTAGATAATAAGAGGATAAAAGATTTTGTGACACAATTCAGAATACTAGAAAAAGTAAAGCATCATTTCCCTTCCGTAAGATTATTTAAATCACCACTTCCAATGTACAAAGCCTGAGTGTAGATAGATAGATAGATAGATAGATACTTTATTAATCCCAAGGGGAAATTCACATAATCCAGCAGCAGTATACTGATACAAAAAACAATATTAAATTAAATAGCAATAAAAATGCATGTAAAAGCAGACAATAACTTTGAGTAATGTTAGCATTTACTCCCCCGGATGGAATCGAAGAGTCGCATAGTGTGGGGGAGGAACGATCTGCTCAGTCTGTCAGCGGAGCAGGACAATGACAAAAGTCTGTCACTGAAGCTACTCCTTTGCCTGTAGATGACACTGTTCAGTGGATGCAGTGGATTCTTCATGATTGGCAGGAGTTTGCTTAATGCCCGTCGCTCTGCCACAGATGTTAAACTGTCCAACTTTACTTCTACAATAGAGAGAATAGTCTGTAGTTCAGTTTGAATTTTCTGAAGGTGTGAATAACTTTCCCATTGCTCTCTCATACAATTTTCATATAACTTTACATATTATGTTGACCTCTTTTGTTAATCACTTTAGATCAAAGTGTCTGCTAATCAAATAAGTATAAAACATGCATCCATAATTTTTATCTTTTATTAAGACATCAACTATACCTGCATTCAGCATTAAAAAGGAACTTTATTTAGTAAGTCAGTTATACCAAGTGCCAAAGCTTGGGATACAGGGGTTTGAGTTTAATTTTCATACACCACTCAGTAACTGCTTTGAAAGTTAAAACAAGTTTCTGTATCTGTGAGACTTATGTTTTTCATATAGTGTCTTTCATTTTGTTCTCCCCATGTCATTGCACATATAGCATACAATACATATGAAGAGGGTGATACTAGAGAGAAGTAGTTATAACTGCTGCCTCAAGGATTCAACATGGTTGGTTCAAATCCAGTGTCATGTCACACGTGTGAGGAAGGATTTATGTGTGTATTTCTCAGGTTACTCCAGTTTTATGCCTAGATTCCTAAAAGTTTGAGTATTTGCTTAAATGAAGTGTCTAAACTGGTCTTGTGTGAGAAGTGTGTAATGAGTGGATCTTACAATGGACTGACACCCTGTCCAAAGCTGGCTACTGTTTTATGACTGACACTACCAGGACAGGGTAAAGCTCCCTACCACTTTGAAATGAATTATATGTCTGAGAATTGTATAATGTATGAGTGAAGGGACATACAATAAGTATTCTCCTCACTATAAGACTGTAACAGATTATTCAAAACAAAATCAAACTTGTAATAAGGTCATATAATAGGTGAACCATTACTATTATGCACAGCTGCCTTCTATTTGACTATTTTTATTGTGGTTTGGAACATTTGAAATAAGTCATAAAAAATGTCATCTGTCATCACAAAAACATTTACCTAATGTGCTTGTGTAGTAACTGTAATGTACATTCCCAGTTTAACATTTTTAGATTCATTATGAGGAGTAGACCTTTTTCAGCTTAAAAAGTATGGCACACTGGGTTGTGTTTTCCTATTCCTATGCAGGTTTTTCCTGTGGGTGTTCCAAGTATTTTCTCCCATATTCCTAACAACATGCTAGTTGTGTTGATTAAAATTTCTGAATTGGCCCAGTGTGAGTGTGGATGTGTGTTTGTATATGTTCACAGTTATGTGTTTTGAGAATATTATGCTATTTTTTGTTTCTTTGAGCTGTCTGGAGACAACCATGAGTGAATTTTTCTTAAAACAAGATGGGAACAAATAGACAGCTCAGCGAGTGTCACATTTCTAAACCATCCCAACACTTCATGAAGATGCTGCTTAAATTAGGGGTGGTGCTTGTGAGCTGCAAAGGTGTGCTTGTTTACCTGGTCTGACACAGAGCATATTCAAAAACTCTCCTAAAAAGGCCCCTATTAAACATTTAAATATGTGTCACGTGTGCTGAGAGCACATTGCATGTCTTAAAATAAACATAACCTGTTGCAAAGGACAAGGCTATTTTATTTTAATTCTTTTCATTTTTATTACTATTTAATTTAATATTGTTTCTTTGTATCAGTATACCGCTGCTGGATTATGTGAATTTCCCCTTGGGATTAATAAAGTATCTATCTATCTATCTATCTATCTATCTAAAGGAATAAAGGAATTTGAAGATTTCTTGTAAGTTTCATTTATACTGGTCAGCACTTACTGTATATTTTGTCACCAACATAACTTTTACAATAATTACCAAAGTCAATTAATTTCTGTTGGTATATTACTCTTCACTGAGTAATAAAATGAAGAAATTGATTTTTGCTTACATATAAAAATGTGACTTAAATATGAAATGAAAATCAATTTTTTGAATATCAGTCTTACTTTTTATGTGTTCAGTAAAATTTCAAGCAGTTTTTTCGTGTTTGAGGTAGATGGTGGAGTTTTCAATACGCTCAGTTTTAAAACTGAATTGTTAGATTCTTGAGAGGTAATCCAGCTCCCCCAGCTGCATTTATGTGAGTTTAGTGTTTATCCTCCTTTCTTCTTTATTCAGTCTTGTACGCATGCCTACAGCCACATTTCATATCAGCCTCTTTAAGCAAAAGCTACGGCCATGCTCACCAAATCTGACTTCCATGCTAAAACTTTCAGACATTTCAAGGAGTTAATTTTATGTGTGACATTAATACTGTTGGTAATTATGTCAAAAATTATATTTGTATTTGTGTCTGATCATCTCAGTTAGCCTTTCTTTTAAGAATAATTTTGACAGTCACTATTTAAGAAATATGACAAGCAAATGCAATACATTTCTATATAGTTAAATTTGACATAGTATTGTGAACTTACAGTGACACCCGTGAATATACCACACAGTGTTCTGTACATTAAGCAGTAACGTTCATTTGACTTCCAAGTATTTTAAAGAAATAATCAAGGGTTATTAAATCAGAGCATAGATGAGATCCTCAAAAACTCCAAGGTGTCAATTCCCCATCAATCTTTCTACAACAGAAGTTAAACAAGTGAGCAGACACATTTATTCATTATCTTTTGCATATTAAAATAGGTTGTTTCATCCATGACATTTCTAATTCATTATTATTATATTTTGGTGCAGCCAGGATAAATAATCCTTTACCGCATAAGTAGTACTATGAAATAATCTTGTAGTGAAGGAGATTACTGCCCACATGAAACAAATTTAAAAATAGACTGTATGGTAAACTTTTGTCATTGCCATTTGCACTGAACTTTTGTATCTCATCAGTATTGTTTGGTTTGTCTTTTAAACAATTTTGTGCATTTTAATAACAATCATAAAAAGTATATACGCTATAAATTCTGAAGGATAGAAAAAATAAGTCAGAGTTACTGATTCTCAGCAGTTCTCTTGTATCTGATAGGATTAAACTGTGATTAGGATATGCAACTCTTGGACTTTACTGCATGAATACTCATACTGTAGTAATTTTTTTATGCCTTTCCGACATTTTCAATAGTACATACAGTATACTGAAGGAATCGTTTACATCCTTGCGCAAATGCTGTTTATGTTTAGATCAGTTTTTTTTGAGATTCAGTTTATTTTTGTATCAATCAATCAAAATTTATTTATATAGCACATATTCATACAAAAAATGTAGCTCAAAGTGCTTTGTATGGCACTGTTTGCTAAGTGCAGGTGCAGAGGGCTATGACAAGTCCCAGGTAAATGCATTTATAAACTTTACAATTTACCAATTACATAATGAGTATACATAAAGGCACAGATTTGCTTAAACTGATAGGAAAACGAAGTAGTTTGAAACCCGTTAACATAAATAGAGCCCAGCAATATCTGATCTTTCATTATGTTATTGAACTATAGCCAGTTGACAACAGTAGAGAGGAAAACAGAAACTCCAATCAGCAGCTGATTAAGGAAAATAAGCATCTGTGGGTTCCACAGACAAAGCCAAAAGGCAAAGTCAGACACAGTCACAGTTCTGGAGACCTGCGGTAGGACAGATGGTGACCCCTGCTGGGTGTTCTACAGTAGAGTCTGAGATGTCTAATCTGACAACAGAAAGATTTTTAAGATCAGGTGCATTTGTTTATACTCATTGCCGTTGGCCCACAGGTGGACTACATGACCTGCTTTGGTTCACACTATGAGTCAGTTTACGTGTCCCAGCCACTACTCCCCACTGCCGTTAATGTGATAATGTCTAACTATTTACACAAACATATACAGAATAGTATAAAAGTGTATCCAAATTTTGAAAGATAAAACAAAATCATAATCAACACATATTTTGTTGTTTTAAGTGCGTCAAGTGTAATAGTGGAAAATAGTGCTGTTATAATGGATCACTAATTAAATATTACAGTACAAACATAGGAAGCTTCTTAGGATAGCAGCCAAATTTACTAAAAAATTTTAGAGGAGCATTTTTTAATAAACACACTAAAAACAAATTTTAATGCAGAATTTGGGAACAATGGCAAGTACCACAATATAGCCAGGTTTGCATTTGTACTGTCGCTGAGCCACAGCAGCTATAATTATGAGGCAGGGATCAGAAGAGGAGAACGAAAGCAAAAGCAGGGGTCAGAAGTAGGGAGACTAGAAATCTGGCACCAAATCCTAATCACTTGACACGCTCATAGTCTGTTAACCATTGCTCAATTCAGAACCTAAAAAGATTCCAGTATATTGTGGCACACCCTAATATGTAATCCTAAATTCAAAATCAAAATTTCATTCCACAATTTAAAAACTAAAGAAGTTATTCACTGTACATTTTGGTGTTTATCCATAATCTTGGACACCAGCAAATATGCAACACTGGCTTGATAACATCACATAGCTCAACACCCACAATACCATACTCACAGCAAAGGCCTGTTAGCAGCAACAGAACACCAACATGGCGATGCCCATAACCATTAAAATAACAAGATGGGAAAAGTAAGTAACTATGTCAAAACAAAGCTAAAAAATAAAAGTAATAACTTAAATGAGTTCTCCATCATTCAAAATACCTGATTTTTGTTTTCTGAAATGTTGCTATTATATCTTTCATTTGGCTATTATAAGTTGCATTGGGTAAATACAGTTGGAGAAATATTTTTTGTGTGTGTCTTCCTTTCAGGGTGCAAATCAGCAAAATGTGAACATTTTAAAGGGGGCTGATTGTTTTCTATACCCACTTTATTAGTTCAAAAACATATTGTATATATATATTTAGACCATTATTAAAAATTGCTAAATAGGACAATTAAAATTTATCAAAATCCTACACTTTGTTATCATGGTATTTATTTTCTAATTTTTTTAATGAAATAGAAAACTTAGTTGAAAATCAAACTGACCATCTATTTTATATGTTTTTGTTGCTGTGATGTTGCTTTTTTGCATTGAACACCTTTCAGACTTATATCTTGGTGTTATAATTGCTCTTAATGAATGTACACATCCTTCCCTCTAATTCTCTGATAAAATATTGTGTACAAAGATATATGAGACCGAGAAAGCGAGAGATGTTTGATCTTAGAAATAACCAATTGAGTAAGTGCCGACCTCACTTGTAACAGCAGCTTTCATTCATGCATAACCTCAAGTAGTACTTTTAGAATACTTCACCTACATCCAATAGCATAGCTTAGAAGGTTCTGACCATTAATTCATTCTCACCAAAAGCTTCACTGGTGTTGATCAGTCTTTTAAAAAAAGAAGCACCAAAAGCTGCCACCTGTGGGCTTACACAATTGGTTGTGATCCCTGCCATGGATTTTACAGCTGTAACTCTTGACAATTATTAACTTAGCATGGGAAGAATTTATCAAGTAAAGGATGTTTCAGTTTATATTTTTAAAGCTTTGCAAGATTAGATTTTGTTTAGAATTAATGGAAAGGCATTGTAAGTTGAGACACATGACATCGTGTAATTTTTCTAAAGATATTGGAAAAAATGCATCACTCCATCTTTGTGTATTTTAGTGTTCAATTTCATAGGTATTTATTTCTGTAATACCAAAAAAATATCCCAACCTGATTACTTATTTATGTTTTTGCAACTTCCACAATGCTATTCATCCTTTAATATATTTTTACTTGCCGACTATTTAAGTACTAGCAACTTGGAGCGCGCTACGCTGCGCGTTGGATGACCACAGTTGAAGGACTCAATCGTAAGGACCTCTCGTCGGGTGTCTCATTGGCACAGTTTTGCCTTCTTTCGTGATCATGGTGTAATCTGTCTTCTCTCTGTGTAGGGGTTTCAGTTCGGCAGAGACGCGTTGTTGAGCTAATCTGTGTGAATGCTGAGTGTCCTTTTCTTGCGAGCGACTGTCACGCCTTTGCCTCTTTGCTTCGTGATCACGCTGTAATGTGTCCTCTCTCGCAACAGCAGGTTTAGTTGCGTTTCGTTTTGGCTTTGTTCCATAAGGTCTCCTCCGTACAAGTGCACATGTGTAGCTGAAGACGGAAAGGCATAGTGGGCATAGTGAAACACACGAATTGGTGACCAGGGGAACCATCCGACTCATACGCGGGGCTCGAAATACTCAAGTGCACATGTTACTTATAATCAAATTTTTTTTTTGTTGTTATGAACTTCCCCAAAAGAGTTGATCCCTGTAAATAGTTAATAGTATATGAACAATATAATCTGTTGTAGTACGGGCGTTAATTAGTGTCACACCTCATAACCTGCATACACCACGTGTTTGGCTGTAACGCCAGAAGCGCGGTGGATGCTGTAAGGGTAGGTTGTGGTTTCTGTTTCTTTCGTGATTTTTTTTTTCATTTTATTGATTATTTAATAGGCAGAGGGGAGAAGACGTTAATGTGACGCTCTATTTCTTTACTTTTGTTTTGAAAAGATTTTTGGGAACAGGAAAAATAAAAGCAAAGGGGAAAGAACGATCAGAAGGAATTCTGAGAGGGGACGGACTGGGGCTTTTCAACGGGGTGGCTATACAGCCAAAAGGAACGCGGACCTTGTAAGCCCGCTGGGCTTTTATTATATAGATATTAATAATATTACTAATCTTGTTTTGTGTTTGTTTGATTGATGATTCAAATTGAACCAGTTTTGTTACGCACCCATAAAAACCTGAATGTGAAACATGTTTTCTTTCTTCTTTTTTTTTTTAGGTATTTCAACCAGAACGAACAAAGCATTGCAAGCTTTGCAGTGTCTGTGTCGAGGATTATGATCACCATTGTCTGTTTTTACACAACTGCATTGGAAGGGACAATCACAGAATCTTTATCATTTTTATTTTGGAACTTGCAGTCTCTCACGTGATTTTTATTTTTTCAAGCTTGTATTATTTTTACTTAAGCTATGATTTGGATCCTTGGAATGTATTGATCACAGCTTTTACCAGTGAAGTATGGCTTGTAGGAATGTTAATAATGAACTTGATAACTTTGTTTTGGGAATGCTGGCTTTTGCAAGAGCAATTTGCAGTAATTTCTGTGGGGAATACCATGTACTTTAGGTCCGGGCACATGATAAAACACAGTTGGATGCAAAAAGTTAAAACGTTTTTGATGTTTTTAGTTGATGGGAAAAAGACATCTGAATTGCATCAGGTGGCATCTGGTATAATTTAGAAGTAGACTCGTCAAAAATTGAATTGAAATGTCCTCGACATTTTTTTTTTACTGTTTTTAAGAAAAATTATATTTTTCACATATACATTTTTTATTAATAGCTGAAATAGAATCATTTAATAATTAACACATCTACAGCAAAGTGTCCGTAGAAAAACTATTCTAAACTGATTTATGACAAGAAGAGTACCACGTTGCAATCATCATTTCCTAATACAAACATCAATGTCCCAAAAATTTCATCCATAGCAGATTTAACAAAATATGACTAACAGTCTTTATATAGCAGCTTTCAATAGTGAACACCATTCCAATGTCCTTTGCAAGTATTGATACATTGTACAACGGTTTAATCTTTCTTTTACGAGTCGGAGCATGAGACGGTTAGGTGACTTTCTTAGGGTCCCACAGTGAAACAGTGATAGGAACCGAGCTGGCTCTGTGCCACACTGCCTGCCTGAAGCAGATTATACACTAACTTAGTTTTTTGTGTTTCGTACCTACATGTAATGATCAGGGTATATTGTATAGTAAAATGTTTGTACTGCATTCTTCTTTAAAGTTGACTACATTTTACGAATGTGTTCTTGTTATAACATTTGTTCTCTTCTAAGTAGTGTGACAATGTAAAGGTTACATATAACTGGGCACTTTGCACTTCATTTTGATAATTTGATTGGTTAATTACTGATGAAAGTAAACTACACATTATTTATTTATTTATTTATTTTTATAGAATGTCAGACAATTAAAATTGATTGGGCCATTTGTTTCATATTCATTCAATCTTATGTACAATATAATGAAGTTTTATAGTGTATATCTTTTTGAAAATGTTGCATCCTACCTCACTTCTTGTTGTTTTTTGATAATATTTTTTTATTGTTAATATAAATCATGATGTATGGCTTGGTAGCATTCACCACTGCTGCCTCACAGGTCCAGAATTAGGAGTTCAATTAATAGGCCAGAGGTAATCTGTGTCACATGTCCAAGTTTTCCTCATGTTTGCATTGTCTTTCTCCTGTCACTTTGCTTTCCTCATATTTCCCTTACAGGAACACAACACCTAAAATTGGTATTTTTAATATGTTACTTTCCAAATGTAGTTTGTATTTGTGGGCAGGAATAATGTTTAATCTCATGTTTTCATGTAGATTGGAGATAATAAACTTTCCGGGTCTAAATGGGTTCATTTCTGATTGAAAATTGGCTGTATATGAAAGACTGAATTTTAGCATGAATGCCCCATGGTGCTGCTGGTGTGGGCACAAGCACCCTGCGACTTGAAACTGGGATGAGCAGGTTCAGAAAATAAATGGATACACGGTTAAATTATGAAGATCAACAAGACTAATAGAGGAACTCCATTAATTAAAATGGTTTTTCATCTCATTTTGGAATTTATTAATATTTGAATGTCCACCATCTTTGGGCATTTTTATCATCTTTCTGTATAAATATTTTCAGTTTGCCCTTAACATGACTTTTTAATGTTAAGCATTTTTCATATGTAATTATTGGGATCCATTGTATGATGTTTGGGGTTTTCAATTTTATAGTCACCAGTGTCCAGTCCTCTGAACACGTGGATTTCAAGGCTACTGGGTAACTCCTATGAGGGACAAGGAAGGTGGTGCATCTTCTCTTGAAGGGAGTTGTACCTGTAAAATGTATGTCTCAACAGTTTAAAAATAATTCAGTGTGTTTTCCTAAGCATTTGATTGTTTATCTCCTTAAAATGTTTAGTGGTGCGTTTTATTGGGATCATAACCTGTTGCCTGATGAATGATTGTTCAATGTTAAATTAATCTGGAGTAACACATTCATTGTTGGTGGTTTTTGATGTATCCATGGCTTGATATATGATTTAATGAATATTCATGTTTCCATGACAATATTCTTTATAATAAATGATACATTATATTTATATACAGGATGTTTCTTGATTTTATTCTGTTTTCTGAGATATGCTTATCTACTACATGTTCTGATGAACTTGGAAGTTCGTAGCCCCATTTAAATTGGAAACAGGATGTGCCACAAAAATACTAAAAATGCAATATTGAGTATATATTGTTCAATTTATTGTACATACACTACCAGTCAGTTTTTATGTAAATGCACGCAGTTTAATGTTTTAATGTATCATGAAATCAAATCATCGAACAAACAAATAATGGCAAATAAAAAAACAAGTTAAGGAATCTTTAAATGTACATTTATTCAAATTTTTCATTCATTCAAGTAGCCACCTTCTTCTGATATAACAGCCAACCACACACGTGGCATTCTTTCTGTAAGTTCTATGAGGGAAATGAAATATTGGTCTATAAGATCATCCCAACACTATTGCAGAACTTCCCAAAAATGTTTTGCACTTGCAGGTTGCTTTCTTTTCACCCGTCTGTCCAGTTCATTCCAAACTAACTCAGTTGGGTTTAAGTCTGGGGAGTGTGCTGGCCATTCCATGCTTTGAAGAGCACCTTCTTGTTCTTTTCTTTGAGCATAGTTTTCACATAGCCTAGTGGTATATTTTGTGTCATTGTCTTGCCGTAGGATAAACCCCTGACCCATTAGACACAGACCAGATGGTATTGTGTTGTGCTGCAAAATGCTGTGGTAACCCTTTCGATTCAGAATGACAGTCACTCTGTGAAAGTCACCTACTCTGCCTCCAGCAAAAGAACCCCAGACCATCATCACACCTCAACCCTCTGCTCTTCTGTATCTTTACACTTCCCTTTGGCTGTATCATAGGTAGCTACAGTATGGACTGGGTTATCATTTTTCTGTAGATGATACTCAACTCAATTTCAATGTTAAAAGTGAAACTTCATCAGGGCTTCCTCAGCTCACAACTTGCCTCAGTTAGATTTAAAACCTGGGTGGATTAGAACTCTTTACAATTACATTGCAACAAAACTGAATTCCTGCAAATTTGGCACTAATGCACAACTTAAGATGGAAGATACTTGATGGTGATCTCATCTGACCTTCTTCTCATTCGAGGAATCTTTGTGTTATTTTTGATTCCCCCCTTTCTTATTCCACCCACATAAACCACATTAAGAAACTTTCTTACTTTCACCTCCACAACATATACCATGGTCACTCATTCCTCTCCTTTCCTACTGCTGAGAAACTTCTCCATTCTTTTATCACATCCCACATCAATTATTGTAACTGTACTGGCAGGTGCCGCTTCTAATCTAATATTGCAGCTGTAATTGATTTAAAACTCTGCTACACGAGTCCTAACCCAAACCAGCAACAGTGAACACATAACACCCATCCTACTTCACCTCCACTGACTCCCTGTGTCTTACAGAATTGAATCTAAAATTCTATTATTGACTTGCAAAGCTTAAAATAGCCCTGCACCGAACTACATCTGTGACCTTCTCCATCGCTATGCTCCCGTTCACCCACTCAGGTCCTGTGATTCTAGCAATCTTGTTGTACCCTACACTGACCTCCACTCTATGGGTGACAAGGCCTTTAGCTGTATAGCACCCAGATTTTGGAATGACCCCCAATAAATGATATCAGCTAACTCCATTCATTCTTTTAAAAAACAACTTAAAACTCATCCGTTCAGAAAGGTGTTTAACTTCACCTGACATTTTGTCCGCTGTTTCATTCTTCCCCCTGTCCAGATGCTCAATATAATTTGTGTGTGTGTTATATCACAAATTATGGTATTTGCAAGGCTTTTTTTAGTATTGAATTTAGTATTGTCTTTTATTCTACAGTATTGAATGTCTTTGCATATCCTGTATCTATCTGTTTTAGTGTTCTATTCAGAATACATTTGTATCCAATGTTACATATACCTGCTGTTTCTTTATAAGACTCGAAGCGCTTTGAGCGTGGGAAAGGTGCTATATAAATAAAATGTATTATTATTACACTTCCTCCTCCATGTTTAACAGTTGGTGTCACACACTGAGAAACCATCCTTTCACCAACGCGACGATGTACAAACACCCTGCGTTATAAACCGAAGATTTCAAATTTTGATTCCTTGGTCCATAAGACATTCTTCTAGTCCGCAATAGTCCACAGATGGCATTTCAAGGCCCTAACTTGTCCTTGCAGGAATGGCCTTCTTACTGCCACTTGCCCTGTCAAACCAGCAGCACAAAGTCTCCTCCTTACAGTAGAATTTGAGACTTGCTTTATTTGACCACACTTAAGCTGTGCTGTGAGGCACCTATAACACAAGCTGGTGATCCTCAGAAACTTGTCTTCTGATTGAGTTGTGACTTTGGTTCTACCAGATCTCTTTCAATCAAGAGTTTCTTCCAGTTTCCAATTGCCTTTGAATTGTGTAGGACACCGTACTCACTGACATTTTGATTTTTTTTGCAATTTCTCTAAATGAAAGGCCTACACTTCTAAGGGTAATAATGCTCTGTTTCATTTCATTTGTTATTTGCCATGTTCTTGCCATTATCACTTGAAAATTGTCCAAGTAGTACTTCAGAGTGAAGTAACACAGTCTCTTACAACTCTGCTTTAAGACTGACAGAGGGTTTATGAGTAATTAACAGAAGTTGGGACACTTGTACAAATTGATTGCTTCATCTTAATTTACTTTAATTGCTGCAGAACATCTGTAGGTTGTAACCTATTAGTTGTTCCCTGAAGAAGGCCCATTTGTAGTATTCTCATACTTCCCTTTTTCAGTTTTTGCTAACTTAAAATTTAAATTTAAACCTCTGCCAGTGTATTGCTTACCTTTTTACCATTTTATGTTATTCATTGCATTTCAACCAATTAAATTTGAAGAAAAACTGAGGAGCTGTAAAACTTTTGACCAGTAGTGTACTTCCCATTCCCAACATAATTGACTGTGCAGACAGTGCAGTTTAAAGCCAATGAGAAAATAGTACGGTTAAGATTAAGAATTTAACTGCCTTTAAATATGTTAAAATAGTGGGAGGAAGGTTCTTTTGCATGTACAATGTCATGTGTATTGTAGTCCACAACCAGTATCTCAAGACCCTATTTATGGCAAAACCACGAGGAAAAATAGAACAATTTCAGCGAATACCAAGTGGAGGCAAGGAAAAACGTACTATTTGCTGGTTTAAACAGTGATATAAACAACAAAAGGAAGTTGATTGAGTGACATAGCGTGTCGGAGAAACTCGAAAGCTCAAGTTCACAAAGTCTCACAGTGCCCAAAATAAAAAAGAAGTCAAATATCAAAGTCGCCGTGAAAATGCGAGTCATAGCCCACCGTCTGAGTGTCATATGAAAGCTTATTAGGGTACATAGACAAAAAAAAGGCACACAGTTGGGGGAAAAAGCACGAAATATCAACTTTAATCTCGAAATTTCCACTTTAATCATGTAGTTTATTTTGTCATTAAAGTAGAACATCATAAACTTAATTTTGAAATTGTTTAATTTACTAGTTTCTCAAATCCCATCATAATTAAAGTAGCACGTTAAATGTTTTGTTTTGTATGTGTTCTTCTATGTGCTCTATGTGTGTGAATCACTACATGCTTCTTAAACCGGCTTTCTCTTTCTCCGACAGGACACAGAATCCATTACATTTGTGATATTACAGCTCTCTGAATAACTAAAATACTGAGATGCATACTGTGGTATAGCGGGTCCACAGCTCTCATCAAAGGCCCATTTTAAATAAATAATCACCGCGCTCGCGGCTTAGCAAGGGGGCATGGTGGTTGTGGCTGCAGCAGTTCTCGGGACGATTTGCGATGTGGGCGTTTCTCACCTAAATGCACAGGTGAGAGACTGCCCACATCCGTGATTGTTCCTGGGGCTGTTAATTTGCCGCAGCTGCTATGCCCTCTCGATATATAGAAGCACAAGTCGGCTAGGAAGAAAAAAATGAAAAAGAAAGAGAAAGAAAGATGGAGGTGGCTGAGAAAGCAGGACGCAAAAGAGAGAGAGAGAGAGAGCCAGTGCGGGTGAGCGAGCAAGCGAGTGAGTGATTTCTCGCAGGCAGCTGTATGGAAGTCTGGGTGTTAGGCCGACACCCGGGAGTTGTAGTAGTGGTCACTCCCGTTGAGTGATCGAGTAGCAGGAGTGACCAGTGAAGGGCGACTGGCTGCGTAAGGCCGGGAAGGTAGCGGGAGTCGGGAGAATTGGGAGGATAATCTCCAGCGTGAGAGTCCCGGCCATTGGAGGGAAGTTAAGTCTCGAGTCTGGGATGAGTGCATGACTGAAGCCGGGATCGGGAGGCCTCCAGACCTGTTTGAAATGGAGTGAAAGACGGCTGCAGAGAGAGCATCTCACCTGCTGCGGAGCCCAGATGGGTGAAGCAGGAGAGACGCTAGGGTAAAAGCACTTGGCTCTGAATGGTATTTTAAAGGACTGCTTCCAGCGTTGTTTTTAACCTCATTTTAAAGGATTGTTTTTTCTATTTATTGATTTTTACCTCCACATTTGTTTTATGGATTATTTATTTATTGAAGACTCTTCTTAAGACACTACACTTGATTTAATTTGAATACTGTTTTGTTCTGTTTAAATAAAAGCACTTTTGCACTTTGTACAATCCCCTTGCTATGTTGTTGCCTTACTGTCTAGCTCATCGGTAACATTACCGACAGTGTAGGGTTCAAGGGCTCCCGAACAGCAGATGGGAGCATGGAGCAGAACCCGCATTGCCACATATACTTGATATAATTTTCATGATGATAGGAGTTAAAGCATGTTAGTAAACATGGGAACACGGTGGCTCAGTGATTGTGCGCGACCTTCAGTTAAATAATTTATTGCAGCAGTACTGTCTCTTTCAAACGTACTAACCTCCAATTCCTGTCCTTCCTTTTCTTTCTCCAAATACCCAATCGCTACACAATCAGCTCTGTAATAGATGTTAAGCCATCTGTAAGATTAGAACGGCGATTGTTCAAAACTTTTAGGGAACATTAAAATATCTTTGTAGTACATGTTTAATTATTCTATCTTTCACGCCAGTCCCAGTGAAGCATACAATGCGAGGCAGGAACAATCCGTAAACGGAGCGCCAGATCCTTGCTAGCATAGCGACACCGTGTACTTTAATTATTAACAATATAGATTATTTAAATGAAGTTAAAGTTTTATCTGCATAATATAATAAACATATTTTGCTGTATTTCATCTTGAAAATGATATTGTCATCATATGTAAATACGTGCTTTATAAAGTGGATCAGGTTGTGCAATATTATAACTGTATCGCAAGTTTACAGTGAGGTAATTGTACTTATAAGTACAAATAGTTCTACCAGGAGCACTTGATGGACTGATTGACTGCGTTTAGAGTTCTTGGGATGAAACTGTTTCTGAACCGCGAGGTCCATACAGGAAAGGTTTTGGAGCGTTTGCCGTGTGAGAATCAGTTCAATAGGCAGCATGGCTGAGGCAGCGTGTGCTTAATGCTGTATACCGATAATTCTCTTTCCAATCGGCTGCTCCGAGTGGTGCAGTGAGAGTAATATGGAAAAAGATGATCCGATGTGGCAACCCCTAACGGGAGCAGCTGAAAGAAGAAAAAGAAAGTGCAGTGAGAGTAACAACGTTAAAGCAGCTATGGTATTTAGAACAGTTTGACTATTCTGTGGACCATTATATTGTTACAGGTTAATTACAATCAGATGCATTAAACCAATAAGCAATATGCGATTCATTTCAGTGTATTTATAAAGCCGCATCAAGGATGTGGATCTGAAAAAGAAAGATAAACCACACAGGAACAGTAGCACTGCTTTGACGCTGGGTGCCGCCAGTCTGCAAAACTGAACAGAGAACTTGTGTACGACAGGGTATGAGCTACCGTGGAAATGTGCGTGGCGTGAATTGATCGCGGAAATGTTCTTATGCAACATTTCTGTGTGTACGCACCGTTTATACATGAAGTCCCAGGTGCTTCCTTTCTTGCTATATGGTTGCGAGATACGGACTATCCAGTAACCTGAGATGAAGACTGAACTCCTTTGGTACTGTGTTTCTTCGAAGAGTCCTTGGGTACTGCTGGTTTGACTTTGTGTTAAATAGGCGGTTGCTCATGGAGTTCCAAATGAGGCACATTACCTGCATTGTCAGGGAGCGTCAGTTACGGCACTACGGCCATGTGGCATGATTACCCGAGGGTGATCCAGTTCCCAGGATCCTCATTGCTGGGTACCCGAGTTGCTGGACCAGGCCAAGGGGTCGCCCTCTTAACACCTGGCTGCGGTGGATAGAGGGTCATTTCCGGAGGGTGGGACTGAACCTCGTGTCTGCCTAGGGGTTTCTCAACTAGGATCCTGAGTTGTTTCGTTGTGTGTTGCATGCGGCAATACACTGTACCAGTGCATGCTCCCCAACTTGACTTGACTTGGTGTACAACTAAACTAATACTAGTAGTGATACTGTCAGATGTACAGAGTGTCATACCAGTATTACTGGGAGAAAAGTGGTAGTTCTTAAATGTAGTTGTTTCATTATTTTTAAGTGTATTGCACCTGAGGGGAAATGTCAAGACCCCAAAGGAAAAGCGTGCATCATTGAGTGTCTAGTGACACATAGACTTCAGCCTAACTGCTAATCAAACTAGGAAACAATAGCCATAGGCTAGTCATTGTCCTCACGATGGCAGAGATGTCTCACAAAGCACCAACAGACTATATCTAACTTTGGTCTACAGCATACATTGTGTCTTCATGAATTAAAGTGAGAGTCAATAAAAACATATATATAAATTCAAAATGCCTCTATGTTTAAAAAATATGGGATGTAAAATATTGCTACTCTAATGAAATCCCAGTTTTACACAAAATGAATGAATGCGTAGCTCCTTTATTGGAGAGGGTGCATTTATAATGTTAAACACTGACTGGAATAATGAACTGTTTTGTAGAAGAGGATTAATTACTCTGGAATTCTAAACATAAAGTACACTTTAAAATCAAATTATCCTTTTCAGAGCAGTTATATTGAAATATTATTTAATTTACTAATGGACAAAGAACAATTGAACACTAGTCATCCATAACATGCAATGCTTCATGTAAAGATGGCTGTTAAGGTCCATAACAGTGATTCACTGCAGACCACAACAGAAGTGCTGTCAGATGATATGGAGACAAATGACATTATGAGCCAGAAGGCTGATGATCTTATAAACCATGAATAATCTCTTTTTGGTGAATTTCATACTGGGTCAATATACAGTATAGATACCATTGGTTTAAAGATGTGAACAGGAAAACAATGCAATGAATTGTTAGTCTACATTTTGTATAATTCTTCTAGGTATAAATATCCTAACACAGTAATTAAACACAGCCCTTCATTTTCACTGCTGGGATATTTATACCCAGCATTTAGAACACATAATATTATAGAGAGAAATAATTCATTATCAAATCTGCTGTGTCCAGTTTAGGAATGCGGAGATCTAAACCTGTCCTTGTAAGACAAACACCACACAAGGGGCCAATGTACAGTTAGCAGTAATACAACATGTCGGGGATGGAAAATGGTGAAATGGGAGGTAGATAGTGCCTGGGCTAAGATTTGAACCCAGGACTCTGGACTTATCAGTTCTGGGAACACATAAATTGAGAATAGAAGAAATAATATGTATTTTATGAGTCTGATATCTTTTTCTGTGAGGGATAATCATTATAATTCAGAATATTGTACCTGTTTTCATCCAATTAGTCCACTTTCATTTACTGAGGCACGTTTTACAGCTTGATAAGAAAATCTCCAATCATTTTCCAGCTTCTAATATTTCCCTGACAATATGATGATCAATGCTAAACATCAGGAGATTTTTCTTAACAACTATTAATCTAGATAAACGTATGAATGTCAGGAATTTGCTGGCTAACAAGCATGAGGAGGATCGTGACAAGTAGAGAGACACAGAACAAAATGGAAGGACATCAGATCTGGAAGAGTTGAGTTAGAAACCCTAACTGTATTTTTTTGTAATGAAGTAAGCCAAAGGCAGCTATGGATCTAAGGAAAGAAGTACAACCCCTAGAAAGCTCAAGTAGGGGATACTGAGAAGCCCAGTCAGACAGAATTAAACTTCACGATAGACAGCGATAAACAAATGACACTAAGCATTGAGTGTTTCTGTGATTAGGTCTGCAAGAACAAGACAGGCCCAAATTCAATTGCAGATAAAATGGAGTGAGTGCGTGCAGGTCAGTGTACAGGTCTAGCGATGAGAGAGAGGAGGAGCTCGGCCTGGAGACCCTCCACAGAGCCCAGAACCTTCCAAGCAGGAAGTCAGAGAGTGGAGAATGAAGTGGATTCAAGCCTTTAAGATATCGGAGCAGAAGCAGTTTGACAGTGGCATAGATAAGGTTCTTGAAGTAAGAACAGGACATCTGGAGAAAATAATGGAGATCATGACAACTATTATAACAAATATAACTACTGACATCTATACTTGAGGAAACAAAGAAAGCAGATAGTCCTATACAAAGAACAGAAGAGCAGCTGAATCCCACAACATTAAGAATTTGTACAGGGTGTCAGAAATTTTAAGAAGATAATACACGGAGGCAAACAAGAAGTAGCAGGCACATCTGGCAGAGAGCAGGCTCATGTTTGGGAAGGAGCTCCTAACCCTGCATACAGCCAAGCAATGAAGGGGGACTCAACTGTGGTACAGAAGGTCTGCAGTTTCTGCAAGTTTAATAATTCATTATGACCCATTAAGTTAATAGTAAAGGAATATGTTTTTTTTGGTTTAGTTTTAGTTCACTTGTTATTTATGATTCCAAACCCTTAATTGTCTGTTTTAGTTTAAAACTACTGCATTCAGGTTTTAATTGTTTGCCTGTTTTCTTAACCTGCCATCGGTTAATAAATTGGTGCAAATGACAAGGGAACCAGCAGCTCTCTAGCTAATGTGCTTCCATTTATACCTGTGTGTATGTGTCATGAAATATTTGTATGAATAAAATGTTTTGAAATAAATGAGAGAGCAGGGAAGGACCAAGAAGGACAAATCAACAACAGTCTAAAGTCCACACCAATAAAGCCTTTCATAACCTTCATCTGAACTGGAGAGAAGCCAAACAATGCAAAAAAACAGCACTAGAGCTGCTGAACACTACTCAGGAGTGGCAGCCGATGATGGACTTGGGCAAACAGTTCAGACCTGATATCGCCATTATGTCATATTCAACAAGAATTATTGTCATGCTGGAACTTACCATGCTATGTGAAGGACTATGTCAATCTCATTAGTGACTGCCATAGACCAGGCTGGAGGGTTTAGATACCTGCCAGTGGAGGAGCAGCCATTCTGTAGGAGCATGTGGGATGAGTTTTGAGCCATCAATTACACTAATGTGGCTGGCATCATGAGAGAAGCCCACATAGACAGAGAGAATTGCCATCTTTACACAGACAGTGACTGGGCTGCTACAATATATAAACCCCATTTCCTGGAGGTAGAGGCATCAGAAATATGTACACGTTATACATAATTGTTATGATCTTGGTTCATGAACATGGCAAAAGGATTAAAGGCCCATGTAATTTCATAAAAAGCAGACCAGGACCTTCACAGATCTGTCTGGGTATGGCCTTGCTCCAGGCAGCCAGCTCCCAACTACTACCAGCAAGGTTCATCATAAAACAGGCCCATAAAAATGGGGAACTGGATTTAAAAGTTCGAAGCACAATAAAACCTCAAAATATACTAAAATGCCCAACAAGGGTGAGGGTAGCTGTAAACCTCTGGCTTGTTGTGACAACCCAAACAAGAGTATGGTATATATGTAGAATTTCTTAACAGAAAACAGCTAGAATGCAAAACTAGAAAGTGAAAAGGATTTTACTAAAAGAAAATCCAGAACCAACATGTCCCGATACAAAAGTCTGAAACCAGAATCCAAAACGAGAAGCAAAATCAACAAAAAGCAGACTATAAAAAGAAAAGAAAATACTTACAAAACTCCAAATAACACTTAATGACAGCCTGAAAGAAGCCATCTCATCTAGCAGAATATAAAGGTGGAGGACAGTCCCTCAGCTGTGACATCATGGTGGCCCTGCTTCTTGGGGCTCCCACTACAGAACACAAGAAACATATATAATATGAAAGACACAGTCTGTAGCATAAAAAAATAAGGACATTTTTTCAGAAATTACATAAAATCACAAAAAATAATAATTCAAAAATAATAAATAACAATAAAACAGAACACGCACAAACCCTGGCTGAAGCATAACAATGATTACAGCTAATTTTAATAATACTGTATAAAATGATCGGGTGATGATGCTGTTGGTCATTTTTATTGTTACTCATTAATTTGGTTTAAAACTGGTATTATAATGTGTCTACTTTTAAAGTACTTCAACCAACCATTATAAAGATTGCCTGGGTGGAAAACAGGTATTTGTTTCTGTTGGGGTTACGTCATACTTCAATGTCTTGTCTGTCTTCACTCTTCTTCAACTGAGCCTTTGTATTTGGATCATATTAACCAAAGAGTTAATGTCAACTAACCTTAGGCTTCATTCCAGGCATAAGGGTTACCTTAATATCCTTCCAAGACAACACTAGCTATGGCCTAATACTTCCTGACTTGTATGCCTGCACTTAAAAGGGTTAACAGATAGCAAACAAAGTTAATTTCTTCACAAACATAGTATATACTGTATGTGTATGCATTTGCTATCCAAAAATGTGTTTGAAAGTTGTTCTATAAATAAAAAAATAAATACATAGCCAATTATGGCATTTTATAATGGAACCTATGGGGCACAAGACGCTTGGAAAGCAAAAGCCTAAAATTGTACCGAATGCATTCATCCATTTTTCAAGTCAAGAAAGTTGTCGAGTATTTTAAGGTTAAGAAGGAGATTTTGAGTATCTTGTCTATGTCTTGAGATTACACATGCATTGTAAAATAGCTTATACAATTAACAATTAATAGCTTAACAATTAACTATAGAGAATATTGTTAAGTAGACAAATCACATTGCACATAGATAAACAATCAGCAAGCAAAAGTCATGGCACCTTTTAACTCTAAACAACATCACACAGAAGAGACGACTTTCATGTCGCATTCATTTAAGTGCTGTATGTATAATGCCAAACTAGCTATTTCATCAAACATGTCACCATAAGGCTATTTTGCCACCCTGCCACAGCCCAGTGCTGTAACCATAGTCAGTTAAGAGCAAGACAGGCAGAAGCAGGCCAGTTTAAGGGTGAAGCAGTGATTCTCTGCAATGTGACTCTGTTGGTTTCAGTTTTGTGAAAATCTGTCTTAAACAAAAGCACAAGAATGATTGTAGGTCATCAAAAAATGCGTTTTTAGGTCTGTCCCTACTGCATTGCCCACAACCCAGAAAGAAAGGCCCAAAAATCAACTGGCAGGCTTTAGTCCTGTTTAGGCCTAAAAATGGGACTAAGGCTTTTTTTAAAGTTCAGTGTCTCTAATTGTCCAGAATGGAAGAGAGAGAAC
Organism: Polypterus senegalus; assembly: GCF_016835505.1. Classification (NCBI taxonomy): domain Eukaryota; kingdom Metazoa; phylum Chordata; class Cladistia; order Polypteriformes; family Polypteridae; genus Polypterus; species Polypterus senegalus. The sequence goes on from NC_053154.1 coordinate 270,432,392, forward strand.
TGTAAAATCTTCTGATCGAAAAGAAAAAATAAAACAAACTTTTTTTATAATTTAAAAAAGATTATTTGAATGATTCCTAAAAAGGTTGAGCAGAAGAAAGGAAAGACCAAGTAAAAAAAGCAAAAATAGGTTTGCCCTGAAGGCAAAAATTAAAATCAAACCAATCCAATAAACCTCAAACCAAAAACTGAACCTTATAAACAAAGCAGGGGTCAATACCAGGACATCCAAATATCATAAATCAAGTGGCAGAAGTCAAATTAAAAGGCAATGTCACAACTTCAGCTTCTCCATTTACGAGGTGTGGCAGAAAAGTAATGAGACTGGCAACACTGCAAGCGATCTGGCAACGCTGCGCTGTTGTCCTTGATAGAGCACGTGTATCAGTACCCTCCCATAGCTCAGTGCGAGTTTCAACTCCTTCCGTTAACTACGTGATTTTTGTGACTGCTATTAGCGAAGTTGTGTTTTTGGTTGTGCATCACGCAAAATGGAACAGCGGAATTTGGAGCAACGTTGTGCCATTAAACGGCAAGTGTGACGTTTGAAAAGTTAAAACAGGCCTATGGGGAACATTCTTTATCCCGAGCTCAAGTTTTTCGCTGGCACAAATCATTTTTGGAAGGCAGAAAACACGTTGAAGATGAACACCGTTCAGGGAGGACTTCAACTTCAAAAACCAATGAAAACATCGAACGTGTGAACACTCTTGTGAGATCAGACCGTCGTTTAACATTAAGAATGTTGAGTGAACAATTAAATTTGAACAGATTTACCGTTCATCAAATTTTGACTGAACATTTGCACATGCAAAAGGTCTGTGCCAAAATGGTGCCGAAAAACTGCCCTCTCCATAACAGAATTTTTGACCTCAAAAGGCATTCCTGTGGTTCCCCAGCCCCCTGACCTCAGTCCGTGTGACTTTTTCCTTTTTCCTAAACTGAAACATGTCCTCAAAGGACGTCATTTCGGGACTTTAGAAAACATCCAAAAGAGTGTAACGGACATGCTGAAGACCATACCGGTTGAAGACTTCCAGCGCTGCTACCAACAGTGGGAACAACGTCTCCATCAGTGTGTAGCTGCCCAAGGGAACTACTTTGAAGGGGAGAACATTGATGTTTGAAAAAAAAAAAAATTTGGTAAATAAAAAATCAGTCTCATTACTTTTCTGCCACACCTCGTATAGTGCTGGGGCAATCCTTAAGTAGCTTCATGAGGTAGTCCTGCATTTTTGGCCTTCACTTCAAGGAGACAGGGCAGATAACTAAAACTAAAATCCTATCCTCTTTAATAAAACCCCTGTGTGCGTCCAGGTGTCCGTGTGTGTGTGTCTTCTGGTGAAGTGCGCATGCGCGGGGCCACACGACACATGTTCAGTCTCTTCCTGTGCATTCCCTGTGCAGAAAGAGAGACAGACACACACACTGGCGCGCGCAAGACAGACACACACACAGGCGCGCGTGCAACAGACACACACACACACAGGCGCGCGAGACAGACACACACACACACACACAGGCGCGTGCGAGTCACACACATAAGATACACACACACAGACGTGCACGAGACACACACACAGGCGCATGCGAGACAGACACACACACACACACGGGCAGGTGTGCATTGTTGCAATGTTACTTTTCTTGGTTGTTTATTAAATTACGGATTTTTCAAATGTTCTTTTTTTCCCTGTGCTTAAAACTCATTAAAAAAAAGTGTTATTAAGGCTATAGCGCGAACTCTTAGTGTTATTCATTGTTTTTACATTTAGTTTACTATTATGCATTGCATTCTATGGTATAGTTAACTATATTTGTGCGTAAAAAACGGTCTGGAACGGATTAATTGTATTTACATACAATCCTATGGAGGAAATTACTTCAGTTCACGACCAAATCAGGTTACAACCAGAGTTTTGGAACAAATTATGGTCATGAAGCGAGGTTCCACTGTATTACTGTCAGACAAAATTACAGGCATTTTACGGAAATACAAACCAGTATTACTGTGAGAGAAAATTAAAGGCACACAATACAGTGACGTATATTACAGCCACATACAAGGTCCCTTGCCATTTAATATAGACTGTTCCTACTAATGTTTATGCACTACTGTTCTAGCACCCTTTGTTGTAACGGGCTTAATGTCTAGTATAAATATAACACCAAATGGGAGAGTAATTTTAAAAGCACAATGCAGTATTAATAACAAACACAAGACAGAAATATAAAGAAAAAAACAAAACCAAAAACAATTAAAAACAAAACATACAAAAAGTACTCAAAAGACTGCATAAATATTAAACAAATAAAAAACAGACTTGACCCAGGGATGTTCTGACTCAAGGCAAGACAGTGAAAATTTGAAAATGCGATTGGGAGAAAAGAGACCAATGCTAAAAGGAATGCTGAGAGATCATCAGAAAATAAGAATGATAACCCAAAATTCAAAGTTTAAAGTCTGAAAAAATATTTTGCTTAAAATACAAGTAAATGAGTCAGTGAAAATAGCTCTGTGAGATCAAATAGAGAATCTTAATATTGATGGTCAGGAAACCTTAGAGGCAGTGTTTTTGCCAGCACTCTGAATAACGTCAAGCACTGCACACTCCCGGGGCTTGTTGGGATGGATCACCGCAGAAATGACCAATGCTTACTCAACAAAAAGCCAGTGTTCAATACAGAAGCAGAATGGCATCCCCCCCCCCAAAAAATTAAACTTATTAACTCTTGCAAATTTTACAAAATCAATTGGAAATTCCTCAGAATCCATGTAAAACATGTGTAGGCAAAAATGTCATTGGCTAGAAAATAACACACAGCCATCGTTTGTCACTTTCTGCTGTCCTCTGTCACACTCCTGGAAGGGCTTACTGCCAGCTGGTACAATAGTCTCTCACAAACCCAGTAGCTGGCACTAAGGGATTTATAATAGCATGAAATTACTTCAAAATTTACTATTAGGGACCCCTACAATTTTAATTTTCAGCCTTTCAGGGGGCCCATATTTTACACCTTGCTAAAACCCCTAAATTGACCAGAATGAGAGCGGGTATATCTGTGAATCGAATCCTGCAAAGTTAAAGCAGCAGTGGACTTTGAATCACTGGGGTGCTGTGCTCTAAATAGCAGGTTCAGTAATGCATGGATGTTAAAGTCTTACAAATGCCATCTGGGAACCCAGTAGTTGAAGAAATGAAATTGTTGAAATGCTGCATTAACTGCAATACCAGATCGATTTTAAATTCCTCACAACTTAAAAGTCCTCATGGGGTTTTGGGGAGTATCCATCCCATTATTAACATTCATGAGACAGCAGTTTACTATCTTGTTTTCTACATTTTGGAGTCATTGCTGTGGTACGTCATAATGTATAACACTCACATTTTTTAATCCCTGCACGATGAATTTTTTAATAAACATTATAAGCATTTTTGTTTTGGCATTTACAACAGATTTCAGACAGAGAATAGTCGCTGGCTGATATATCAGACAACCACAGAGCCTTTTTTCTGTCTCTGAGGTTTTAAAGCCGAGTAGGTGCTATGCTTGGTAAAAAGAATTGCCTTAATAAGTAATGTCTGAGGTTTTCTTTCAATCCTTTCCTGTAAGTGATATTTGATAAGCTGATTGTGCACAGATGAGTGTAAAATCTTGTGTTTCATAGATTCTGAAGTTTATATCTGCAGATAGTAGTTCTTAGTCTGACCAGAGGACAAGATAAAGTATGTTATCATAGTAGAGGACTCTAAAGAAAACAAAGAAAAAGACACATTTTTTGATATTTTTTATATCATCTCCTAATTTTCATTATCCATATTAAAAAAAGCAGGGAAGAAAAAGCTGTGTGCCTTCAGTGTGCTCAATGATGTAAATGTCACAAAAACACAACATTTGTATAAAAAATGATCATCTCTTGATAGAACACAACCATTTGTTATGAACACAGTAGCACAAAATGGCAGAAAGTATACTGTATTAAGGCGTCAAAACTTTTAATCCAGTCCACAAACTCATTGAGCCTGCCTGCTATAGTAAGCCTCACCACAGGCAACCAGACCCCAAATGCTATTGGCAGGTTTCAGCCTGTCCCGGTTCCCAAAATGGCGGTTTAAAGTTAAAAAATATCCTAAATGTCCAAAATATATTAAAATGCCCTTCAAGGAAAAGTATTATGAATTGTGCACTATGAGAATTTTTTTCTGAAAATATTTTAAAACAATATTTTATGTGAGTATTTTGGCTTCTTTTCTCTAGCACCATTCTGTGGGGTCTCCTTACAGTTATGTTTTTCTTGAATACAATGATTACCTATTCATGGTACTGCAACATTTTTTGTTTTACAACTGGACACCCCCATGTTAGTAATTCTCTAACCAACACACAGCATCTAATGTCCATTTAAGTTGTGCAGCATGAAGCCGTGCCTTGCGTCAGTAGCGTGACCCTTTAAATCTGATGTAAGAACTCTTTCGGTACCCTTGATTTAGAGAAAAACTCTAATAAGCAAAATGCATATTCTTTTTCGACTTTTTGGTTTCTGATTCTACAGTTTCTCTTTCTAACCTTGATTTCTCGTTTTACATTTAGTCTTTGGTGTATTAAATTTAGTCTCATGATTTCAATTCATTTCTGGGTGATAAACACATGATCTCCTGGTCCTCTTCATGCCGTCAGACAGAATAAAAAGGAAACCATCAAAACCTCTGGCTTTAAAGACACAGCCTATTGTCTTATATTATCTTTGTTTATATTAGGCAAAGGAAAAAAATGTAAAGCAAGAGTAAATAGGAAATAATAAGACAACATTTGTATGTCTAAAAAGGAAACTCAAGGAAAATGAGGCCAGCAACAAGTAGTACAACTTCACAGAAAGCAGAAAATCCAATAATACTCACAATACCACGTTATTTCACAAACTTCAACCCCAGTCTGGAGGGTCTGTCTTTCCACCTCAAATACATAGACAGGGGGTCACGCCCCAGCTGATTGTCACAGTGGCCTTGACCTGATATTCTAGTTTAAGGGGAAAAGGCACATAACTAAACATAAATACGTCAATTTTCTCAACCTGCTTATGCAGGGCAGGGTCACAGAGAATCTGGCGCCTATCCTAGCAAACATTGTGCTTACATAAGGCAACATATATATATATTAAAACAAAATAAAAAATAACGCACACATAAAAAATAATAAACAAAATTATATCTGAAACATAACACACAAGCAGACTAAATACATCACCAATTACAAAAGCATAAATTATATTTAACAAACAACCAAAATAGTGAAGGAAACTTTACTTGATCCTCTACTTCAAAAAATGTTCCGACCTGATTGCTTAATGAGAAGTCAATTATTCTCACTGAATCGGTTATTGCTCATGCAACATTTTTATACTTCATTTGACTTGCTTCTTATGCTGTTTCATCCTTAGTTGATTATTTTCATCGTAAACAGCTGCCTTTACTGTTTGAATTGCTTTTTATCTATATATATAAAACATGATGTATGTGTGTTTGCATGTATGTATGTTCCAGCATCACGTCCGAACGGACTTGAGCGATGTTCATGAAACTTAGTACACGTTTCTCATTGGTCGACTAAACATACTGTAGGGTGAAATCAACCCTAACCCACCCCCTTCTGGGTAGGGTGGGGGTGATCTTATGGTCTTGTATGTATATTATCATCCAGTTGACACTTGGAACGACCACCAGAGGGCGAAGTGGAGGTGACTGCCAGCATTGTTTACGTTTGAGCACCACCACTGCGCCCCTGTTGCTTTTGAAATTAAATAGAGTTGGCCGGTTCTGAGCGTGAACTGGATGATAACATACATACAAGACTGCAAGACAAGCACATTAGTGAGTCTTCTTTGTTTGTTAATTTATTTCTATTTTAAAGTTGCGTTTTTTTCATTATACTTTTCTCAATTAAAAAAAAAGACACTTTATTTTCCTCCCAGGCAAGTAAGCAATAAGATGCAAATGACAAAGGAACCTGCAGTTTTCCATCTAATATGTTTCCATTTTCATCTGTGCATATTCATTGTGAACTATCTGGTATCTATACTAATAAAAGGCAAAGCCCTCACTGACTGACTTACTGACTGACTCACTCACTCACTCATCACTAATTCTCCAAATTCCCATGTAGGTAGAAGGCTGAAATTTGGTAGGCTCATTCCTTACAGCTTACTTACAAAAGTTAAGCAGGTTTCATTTCGAAATGCTACGCGTAACAGTCATAATTGAATCCTACTTACATACATATATATGTCCATAGCCTGCAGCTCGGTCGCCATGTGAGGTGGAGTTGCGTCCCCCATCACCACGCCTCCCACGTAGTGGGCTGCCTGCTTATATTGTGTCCACCATTCCCCATGCTTCCCACGTAATAGACTGGCTGCCCATATAAGGCCGTCCGTCAGCAGCAATCCAAGCTGTGAGAAAAGAGTAAAAAGGAGGCGTGTCAGATGTCATGGTACATTTTCTGCTGCAGCTAGATGGAAACAACTTTGTGACGCTGCCGCCAAATACGCACAGAAAAATCCACAAGTTAATAGACATGCTGTCGCTAAATACTCGCAGGCAAATCCACAAGTTCATAGAGACAATGCCGCTAAATACTCGTGGGCTAATCCACAAGTTCAAAGACATGCTGTCGCTAAATACTCGCAGACAATTCCACAAGTTCATACCAGAAATGCCTGTTAAACATCTTAGATTCACAAGTAGCGCTTTGGGTGGTGAGAGGTCTATCGAGGTGATCACCATCGATCAAAGAACTGTCACTTACCGAGTGGTTTCCATGCCCGGAGATGCCGCCTGTCTTTTCCATTCTCTGTGTTATATATTGCACAGCCATATCAAGCTCAATCTTGATATCCGGAGGAACATTGTGCCTTATGTATTGAATGACTGGGACAGGTTCAAGGTGTGGACTGATGACGGTACAGGAGATAATTATACTACACAGGAGCACTATAAGAGTGAAATGGTTAAGCTCTTCACCTATGCTTCTGCATGTGAGTTGATGGCTGCCGCTGAATTGTTCGGTTGTCACTTTCAACTGTAGCAAAATGGCCAAATATTTTACACCTTTGGAGAACTGCCAATGCCTCTTAAACATCTTAGATTCACAGGTGACGATTTAAGTAGTAGACACGTGTTTATGAATGTTTAAACTCTCAAAAGCTGGATGCGAAGTTATCAATGAAGCCGGTTGTATGCTTACAACGCTTGACACATGCCGAATGTCACTTCAACACAACAAATCCTGCAAATACTAACGTAATTGAAACAAACCATGAAACTCAAACCGATTATGACAGCAGCAATCCAAGCTGTGAGAAAACAGTAAAAAAGAGGCGTGTCAGATGTCGTGGTATATTTTCTGATGTAGCTAGACCGAAACAACTTTGTGATGCTGCCGCCAAAAATTCGCAGAAAAATCCACAAGTTAATAGACACGCTGTCGCTAAATACTCGCAGGCAAATCCACAACTTCATAGAGACGCTGTTACTAAATTCTCGCGGGCTAATCCACAACTTCATAGAGACGCTGCCGCTAAATACTCGCAGGCTAATCCACAAGTTAATACCAGGAATGCCTGTTAAACATCTTAGATTCACGAGTAGCAATTTGGGTAGTGAACACTTTGATGAATGAAACCTGTTATCTTTACAATGGTTGACAAACACGGAATGTAACTTGAACACAACACGTCCACCAAATACGAACCTGATTGAAATAAATAATGATAATCAAATCCTTGATGACAGCGACACTCATAACAGTGACAAAACAATTACATTGACAATCATGTTATGTTATTTTTAAAATGTTTCCTTTTCTTTTTCATAACTTCTTTAACACACTACTTCTCCGCTGCAAAGCGTGGGTATTTTGCTAGTAATAATATATTTGGAAGGGTAACTAATAAAAAAAAGTGAAGGGCTGAGAATTACAAATTCATCTCAGACTACAAATCATTTGAATCGCATCTTTGGAAAGGAAAATATCTACAATGTTAAAATGTCCTGATATCCATCCATCCATTTTCCAACCCGCTGAATCCGAACACAGGGTCACGGGGTCTGCTGGAGCCAATCCCAGCCAACACAGGGCACAAGGCAGGAACCAATCCTGGGCAGGATGCCAACCCACCGCAGGACACACACAAGCCCACCCACACACCAAGCACACACTAGGGCCTGGTGTAATAAAAACACTAACAAGCCATAAAATTAGTAAAACATAAGTAAAATGTTATTGGCAATGATTGGTTCCTAATTAAGCAATTGGATTGGAACAAATATCTGTAACTACTATGGTTACAGCTCTAGAGTCCTAGGTTAAAGTCCAAGCCTTGGTCAGTATCCTTCTAAAGTGTACACATTTTACAGGGGCATTTTTCCCCCAAGGAACTACCTTACACAGCACAAACCTTGGGATGGAAACATTAACTGGCAACCTTAAATTGACCCAGTATGAGCAAATGTGGATGTTGCATGAGTATTCTTTGTGATGAACTGGTGTTCCATCCATTGTTGGTTTCCACCTTGAACCTAATGCTGCTTGGATAGTAACCAGACCCATATAAGCAAACATGGAAACCCAAATAGGCCTATTAGGTTTAGGCCAAAGGGCCCAAAGGTTAACTGCACAACTAAATTTGCTCTCTCTAATAGCCATAGAAGAGTGAACTAATAACTTTTGAATTTGATAGGGGAACAGCAAGAAAAGCAAGGCAGAAACTTCTGTAAGGTAGGACAGCTGATGTATTGATTGATTTTCTATATTTCTTATCTAGTTACATTTTCTAAGGTATGTGGACCTGGTAATAGGTCTTGGCCTTATTGTTTGAATATTAAACAGAGATAGTATTGATTGTTTGTGGCTCCACCGAATCGCTCAGTGCACCTCAATATTGGACGTCTGCAGCATTACTTGTGAGCGTCAAGAGCTACAGTGCTATATGTTGCAAGTCATCAAAATCCAGTTGTACACCATTTATTCAGCATAGCGAAGACAGTCTTAGTTAAAGTGAATTAATGACTGTGATTTGTTTGGCCACTTATGGGGAAGCATTACAGCCAAATGGTGATTGTATTATGTCCCAATTTGTGTCATTGAAAGGCATTTTATTGTATGGGTTTCTTATTATTGAAGATAAAATGTGCATAGCCTATTGTGCTTTATTCACTTACAGGGCAGCACATTTTCAGTGCATGTTGGTAGCTCAACCTCTTCTGTCACTTCCATAACCTGTGCGTTACCCCAGGGGTCCATCTTAGTTTCGGTACTCTTTTCTTTATATACATTATTGTTCTATTCTATACTAAACAATCTAACATCCCGTATCATTGTCACACTAATGAACCCAAATTTACTTCCCATTACAATCGGGTGAAATGGAGTCGGTGACAAACCTTTTTAATTGCTTAAACGATATAAAACACCACGTGGCACTTAACCTCCTGCAGTCAAATGAGTCAAAAACTGAAGTAATTCTGTTTGGTCAACCCACTGGTATCCGAAACATTGGGTCCACATGTGTGGTACTTAAAGACATATGCTAAAACTCTTGAAATTTGATAAACAGATCAATGCTGTGCTAAAAAGTACTTTTTTCCACCTCAGAGTGATCAATAAAGTTAAGCCGTTTTTGTCAATTAATGACCTACAAAAGCTCATTCATGCTTTTATCATGTCTCGTTTGGATTATTGTAATGCTCTTTATGTCAGGGTATCCCGTACGTCTTGCCTGCAGCTGGTGCAGAATGTAACTGCTAGATTTTTGACCAACAGCAAAAAAGGGATCACATCACTCTGGTGTTAGCCTCTCTTCATTGGCTCCTTATTAGGTACAGGGTGAATTTTATGATTTTATTGTTTGTTTTTAAAGCTCTACATGGGTCAGCACCACCTTCTTGTTCCATACTTGTCAGCCAGGCAGCTGAGGTCTTCAGATCAGCTAATTCTTATGGTCCCACATGCTGAGGGGAGATTGTACCTTTGTGGTGGCTTTTCCTAAATTGGGAATGGTTTGCCCCTCATAATAAGGTCAGCTCCCACACTTCATAGTTTTAAGTTTCTAATAAAAAAAACACTTCTATTACTTTGCTTTTTAGCTTATGAGTTTGAGTGTTTATATATTTCTATTTATATTCATACTGTGTTCATTTTATGTATGTATTTAATTTTACATAATTTTACATGAGCTATTTATGTTTTTATTTTGGTATATGTGTGTTCATGTATTTTTTTTCTTTTTAATAATTCCTTATCTGGCATTTATTTCTTACTGCTAGCCTTTATTCTATGTAAAGCACTTTGGTCAATTTTAAGTTGTTTAAAAATGTGTTATATAAATAAATAAAACCTAAACCTAAGCCTAAACCTAAACCTAAACCTTACCATTTCTTCATGTAAGGTGCTCTAACTCGAACACAAATTGTTGTTTAGTAAAGTATATATTATGTGATATTGCCTTAGCTAGTGTAATGAAGTCATTAGATTGTCTTTGGTGGTCCATAAAATACAAATGAACATGAGCATTTGATTGAACAAGGCACTTTTAATTGATTTGTCAGTAGCTTGGCTCTGGCATACAGTTGAATGAAGTGGGACCAAATGTCTTGTCAAGCCCAGGTGCCCATGGACTTGGAGCCCATCCTGCCTGAATTTAAAATGAATTTAAGATGGAGAGTCTTCAAAGCAAATAAGGAGAGCACTTACAGTGTCCACTGGGCACTTTGGGACTTTGTGTCATCTTAGCTAGGTCATGGGAGTCAACTAAAAGATCTTCAACTCCCTACCACCAACACTAGTGAGGAAGTGAGTTCTAGAACAGCGCAGAAACAAGCAGACACAACTCCTTTCAGTATGTCTGAAGCATTGATCTGCCATACTGCACATACATTGTTGGCTTTAGCAAAATCAGATAGCAATTCTATCTAATTAAAAGTTGGTTTTTTTGCTGCTGTAGAAGTACAAAAAACATCAGGGTTTTGTGTATTTTTTGCATTGTGTAAGGTGTTTATGTACAGTACATCAAAGCATACATTCATTCTGTGTAAGTTAACTCTTGACCTGTCACGACTTTCTGATTCTCATGTGTACACACAGCTCTCACTTTTAGGGGGGTTATTTGACAGAAGGGAGAGACAAACAGTGAAACAGTCATTCAACTGTCATTCAACCGACTTTAATTCTAAAGTAAGAACTGCTGTTGACATAGTTGCACCTGAAAAGACAGTTAAAAAATCCTGTAGTATTGTTATTCCATGGAAGACCCAAAGAGTGTCTGATTTAAAAAGAACATGTCGTAGAGCTGAGCGTAAATGGAGGAAAACTAAACTAACTATCCATTATGAGATATTGAAGGCTAAAATAACAGAATACAACAACACTGTCCGTCTTGAGAGGCACTGCTATTTCTCTAATATTATAAATAACAACATTTTCAATTATTTTCAACAATTGATTGTCTGTTAAACCCAGGTAACACAAAGGAATGCCCCCAGAATACTTCCAGTGAAACCTGTGAGAACATTGCTGTATTTTTCAATCAAAAAATTAATATTAGAGATAACATAGTATATCTCCCCAACACTGCAGAACATCCAAAGCCCCGGTACTCCATTATAAACAAATTAAATGCTTTCACCAGGATAGATTTACCTGAATTACATAGTATAATCTCTCAACTGAAACCCTCCATCTGCGTCCTTGATCCAATACCAACCAGGTTTTTCAAAGAAATATCAGGCGTTCTAATTGACAATATTCTGGACATAGTTAATTCGTCATTAGATACGGGGGTCTTTCCAGACTGTCTTAAGACTGCTGTAGTTAAACCCCTGCTCAAGAAAAATAATCTTAAAAAACCCAAATTCAAGAACATATTCTTTCTACTCACCAGTACATCATTGCTACTCAAGGATTGATTACTTCTTTATAGATAATAACTTCTTGCCTAAGATTAAATCTTGTAAATACGATGCTATTGTTATTTCAGACCATGCTCCGATGATCTTGGAGCTGAAATTACTAAGCCCCATACACTCACCCGCAGATGGCTTCTCAACCCGCTTCTATTAGCTGACAAGAATTGTACTGAATTTATATCCAAACAAATTGAATTCTTTCTAGAGACAAATACATCCCCTGAGATCTCTGCAGGAATACTCTGGGAAACTCTTAAGGCCTTCTTAAGAGGACAGATTATCTCATATCTTTCCCACAGAAATAAATCCGAAGCGAAGAAAGTAGCAGAGATAAAAAGCGAAATTACTAAAATAGATGAAGAACATGCCAGACTACCAAGCGAGACTCTACATAAGAGGAGGCAGGCTCTACATTCAGAATTAAACCTCTTGACAACTAAAGAAACCGAACAACTAATTTACAAATCCAGACATCATTATTATGAACATGGAGAGAAAGCTAATAAGCTTTTAGCAACAAATCCACAAGCAAGATGTACGCAACGCAATCTCGGTAATTACTAACACTAATGGAGATAAAATCATCGAACACAAAAATATAATGTACACTTTTAGAGACTACTATAAATCCCTATATACTACTGAGTTTAAAGAAGACAATATACAATCTAATGCATTTCTGGATAAATTACAGATACCACAAATTGACGCTATTAGTGTGGAGGAGCTCGATAAACCTCTGTCATTATCAGAATTACTGGATGCTATAAAGTCACTCCAAGGTGGAAAAGCAGCAGGCCCTGATGGCTACCCTGCAGAGTTTTACAAGAAATTCTCCGCTCAGCTAGCTCCCTCCTATTAGCAACATTTACAGAAGCCAGAGATAACCAATCTCTTCCACAAACCTTTCGCCAAGCACTAATCACTGTCTTTCCAAAACAAAATAAGGACTTATTACAATGTGCATCATACAGACCAATTTCACTTCTGAATAACGACGTTAAAATACTCTCTAAAATCATAGCTAGAAGGATGGAGAAAGTGCTCCCTCAGTAATATCACAAGACCAAACTGGATTTATTAGGGGCCGACACTTATCTTCAAATCTTGACGCCTGTTTAATGTAATATACTCACCAACTAAATCAAACACCCCAGAAATATTATTATCATTGGATGCAGAAAAAGCATTCGACATGATTGAATGGAAATACCTTTTACTATTTTGGAGAAGTTTGGGTTTGGCCCAACATTTGTGCATGGATTAAATTACTGTATACTAACCCAGAAGCTTCAGTTTGCATCAATAACATTTGCTCAGACTACTTTAAACTAGAACGTGGCACAAGACAAGGATGCCCTTTGTCACCACTGCTGTTTGCAATTGCCATTGAACCACTGGCAATACATTGTCGAAATACTGATCAGATAAAGGGGATTAGCAGAGAAGGACTGGAACAGAAAATCTCATTATATGCAGATGACATGGTACTGTATATATCGGACCCAGAAAATTCTGTGCCTGCAGTCTTAGCAGCACTCACAGAATTTCAAAAGCTCTCTGGTCTCAGAATTAATCTGAATAAAAGTGTACTCTTTCCGTGAATTCGCAAGCATATAATATTAGATTAGACACCCTTCCTTTTATCATTGCAGAACAGTTTAAATACCTCGGGGTAAACATCACAAGTAAACATAAAGCTCTTTATCAACAAAATTTCGTCGTCTGCATGGAAAAAATTAAACAAGACTTGCATAGATGGTCAACCCTTCATCTCACACTAGCTGGAAGAATTAACACTGTTAAGATGAATATTCTTCCTAAGCTCCTTTTTTTATTTCAAAACATACCAATATACATTAATAAATCGTTCTTTAAGCAATTAGATTCAACAATAACCTCATTTATTTGGAATTCTAAACATCCACGCATCAAAAGAGCGACCCTACAAAGACAAAAGGCAGAAGGCGGCATGGCTCTACCTAACTTCCAGTTTTATTACTGGGGCAAATATACAGTCGATAAGAACCTGGACACAAATAGAAGAACATACACAGGCATGGACCGCAATAGAAGTAAAATCCTGCAGTACTTCTTTGTATTCCTTGCTTTGTGCTCCAATAAACACACGTTATCGGCAATACACTAATAACCCAATTGTGCTCCACTCACTTAGAATCTGGAACCAATGTAGAAAGCATTTTAAGACGGAGAAGCTTCTTTCTGTGGCACCCTGCAAAAGAACCACCTCTTTCAACCCTCACAAACATATGCAGTTTTAATATCTGGAAAAATTTGGAATTAACTTGCTTAGAGATCTTTATATAGACAACGTCTTTGCATCCTATGAACAATTACATTCCAAATTTAACATTCCAGCTACAAATTTCTTTCACTATCTTCAAATCAGGAACTTTGTTAAACAGAACCTTCCAGATTTTCCTCATCTTGCACCCTCATCCACGCTGGAAAAATTATTGCTCAATTTCAAGGAGTTAGACTCCATCTCTACAATATATAAAATCCTTTTACAATCCCTTCCTTTCAAAGATCCAAGAGGACACTGGGAAAATGACCTCTCAATTAATATATCAGAAAAGGAGTGGAAAGTAGCAATGCAGAGAATTCACTCAAGCTCCATATGCAAAGCATACAATTATACAACTCAAAATTATATATCGAGCACATCTGTCTCGACTAAAACTCTCCAAAATGTTTCCAGGGCATGATCCAACCTGCGAACGTTGCAACCAAGCCCCAGCCTCACTAGGTCACATGTTCTGGGCCTGCTCCAAATTAACATTATTCTGGACAAAAATTTTTAATTACCTCTCAGACAGTCTTGGACTCACAATCCCTCCTAACCCATTAACAGCTGTGTTTGGGGTTCTTCCAGAGGGTCTTAAAGTGGAGAAAGACAAACAAATTGTGATTGCATTCACTACACTGTTGGCACGCAGACTTATTCTGATAAACTGGAAGAACCCAAACTCTCCTCTTTTAAGTCAGTGGGAAACTGATGTGTTATATTATTTAAAATTGGAAAAATCAAATACTCAGTTAGAGGATCTGTGCAGACTTTTTTCAAAACATGGCAGGATCTAATCAGTAATATTTTGAAATGATTTTATAAAGCACAGAGAATTTGTTGATTTAGGTATTTTTAAAAGCCTTAAATTTTACACCGTTTGGCTTGCTCTCTCTCTCAAGGGTGGGGATCGATCTGTTCTTAGCATAATTTTTTTTTTGTAAAACTTGATTGCTATGTATTGATTGTAATAAAATTAATAAAAAAAAAAAAAAAAAAAAAAAGAAAAATAATCTTGACCCCTCTGCCTTTGAAAATTTTAGACCCATCTCTAACCTGCCCCTCTTAAGTAAAATTCTAGAGAAGGCAGTCATTATGCAGTTAAATGACCACCTCAATAAACATGCTATTCTTGATACATTTCAGTCAGGTTTCAGAACAAATCACAGCACAGAAACTGCACTCGTTAAAGTAGTAAATGACTTGCGGGTAAATGCAGACAGAGGCCATTTATCTGTTCTCATCCTCTTAGATCTGAGTGCTGCATTTGACACCATTGATCATAATATTCTTAGAAATCGCCTTAGTCAATGGGTGGGCCTCTCTGGCAGTGTCTTAAATTGGTTTGAATCCTACCCGGCAGGTAGAAAATTCTTTGTGAGTTGTGGTAATCAAATCTCAAAGACACATGATATCCGAAATGGTGTTCCACAAGGCTCTATCCTGGGTCCGCTGCTCTTCTCAATCTACATGCTTCCGTTAGGTCAGATTATCTCAGGGTACAACGTGAGCTACGACAGCTATGCTGATGACACACAGCTGTACTTATCAATAGCACTTGATGACACTGACTCTCTCGATTCACTAACACAATGTCTTACTGGTATTTCTGAATGGATGAATAGTAATTTTCTCAAACTAAATAAAGAGAAAACTGAAATTTTAGTAATTGGCAATAATGGATTCATTGAGGTTATCAGAAATAAACTTGATGCACTAGGATTAAAAGTTAAGGCGTAAGTAAAAAATTTAGGGGTAACCGTTGACTGTAATCTGAATTTTAAATCGCATATTCATCAGACCACTAGGACAGCATTTTTTCACTTAAGAAACATAAGTAAAGTTAGACCGCTTATATCACTGAAAGATGCTGAGAAATTAGTTCACGCGTTTGTTTTCAGTCGTCTAGATTACTGTAATGTACTCCTCTCAGGACTACCCAAAAAAGACATAAATCATTTGCAACGAGTGCAGAATGCAGCTGCTAGAATCCTAACTAGGAAAAGAAAATCCGAACACATTTCTCCAGTTTCGATGTCACTACACTGGTTGCCTGTGTCATTCAGGATTGACTTTAAAATACTGCTTATGGTTTATAAAGCCTTAAATAATCTCGCTCCATCTTATATATCGGAATGCCTGACACGTTATATTCCTAATCGTAACCTTAGATCTTCAAATGAGTGTCTCCTTATAATTCCAAAAGCTAAACTTAAAAGAAGTGGTGAGGCGGCCTTCACCTGTTATGCACCTAAAATCTGGAATAGCCTGCCAATAGGAATTTGCCAGGCAAATACAGTAGAGCACTTTAAAACACTGCTGAAAACACATTACTTTAACATGGCCTTCTCATAACTTCACTTTAACTTAATACTGATACTCTGTATGTTCAATTCATCACAATAACTATTCATAGTGGCTCCAAAATCCATACTGACCCCTACTCTCTCTTCTGTTTCTTTTTCCGGTTTCTTTCTACCCAAAGCATCATGATGCACCAACATTGATGGACTGAAAGCCAGAAGTCTACGTGACCATCATCATCAGGTCCTTCCATGAAAACCCTAAATACAAAGAGGACTGTTTCATTTATGTTAGGTAGATTGCCCAGAGGGGACTGGGTGGTCTCTTGGTCTGGAACCCTACAGATTTTATTTTTTCTCCAGCCTTTGGAGTTTTTTTTTGTTTTTCTGTCCACCCTGGCCATCGGACCTTACTCTTATTCTATGTTAATTAATGTTGACTTATGTTTATTTTTTATTGTGTCTTCTATTTTTCTATTCATTTTGTAAAGCACTTTGAGCTGCATTTTTTTTGTATGAATATGTGCTATATAAATAAATGTTGATTGATTGATTGATTGATTCAATATTTTTGTTACATCATTTATAGTGAGTTCTTTGTCATAATGTTTTTTAAGTCAGCTCAAATTGCCATGCCTATAAAAACAAAGTATTGCATAACCATAACCAGGTTGATCATTGTTTTGAGCTGTTATAAAAGCAGTGTATGAACTGTGATCCTGTATTCAAGGAAACATTCAGGCTGTTTTTATGTCATGTTATATATGGGTGATCCACCTATTTGGTCATACCAGTTTTTGAAGTGTTACTGTTACAGTTTAGTGTCGGTGCCTCCCCACAAACAGCAGTGATGCCAACTGTCTGAATGACACAAGTTCTTTCTTAAATTGACTGACTGAATTGCTTGTGGATTTGCTCTGCAAGGTTGCTCAGAGAGCAAGGCCAAGGGTTTCAGTTCCAGGTAGGTGACGAGCCATGAGAGTTCAATGTCAGTCACTAATATATTGTAGCGATGGAGGGCACTGACACCCCAAGAGGCTCTGTGGCACTGCACCTAAAATTAGACTGTTAATTATGATTTTTTTTTCATTTTGGGTTTCAAACATTTGTGTTTAATGTTAGTTTATAGCATTTGGCAATGGGAGTGTTTTATTTAAGTTTAAAGTGGGGGTTAGGCTTACCTACCACAACTAACCAATGCTTACTGGTGTATTAGTGCCAGTATCAGGACTAAAGAAAGTGTTTCATTTGAATATTGCAGTTTGTAGTGATAGTATTACAACATTACCAGTATTAAGAAATAGTAAAGAAAAAGTGTTTTCTTGATAAATCAAGTATGTCTGTTTGTCACAATATGAATACTAGCTGTGCTACCTGGCTTTGCCTGAGAAATTCAATGGGCCACAGTTATAGTGCCATTGGTTAATCAGATGTATCAGAAGTACTGTGTTACTAAGTACTTTTCTGTATACAATATTTGTATGGTTGTTGGTGCCAGACGGGCTGGTCTGAGTTATTCAGAAACTGCTGATTTACTGGGATTTTCACACACAACCATCTTTAGAGAATGGTCCATAAAAGGAAAAATATCCAGTGAGCGGCAGTTCTCCAGGCAAAAATGCCTTGTTGATGCCAGAGGTAAGAGAAGAATGGCCAGACTGGTTTGAGCTAATAGAAAGGCAATTGTAACTCAAATAACCACTCATCACAACAGAGGAATGCAGGAGATAATCTCTGAATGCACAACGTGTTGAACATTAAAGCAGATAGGCTACAAGTAGTAGTAGACCACAACGGCTTCCACTCTTGTCACTTAAGGACAGGCAACTGAGGCTACAATCCGCACAGGCTCATTGAAATTAGACAATAGAAAGATGGAAAAACATTGCCTGGTCTGATGAGTCTTGATTTCTGATGCAATATTTAGATGTTAGGGTCAGAATTTGGCATCAAGAACATGAAAGCATGAATCCACCCTGCCTTGTATCAATAGTTCAGACTGCTGCTGGTGGTGTAATGGTGTGTGGGGTATTTTCTGGGCAAACTTTGGGCATCTTAGCACCAACTGAGCATCATTTAAATGCCACAGCGACCTGAGTATTGTTGCTGCTCGTGGATGAGCAGCTGACAAATCTGCAGCAACTGTATGATGCTATTGTATCAATATGGACCAAAATCGCTGAGGAATGTTTCCAACACCTTTTTGAATCTATGTCACAAAGACCTACGGCAGTTCTGAAAGCAAAATGGAGTCCAACCTGGTAATAGCAAGGTTTACCTAATAAAATGTCCAGTGAGTGTATATATAGTTACATGCATACAAATAGGGGACAGTTTAAGGACTCTAGTGGTAGTAATTGTCCATCACTTCATGAGTTGGCACTCTGTGAAACTAACTACTAACTAACTACTGTCCTCCCAATTCTATGCTCACCCATACATTTAGGGAACATATGCTTTTTAAACTTGAGCACATAGTAGATAGCATCTGCTGTCATGACTGGCACCTTGAGACCATCACCAGAGCTCCAGCTATTGACCAGAGTTGCTGCTGTCCTGAACCTTAGCTCCAAATGAAAAGACCAGACAACCTGCATGTCAATTAACCATTCTAAATCATAGTAGAGAACCACATATACTATAAAGCGACTAAGTGCTGCTACTTATTGGACTGAGAAACTCCTGCTCCATTACCCTTTGTCTTCCACTTCTCATCCATTACATAATTATATTCAAAGTAAGTAGCTCTGGGACTCCATCCACAATTAAAAGGCACATCACCCCATTGGAGATAGTCGAGTGTTAATGGCAAGGCCTCAAAAGCTGCCACTACCTGTGCACAGACCCTACCAGAGCTTCTTACAGACCAACATAAGCTGTGATGTATGGAAAACTGCCAGCAGCTCTGGTCCTGACTGGGCCCTCCGCCACAGCCTCCATAATAGATCAAAAGAATAAGACACAAATCATGTATTGCAAATGAGGAAGCTGTTACAAAGCCTGAAATAATGTATAATCCTTTATTATATTGCACATCTTGTAAAAGCTACTACAGTAATTACCTGTTAATCTATCGGAATATAAAGAACCCCATTTATGACAAATATTTCTCAATCTTGAGCCCACATTTGCCCACATAATTTGTCAATTCCTATGTCTTTGATTTTTTTTTGTACTAGAATAGTTGTTTTTAATCACAGTTCTCTGCGTGCATTAAGGAAAAATGCCCGTTTAGTGTATATGTATGACAGTGTGCAAAATCAATCTCTATTTTTGATTCCATTACTCCAAGGCTTGGAAAAGAAGTAATTAAACTCTAAACTAAGGTCAACCTGGTAGTGGTCTTGCAATGAATGTGAACCTGCAGACTTTTACTGTTGACAGAAGAGATGCACATCAAGAAGTGGTGATAAACATCTTTCTAATGTTTGATGATTACACCCTGAGCTGGTCAGCCCATTAGGTGACATTTCAGGGTGGCATTTATGAAAGGTAAGGTGCTGCAGACACTAGGGGGGACCAGACACTAGGGGGGACCACCACTTATGTACACAAAGGGATGCAGTTTGTGTTTCTGAAAGTGCATACACTCTGCACACCAAGGGGGAAGGTCATCAAACTATTGAGTACGATGAGTGGGTGCCGCTTTTTAAAATCTGTGTTATATGGAATAAGGAGCACCTTTTGTGCTTTTGAAGTCTAATAATTCAGACTATTCACCATTGACAAGGAGAGACAACATCTGTGAACCCTGCTTAGGGCTCCAAATGGGCTTCGACTGGCACTGATTACATCCATCAACCGTTTAACAAACCCACTGAAAGGAGGAGCAGGCCTGTGTAGGCCAAAGTCTGCCCCTGCAACATACAGTACAAGGGAGAAGCTTGTACTACGAAGAACTCTTGTTTGCAGTGTCTATACATGTACATACCCACAATCACTCATGTGGGGCCAAATAACAAATATGTCTTTGGGATCTGAGAATTAGTCTATAAATGCAAAATTAAATGCCAAAAAGCCGCAATCCATTATAACGAAAAACACTTTAGCAGCCTCAACACCAGATCCCAGATTCACTCTAAAAAACGAAAAACATACAATTGCTAAAGAGAAGTGCTACGGAAGTTTAAAGCATTTTTAAAGACCTTCAGGAAGCAGTGTTAATTCTATAGGGTATATATAGTATGTTTGTCAACAGCACTTATCATTTCTAGAATCTTGGCAGAGCTTCTTTGTGGCTGGCTGATGGTTCCTCTCCGCCTCTTTTTTAGATATGTAAATTACCACATGCAGCACATACACAGGCTTACAATTTGGTGTAATTATATGGTTCGGGTTAGTGCCTTCTTCAGTATAATGTAAAGATAGAAACTGGGTGAAATGGATGAGCAAAGTGTGATGTCAGATGTCCCTTAAAGTAAGATAATCTCATGTTTTCATCTAGTCGCAACCTGCTATGGCAATAAATATGCTTGACCAGTATATTTCCAGTAATAGTATTATTCCTTTTTACCTAAACTTTTCATTCTAATGACATGTGTCAATATCACGGTTAATAGTTGTGGGCAGTAGTTTCGCAACACTAACCACTCAGCCTGTTAAGTTAATTGGTCAGGAAGAACCTCAGTAGAACAGTGATTCCTAAAAGCTTCCAGTTATTAGCAAGTGAGGAATGCCCATGTCTAGTGGCACAAATGGACAGTTCTGTCCATTCAGGGAAGTGGAGGATTTTATCCCAGGCATGAGAGTTACTTTTACAAAGTAAAAAGTATACTGTGCCATGCATGTACACATGGGAAGCAACTGGTAAGTCAACCAATATCGCTCCGATGCAAGAGGGGGCACTGTCACTAAATTTCTCCACATTTCCTCTTCAGCTCTCACCAAATTCTGCTCCCACTTAGGCCTTCACACCCGATCCCACCCCTTACTTATTTAACCAGACAGCCTATAGCAGGAGGTTGTCACTTTTGGGCACGATACCACTGTGATGGAGCTCTCCATGACATGTTTTTATTCTAGTTTGTGCCTTGACACTGTTTTCTTTTGCTATTATTATTGTAACTCAGCCAAGTAGTCTGATAACATGAACCAGTGCGCTCAAGACTCATAAATTCTTCATAGCTGTATCTCAAATCATCTATGGGTAAGCTTCAGTTGTACCATAATCTTTCGGTTTTCTTTATACCCTCCAACACCCGATCATTCAATATTTTACTGTCTATTGGTAGAATACCTGTGTTTTGTACCAACTTTCTTTCAGAGCTCAGCTGTCAAACTAAAAGCTAAAATATACAGTTAGCTGCTCATTTGAAGAAACAGCAATGCCAGCCAGAACAGCACACATTACTGCACACATCACCTCCAATCCCCACAGGAGGTGTCCCTGTGGTTGATTGTTTGATCTAAGTAATAGCGTGTTTTACTCTTCATTGGAGTTCACAGGTCTACATTGCTGATTGTGTCATAGCCAAGCGTGGAACTGACTGAGAGAGAAAGCTCCTTTCAGTGATTTATGAGGGACAGTGGCTGTATCATTACCTCTACAGAATGAAGTACAAGCTCAACGGTATTGATCCCTTCACCCCCACCGGCTATTTTTATATGAAAGTGGACATGTATTTTATACACAGTTAGACACCCCTCCAGTGATGATGTCAATCCAGTAAGGGCCCTTGGTTAATATCAGGTCAGTAGAAGAGCTTACTTTTAGAACATAAATGCCTGAAGATAAACCCAAAGAGGCAGGCCAATACATAAATTAATCAGTGTTTTGTTACAATGAAAGGTAATTGTCTCATAGAACAACAACAAAATCTAAAAAAGAGGAGATATAAAATAAATAATTCAGTGTGTCTGCCTATAAATGAGGTGGAACCAGTCTAATGATCCACTTTCCCTCTAATAAGCCACAGTGCTCCCCTCTTGCCTCCTGTCTTGCCATCACACTCATCTGCGCACACTGGCATCTCCACCTTACACCAATCAATACCTTGCCACTGACTCCACTGCCAACACCAAGCTCAACTTACGAGGTTGAGGCAGATTCATAACACCACCCGGAGACAAAGAATAGAATGAAGAAGGGAAACAGAGAGAAGGCAAATCAGTGGAAAGGTAGACGGCAGAGAATGAGATGGGCACCACTGGACTGCTGAACAGTTTGGGGAGAGCAGGATGGTGGGCTGGAGAAGCTCTGGGAGATGTCTATGCTGCCAGCAGCTGTGGGACAGTAAAAGCAGAGCTGGTGATACAGAGAGAGGCTGTTTAGGTTCACTGGTCTTTAATAAACTTTAACTTTACAAAATGTAATGTATTATAATAAATGTCTGTATATGTATTGTAATAAATGATAACAGTGATTAACATTGCATATATTTTTTATGAATGTATGACCTACTAGACTTTTTTTTTTACCTTTTTTTAATATTTTCTAACCTGTTCACTTTGTTTGTGGTTTTCCGCAGTAGGGGCGCTAAACTAGTAAAATAATTATTTTTGATATTTTGGGAGAATTTCTATTTAATTATGACAAACCTGTGAATAGGAAGATCTGTGAATCACAAGGGCCAACTATATATATATATATATGGCTTATGGGTTTCTTTTGGCATCTCAACAAATGATCCAGGAAGTTGTGGCTGAAATCTTGGTTGGTCTATCTGATCATGGCTTGGTAACAACAGAACCCTAACTTTTCACTTTTTAATGTGAGTTTGAACACAACTGACATACATTTTCAAATCTCTGGAAATCTTTTCATATCATTTTACTGATTTTATACAAATCAACAACCTTTTCTTGCAGGTACTTTGACAGTTCTTTTGATTTCTCCTTGGCTTGGTATCCAGCAAAGTCAGTGCAGCTCTGTATGAAATAAAATTTATTATTTATACACAGACACTGATTACAATCAAAGAGGTTATAGGTGCTGACAATATCCCTTATTTACCCTTAGTTTGGACCTATATGTGTCAACTTGTGTGTATATTATACACAACATTCAAGAGTATGTAAACTTTGGATCAGGCTTTTTTGGGTGATTTCAATTATCATTATGATTTTAAAAGAGCAAAAACAATTATGCGATAATAAATTGCTTCACCTGAGTACTCTCCCTACTTAAAAGGAAAGCTTTCTGCATGATTACTTATATTTTCCAAACAAATTCTTCCAGGGTATGTAAACTTATGAGCACAACAGTGTATATATATATATATATAAACTGCTCAAAAAAATTAAAGGAACACTTTGAAAACACTTCAGATCTCAATGGGAAAAAGAAATCCTCCCGGATATCTATACTGATATAGACTGGGTAATGTGTTAGGAACGAAAGGATGCCACATCGTTTGATGGAAATGAAAATGATCAACCTACAGAGCCCTGAATTCAAAGACGCCCCAAAAATCAGAGTGAAAAAATTATGTGGCAGGCTAGTCCATTTTGCCAAACTTTTATTGCAGCAACTCAAAATTGTACGCAGCACTTTGTATGGCCCCTGTGTTCTTGTATACATGCCTGACAACATCGGTGCATGCTTCTAATGAGATGACAGATGGTGTTGTGGGGGATCTCCTCCCAGATCTGGACCAGGGCATCACTGAGCTCCTGGACAGTCTGATGTGCAACCTGGTGGCATTGGATGGACCAAAACATAATGTCCCAGAGGTGTTCTATTGGGTTTAGGTAAGGAAAGTGTGGTGGCCAGTCAATGGTATCAATTCCTTCATCCTCCAGAAACTGCCTGCATACTCTCACCACATGAGGCCAGGAATTGTCGTGCACCAGGAGCCACTGTACCAGCATAGGGTCTGACAATGGGTCCAAGGATTTCATCCTGATACCTAATGGCAGCCAAGGTGCTTTTGTCAAGCCTGTAGCGGTCTGTGTGACCCTCCATAGATATGCCTCCCCAGACAATCATTAACCCACCACCAAACTGCTCATGCTGAATGATGTTACAGGCAGCATAATGTTCTCCATGGCTTCTCCAGACCCTTTCACTTCTGTCACGTGCTCAGGGTGAACCTGCTCTCATCTGTAAAAAGCACAGGGCACCAGTGGTGCATCTGCCAATTCTGGTATTCTATGGCGAATGCCAATCGAGCTGCATGCTGCTGGGCAGTGAGCTCAGGGCCCATTAGAGGACATGGGACCCTTGGGTCACCCTCATGAAGTCTTTCTGGTTGTTTGGTCAGAGACATTCACACCAGTGGCCTGCTGGAGGTCATTTTGTAGGGCTCTGGCAGTGCTCATCCTGTTCCTCCTTGCCCAAAGGAGCAGATACTGGTCCTGCTGATGGGTTAATGCAATTCAATATGTAGATCAATTTGATATTTTATACAAACTCATTAATTTGGTTATATTGCATTTGAGCGGTATTACTTTAATACTCGTAGTTTCTGTTATTTTTGTGATGAAATTTAAACTTTTTTTCTATATTGAGGTCGCCCTTTTGAACCCGCCTGATATTTACTACATGGTGAGGCATTTGTACTCCATCAACATTAATTATTTCCAGAGACATAATTTTGTCTATTTTTCCAGCGCATCGCACACAAAAGCAAGGGAACGATGGGAGCACCAGAACTCTGCTCACATCATGTAGCTTTGTACCGCAAGCTGCAAGTAGTAAGTCTGTGATAAGCGGAATACCGCTACGCTTTCCACTCACGGGTCGGAAGGACAATCCCGACCGCTTTTATATAGTAAGAAAGAAGAAGAAAATATCGCACAGTCTGAAGTAGAAAATCATCTTTTATCTGGAAAAACGAAACTACAAATCCCATCGTGCATTGCAAAATGGACGGAGCGTGTGTGAAACTCTGCGCCTGCGTAGCACTCACGGGATGGAAGGACAATCCCAACCGCTTTTATATAGAAGGATTTTAAAATTACATGTTTTAATGTTATATCGATTAATCATGATTTTTTTTAATCCCAACCCTATATATATATATCTATTATAAAAAAAAATCTTGGAAGGAGACAAGATGTGATTTTCTCAGAGAGACACTTATACGTCCCATGAGAAAGAGCTTTAACCACGCCCGGGACCGGAAATAAAGGACAAAGAATAGATGACAAAGTAGAACTTCGTAAAGAATTTAGAAATGTTGGCAGGGTACACATGCAGAACAGGTTAGAGATAATGGAAGTACAAAAATTTGAAAGTATCAAAAAAAAGGATAGTAAAGATCACATTAGCACAAACAAATGGAAATTATTACTCGGTGAAATAACAGAACAGCGAAAAGAGATTGAATATATTGTTCAGATTTAAACTTTAAGTCGGAGACTTGTAGATCGTCTAATTCATGTTGCAAGTGAGAATTAAAAGATTCCAAAAACGTTGTTGCGTTATGAAGTCCTGTGAGACGGAGACTTTTAACATGAGATTCTTTCAAGTCACACCCTACTTACAACTATTTTCAAACAAGAAGGTGGTCATCTAACCTCAGTCGTGTGAATGCTTTTGTCAGACACACTTACTGTGCACTCAGCACTTACAAATTTTATCAGGACAATAATTTTATACATTCTGGATGACACATCACCGAGAAAGCAACGAACAAAGAGCATGGACAAACATTCAAAAAAGTAATTTTATTTATTAGAGAGAAAGAAACGATATTCACTCACAGGCAGTTATACGTTGTGTCGTCACGATGTAAGTCCAAACACGAAATCAAAATTCAATGCGATCTTGAAGAAAAGTTAATTCCAAATATTGTTTTTACTAAAGTTTTAAAGTAAAAGTGAAAATAATGCATATGCAACAATTCCCATGAAAATAACTCCGGTAAACCAAACCTGGGGGTGGGCGAGCGAAGCAAGCAGGGGACGAAGCCCCCTAGTATATATATATATATATATATATATATATATATATATACTCCCCCTTCAGGAGATGCTCTTTTGGAGCACTTTTGGCCACAGGCTGTTTGTACCATGGTGTGATAAGAAGTGACTCTGGGGATCTTTTCTGCCTACTGCTGTCAAGCAGTTTAGTGCTTCCTTCCTGATGTACTCTTTAGGTTCATTTTGAAATTTATTTATTTTATTTTATTTGTTTAACTATTGATTAATTGACTGGCTGTATTTTCTGTCCTGAGAGTTTAGTTTTGTTATGTTTCTGCTACTCAATGCATCTGAATTTCACCTCTGGATTAATAAAGTTAATCTGATCTAATCTAGTACTTGGCTTATATATATAAATGTATATATAGGTCTGGGGAATTTCTACCCTGTATACTTGAAAATTTGCAAAATAAGAATGACATCTTTATAGACAACTTGTATGTATATATATATATATATATATATATATATATATATATATATATATATATATATATATATATATATATATATACCTGATTTCATCTGTTTACTCCTGTAATGGACCATTCGGCAACCTCAAGATCCCTGAATCTACTGGTGCAAGTGCCAATGGCCTTTTCCAATTTGCTGGAAGGGAGGAGTGACTAACAGGAAATGGCTGAGGTCTTTAATTATACTGATTGCCCTTCCAAGGAAGTGAGTGTTGTATTTCTGTAGTTCTCTCTTTGACACACCAGATGCTTCTCCATGAAACATTTTAAAGGACAGAGTTCCCCAGGTTGCTTTTTCTTTTTAGTATCCAGCAGGGGCCAATAAATAACATAACCATCCTTAAGATTGACCTATAACAGACTATGAGACTGTGCTGTTGTCATTAAGCTGGTTTTGTTCCCCTTTTACTTTTATACTTTTATGAAGCCCTTTTCCTGTCTGGTTGCTGCC
Source organism: Polypterus senegalus (assembly GCF_016835505.1). Lineage (NCBI taxonomy): Eukaryota > Metazoa > Chordata > Cladistia > Polypteriformes > Polypteridae > Polypterus > Polypterus senegalus. Next base: position 270,459,750 of record NC_053154.1, read on the forward strand.
TGCCTTAATGTAATCAGGACAGACATGCAGTATGTAAGAGTAGTTGAAAAGAGGCACAGAATTTATATTTGAATGGCCTAACTGAACCTAAGCTCTTGTTTCCTTAAAAATCATGACTCTATAAGGCTTTCCTATTACTGCCCATATGAAATGAAGAGTTTATACCCAGTAAGGATGCTTAAAGCTTCATGCTGTTGACCTCATGAAGCCAGCTATGAAGTTGGCAGCCATTTGTAGTTAATAATTCAACATTTCCTCAGAGAGCGTGATGCACTCGCCATGGAACTGGCAGACTGTCCTGTTTCCTGATGAGCTCAGAGCATGCTTTTAAATCCTGCTGTGAATGGAGAGCTGTGAAGGATCCTTGGGTTAATTACATGTGAAGAATACACAGCTACGATGCATCATTTATGGAGGCAAGTCATAAATAAATGTCTTCATTCAGGGCAGCAGTCAGGACATATGTAGACTGGATTTCTCTCTTGGTTTTTTTACACTTGTCTCATTTATCTTCAAAATGAAATTCTGCATATGCTAGAGTGTATTATGTGGCTTATTACAGTATATGGTAAGCAAAGTGCTGCATTTTCTAAATTCCCACAAGCAAAGCAGAGCTTATAACATTTTACTGCAAGAATCATTATTTTGCTGAAAGGAATAAAATAAAAAGTCCCCAAAGCAATTGCATTGAGTCGGAAAAGTAGCTGTGTTGAGTAGCTGGCTTGCTAGCCCTCCTTGGAATTCATTTTCCTCGTCCCTTTTGTACATTTTAAGGTTTACAAATCAGAGCAGTGCAGTGTTTAACACTGCTGTCTCACTGATCAAGTCTTATGGGTTTGAATCCTGCATCAGTATATGTCCAATGGTACCTAGAAGACCAATAAATATAGTAAATGGCAGGGTTAACAGAAGAATGTAAAATGACAAATAAAAAAATGTATATGGATCTCTCCTAGTCCTGTCCCCAGACTTATGCTGCGTTCATGTGATATCTGACTATTCGTAGTTATGAGTTGTGACGTTTTCACCTTCCAGTTCAGTGCGTTCATGTGGCTTTCCCACTGGAATTTTCAGAGAAAGTCAGGGTAGCTTTTCATTTGTTGCTTGCTCTGCAAAAAAAACTAGGCAATTAAAGATAATCAGTATTTTTTGTGGAAATAAAGAGCAAAATAAATGTATTATGTGTTGTGGTGTTCTACCAGGGTCCATGACCGGCTGGGACGCCCCTTCGTTATATGCTCAGGGGGAGCAGCCATGGACGGTGCAATACCTCCCCCTGGACGCTAGATGGCCCCTCTGGGTTGGAGTGGTGCCTCGGTTTCCTGCAGGGCTCCATGGGAATTGGAGTTGGGTACAGCCCTGTTGGGTCCTGCAGGCACCGCCAGGGGGTGCTGCAGCTGGGACTCCTGAGCCCGTATGGGTAGCGTATTCGCCACACCTGGAAGTGCAGCTGGAACTCGGCCATCAACCACCTGGAGCACTTCCGGGTGGACTGTAAAAGGGCCCAGCTACCACCACTCGAGGAGCCAGAATCGGGAGAAGGAGGACGAGGTTGCCTGGGAGTAGTGGTGGAGGAAGAAAAAGAGTTTTGCTTGGTGTACTTGCTGTTTGTGCTTGGGATTGTGTACGTCTTCCCCGTGTCCCACAGGTGAAGAAAAAATAAATAGTTTGTTTATTTTATGTATGCCTCCATGTCCATTCTGTTTTGGGTCAGGAGCCTATATAGCGCCTTATCACAGTGTGTATCTCACAAATACAGTTAAACCAAAAAAATGCAATTTCTGGCTGACCATGTTGTGTATTTGATTTTATACAATTGACTAAGATGAAAGATCAGCAGTACTTCACAACTTGGAGAACTCAGGTAGCTTTGTTTTCATCAAATTGTCCCAACTGTAACTTCAAGTTCATAGGGCATTTAAGTTGGATTTCCAACTTAGAAATCCGTATTCTACTATATATACAATAGCACTTGAACGCAACATTACAGTCGCATCTTTTCACACCTTTCTCTTTCTTCACCTGTGTCTTCACCTACCAAACAACACTTGTTATCATTTCCTGTCCAAAGGTCAGCAACCATATTGGGTTTAGAGAATTCCCAGAGTCACTCTTATTGTCAGACAGTTCTCCAAATGACTTGTGGCCATCTAGTGGTTGATGTGCACATTTTGCGAGCCAGTCTCTGTCATTTTAATTAAGGAGCCAATTAGTTAAGACTGCCAAGAGGAAAGCATAAGTCCAAATAAAAGATTGGGGTGCAAAATGGGTCAAAACATTTACTAAAATAATAAGCTCAACCAAAATAATAGGTGCATGAAGGTGCAAAATAAAACCAAAGAAGATTCTGCTGTTACCTACAGTGGTAAGGCTCTGAAAAGTTGTCAGGCTTCAGGCTAGAGCTCTGTCCAGCATGTTGCTTATACCTAAATGAGACATCTCCTTCTGGGAGCATCTCGCTCATACAGTCCTTGGACTCATAGGGGGGAGTCAGTTCACCTCATTGGGCATCTTTTCAGAGCTGTGGGTGGGAAAAGAGACAAGACAGTCAGCAACTGCACTCCCTTGTGTCCTGTTGTGGCAGTATTTATCTCTGATGAGCCCTGGAGATGACCCACTGACACTACCTAATCAGTTGAGCAGGTGAACCCTGGACATTATTTCTATGATAAGCACAAAACCTTAAGATTTTTCAGCTACTTAATGGTAAAAATTTAAGGGCCCCCTCTTACCATTAATATAGGATCTCTGCTGCCCCATGCTGCACTCGCTATCTCTGGACACCATCTCCTTCCCCCTAATGGCTACTCATCACTGACTTAAGATGACCCCGCAGCAATGAAGTGAACCCTATGGAAACACGCCTGTTTTAGTGTCATGCTTCAGTCAACAGTTCCTCCTGGCTGGGGTTCAAAATCATGTCTTTGGTCTGTTTTCTCTAATTTTATTTCAGTTATTTGTATTAATGTTTATTGTATTTATTATGTATGTTTTTCTGGGTGTATGATGAAAAGGGGAGGGGCCTTAGTTATGTCCTTTGTGCTTTGTGGATGGTCCCACAAGGGGTGGGGCCACCTGCTCATCACTGCCAGGAACAGCCGTCCACCCTATCTAAGGGAGTGCCTCCCATAGTTCCTGGCGGTTCATTGAATGTTCTGGGAGTGGAGTGTTTTCTTGTGCTTGTGTTCTTTTGCTATTGCTTGGGATTTTCTGCATCTTTTTGTTTTCATACCTCACCTCTGTATTTCGTGTTGGGGCTGTGTTTATTGATATTTTTGAATCTCTGCTCCATTTTATGACCACAAATTTTGGCTTTTGTATTGGGACTTTGTTTGATGTGAATCACCTTGCCTGTTCAGGCAAATCAATATGCTCAATGGAGCTTTGTGAATTTCAGAGCCTTTTGAAAATAAACCTTTTATATAATAAAGATTTTTCTTGACCCTTTTGGTTTCTAGTTGGCGTTTGTGACGGTGTTTTGTCCCACACTAGTGGGCAACTTTTGAAAGTATTTTGTACCTATACGTTCAGGACGGATTCAATTTCATGACATTTAGTCTGCTTACTAGGACTGTTAAATGTGTCACTGTTTTTGATCTTAGGTGGTGGCAGATGAACAGCATCATCCATGCAATTTTTATCACTGATTATTTCCACAAAGTTTCACAGTTTTCCATATTGGTTACTCTAAACTGGCCTCATATCTACTGTATGTAATCTTATATTTTCTTATACATTGAATAGCACAACTGCGTCAGGACTCCTGGGCTCGATCGCAGCCCAGTCACTGCTTGCATTTCACTCCCATGTTTCTACATGAGCTTTTCTCTGGGCACTCAGATGTTCCTTCTGCATCCCAAAGGAAACCTGTGTGTGTTACATTCATTGGCCTTATGGGTGTGTTTGAATGACTGCACAATGAACTAGACATGTTTCCAAGGGTTAGTGCCTAATGCTGCTTAGTTAGTCTTCTGCTCCAGGACTCTGATATGGGTCAAGAGAGGTCCATATTGAATTAATTGATCTGTGGAGGACATGCATAGATGTTTAAGCATAGACTCATATTGGAATTTAAATTAGAGACAATCCTGAGAAATACTTGGAGAATCTAATGCGAGTGATGATGTAGTGGAATTCAAAAACCTCCAGCATATTATTTTGGCACATTGCTTTTTATACAATAATCATGGCAGTTTTTTTAAAGGTGCCAGCTATAATATTTGTAGTGTTAATGTCTGAAAGGCCAGGTTTGATGATCTCACCTGGCTTATAGTGACCATTAAGGCATAATGTCACACCAGACATGTCCACGGAAGGTCTTTATTCATTTTCACTCTTAACGCACTAACACCAGAAGACAGGGAGATTTAGAACATTGAATCACTGTATTTCATTTCGTAAATTTCAGAAAATGTGTGAGATAAAGAGCATTATCTTCTCAGGTGAAGAGTGAATATGCATGTACTACATTTCTATATTTGTGTTTGTCATAGGCTGGAGAGTGCTGACATGTTGTATGAAGGTAGGACATCCAACTCAGAATTTTATTGCAGTCAGTACATCTGACAATATGACTACCACTACTAAATAACCTGTCAAGCTGTTCCCCAGAACTAAAGAGGATGTGCACTTTCACTTGACAGGCTTTTTTATTTTTAGGAGAGAGCCCTCATTTTAAGTAAGCCCTTATCCCACAAAGCCACCAGCCATAGGTGGTGCAGAGGGCAGGCAAGCACAGGTCTTCTTCCTGTTTTTGTCGTTTTACACCCAGTTCTACTATTTTTGAAGCTCTGCTTCTGGATATAATTAGCTCCGATAGAACTGCTCTTTTTTGAGCTTCTTATTCAAATATTCCAGCAGGTTTACCAAAACAGGAAGCTGTCACAAGTTATTGTATATAATTATGTCCACATGTTCATATAGCAACACCTTCAGCACTTGATGCCTGAATGACTCCCCATCAATGTCGTCTGTCCAAGTTCAAACAAATGTTCTTGTTTTTGATCATTCTTTTCAAGGTTTTAAAGGGGGCTGGAGCTATTTAACCCCACCAATACTGACACATCAAGTTGCCACAGCTCCAGCATGGCCTGATCTCAGCTGAATTTAAAATATTGTCTGTTTGTCCATCCCACCCATATGTCTAATAATTTATTTAAGAGTGAAATGGGTACAATGATAGGATTGCTTTACACTGGCCATTTGTATTTTTCTAATGTGGTTATTTTTAATGTAAGTCCATTTTTATTTTACAAAGCAAACCCCAGTTTAATATTTGTATTTGATTTGTGAAGACTATTTCATTTTCTGCGGTGGGCTGATGCCCTACCCAGGGTTTGTTTCTTGCCTTGCGCCCTGTGTTGGCTGGGATTGGCTCTAGCAGACCCCTGTGACCCTGTAGTTAGGATATAGCGGGTTGGATAATGGATGGATGGACTATTTCATTTTCTCAGGTGCATATTTTACTTTCGTATTTACTTCCACAGCGAGTCGATTTTCGGCCTGAACGCTTAAAACATAATAACATACCATAACATTCTGAAACACAGCATGCTGGTGCGGCATTGAGAACCAAATCAATCCACCTCAATTGGTGCGTTCCCAACACAGGATATGCCTTTTATCAGGAACCAGGGACTCTTTAGAAACTCTTTAGAAACTTTTTGTTGCATTCACGCCACAAGAACTCTGGCAATTTGTAGTTCCTGGTACTCCAGAGTCTGTACTTGTCATTCAACCAGGAACTACTGTGGGTGGGGCTCGGGTGATGAAGTGTGCTGATTGGCTGACCACAAGCCTAAGCCATCTGAAAAATCTGCCAATAGTTTGGACTTTGGAGAGTAATAAATGAAGATGGAGCACGAAACATATCACTCTTCATAGCTGCCTCCCTGGTGTGCCATGCCATACATGGCATATTTTGCATAAAGGGGGCAGTTACTGTTGTGCGGTGGGAAAGCAACACACCATAGTGGCCAGAGACCACAAGTAGCCCACGCACCTAAAAAATAACGGTTCTTTAATGGTGCTTTGTGGTTCTCGGCTGGGTTGTGTGGTTCATCATAGAACTGTTCCTTGAAAAAAAAGGTTCTTTGCATATCAGGTTGGTTCTTTCTGTTAGTGTCCTGCTATGTAGCCTACCATACATTAAAGATTTCAGTTTTTTTCTACATATTATAAAGGTTTTCGGTCACTACCCATAGCTCAATCTAATCAAATCTCAAATTACCAGTCGATCTACGTTCCTACCCTCACCTATGGTCATGAGCTATGGGTAGTGATCGAAAGAACAAGATCGTGAATACAAGCGGCTGAAATGAGTTTCCTCCGCTGGGTGTCTGGGCTTTCCTTTAAAGATAGGGTGAGAAGCACAGTCATCCGGGAGGGGCTCAGAGTAGAGCCGCTACACCTCCGCATCAAGAGGAGTCAGATGAGGTGGCTCGGGCATCTGATCAGGATGCCTCCTGGACACCTCCCTGGTGAGGTGTTTCGGGTACGTCCAACTGGGAGGAGGCCCCGGGGAAGACCCAGGACACGCTGGAGGGACTATGTCTCCCGGCTGGCCTGGGAACGCCTTGGGATTCTTCCAGAAGAGCTGGAAGAAATGGCCGGGGAGAGGGAAGTCTGGGCTTCTCTGCTTAAGCTGCTGCCCCCACGACCCGACCTCGGATAAAGGGAAGAGGATGGATGGATGGATGGATATAAAGGTTTTTACCTTTATAATATGTAGAAAAAAACTGAAATCTTTAATTTATAGTAGGCTACATAGCAGGACACTAACAGATTAAGAAAACCTGGATTTAGCCTGTTTTATTATATGCAGCCAGAGTCCTTTTAAAATCATAAGCCACATTTCACAAATCTGTTACCATCTATTCATTGTTATTTCCTGCATGGAGCCTCTTATGGATCTACTGGTAAATTAATAAAGGCTCTTTCTGGAACTTTTATGTAGATGGGTGTTCATGGTTCCCTTATGGCATTGCTCTAAAGAACCACTCTGACGCCTTTATTTTTAAAAGTGCAGGGCCAGTATTGTGCAAGAACTCATTGGTTCCTAAAAAAACATCTAGTGCCTATTCACACACACCTCCGCTGTAGCCAATTTTGAATCTGAACGTCTTCATTGATGGAGGAGGAAAGTTGGAATGGAGGGAAAAACCACATGGACATAAAGAGAATGTACAAACTCCACTGATACAATAACCAGGCATTGTATTCTAACCCCGGATTCTGGATATGTGAGGCAGTGGCACCAACCGCTGTGTCACCCCTGAAACCCAAATTATTTTCATTTTACATGGACCAAAGTTACTAGAATTAAGCTTGCTAAAACCCTGTCAAATAATAAACTGCTTGAAAATTGTATTATTTTTTTACTTTCTTCATCATTTTCTTGTCCTGTAGAGTGCCCTGATGGCAACATGCTGAGTTGGACAGCTCAGTCTATGCTGTCACCCACCACATGTGGATTATTTCTTGTTGATCCCATGCGACGAGAGCCGAGCCAGGCCTCCAGTGTGTCCTTGATCTCCTCCCTGGCTTAGCCTGCTGCTTGGCTAGACGAAGGTATCCTGGGGGCATCCATCGTTCAAATTCCATAAACTGCATTGTTTTTGATTCAGTTTTACTTTGTCCTCAGTAAGTGACAAACAAAGCTGTTGTGATTTACAGACTGAGTGTGCAGGATGTGATTTTTAAATAGATTTGATCCCAGACCTTATCACCTTTCACAGTGGAGATTTGATTGTTCCCATGTGTGGGTGTGAGATTTCTACACTTCTTTGCTTGCCTCCCACATATTCAAAAATGTACGTAAGGTGAAGTGGTGATTGTAAAATAGTCCTGGAACAGGCAGTGTTGCTGTGTGTGGATGAGCCCTGTGATAAACCAGCAACCCACCCATCCTTCCTTAGGCCCATTTCTTCTGAGATAACCTTCAACTACACCTGATTTGCATTTGCAAAAAAGAGTTTAGATAGATAGATAGATAGATAGATAGATAGATAGATAGATAGATAGATAGATAGATAGATAGATAGATAGATAGATAGATAGATACTTTATTAATCCCAAGGAGAAAATCACATACTCCAGCAGCAGCATATTGATAAAAAAACAATATTAAATTAAAGATTGATAAAAATGCAGGTATATCAGACAATAACTTTGTATAATGTTAACGTTTACCCCTCCAGGTGGAATTGAAGAGTCGCATAGTGTGGGGGACGAATGATCTCCTCAGTCTGTCAGTGAAGCAGGACAGTGACAGCAGTCTGTCGCTGAAGCTACTCCTCTGTCTGGAGATGATACTGTTCAGTTGATGCCATGGATTCTTCATGATTGACAGGAGCCTGCTCAGTGCCCATCGCTCTGCCACAGATGTCAAACTGTCCAGCTCCATGCCTACAATAGAGCCTGCCTTCCTCACCAGTTTGTCCAGGTGTGGGCCTACTGTTGTAGGTGGCAATGTTAGTGCGGTGTTTAGTGCTGCCCCACAGCACCTACACTCTTAAAAATAATGGTGCTTTAGTGGGTTGTATGGTTCCTCATAGAACTACTGCGTGATGAAGCACCATTTAATTTTTTGATGGGTTCTTTGTGTATGAAGTTGGATCTTTGTGCTTTGAAAAACTTCCTAATATGTAGAAAAAAAACTAAAATAGTTCATGTTTTGTAAGTTACCTAAAAGCACACTAAAAGAGTAAGAAAACCAGGACTTAGCCTGTGTTATTGTATGCAGCCAGAGTCCTATTAAAATCACATGCTATTGGTATTTCACAAATCTGTTACCATCTATTCATGCTAATTTACTGCAAGGAGTCTCTTACTAATCTAAATAAATAAAGGTTCTTTCTGGATCCTTCATGTGGATGGGTCTTGGTTCCTCTGTGGCACTGCTCTGAAGAACCACTCTGGCACCATTATTATTAAGAGTGTGGACAATGGAATAGAATCCCAGCCTGGTCGCTGCCTGTCTGGAATTTGCCCATTCTCCCTGTTTTGTTCCTTGGATTGTCTCCAGATATTCCAGGCACATCCTCTAAAACTGTGTGTTAGGTCAATTGGTGACTTTAAATGTGAGTGAGTGTGGAAATGTAAGCGAGTTTGCCTTTTGATGGACTGACGCACCGTTCAGCACTGGTTGCAGCCCTGCTCTATTGTGAGCTCCATCTCCCTACAACTGGACTACGCCCGCCTGAAAATGGATGAATGATAGATGTGACAGTGGTTGATGTGTGTGTGCCTCTCTGACAACAAAAAAAAAAAGGTGACAATGATGCATCTTCTCTGTCTCGGCTGGTTGTTCCATTTGGTCCTCGTCAAGAGCTGAAGCCCTCTAGTCATCTTTTGACTGATGTGACCTTCTGTAACGTATGATAGGACAATATCAGTAGGTGAAAAATCAGAGAGCAACTGTTGAAAAAGGCAGACATGGCTTGAAAGCCCAGACGATTTAAGACCGCTTACTTGTTTTTTTAAATTAGTTTAAATCAGAGTATGGGTCAGATATGTGAGCAAGCACACGTCATAAACTTACGGATTAAGCTTTCCTTTTATCTCATTTACAAGTCTGTGTGTTTTTAAACGGTTGCTGTAATATGATGCATCTTTTCCGAGAGTGAAGTGTGTGTCAGTAGTCATGCTCCCTGATTTAACCCACGTTAACAAAGTCGAACTTCAGATTTGTTTTTTAACCTCTAAAGTGCCGAAAATCGCGTCCGCTTTTCTTTTCTTTTGACATCCAAAAAGGGGCCATCCTCACATTTGCCGTTTTATTACTCCACGCGCTCTGCCTGCTCGGTGCGTAATGTCATTGCTACGCCCTCCCATGTAAAAAAAAAAAGCTCTACACAGAACTGCAGATCACTGATTTGATTGCTGCCACGCCGGAAGCCTTTATTCTCGAAGAAAGGAAAAGAAACGCGAAAGGATGAACAGACAGTTTTTATTTGAACGTTAACACGGTGCGCTAATCTCCGTGTAGAGATCATCTGTGGTTGTGGAACGTGGCCAATTAAGAGACGCAAAAAGGAAAACAGACGCATTCCTTGTGTTGCTGCCCTATTGAATTATTGACAGTAATCACTCAGGCACTTAATGGTTACTTTGGAGTGGAATTAATTCCGAGCTTGGTAAATAATGTATTAGCCAGCGGACGACAGCGCGACATCATTCCTGGGCTGACAGTGGGAGTGGTCCGCAGACCGGCCGGTGCTCTCAGCCGGCGAGGCTTTTCCAGCGCTGGTCCAGCACATCCAGCGTCGCGACGACGACGACGGTGATGATGATGATGATGATGATGATGATGCGATGTTCCCAGGAAAGTGGATCTGAATCAGGATGCTAAAGAGCTGAGTGGAAGCCGCCCTGGACTGAGAGTATGTTGAGCCCTAAGATACGACAGACTAGGAGAGGTAAGGATTGGTGGTTTACGACGTGGCATTGGTAATGTTATGGTGGACTTAACAACAAACTGGGAAAACTGGTGTGGATGAAACTTCTGTTGCTAGCAAATATTTCAGTTTAGGAAAACAAAGTAAGATATAAGCAAATGGTGTGATTATATATGTGTTAAATATGACTTTCAGATATGTTGAGATCTAAACCACTAATGATGGAAAAAATCTAATAAATTATGATTTTAATTTCTTCACAACCTCAAATAAATCCCGAATAAGGAAGATGACAAAATAATACTAATTTAATTCAAAACCAAGTTAAGCCACATCAGTTTTCTTATTTGTTTACAGAGCGTCACTGATTTAAAACGAAGAAGGGCTTCAATTATAACACATATATTTTATATTGTTCTTTTTGCAAAAGAAAGTTATTTTTTTTTTGAAACATATTTATTAAATTAGAGGCTTTCTTTTGAAAGGCAAATCTGTTCATGTCACATTCTAAACCGAGATTTTGATGCCATGTGTTTAGAGGTTTAAATGTCAAGTTGGTAAAGCCTCAGTGGGGAATTGCTCTTCTGTTCGGAGGGCTTTCTCATACGACCCTCTGCTGAACACTAAATGAATCCTTTCCGTATTTGAAGAACTTTTTACATTTTAGAAGAGTCACGTTTGGGTAGCATACAATATATTTTCTGCGTAACGCCTGATGCACATACCATTCGTTTTCTGCTGGAACTGAAGACACAATGCACAACTGGACATATTTATCTTGTCGATTCCTTTTCTGACACCTATTTTTAAGGAATATATCTCCTGGAGGCTGGAGATTATCCCGACAGCATCAGGACCAGACAGCTTGGGTCAATTTCGAGTCGCCAACTAAATAAATCCACAAGTATGTCCGATGTGGGAGGAAACAGAATTAAAGTGAAAATAAAGAGAACTAGGTGATCCCGACGCCACCATTACTTAACAGAGTATAAAAAATACAGACTGCGTGAGAACGACCTGCAGTGACCCGGGCTGATCCTGCCATGCTCTGCGACCCACCAAATCGTGATCAATGAGTTTGCTAAATGAACAGATGATTAATTTTATGTTTTAAAATAAAGCATACTCTTAAAAAGACAAGAAGAATAAACTTCCTGTACATTCTAATTTGCCAACGATGTTGCCTGGTTGGGCACCGCGACCCTGAACAATCAGAATACATAAGTATGCTATGCCACAGATTAAAGGATTAAATAATGTTAAAATAAATAAAAGCAAACTTGACTCCTTCAGATTTTCATTTCAGATTACCCTGGATTGTAGAGATGGGCTTTCACCGTTGTGGGTAGCCTTATTGTATCAATGATACAACATGATGGGTTCAAATCAAGAACCTGTGGTGTTTATATATTGCACGTGTGTGAGTTAGTTTTTTTTTTCCATCCCACATTTCCACAGATCGTGATTAAACTGCTAATGAGTAAGATGGACTGCCACCCGTCCGCGGCCATTAGTAGCCTAGAGTTTAGCGCCCGCATAGGCTCCGCCCACAACACCTCGGATTGGATCACGTGGTGTCGAAATGTTTTATGACGTGAAAGAGACAGGTGAGGGTTGCACAGCGGTTCAAATCAGAACTAACTAAAAATGTCTCATCGCTTATTTCAGAAGGGAAACAGAGGCATAAAAGAAGACCGTACCAGTCTCACATTTATTGGTCTCCAGGACTGTAACAATGAATGACGCTATTTCGGAAAACGTATAACTTAATTATTTCACTGATATGTACTAAAAGTAAGACATTGGATTGATGTGTGGAAATAAGCAAATTTAAATTCTGCCCTAAAGCCATAGAAAAGTGTTGTAAACAGTCTACCTGAAATATAGGTGTGCCGTCAGTATGGATGACAGGCGATAGGAGTCCGAAGAATGGGATAAATGGACATCGATGAGCAGTGGGCGATCCCCACCCTGAGTTGTCGGTCGGTCTGCAGGCGGCTGCTCGAGCTGTCAGAGACATCGCTACAGGCAATACAGACAAATCCCATGCCGGGAATATTAAGGAATCAAATCTTTCGGACTCCTGCTGCTCGCACAGCCTATGGCACAATTTTCAGAAAATGATGTGCCTTGTTTTATAAAACGTTTTCAGTCCCAGGATATTGTTTAGTTCCAAATGTATGTTTAAAAGCTTTTACTAACTGACTAATAATTTATCATCGAAACGTAATTATTTAAAACTGAACACATCTTACACACATATGTATTGGAATATATGAGTTGACAGACAAAGTAAACGTGCCATTGAAATATTCTGAACCAAATCTTATGCAAGCTGATGTTTTTAATGGGAATGAAGATGAGTCATTTCTACGTCGTGAGTGGGTCTGGGAATTAAACGTGACCTTAGAGTTATGAAGGTAACGGCATTTTTAAAGTGATCGCAATTTCTAAATCTACGAGATGCACAGACACTCTTTTGTTAAGTGTCCTTATGTGGCCTGTTTCTCACTCCAACTACATAACAAAAAAGCATCACATTCTCAGAATGTCATGTTTCCCATTGTTACAGGAATATTCCCGTTTCTAGAAAGTATGTTTTTATTCAGAATGTTTCAGAATTATTTTTATCATCAAAAGCCATTAATTCACCCAATAATTTTCTAAACCTAACTACACGCTTAAAAATAAAGGTGCCAGAGTGGTTCTTCAGAGTGATGCCATGGGGGACTCACACATAACCTACCTATATATAATTAAACAGTCAAAGTCCAGGTTTTCTTAATTTGTTAGTGTCATGCTCGGTAGCTTACCAAACATTAAAGATTTACCTTTTTTTCTACATATTTGGAAGTTTTTCAAAGCATAAAAAACCATCTTAATATGCAAAGACCCCTTCCCCTTCTTCAAGGGGCCACACATCCCAAAGATCCTTCAAGTGAAATTAAAGAACCGTTATTTTTAAGCCTGTTGTGTATTCTTTGGGTCTCAGGATTAATAAAAAAATCACAAACCAAAACATTTAAGCACATGCATTCTACTAGTGTTTTAGTTAAATATTAATAATACCATTAATAAATAAAGAGCAAAGAAAGAACTTCCTGTTAACAAAATTAAAACTTTCCATTATTCCAATTACAGTGGAACTTTTAATGCATACATCACTAACACAAAAGCCAAAAAATCTGGTGGGCAGGTTTGATCTGACATTCAGATTTGTTTATTTGTTCTTGTGTTTGTTTGTTTCATACTGTAAATGTTACAGTGAGATAAAACAAAGCCTGACCGTCACTCCCCTCATACCATTTTTCTAAATTAAGCATGTCATACTTGAGCCTCCCCGTAGCTCTGCAGTAGGCCTGATTCTTCTCCTCAGATTTTATTACGGCACTAAAAGCAGCCTCTGAATTGCTTAGGCAAACGTAATTCAGGCTTGCCATTTCTTTTTGCCTGAACATCATGTTTGTTGGACATAATTTTCAGATGACTGTAAAAAAAGGGGAAATGAAGTAGGACTTTTAACCCAGTGGACTCCTTTACATTTATGCTGTAGTTCAAAATGTTAACAGCTTTTCATTGAGGGTAAGCTTTCATTTTAGAGTGGCTGTCGTATAGATGCTATGCATTAATGACTGTGGTCTAATGAAGAACATCTTGATTGTGTGCTATTAATATTTTCCTAGTTCATTTTTCCAGTAAATCACTGCAATATCTAACCTACCAAATGCATTTAGGCTGAATCCACTTAAGCAGTGTAGGTTTTAAATGGCTGTTCTTTCCCATCATCCCAGATGGTTCAAAAAGTGGTTTCTTATCATCCACATAATTCATACGAAAAGTAAGTCCAGCTAAATACATTTAAGAAACACCTTTGATTTTAACGCTACTTCAATATTTTAAATTAATGTATAATACAGAGCACAGCTCAGAAAGCCCTGAGTGAAGGTAACTTCTATTTTACCATGACCAAGGGCTGTAGGTGCTTGCGTAATCCATCAACAGCAGCGTTACACAAAGTAAGCACCTCCATGCAGCCAAATGAGCCACCACTTTCATTAGAGCTGGGGTGAGGCCACATGCAACGCCATCAACCGGGCAGCTAGAAACAGCTGAAGGCTGGCAGGTGAAGGTGGGCCTATGAAAGCAGCTCAGATTTCCAGATACCATTCTAGCAACTACTCTCAGGGCAGATATTGTATGAAGTCTGAATCTTCTTGGTCGTGGCAGGCAGGTGGAGGAGATCAATAAGACAAACAGAGATGGGTATGCAGGCTTGGTGCCTGAATGCAGCAGGAACAGTTTAAGTGCATGGTGTGTACCTATAGAAGTAGGCTGTAGAGGGCTTTAGATAGTTGTGGATCAGGAATAATGAAGCGTGGAGTGGAAAAGTTAATTGACACAGGTTGAGTTGGCTGGGTGAGGGTGTCTGCTGGCATTGTCACTGATGATGCATTAACATAAATCATCAGTATATGTGGATTATAATAATAGTTGTAATGAAATTAAAAGCAATTCATTATATGCTCCTGAAAAAAATGCCTTTTGTGTACATACAGCTTGTAATTATGTAGTCTCTTAAACTAATTGTCCCCATCCTTCCACATATCCATTCTATATGCCACTTGAAACAATTCAGGGATTACTGGGTGCCATGGCCTGCTCTAGTGACATTAGGACAGGGTGTGCTAGTCCAGCACTGGGCACAGTCACACATACTCACCTACGATGGGCTCATTAGCAGACAAATGTCTTTTTTGCACTTTTGATTTATCTAAATCGACAAAGGTTTGAAGGAGAAATATGGGACAAAAAGTTTGTCAGTTTATTTACCCAAGAGTTCAAGGTGAAATATATTAGGAAAGTAAATGTCATTCACTCATAATCCCTCACATGAGAACAAGTCACAGCTTATTGGGCCGATGGCTGTAGAGTGGAGCACAAATACACACATGCTTCACCTGGCTGATGTAAAGAAATTGTTTAGGCCCAGCAGACTGTGTCTATATGCTACATAAAGTATAAGATGTAGGCGCTTCCCAGTGGGACATTTCATGTGACCACCTTTCTAATGGTAGCTCAAAGTGGGTCCATTCAAAGGTAAATTTGTTGAGGTTGTAACATAATGTTGACCTCTGACCTCAAGTCAATACAGAAAATAAAAAATAATAAAACACTTAGCCAGAAATGGCATTTGGTGGTGTTGTATTTTAGACAATAGGATACCCACTTAGTGTTTTCTTATGTAATCTTTAATGTCTCTTATCTAGATTGTGCAACAAATTGACAACAGCCTTGCATTTCACTTCAAACTCTTTGACTGGGAATGTATAGCAACAGAGTGAAGGTGGAATAATACATAGTGGTAACTCCTTAAATTCTCATAGTGCAGCATTAGCCATATTAATTTCTTGATCCAGAAATTGCCTGGGAGTCTGCCATCGAGGTTGAAACAAGCTCTTTGCAAAATAATTTGCAAAATAAATGATATTTCGCCTCCAGCAGCAAAAAATTGAGATGAGATTTTCATGTTTAAAAATGCACAATAATTCACTGCTTGCCTGGAGTCCTGGCATCTTCCACCTCCTAGATCTTTAATAGTCATAACCAGGGATGGATAGGACAATGGGAACACAAACAACAAGGTCAATGCTTTAATTCACAAACCATCAGTATCCAAGAAAGTGGATGCAGTTCTTCCAATAAATAATCCATAAAAACTATTGCATGTGCATGTTAAAATCAATCCTAAATAAGCTCCTATAAATACAGCAAAAACTATGAATAAAAACACAGTCAAAATTGTCTTCCTTTTCTACTCCATTCTCAATTTCTATCCTCTTTCTTCTCCTCCTTTTCCCCAGCTCAGATCTTTTTAAATTCTTCTAAGTGTGGGTTCTTACCTTAAAGACCCACAAACTGTCAATGGGGAATGGCAGTGGAACTAGCAATCTGCCAATTTCCCCATCAAACACTCTGCAGCCACATGGCTTTCCACCAGCAATGTGTCTACACCCACAAAGCCTGAGCAATCAAGTATCACCATGGACTCCTGACACGCGTCACCACAAATGTGCATGATGTTGACCTTTAGTCTGTCTTCGTGTGTAAAAAATGCTGCATGTCACATTTTTAAAGAACATACTGCACTCCTCTGTGGTGATGTGAATGAGAGGAATAAATAGAACTGATTTTATCCACTTGGTACGGATTTCTTTGTGCAACTTCAGAAAAGAATACAGTGTCAAAAAATGAGACAACCGAGCCAAAAAAGGTTTGGGGTAGCCTCCTGTATAATTGATCCTGGCTACAAAATGATTAATTTTGTGTACAAGTATGTCCAGATCGGAGTCCAAAACAGAACTGACTGGTAGGGTTGAGATGGTAGGTTTTTAAAGTGCAGCAGAGGACGTGAGGTGATTATGACCGGAACTGGAAGTGACGTCATCAGGCTCATGATTGGAAGGAATGTCATGGAGGCCTGGGCGGAATTTTACATAACAGGCCTGCAGTGGAAAGAGAGAGCGGATTAGTACACCTCGCCACCCCCTGGTCTAGCATTAAATTACCTTCCTTCTAGTCCTTGAGCACACATGTGTGACAACAGATAAATGCGTAAATGTGAACAAAGCATTAGGGGGCAGTATTTCTTGTTTTTCACCCAAAATAAAAACCTTTACAACCCCACAAAACTCTAGTGAGTTTCATTTTTCTTAATTGTAAATCACCCATAAAACAAATTTTAGAGTCAGTTTCACAAAACTGTAAGTGAATTAAAGCTTGCCTGTTTTGTTCAGCACGAGTGAACACCCTGATCACAGCAAGCAGTATCGTTATGTGTAGGCCCAGTCACCTACAAACCTCTTATGACATTGATGATATTACTGTACATAATTATCCATTCATTTCTCAAAACCTTTTCATCCAATTTAGAATCATTATAGGGAAGAACCTATTCCAGCACCATGAGGCACATGCCTGAAACCATCTCTGGCCAGGGCGCCAAAGTATACTGACTCACACTACTGTGCCCAATTCAGTTAACTTAACAGGCACAACTTTGGAGTGTGAGAGGAAAACCAAACTACCCAAGGGGGAAAAAATACATGTGGTGTTATGGGTCCACAGCTCGCTGAGCAAAGGCCATTTAAATAAATAATCACCACGCTCGCGGCTTCATGAGGGGGCGTAGTAGTCGTAGCAAGCCGCGGGGTGATCTGAGGTGTGGGCATTTCTCATCTAGTGCACAGGTGAGGAACTGCCCACATCCATGATTGCTCCTGTGGCTAATGTGCTGCAGCTGCTATGGCCCCTTGCTGTTTAAAAGAAGCGCGAGTCGGATGGGATCAAAAAAAAAGAACGACGGAAAAAGAAAAGAGAAGGAGACGGAGGTTATTGGGAAGCAGGTCAGTGCGAGGGAGAGAAAGCCACGAAGAGCGTGTGGGTGAGCGAGCGAGCAAATGAGCGCTCGCAGGGAGCTGCGAGGGCCTGGGTGTTAGGCTTACACCCAGGCGTTGGAGTTGGAAGTTGCTCCCGTTGAGCGAGCAGAGTGACCAGGGGAAGGTGACTGGCCGCAGAAGGCCGGAAAGGCAGCGGGAGTCGGGAGGCTTGGTCGGGGAGTATCCAACGTGAACGTCCTGGTCATTGGATTGAACCGTCTCGAGGCTGGGATGAGTGCCAGACCGAAGCCAGGGATCGGGAGGTCTCCAGTCTCGTGCTTATGAAAGGAAAAGGGCAGCTGCAGAGAGAGTGGCTCCCCTGTTGCGAAGCCTGGACAGGGAGAAGCAGGGGAGTCACCAGTTAAAAGAAGCACCGAGCTTGTTGTTTTTAAAGACTGCTTCCTAAGGAATGTGTTAACCTCGTTTTTTTTAAAAGGATTGTTTTTTCTATTGTTTTTTTAACCTCCACGTTTTGACTTTTAAGGAGTATTTATTTAATGAAGATTTGTGAATCACTTCACTATTTATTGGACACTTTGTTTTTGATTGTTTTTTAATAAAAGCACTTTTGCACATTTATACCATCCCCTTGCCATGTTGTTGCCTCAGCTGTCTAGCTCATCGGTGACATTACCGATGGTGTTGGGTTGAAGGGCTTCCAAACAGTGATGGGAGTGTGGAGCCAAACCCGCATACATAATGCTATCATGGGCAGAATTTGTAAACTCCACAAAGACAGGCCCTAAATCCAAATCTGAACCCAGGAGCTGTTAAACAGCAGTGCAAACGTTTGTGCATCCATGCTTCCTTTCATTATTATACTAGCTGTCCCCCGCTGCTCTGCCCGCGTAGTAGTGAAACAGGACAAACTTTAAAAATCAATAAAAAAAAAAATTTTAAAATGTAATAATTTGTATTGAGAAGAATTTATATTGATAACTTTTGTTTCCAAGGGCCTCTTGATATACAATATTTTTGGTTTTGCTATCAGGGGTGAGAATGTAGCTGTGATCTCTGCCAAAAATGTAAAAAGTTGGCAAGGTATTTCTGGCCAAGCGGAAGGTAGGTACACTCGAACGTCAAACATTGCCGCTGTATCTGATCGTGTTCAGCTCTGATGAGCACGTGGCCGTGATATCTCTGCTAATGAGCAGGTACCCTCTAAAACACACGTAGCTGTGATCTCTCTCAAAAACGTCAAACGTTACTCTATAACAATCTGTAGATGATAATGTCTGCTGAACAAACAGGTATTGTTGGCTAAGTGAAGGCAAGTTACCTTCCAACACGTGGCGAGAGGTAGAGCGACTTGAATGGAGGCTGATGTGTGAGTGAGGAGGAACCCACCCAGCTCCCTGCTCCTGAGGTCCTGCCTTCCCCTCCCCTTGGCCCACAGCCTGTCTCTCTCAGATTCGCACAAATAAACAGGTGCCTCAACCAAACTGTGTTACTTAGCGCAATGAGAGAAGTCACAAAATCAACTGGAATGTTCAAGTAAATTATAGAAAAAGATTGCCAATACCAGTAGCACTGGGCAAAGAGTAGAAACTTGAACAAAGCATCAACCCTAAATAATGAATTATTATTAATAGGTGGCATGGCAGTGCAGCTCCTGAGTATTTTTTCACACAAAAAATGTAGCTCAAAGTTCTACTCTCATATACTTCTACTTAAGGTTAATTATTCTTGTTTATTGTTATTTTTTTACAGTAATGCAATGGGCACTGCCATTTTGGGTAATGGTTGTTATGACACTCATCTCACTGAATGATGTCATCTGCATAACAATATTTAAACCAACCTGGTTTATCCGGTGGCGCAGTGGTAGCACTGCTGCCTTGTAGTTAGGAGACCTGGGTTCACTTCCCAGGTCCTCCCTGCGTGGAGTTTGCATGTTGTCTGCGTGGGTTTCCTCCCACAGTCCAAAGACATGCAGGTTAGGTGGATTGACGATTCTAAATTGGCCCTGGTGTGTTTGTGTGTGTCCTGCGGTGGGTTGGCACCCTGCCTGGGATTGGTCCCTGCCTTGTACCCTGGGATTGGCTCCAGCAGACCCCTGTGTTCGGATTCAGTGCGTTGGAAAATGGATGGGTTTATCCTTCTTTGTTCACATTTGATGATACTTTCTAATAATTCCCTTTGTCTAAGTGCTTCTGTTTGATTTACTGGTTAGAAACTCTGATTAGTATTTTTCCATTTTGAATATCATATTTCACTCTGTGGCAGGTTTTTTGGATTCAAATAAAAACAAATAGCAAATTGTACAATAGAAAAAAACAGGGAAAGGCTCATTAGTTATCTTTAGAACCACAAGCTTCATTATTTTTTTTATTTGATTTTGGTCTGGTGTTTTGGTTTTACACGACTCTACTCTATCATTCACAAACTGCTGTCAGTTTATTTGACAAATCCTTTTGCTGAACGAGAAGCTTAGACACAGGCAGAGGCAACACTGTGGAGATCAGAAAGTAAGTAACGAGGCCAAAGCACTAGATGTATACGTAGTCAGTAAGGATCACAGTAGGCTGAAAAATAAATCAGAAACCAATAAAAAAAAAAAAAAACAAATCCATAAGCAAACTCATAGTCAAAAATTCATGCCAGATTCACAACCTTTAAAATATGAACAATAGCACAGTACTTTTTTATAGAAATCCTTAATTACAGATGCAGAAAGCACACAGTGGCAACTTTTATACTGTCACACTGGTGATGTCACACGCTACGATCTCCAGTGACCACAATCATCATCATCATCATACGTTTAGAGGCTCCTATTCCAAGGTAGCCATGAATCCATCTTCTCCATTCTTTTCTGTCTTGCACATTACTCTCTTTTATATCTCTCAATTTCAAGTCACCATTTACTACCTCCTTCCATGTTTTCTTAGGCCCGTCTTTTGGTTGGTTTTCACTAACTTGGAAAATCATGACTTTATTTTTCCATGTGTTTTCGTGTGGCAGAATATGACCCTTCCATTCTGGCTCTGGGCATTTTGTAAGACCAAATCCAAAAACCACTGCCTTGTTGTTTGAAGCTTTGAAGTGTTACAGAGCAAGCATTAGGTACAAGGTGGGAACAATCCCTAGACATAACACACATCAGGGGTCTATTTAGCTTCAACATTCCACCTAACCTCAAAACAGTTGACCCAATCCCAGAAAATTTGAATATTACACCATGCATGCATTTTCTAATTTCTTTCAAAAATAAGGATATGTTAATTTCACCATAAGCAATTTTTCTGTCATTTTAATGACATTAAAGTGATATCATATTATGTGATCCGTCAGATTTTCTAAGCACAGTGGCTGATCTGTTTACTACACTATTTCAAATCACACAACTGAAAATCACAGCTCATGTCACATTTGCTGACTGCTGAGTGCTGATCCTCCAGCTCACTTGTGCTCTTCCATTTGTGTGACTGCCTATAGTGTGTTTACAGACGGAGTCAGCATTGCACAAAGTATTAAAACGTATGAAAGTTCAGCTGCAGTCTTGGCTGCATACTTCTTTAATCTGTTCTGTTAATCTATACTAATAAAAGGCAAGGTCCTCACTCACTCACTCACTCACTCACTCACTCACTCACTCACTCACTCACTCACTCATCACTAATTCTACAACTTCCCGTGTAGGTAGAAGGCTGAAATTTGGCAGGCTCATTCCTTACAGCTTACTTACAAATGTTGGGCAGGTTTCATTTCGAAATTCAACGCGTAATGGTCATAACTGGAACGTATTTTTGTCCATATACTGTAATAGAATGCAGCTCGATAGCCGTGGGAGGCGGAGTTTTGTATTAAAATATTTAACCAATCACATTTCAGCCGTCATTTGTTGCCAGGCAGAGAGGCTTTCACAATCTGTTGTGGAGGCATTCTAACACAGAATAAATGTCGATTAACGTGTTGCTTCAACCAATCAGATTTTGAGTTGGTGTCAATAGGGCCCTCTAGCAGGCATATGGCAACGTCACCGTATTCAGACCCATTGATTGGATAGAAGCCGATATGAGGAACTCTCCGAGGCCACTGAACGCACCACAAATGCTCCGAGCGAAAGATCGTCGCGTGCACTACGGCCAACTCCATGGCAGGATTCTGGACAATATTATTTGCTAGACACAGACCAGATTTCAAGACCACGAAAACATGATGTTTGTCACTCTCTTCGAGCCCCAGAAGTTTCAGGAATACAAGAAAAATTTTACGCATGCAGCCTTCTCCACTTTAACACAAGCCACGGAGAGCTTTTTGATCTGTCTCGGCTAAAAACAGAACTGACTGTAATGTATGCCATGGATGATTTTGCAGGAAAATCTCCCACTGATCTCCTTGAGTTCCTTCATCAGAAAAATCTGAATGAGAGCATGGGGCAGCTGTTCACATTGGTATATTTGGCAGTGAGCATTCCTGTGTACACTGCTTCTGTCGAGCGGACAGTAAAACTATTTCAATATATTCAATATATATATATCAGTGCTTCCCGATTAATTTTACCCTCGCACCCCCTTGGTTTGAGAAGATGTATGAAACAATATGAGGTTAACACAGAAAAACATCACCAATTGAAGCTTTATGAATAATGGATACTTTATTCGCCATCAATAATTGTTTTGGTAAAGCCATACTCAGTGTAATCCTCTTTCCATTTTATAATTTTTCCGCGACTAGCCATGATTAAATGAACAGTAAAAAACTAAGAGCAAAGTGAGCGCGACTTATTCAGGCAGGCAGGCGACAGCTCAATAGCTCGAATTTGGATATAAGTAGGTTCTATTTAGTCACCAGAAATATCTTTGGTAGGAATGGAAGTTGAATTTAGTCTTTAAATTTCTATGGTGAAGAAAAATTTATGTAATGATGACTAAATTTAACTTACATTCCTACTAAACATATTTCTGTCGACTAAATAAAAATTACTTATATTTAAAATTTAAATAGAACATGAACAGATACGATAGTTCATAATACCCGCGCAGCACTAAGTGCACGTAAGATTACGAGTCATCCGTTTTAACAAGCAGCGTATTGCACTGATACAAAATAGCCTGCCCATTTAATTATTTAGGAATGAAGAGATAAATTAAGATTTTGTACAAATAATGTTTTTAATTTTTCTTCCTCGATGGATTCTGGCACCCCCAGCAACAGCTGCTCGCACCCCAAAGGAGATATATATATCGGGTCCCTACAGGGTTGGGCTTCCAAGCCCTCTACCCGTGGTCCCCAAAGCATCCCTGACAATATATAGATAGATAGGTATAAATATATAGATTATATATATATATATATATATATATATATATATATATATATATATATATATATATATATATATATATATATATATATATATATATATATACACTGCTCACAAAAATTAAAGGAACACTTTAAAGAAACACATTAGATACATCAGATCTCAATATGAAGTTGGATATCTATACAAATAACGACAGGGCAATGTCTTAGGAACAAAAGGATGCCAAGTCTTTTAATGGAAATAAAAGTTTTCTGCCTACAGAGGGCTCAATTGTGTAGACACCCTAAAATTAGAGTGAAATGAAGATGTGGCAGGATAGTCCATTTTTTCAAAAACTTAATTTCTGCTACTCAAAATGCTTTTCAGTATCTTGTGTGGCCCCACGAGCTTGTATGCATGCTTGACAACGTCGGGCATGCTCCTAATGAGACGACGGATGGTGTCTTGTGGCATTTCCTCCCAGATCTGTATGAGGGCATCCCTGAGCTGTTGTACAGTCTGAGGAGCAACCTGGAGGCGCCTAATGGACCGAAACATAATGTCCCACAGATGTTCTATTGGGTTTAAGTCAGGGGATCGTGAAGGCTATTCAATTGTTTCAATTCCTTCATCCTCCAGGTACTGCCTGCATACTCTTGCCACATGAGGCCGGGCATTGTCGTGCATTAGGAGGAAACCAGGACCTACTGCACCAGCGTAGGGTCTGACAATGGGTCCAAGGATTTCATCCTGATACCTAATGGCAGTCAAGATGCCGTAGTCTAACCTGTAGAGGTCTGTGAGTCGCTCCATGGATATGCCTCCAAGATCATCACTGACCCACCACCAAACTAGTCATACTAAACGATGTTACAGGCAGCATAATATTCTCCACGGCTTCTCCTGACCCTTTCACGTCTTTCACATATACTCAGGGTGAACCTGCTCTTATCTGTGAAAAGCACAGGATGCCAGTGGTGGAGCTGCCAATTCTGGTATTCTGTGGCAAATGCCAATTGAGCTCCCCGGTGCTGTGCAGTGAGCACAGGGCGCAGTAGACATTTGGGCCCTCAGGCAACCCTCATGAAGTCTGTTTTTGATTGTTTGGTCAGAGACATTCACACCAGTGGCCTACTGGAGGTCATTTTGTAGGACTCTGGCAGTGCTCATCCTGTTCCTCCTTGCCCAAAGGAGCAGATACTGGTCCTGCTGATGGGGTATGGACCTTCTATGGCCCTCTCCAGCTCTCCTAGAGTAACTGCTTGTCTCCTAGAATCTCCTCCATGCCCTTGAGACTGTGCAGGGAGACACATCAAACCTTCTGGCAATGACACGTATTGATGTGCCATCCTGGAGAAGTTGGACTACCTGTGCAACCTCTGTAGGGTCCAGGTATCGCCTCATGCTACCAGTAGTGACACTGACTGTAGCCAAATGCAAAACTAGTGAAGAAACAGTCAGAAAAGATGAGGAGGGAAAAATGTCAGTGGCCTCCACCTGTTAAACCATTCCTGTTTTGGGGGTCATCTCATTGTTGCCCCTCTAGTGCATCTGTTGTTAATTTCATTAACACCACAGCAGCTGAAACTGATTAACAACCCCCTCTGCTACTTAACTGACCAGATTAATATCCCATAAGTTTCATTGACTTTATGCTATACTCTGATTAAAAAGTGTTCCTTTAATTCTTTTGAGCAGTATATATATATATATATATATATATATATATATATATATATATATATATATATATATATATATATATATAGATAGATAGAGATATAGATATATATATGTGTATTTATATATATATATATATATGTATGTATATGTGTGTGTG
The DNA here is from genome assembly GCF_016835505.1 of Polypterus senegalus. Lineage (NCBI taxonomy): Eukaryota > Metazoa > Chordata > Cladistia > Polypteriformes > Polypteridae > Polypterus > Polypterus senegalus. The sequence goes on from NC_053154.1 coordinate 270,484,674, forward strand.
TATATATGTAGATATGTATGTATATATGTATGTGTGTGTGTATATATATATATATATATATATATATATATATATATATATATATATATATATATATATATATATATATATATATATATATTGTGAACCTCGCCCCGGACACAGACAGGCAGACACGTTGATGTCACCCACAAACACAGGTTTATTTTCCATTATCTTTTCACAATTCGCTCACCAACCCCAACTCCTTAGTCCAGGCCAATCCAATGCCTTCTCTTTTCTTCTTTTCCTTTTCTCTCTCTCTCTCTTTCTTTCTTTCTTTTCTTTTCTTCCCACCGCCTCCTTCCTCCTCCAGACGTTGCCACTCTTCCACCCGACTCTTGTCAACGACTGGAGGGAGGCGCCTTTATAGGAACCGGATGGGCTCCAGCTGCTCCCGGCAATCTCCGCGGACACACCCCGTGTGGCGGAAATGCCGCTGCGCACCCGGAAGCCGTCCGGGCGCCCCTCGTCTTCCCCGGCACTTCCTGGTGTGGCGGAAGTGCCGGGCTCCCGGAATAAACAGGCACTGGGGCGCCGCCTGGCGGTGGCCACGGGTCCCTACAGGGCTGGGCTTCCAAGCCCTGTACCCGAGGCCCCCTGCATAACCAGGACGGCCGCCCCACTCGGTCTGGAGGAGGCACTCGCCCTCCTCCGGTCCTCCAAAGCGCCCCGGCCAGGCTCCAGCCCCAGCCGAGGACCGTACGGGATAAACCGGCATTGGGGCTCCGCCTGGCGGTGACCACGGGCCCCTACAGGGTAGGGCTTCCATGCCCTCGACCCGTGGCCCCCAACAGAACCAGGACGGCGCCCCCTCACGGTCTGGAGGAGGCACAAGCCCTCCTCACATCCTCCTGGGCGTCCCGGACGGGCTCCAGCCCCGGCCGGGGACCACAATATATAGAGAGAGAGAGAGATGTGTGTGTGTATACTGTATATATATATGGCAGCAACACTCATAACAGTGACAAAACAATTTCATTGACAATCATGTTATGTTATTTTCAAAATGTTTCCTTTTCTTTTTCATTACTTCTTTAACACACTACTTCTCCGCTGCAAAGCACGGGTATTTTGCTAGTGTATCTATATAAACTGCTCAAAAAAATTAAAGGAACCCTTTGAAAACACATCAGATCTCAATGGGAAAAAGAAATCCTCCTGGATATCTATACTGATATAGACTGGGTAATTTGTTAGGAACGAAAGGATGCCACATCGTTTGATGGAAATGAAAATGATCAACCTACAGAGCCCTGAATTCAAAGACGCCCCAAAATTCAGAGTGAAAAAATTATGTGGCAGGCTAGTCCATTTTGCCAAAATTAAATTGCAGCAACTCAAAATTGTACGCAGCACTTTGTATGGCTCCTGTGTTCTTGTATACATGCCTGACAACATCGGTGCATGCTTCTAATGAGATGACAGATGGTGTTGTGGGGGATCTCCTCCCAGATCTGGACCAGGGCATCACTGAGCTCCTGGACAGTCTGAGGTGCAACCTGGTGGCATTGGATGGACCAAAACATAATGTCCCAGAAGTGTTCTATTGGATTTAGGTCAGGAAAGTGTGGTGGCCAGTCAATGGTATCAATTCCTTCTTCCTCCAGGAACTGCTTGCATACTCTCACCACATGAGGCCAGGAATTGTTGTGCACCAGGAGCCACTGTACTAGCATAGGGTCTGACAATGGGTCCAAGGATTTCATCCTGATACCTAATGGCAGCCAAGGTGCCTTTGTCAAGCCTGTAGCGGTCTGTGTGACCCTCCATGGATATGCCTCCCCAGACAATCATTAACCCACCACCAAACTGCTCATGCTGAATGATGTTACAGGCAGCATAATGTTCTCCATGGCTTCTCCAGACCCTTTCACTTCTGTCACGTGCTCAGGGTGAACCTGCTCTCATCTGTAAAAAGCACAGGGCACCAGTGGTGCATCTGCCAATTCTGGTATTCTATGGCTAATGCCAATCGAGCTGCATGCTGCTGAGCAGTGAGCTCAGGGCCCATTAGAGGACATGGGGCCCTTGGGTCACCCTTATGAAGTCTTTCTGGTTGTTTGGTCAGAGACATTCACACCAGTGGCCTGATGGAGGTCATTTTGTAGGGCTCTGGCATTGCTCATCCTGTTCCTCCTTGCCTAAAGGAGCAGATACTGGTCCTGCTGATGGGATATGGACCTTCTATGGCCTTCTCCAGCTCTCCTAGAGTAACTGCTTGTCTCCTAGAATCTCCTCCATGCCCTTGAGACTGTGCAGGGAGACACAGCAAACCTTCTGGCAATGACACATATTGATGTGCCATCCTGGAGAAGTTGGACTAGCTTTGCAACCTCTGTAGGGTCCAGGTATCGCCTCATGCTACCAGTAGTGACACTGACTGTAGCCAAATGCAAAACTAGTGAAGAAACAGTCAGAAAAGATGAGGAGGGAAAAATGTCAGTGGCCTCCACCTGTTAAACCATTGCTGTTTTGGGGGTCATCTCATTGTTGCCCCTCTAGTGCATCTGTTGTTAATTTCATTAACACCACAGCAGCTGAAACTGATTAACAACCCCCTCTACTACTTAACTGACCAGATTAATATCCCATAAGTTTCACTGACTTTATGCTATACTCTGATTAAAAAGTGTTTCTTTAATTCTTTTGAGCAGTATATATAAAAGTCAATGTGTGTATGTATGTTCCAGCATCACGTCCGAACGGCTGGAGCGATTTTCATGAAACTTGGTACACATGTTCCTCATTGGTCGACTAAAATACTGTAGGATGAAATCAGCCGTAACCCACCCCCTTCTGGGTAGGGTGGGGGGAGATCTTGCGGTCTTGTTTGCATGTTATCATTCAATTGACACTTGACATGACCACCAGAGGGTGAACTGGAGGTGACTGCCAGCATTCTTTATGTTTGAACACCACTGCGCCCTTATTGCTTTTGAAATTAAATAGAGTTCTATTATTGTGACCAAAAATGTGATCTGAGCTGTGAGGGAGCAGTGCTAACATTGTGCCACAGTGCCTCAAACAAACAAAAGTTGCAAATGAAATGCTAACCACAAACAAAATACAACAAAGGCTCAGTAAGTAAAAACAATAAGTAAATAAGAAAACAACAAGTAAATTAAAAGTAAGCAACAAGTAAACAATATATATATACTAGTGTTTATTGATGATAGCCATCCCCTGTGACTCCACCCGCATAGTATTGAAACAGGAAAAACTTTAAAAATCAATAAACAAACAGGTATCGCTAGCTATGCGGAGACAAGTTACACTCCAAAATGCAGAGAAAAAATATAGATGAAACAATATGACAGTGTTATCTGTGATGTAATATCTAGGAACTTTCAGACCTAATTCTGCTCCAGAACATTCTAAAAATGTTAATGGATAAAATACAGTAAGAATTTAAAAAGGTGTCCCATACAATCTGTTTTTCCATTTTTTAAGTGTCTCTGGTTGTCTTTTTTCCTTTCTTGGCCCCACTCACACCCTGTGCTATGTAATTAAAAGGCTACTGGCACTGTCCATCGACTCCAATCATAGCCTCATAGAAACAATATTATAGGGAAGCTTTGTAAAAAGGGATTTTAAATGTTATTTTTATATGTGGTTTTTATTCATATAGTTCTCCCTTGTTTCTCATTTTTGGATGATTCATCTACAGGAAATTAAATGTTGCTTGAAATAAAACTAAAGTTATTAATGTATTGTGTATTTTTGGAATGCTAATTTAAACTGTAAGTTCATATATACTGTGACAGGGAGAGTGACCTTCTACCACCTCCAAACATGTGAAGGATACAGATCTTTTAAAGTGCATAAATTTTTAGTAAAAACAAAATCTAAAGATAGTAAAGCACAAGGAGGGCAAAAAGTAAGAGAGTAAAGACAGAAAAGAAAGTAAAACCTTCAGAGGTGCATTTACGAGAGGCTTCCTTCTCTTGTTTCTCTCCTTTCTCTAGTCTTGACATGCCGTCTCATAGGTCCAGCATCACTTCATCCCACCAATCAGTTTTTGCTTCAGCTCTCCTCTCCTAATGATAGATCTGATATGGAAAGATTAGAAACTTTTTTCTGGTCATACCCAAGAACCACTTCCCTATTTGGCTATGGGAATATCTGGAACTTCCTTTAATGGCCTGTAGATCAGGTCCCAGTGACCTGAATGCATTTGTAGCACTCCCAGTTCTATGTATCTTAAGCAGTTTCAGGGCTCAGTGTCTTATATGGACAATGCCATGTGTCACTCTTACTTTAATGACCAAAAGTACTGTCCTTCTGCTGACCTTCTCTGACTATGCCATTACCATAACCCCATTACATATCTCTTACTCTCACTATAATGACAGAGAGTCCTGGGGTACTGCTAACTTTCTCTGACTATATTGGTAACATATCCTGTTCTTTCTGGGCTACCTTTAGGGTTAGAGGTTTTCTAATTCATAGCCTTTGCTCCCAGATGGTTCCTGCAAGTCATGAAGTCCATGTTGAAATGATCTTCATGTTATACACTGTCAGAGACACCATGTGGGGACAGGCATCGCAGCTGGTGCTGTGTTGGGATCCTTACCCATCCAAGACAACGATGGTATGGAAGGACAGGGGCATACACGTTGTTCAGGGCATTGTCTCTCCCAAGGTGCTAGATGGCGGCCTCCCTGGCTATGGCACCTCTGCTGATTCCCACAGGAAACATTGGGAACTGTAGTTCTTGGCTCAGCCCTGTTGGGTTTTGTGGGGGGATGCAGAAGGGATGAGTGAGCCCGAGTTTGTTTGGGATACAGCCTCACCCGGAAGTACTCCAGTGACACAGTTTTTGGGATGTTCTCCCAGGTTTTTGATTAAAGGAGCTGGCTGAGTTGGTAGAAGAAAGACGGTCCTTGCTGGAGGAGTGGAGGAGAGGCAACACAAGTATTACAGAGAATGGAGAAATAAAGTGTGGCTGTGGTGTGGGAAACACTTACTTGGAAGAATGTTGCACAATGAAACTCTTTGTTCATTGGCAAACTTGTGTCTGATTCCATGTGTCAGGAGTGTAGGGAGCTTCAACACCCCTGTCTGTTGCAATTATTGTCTTATCGAATTATTTCAGCTTCTTCCATATAATCTGCAATGTCAGTGACAACTTCTTGGCTAGAGATTAAATGGTTTCCTAATTTCCGTTCAGTACTTACAGAACTGATAATACGCCAACTTTTCACCAATTGCTGAACTGTTTGTTTCTCGAGGGCACTCGCAAAGGGGTATTGATTCACATTGAAGGAGTCTGTATGAAAATAACAGAATTACACTAAAAAACATACCATGTCCTCTCTTCAGCATGCTCACTGGTAACAAAACTAACAAACTGAAGCAAGGCATAAAGGGGGACTTCCCATTAACTTCATCTGACTAAGTTTGTTGCTTCAGGGAGGACCCCTTACTGAATTTCAGTCAGTGTTTCTCAACCACTGGGTTGTGGCCCACTGCTGCCGGTGGGTTGTAAGTGGTATTTTTTATATTGGTAGTGGGTTGTGGTGGGTTGCAAAGTGGGTTGTGGAGGCTTGATCCCTCTCCCACTTGATTCCTCAGGAGGATCACCTCTCACTTTGACTATCACACTCGATTAACCAGGGAGGACCTCCAAACTGGATTGCAACAAGAAAAAGGTTGTGAAACACCATTTTAAATTATGTATTTTTTGATATTGTGATATTTTTGATATTTTGCTGATGACATTTTGCCAAAATGCAAAGCAGCTTTACTTGACTCACTCAAACCCACATGGTGTGAAATGGTGACATAATAAGTTGAGTTGACCCCTTTCTTTTAGTGTTCAACACATGACATCAGCTTAAATGACACCTAGACTGGCTTGGTGCGAAAGTGCCCTATGTTAATTGTACAAGTATTTCGGCACATTTCTTTTTACATTTTCTGCTATTGAAGATTGCCGCAACAGTCTTCTGGATTGCAAGTGACATCACTGTGATGATAACTGTGTTCATGCATGTGGTCAAATGCAGAAATGCCTGCGCACAATGACCATGCCGTGTTATTACTACAAGAATAGAATGTCAGTTATTCTGATTGTGTTCAAGTGTCAGATGGCATTTAGGTGAGGTGTTTTTTTGCAAGCCCTTTCCCCCACCCCAAGTCTGGTTGCTCAATACTCTCTCCTGAGATGAATTGAGGGAAGGGTGGGAGTTTCATCCTAACATTAATTTCTGTGTCTTTGTTTAATCATGTTATCAAATGTTTAGTTGTTGAAAAAAAGTACACAGTTTTCTGGTAGAAGACCTCTGTCATTTTAGCAGTTTTGTAGATTTACCTGATCTTAATAGTGATTTGCAGTAATTATGAGCCAAACAGATTACATCATCTTCAGATTTTTTACTCTTGGTAAAAAAAAGCATGCCAAATGTGAGCTTAAAATGAAATAAGTTTAAAAAGCATCTATTTGGAATAGAATAATAAGTTATTGTCTAAGCAAGTATTTCAATTATTTTGGTTGAGATGTCAATCCAGTATGCAGCAACAGACTGCCCGAAGATTTTTCAAATAAGGAAGACAGGAATTTCAAGATAGAGAATGCAGACGTTTCGAGGTAAGGTAGTTACACTCGCTGATCTTGACACAAAAAGGAGCAGTGTGTTGCATGTTGATTAGCAGAAGCAAGTAAGATCTGTACTCTGTACATGTGACAATAATGACCCGCTAAACCTATAAAGTAGACAGGCCTCTTTAGTGCCAGACACTATGGCACTGAGGATTTAAAGCTGTCACTCCAAAGTGCTCCAAAGCTCTGAGTATGTTTTGCTGAGTCCCAATAAACTTGTCATGCCACCCAGATAACCAACCACAAGCAGATCTGAGTAGCGAGAAAAGCACTATATAAATGTAATTAATTATAGTGATTACTAGATTATCTCAGGTACTCCAACTAGTGTGTGAATAAATGACTCTTGTTATTTATTCAAGCATAAACTAATTATAAGTCTACCCCAAATAGTAGATTATATGTAGACCTTAATAAATAAATAAGTGTTTGTGTGTCTGTCTGTGTGTCCATCTGGTTGCTAAGTATCTGTCATTCCAAAAGATGGTGCATCACAAACTTGTTTAGTTATAATAATAATTAATTTTATTTTAATTTTTTTCATTTTTTTTTATTACTATTTAATTTAATATTGTTTCTTTGTATCAGTATACTGCTGCTGGATTATGTGAATTTCCCCTTGGGATTAATAAAGTATCTATCTATCTATCTATCTATCTATCTATCTATCTATCTATCTATCTATCTATCTATCTATCTATCTATCTAATAACAATAATACATTTTATTTATATAGCACCTTTTACATGCTCATAAAATGCTTTGCATTTGTCATTATAACAGATTGCATATCACAGACATGTTTAATAATAAAATGCATTACATTTGTCATTCCAATAGATGGTGAATAACAACATTTGCTGTTTTTATAAATTCATGTCAACTGGCATATAACAGAGACTTATGCATTGCCCGGTGTCCTGCAAACATTAATGCTGAGGTCTACTTTGATTATTTAGATTTTAACTCTAGCACAGCTAGTTTTAAATTTAAAGGTGAAAGAATCTTGATTAACATATTGTTCAGATCTTATTTAAATAAATATGTATGTCTTTATTTACATATACATGTTATTTTCATTTCTGGCTCATATTAACTACTATCAGGACTGAGAAAATAATGTCCCATTGTTGTTTTATTATTTCCTCCATTTTTATTCCGGTGATATGTCAGATAATCTTATTCAGTCATTCACGTATACACTAATAAAACTCTTCAAATGCAAAGACAAATAAGAAGTGAGAACTGGAAAGATAATATACTCTACAAACTAAAGTCTGCCCAGGTTACTTGCTCCTAATTTTACTTTTCCTCATTCACAAATTCCCAGAGTAGGATATTCTAGTTTTGGTTTCAACAGACACAGGATGTTCCGACATGATTTGTTGTTCAGTGCTTTCATGAGACAAAAAGAGCATTTTTGACTGAGTATACTGTACTTTTATTCCTTCAAGGACTATGGTGGTTAAGTAGCTCTCTTGTGTATAGCCGAGGCTCTTTTGTTTGCACTTAGCTCCTCATACATTTGGATTTACGTCGTAGGTTTCTAAACATAACTAAACAAAGGGGTTCAGTGTTTTGAGTCTAAGCACATAGCCATCAAGTATTAGAAAGAAATCCTCCTTCATTAGAGCCTTGCTGCTGGAAGTGAAATAGAAAGCTTCGGTGACTCTTCTAGTGTCTGTTTCCTAATTCCATAGACACTCACAGCAGAAGTGTTTAGTTCCTCGATATCAGCGTGTCCTTCAATCACAGATTAACATGGTAGGATAATCCAGGAGGTCTAAACTCTCGTCCTTAGATATTTACTGTAGCTACTGGCTGTCTTTTGAACAAATTTATATCTAGAGATAACCCACAGAGTACAATTTAACTAAAGGTATCAGGAGTGTTGTGTGATCGAAGAATTAAGGTGAAGATTAAAGGTAAAGTTTTTAAGACACTGGTAAGACCAGCAATGATGTATGGAGCTGAGACATGGGCATTTAAGGGAGCGCAGAAGAAGTTAGATGTGGCAGAAATGGCAATGTTGAGATGGATATGTGGAGTTACAAAAAAGGACAGATTTAGAAATGAGACAATCAGAGGTACAACAAAAGGGGGAGAAACATCTAGGAAAGTGCAGGAAAGTAGGTTGAAATGGTATGGACATGTGATGAGGAGCGGCAATGAATATGTGTGCAAAAAAGTGATGGGAATGGAAGTACAGGAGAAGAGAAAGTGAGGAAGGCCAAAATGGAGGTGGATGGATAAAATAAAATAAACTGCAAAACAAAAAGGCTTGACTGGTGAGGAGGTGCAGGACCGAGCTGTTTGGAGAAGATGAAGAGGAAGAAGAAGTGTGGTGCTGTTACTTGAGCGTCATTCTTAATAAAGTGGCATAAATCACTAATATTTAGAGCAGAACTGCAGGCTACTTTTATTCCAAAGAAATATTGATTGATTTAAACACTTAGCAATCGCAGTATACACATCTCCTTAAAAATGATAGTAATAAAGCTCACAAAATAGAAAGTCACTATCTAACCAAATACAATATTAAATTAAAGGTAACATCACATAATGGAAAAATGAAGGATGCATAAAAATCCCTTACTGTCAGACAGTGAAATTGAATGATATGCTTATGTTTTGAATCAGATTAATTTTAAAAACATTGTTTAGCTCTCCCGCCTCACAGATCCAGCATCCCAGGCCCATATCTAATATCTGATCAATGGCTGTATGGCGTTTTGCATTCTTACTCAGAGTGGATGTTTTTTTCCTATCACATCCCCAAAGATGTGTGCATTAAAATAATTATTTAAACTCTGGTTAATTCTGAAACATCACAGTGTGGGTGTATGCATAAGTGGGTCCTGCAAAGGACTGTAAAGGAGAATATGATATTATGAGCTACATTTGAATAATTGTAATCATGATAGACAATAAATTATTGTTCTTCCCATTTCTCTTATTAGCTATATTTGTTTAAAGGTCCTCAGTTTGAGCAAATGTTAAGCTACAAAAATATAAAATTAAAATTGTTATTTAGAATGATTTTTTACAGCTACCAATTGAAGTTGCCATTTCACTCTTATTGAGACATCTGATTGCTGTAATTTTGTTTTATTATTTTTATCATTTCTAAACTTTTGTTGAGTGATGCTCGAGTTCTGCGTGGTTCAAATCCTCACTCCTTTCATTATCAGCGTGGAGTTTGCTTGTTCTGCCTTTGTCTGTATGTTTTGCCAGGTATGCTCATCCCATTTCCTCACATGCCTAAGATGAACACAGTAATTTAATTTGACATTCCCAATTTCTGTTTGATGCTGATAGGAAGGGATTTGGCTCCCTATATTGGGATAAGAAAGCTTGGAAAATGAAAGAATGTAAGCAAAAACTGGTGTCTTCAGAGACTCCATTTATGTATTTTACAATATAAAAATGCCAGATGCTAGATTTAATTCTTCACTAGTAAACCTTTATGTAGTCCAAATAGTTAGGACTTTATGCAATATTTAGCAGGCAAAAGGTGAAAAGAATTAACATGGTGTTAATTTTGAGTGTGGATTTTTAGTCCAATTTGGCAAGCTCAGATTTGCTTTCTGAAGCTGTTTTGCTGTAAGTTCAACGGTTTTCATTGAGGGCATACCCCAGAAGGACATTATGGACTACCTGACCATCAGATAGCAGTTTGTGAGGCTGAAGGACTATGTGTCAGAAATTTGTGGTGTGCAACCCTGGTCACCACAGGTAACTGTCCAGTCTCCCTTTCTAGTTACCCTCAACACTTCCAGTACAATACCAATGCCTACTACCTACAGAAATTTTCAGGTAACTCCTCCATCATAGCCTACATAAATAATGGAGATGAATCAAAGTACAGTAGTCTTGTGGTGCAGGGCCTGCAACTCAATATCGGTAAGACAAAAGAGCTGGTGGTGGACTTCCGGTCGTGCCAAAGCGTCATCTTTGAGACCAATCACCATTCAAGGAGATAATATGGAAGTCGTGCAGAGCTACAAGTACCTAGGGCTTCACATAAACAACAAACTGGACTAGTTTGACAACATAGCAGCACTGTACAAGAAGGACCAGAGCACACTGTAATTCTTGAGGACACCTTTAGATGTATGCAGCAACAACAACAACAACAACAACAACATTTATTTATATAGCACATTTTCATACAAACACTAGCTCAAAGTGCTTTACATATTAAAGAATAGAAAAATGAAAGACATAATTATAAAACAAAATAAATCAACATTAACATCGAATAAGAGTAAGGTTCAATGGCCAGGGGGGACAGAAAAACAAAAACTCCAGGCGGCTGGAGAAAAATAAAATCTGTAGGGATTCCAGACCATGATACCGCCCAGTCCCCTCTGGGCATTCTACCTAACATAAATGAAACAGTCCTCTTTGGATTTAGGATTCTCACGGAAGGGCTTGATGATGATGATGGTCACGTAGACTTCTTCCTTTTAATCCGTCCATCATTGTTGGAGCATCATGAAGCTTTGAGTAGGTGGAGGTGGCGCAGGCCACCACCACAAAGAAACCGGAAAAAGAAACAGAAAAGAGAGTAGGGGTCAGTACCGATTTTAGAGCCACCATGAATAGTTATTATGATGAATTGAACATACAGAGTATCAGGATTAAGTTAAATTACGATTAAAATGAAGTTATAAAAAGGCCATGTTAAAGTAATGTGTTTTCAGCAGTGTTTTAAAGTGCTCTACTGTATCAGCCTGGTGAATTCCTATTGGCAGGCTATTCCAGATTTTAGGTGCATAACAGCAGAAGGCCGCCTCACCACTTCTTTTAAGTTTTGTTCTTGGAATTCTAAGGAGACACTCATTTGAGGATCTGAGGTTACGATTTGGAATATAAGGTGTCAGACATTCCGATATATAAGATGGGGCGAGATTATTTAAGGCTTTATAAATCATAAGCAGAATTTTAAAGTCAATTCTGAATGACACAGGTAACCAGTGTAGTGACGCTAAGACTGGTGTGATGTGTTCGGATTTTCTTTTCCTAGTTAGGATTCTACCAGCAAGCTGCTGGAAATGTTCTACCAGTCCAATAACAGTCAGAGTGTCGTTCCACACTATGGTCTCCTGAAGAACCAACTTCAGCTCAAAAGATGCACAATACCTGATCAGGAAAGCCTGCTGCATCACAGAACAAACCCTGGACATACTGGAAGCTGTTGTGATAAAGAGGATGTTGGCAAAACTGGATGTCACCATGAAAAAAATCCCTTTCATCATATCTGGGAGGCTCTCTTTTGGAGCGCTTTTAGCTACTGGCTTATTCCACCAAAGTGTGCTAAGAAGCTCCTCTGGGGTCTTTTCTGCCCGGTGTTATCAGGGAATTCATTGCTTCCTCCTGATGTCCCAAACTAAATGCCAATACTCTTTAAGTTAATTTTAATTTTGCAGTATCCGCACAATATACATTTATTTCATATTTATTGATTGATTGAATTACTTGTCCTGTGAATCTGTATCTTTGATTATTATGTTTCTGCTGCTCTATGCATCTTAATTTATCTTTAGCACTCATAAAGTTTACCTAATCTAACATAATCCAATCTACTGTAATCTATTTAAAATAAGAATGTGTAAAATGAAATATAAATAGGGGAATCAAATCAATTCAAATTATATTATGGTTAGCAATTTGGTCTAGGTCTGCAGAACAGGGGCTGTGTCTGACTTTTGACTTTGTATTACAAGTGACTGTAGACCACCCAGAGGTCTATTTCCTTAGTCACCACTAACTGGAGTTTTTATTTTTCTTTCTTACGTGTCTGATTTTTCTCCAACATATGGCTTCAGATCAGATGGCATGACTACAAAGTCAATCCTTGACCGTTGGTCCAAGGCGATCTGGTACTAAGTACGCTTATTAAGCAATCTTAAGCTCAAGCATTGTATTTATTATGAACAATTGATGATTCGCACCGAACTACAGTAAAATTTGACAACTTGGATTTAGATCCGGCAAGCCAGTCCTTCCAATCATGATTCACCAGGTACTGAATGTTGAATGTTCCCAGTAGGACTATGGAGGCAATAGATGACACCTTATCAAATACCCAATCCAAAGTTTCCAAAAATGCCATGTACTCTGAGTAGGTGCTAGATGCATTCATGCAAATAACGGTCAAAGTTTTGCCCTCTTCAATTCAAAGTAACACTGACTTACATCTGAACAAACTCCTTCTATGAGGTCCCCAGCCAGGAGCTTATGAGTGGTTCCAACACTCACCTGGGGCCTCCGCTAACTGTGTGTGTGTGTGTGTGTGAGAGAGGGAGAGAGAGGGCCCACCCTTGATGGAAAAGCTTGACCAGATGCCAGATTTAAAGCAATGTAATCAGATTTCAGGATTCACCACTAAGTCATTTATGAAGTCATTTTGAGTATCGATCTTGGCAAATCAAGATTTAAGTTTCTGATGCTGCTTTGTTGGAAATTCAAAGGTTTTCATTGAGGACATATTTAAAATTAGATTACATAGAAATGGGAAAATCAAATCATATTATGGACAGATATATTTGCATAACCGGGACTGTGTCTGACTTTAGACTTAGACATAACAGATTGTGGGCACATCAGAGGTCTATTTTTTCAAACACTGCTAACTGGAGATTTTGTTTTCCTTGTGATTTATGACTTTATCTAGCTCATATTTTTCAAGCTCTCTCATGAATTCCAGCTCCTTTTCTGACAAAGTAGTAATGTTCCACATCACAAGAGCCAGTTTCCATTTCTAAAGTCTGCTATGCTTAGGCCTAGCATTGCTCTTGGCCCTTATCTTTGGCATTATGGATAGAGAGCCCAGGTGGTGGCTCCATGGAGCTTTTTCTGGGTGAGCCCCATCAGGCTATATGGGTCAACTGTACCCCAGGCACTCAATGGCTACATGAATGGGTTGAGGTTGCCTTTTTTCAAGTGCAGTTCTCTTATATTTATTTACAGCATTCATGAGGATCAAATTATAGATTGTTACTTACATATCTCCTTCTCTTAGACCTGCTGTAAGAAAGTTTAATGAGGTCACGCTCTCAACCGGAAGTGGTTGCCTGTTCACGACAGACTCTTCTTTCCACCATATTGGTTTATCTTCAGCATGTTTGTTTGCTTATTGTTTCAGTTGTTTTTTTTTTACGTTAAATAAATATAAAATACTGCAATTCCACTGTCCCATATTGCCAGTCATCTGACCGTGACTCCTGCACTCAGCTTTCTGTTAGCTAAACCCTGCGAATTAGCGCATTTCCAGAGGTCCCTGACACCCTCTTTTATACCTGCCTTGGACCCTATCTCTAGACACCATATCTTGAAGAATCACTCAGGCTCACAAGCTCCCCAACCATTTTAAGGTCACAATCCTAGGATGAAAATTCCCTACATTCATTTAACTATTCTGAATCATAATAGTTCATACTATTTTGTTTTTTGTTCCTTCCTTCATAGTCTTATATTACATACTACCTGTCCCCAATGTCTCTGCCCATGTAGTAGTGAAACAGGATAAACTTTAAAAATCAGTAAACAACAGATATCACTAGCAAAGAGGAGGCAAGGTACGTTCCAAAACATGGCTAGAGGTAGACCAATTTGAAGGGAGGCTGGAGCATGAGTGAGGAGGGCCGGGCCCAGCTCCCTACTCCTGACGTCATGCTTACCCTTGGCCCACAGCCTCTGTTTTGGATTAACGCGAATAGATTGCTCCTGTAAGCGAACTATGATACGAAGCTGGAATGTTCAAGCAAATTATAGAAAAAAACCTGATCTAAATCTGTTAAGTAGTTTTCTCGTGAAAAGCGGGCAGACATACAGACAGACAGATATTGAATTTTAGATATATAAAGATGTATTTCATTACTAAAGCTGCATTTAATGGTAGCATTTAGCCAAAATAATTGTAATTTCACCTGGTATAAGACTGTTTCCTTTAGTGTCTTACTTGCATTTGACCTGGTTAGTAATGTGGACGTTTGCACATCTTCTTAATTTCTGAGTGTTTTTCTCCAGGTATTAATATGTGATAAATTAGCTGGATAGTCTGAATGGACTCTATGTAGTAGTTGTAATAGTCTGTGAGAGTGAGTGTGGGTGTGTATGTAAGTGTGCTCCATGATGAACTGGCCCTCTGTCCATATGTGGCTCTTACCTTGCACAAACCGACGCCTCTATAGGTACTGCCCCTTCTTGACCAATCCCTAGATACATGAGGTAGAAATGAGTTAGAAGGAGGATGAATGGTATGCTTAGTTGTTGGATTGGTGGATTCATTGATGCTGAGACACGTATAGTCTAAGCATTTAAATGGCCACCGATTACCACATTAGGTTAACCCATAGTGTATTAATGCAGTACTATAAACTCATTTAATAAGATGACTTCCATTTCCTCTTGGGAATATGACACAGAAGGATACAGAGTAATGAATATTAAGATCATTATTTAAAAGAAATGTATCCATTATTGTATTATTAGCCACGGTACTTGTTGAAGACAGTTAATAGAATAATTTTAAAATATTTGATTTTTCTTGCCCCAGTTGTACTTTCAGTGTCTTCCTTGGTATCCGCACAATGCGAAGTGAACCTCTTTCCACCGGCGCTTCCCCTCTCATGTATGTTTCCGTAAAGTCTTCTTCTCAGACTCTGTCGTTATTGTCGAGACACTTTCTCAACTCCTGTCCAGTTTTATACTTTTCATGCCTCTCAGCTTGCCGTTTACTACTCTTCATGTGTTTTATACTCACACTTCCTCTTTTGTCACATGGCCAAAGCCAAACTGACCAATCAGATTGCTCTCAGGGACTGGACACAGAGCAGATATTTTCTGCTTCATCTTAGATTTTTTTTCCTAAATTATTTCATTGATTATTACGGAAGCGTATTACTGCCACGACATAATAAAAAAAATATGCTCACTATCACGTTATAACGTGAAAATATTACATTATAACGTGAAAACATCACGTTAAAACGAGAAATCGTATCATGTGATAACGTGAAAATATAAGATTATAACGTGAAAACATCACGTTAAAACGACAAATAGTATCACGTTAAAACGTGATACTATTTCACGTAATTACGTGATAAAGTTTCATGTTATAACGTGAAACTTTTTTGGTTATCCAGTGAGGAGTGCACGTCTGCAAATGAAACGGTCAGATGGCTCATTTACACGACTTGATCAAATTCTACTTTATGCTTGGGGTCAGACATGGAGAGATTCTGCTCCTGCTGACTAAGGTGGATGGTTGCTCTTGAGCATTAAGGCATGGCTTCATAATGAAAACTAATGGCTTGGTTAGTTGTTGATTTTGGGAAATACCAAGAATCTTTAAACATATAATCTGATGGTTTTGTTGTTTGTTTGTTTTCATTATGATCTATAATTATATTCTGTCTTCCTTGTAACAAAATGGGACCAGAATCCTGAGGTCAACTATTAAATCCCCACCTAGCTGCAGATTCCTTGTGGTGCAGTGTCCTGTTCATCACTAGTCAAATCTTGTGCTTCCAATGTGTATTGTTTTTACAGTATATTGTTTTAATTTGGGGAGAAAATGAACATTGTACATTAATATTTTTGTGTTTTGTGAACATCTAAAATATTTAAAATGACAAAATTATAAATAGTTTCAGAGATAACTTTTTTTAATATTCTCATGAAAAGAGAACAAGAAAAATTCTCACGAAAAGAGAATAAAAGAGAAATGTCTTAATTCTTGATGTGGTTTTCTATGTGGTTCATGCCTCATCTTATGAATACACAATGGAGAAAACAAACTAAAACAGTCATTGTCTTTCAGTTCCTGGAAGCGATTCATCCAGTACTGCGCGTGATGTCGTCTCAAAAAGGCCCACCAGCTTTCGATTCGCTGATTGTGATTACTGGATCCAGTAATGTAACAGTTACTGTCCTGGCCAGTACTCCATCGTAAGAATCTCTGCATCTCTGCCAGTGTGACATTCTCTGTTCCCAGATCTGCACGAATTCTGGCAGCTGTCCCCATCCTCATTTCCACTTCTGCTATGAAATAACCAGCGATGATCTTGGGATCGCTGTTTGTTGAATAAGCATGAAGCCATATCATGAGCCTTGAAAAACCATCAATCGCTCCATTTATACATATTCCAAATGGCTTTAGTTTGTCATAAGAGTCAACATGCCACATAAAATTAGGTCCAGGATTAATGTACACGCGTCGCATCAGTCGATTCCTCCGTCTTTGCTCAACACCACGGGGGTCTAGAAACTTTATTAAATGCCTCACCGTGGTTTGGGTCACAACATGCCCAGCTTGAATGCAGCTAAGATGGTGTAGCTTGTATCCATGGAGCCTTCCGTGCCCTTCCAGCTGGTCAATGAGAAATGATGCTACCTCCAAAATGTCGGACTGATTCTTTCTTCTGTAAAGCCCCATGTCTTTTAAAATTCTTCTCAGTGTACGCATACTTATTACAAAACCATCCACCTTAGTCAGCAGGAGCAGAATCTCTCCATGTCTGACCCCAAGCATAAAGTAGAATTTGATCAAGTCGTGTAAATGAGCCATCTGACCGTTTCATTTGCAGACGTGCACTCCTCACTGGATAAACAAAAAAGTTTCACGTTATAACATGAAACTTTATCACGTAATTACGTGATACTATTTGTCGTTTTAACGTGATGTTTTCACGTTATAATCTTATATTTTCACGTTATCACATGATATGATTTCTCATTTTAACGTGATGTTTTCACGTTATAATGTAATATTTTCACGTTATAACGTGATAGTGAGCATATTTTTTTTATTATGTCGTGGCAGTAATACGCTTCCGTAGATTATAACAGTGAGTGAAAGAGTGAATTAATACTATCTTATGCTCTGATTCTTACGGACTTAAACAAAAGTATGTCAGTCATTATTTGTTTTGTAAATTGTGTGAGACTTTGTAGATTTTTTTCTTTTTGCCTATTGGTGATTGCTGATGTTTTTATGGATACATGTTTTTTGTGGATTGAGTACAAAGTGCCAGAGAAAACATTTCATGACCAAGGAGCCTACCCCTTCATTGACCTGCGCTCTCTGGTCTTTTCACTTACATTCTCTACCTCAAGCAAAACTAAAATGAAGGTGTCAGGTAAAGTGTGTTGATGGTAAAGCAGAATAGATGGAGAGGACAGTTACTGGTTTAAATGAAAAATAACACGTTATTTTCACAGTGAAGCTCCAAAGAGCAGAAGAGGCACAGCAGGGATTGCCTACAAAGGCAAGACAATAAAAACACAAATCCAACAAAGTCAAAAAACAGAGAGTACTGTGATAGTTCGGGTTAGCACCATGCTCCTTTTTTACTTCTGGGATCCTCTTCGACCAGAAACCGTCAATAGTCATAACCGAGATGAGCCGGGCAAATGAGGACACACACATGCAGCAACGCGTCGGTGGAAAAATCTTCAAGTGCATTTATTTAAAAACAATTCAAGAATAAAGTGTTCAATAGTGCAGTGCTCCATCCATATTATAGGCAATAAATAAATAATCCATAAAATTGTGAAAGCTGCAGAGTTTAAAATGATCCAAATAAATATTCATAAAAATGAGGTTAGAATTTTTCATAAAATTCTAAAAATATCAGTCTCTGATGCTTCCTTTTAAAATTGAAGCCCCCTCTGCTTACCTCCCATGGGGCTTTGCAGCAGAAGAGATGTCCAACCGACAGGCACAGCCAACCATTTCACTTAAGCTCAGATCCCTGCTGTCCATGGCTCCCAGGAGGGTGCCCACTCCGAGCCTCACCTCCTTCCATCTCACTCTGCCTCTCTGTGGACTTATTCAGGGGCTCCTATGCAGCATCGGGTCACTCCAACTACTTGATAGAAATGCTTAGCTGGAGAGACCCTCTTCAGCCCCCTAACGTGGCTCCTACGCTCCACCTGGGTCTCTACTCTCCCACACTGGCTCTCTCCCATTCCTGTCTTTCTTCTCTCAGTTTTCAATCTCCGTCTCTCCATCTTTCTCCTTTTTCACTCTCTCTGCTCGGCTCCATATATTGGCTTGATTGGGCACAAGTATGATCCTCCGCCCACACCAAGGCACAAATGTGGCACCTGACTGATCTGTATGCTTTTGCATGTGAGTGCATGATAGGCCAAACTACTGCATTCAGCCCCGGAATGGCGCTGTCTTACACACTCCTGCACCCATTCCAAGACTGCTCTGCATGCTCTTGGGCCCTAATTATTTATTTAACATTTTCCCAATGCCACGGGACACTCTTACCAAGCACAGGTCAAAAAATTAAAAAACTCACAAAATATTCAAAATCACAGAAGAAAATTCACCATTCCCAAGCACATTCAATTGAACTGCAAAGAACTGTGGGTTTCCCCTACCTTTATCAGGCTGAGGGCCATCACTTGCGGTGATATGTAGGTGGACTTGCCTCTTTCGGGACCACCAACAAAAAACACAGAAACATTACAGAAAATACGTGGATATATGTCTTGTAGTCATTGCTGTAGGTGTTTCATAGATCTGGTATCCTAGGGTCATCTTTTAACCCCATTAGTGTCTGAATGGAGTTTGCATGTTCTCCATGTATGTATATGAGGCTTTCCTGGAGATGCTCCAGTTTTTGTTCTAAATTCCCAAAGATGTGCCAATAGTTTAGAAATTCCAAATTGGTTCCTGACTTAGTCGGATAACGGGTATGAGTGTGAGTGAATGGACACTATAGTGGACTGGCATCCTGTCCATGGCAGTTTCTTTCCTTGCCTCCCAGTGGTGCTGTGATAGACACCATCCACCTGACCCTCAGATTAAGTGGATTTGAGAATGTTCTGCTTTGCCTTAAGATCTTGCTGTTGCTTACCATGTTTACACTTTGACCTTGACGCCTGTATTTTTGCCATGTCCTTGCTCACTCCTTTTGTTAGACATATTATAGACTTTTTCCCTGCTCTCCATTTGTCAATCTCATTATTATAAATCAATCTTTAAATGACATTGCCAGCCATTCTGGCCCTGCCATGCCATGCCTGAGTGCTCCCAGCTCGCAACTAGACCTTAATGATGGAATTCAAAGACAACTTAAACATGAGTTTCTGTCTGGGCTGAGTGTACGGCTGTAAGTCACCATCATATAACTTTAGACAGATAACTGTATGAGGAATGATTAAAAAGGACTATTTGTGATCAGTTAATGGTAAATTTATAAAGCAAGGTTGCTGGAAAAGTCTAATAATTGATTTTAGCGAATGAGAAGTAGCATATGATTCAGCACTTATAACAAATGGGCTAACTATGCCATTTACATTTAAATTGAGAAAGATGCAGAAAAACGATTAACAGGTTCTGAGTGTCCCGTTCATTTTAACAGCATGATGTCTGAATGCCGCACATTTAAAGAATGTGTTAGAAGCCATTATTTTATAGGTGAGAGCCATTGGGAGTATCATTCATTATCCTCCTCGGAGACCCATGCTGGGAGCGAGAGTGGTTTAAGCTTTGTTTTCTTGTGCCACAGGATATGCAATAACACTAATGAAGCTTCCATTAACCTGGGCTGTGATACAGTGGGTGTCCATAAACTCCACTGTGCAAAGAGCATGAGACACCTGAGCCAGCAGTGCTTTTGAGAAGAGGAGGCCATCACAAGTGCAGCCTGAGGAAGAAGAATAAAGGCGGTCATGACTCTGCATTTACGAACAGGGCATCAGACGGAGGCACGCACTATCCTATTGTGCTAGCCAGTGCCGCTTTTAGCCTGCTGTCAGCAGAAAAAAAAAATGCAGAAATGTTCCAAGGTATTGATTTCTTAAAGCAATAAAGGAATTGATCTGCTGTCTCCAGTACAGAATGCAAACAGAAATGCCATCTTTAAAATGGATTCTAATCAATAATCCATGGAAGAACACCGCTGTCGGATATCCTCTTAAAGCAATGTGCAGAATATTTGTAATGTAACAGGGCACATATAATGAGGTTTTTTCTTTTTTTAAATAATTAACACTCATTTCCAGATGTGTAGTGCTTTCAGGAAATGTAAACTCCTCGGTTGAGCCCTACAGAAGCGTGTTACTATATTGAAACATTCACTCCCATCACAATTTAAACAATCTGCTTACAGTCCTCATTTTCACAATAGTCAAGCATCAAGAAATAAAGAACGGAGCCATGCATTTAGGATCACAGATTTCAAAGACGGAAGCACACAGAATTAGGCATGAATCTCAATTAAATTAAGAGAAAAGTGCAATGTACTTTAGTATTTACAGAAAAGCATAGACTCATACTTCTCTGCCCATCTTATAAGTAGTGGCCATATAATTATATTTAATAATAGCAAGTTAACTCATTACCTTTCTTTACTGACAAAAAGCAAATTATAATATCAGTGTCTGAATATTAATTTAAGACATCAGTTACAGAGAGATGTCACATTCATCATCTCACACCTCTTGACACTGGCATTGTCTGCACTAATTACTCCTTCTTTTCTTTGCCCTTCAGCATTCACATATTACTCCTCTTTTTACTTGATAATTGTGTGCAATCAGGGCCTCATCTTCCATCAGTAGCTTATGGTGTAAACTGTCAGTCCTTCTTATTCATTGTTATTTATTATTATTCTTATTCCTTATTATTGTTATTCTTGCTATTATTATTATTATTATTATTATGAGAGATGCTTACTCATACAGTATAATTATCTTTTTAATAAACTCTGTCTTCTTGTAGTTGTAGCAAATATATGTTGTAATAGCAAAGTAAAGACAATGAGAAGTGTTGGGGCACCCACCTTAGGCAAACCCTGTACAACTGAAATTGAAAAAGAAAATAAACGTATTTAACAGCGTTTAACAGGTGGGAGTCTGTTGCTGACTGTTCAAAATGGGAAGCTTCTGGTTATGTTGGTTTCCAGCAGGAAGAGGCGGGGCCATGCGGATGGACTTTGGCAGCGACGTCAGTGGTGGAAAAGCTGTCAGTCTTCCAGTCCACAGAGGGAGGCAAAGAGAAGGTGTTACCACACATCTCCAACCCCTGGAGCAATTCAGAATGACCATCACCAGAGCCCTTAAACTGTCCCTTATACGCTTGCATATAACAAATATGTAGTATATGTGTATTATTTTTTTGTATTAAATGACAAGCATTGTCATACCATACCCATTGTCACAACTCTACACAGACCTTCATACATTTAGTTTGCCGCTGGCCAAGCTTCCCACGTATCATTAATCACTGCCCACATCCATATTATACTGTGCAAATATACATTCATACTTACATACTTATGTACAGTATATATTATACAGTATATATTTACGTTATACTGAATAAGGTGCCAAAGAAATAAACACTCATTGCAATGCTTCAGCTGTACAGATAAACCTACAGATGCCAGGGATGGCTGAAATTCTTTACAGAGAGAAAATGAGGTCATTTAGGGCTCATGGAGGAGAGTGGAGCCTATGTTAGTACACACATGCATACTAAATAAATCCATCCATCCATTATCCAACCTGCTCTATCCAAACTACAGGGTCACGGGAGTCTGCTGAAGCCAATCCCAGCCAACACCGGGCGCAAGGCAGGAAACAAACCCCGGGCAGTGCACCAGCCCACCGCAGGGCTACTAAATAAATATTCATATATATTATATATTCATTCATTCATTCACACACCATTTTTACCTTCTTATTTCAATTCAAGATTGTGGAATACTGTGTATGCACAGTATAGGCATATGTGTATGAGACCAATCTATCTATCTATCTATCTATCTATCTATCTATCTATCTATCTATCTATCTATCTATCTATCTATCTATCTATCTATCTATCTATCTATCTATCTATCTATCGGGACCTGTATAGGAGTAACGGGACTACTGTACCCAGGTTGTCCTGCGGGTGTATGCATGGCTGATCTGGTAGAGGGACACTGCCACAGAACATATTATGATTACACAACTCTGAGAGATGACCTCCCTCATCTTTCAGGTTGTTATGATCTTGAGAGTTCCTAAGCATAAAGTCCCAAACAATGACTCAAAAATGCCTACTAGAGGGCAAATTCGTTACCTCTGGCTAGTCACAGGAAAAGAACAATGAGGAATCTTTATAAATAAAGGATTTATTTATGAAGAAATGCTCTGTGGCACAAAATAAGTTCTTAAGAGCAAAAGGGCAAAGGAGTTGCCCAAAAAGTCTAGGGTAATCCAAGGCAAACAATGTCCAAATAAACCCAAAGGGAAATTGAAACACAGAGCAAAGTGGTCAAAAATTCAGGAATTCCAAAAAAAAAGTAATAATCAAAATCCAACAAACTCACCAACACAAGCAGATTCACAATAAGCTGCAAAAGACTGCGGGCCTTTCTTAGCCTATATAGGAATGAGGGCAGTTCCTTGTGGCAATGGGCAGGTGGCCCCACGACTTGAGGATCACCCAGAAAACACATGGAACGGAACAGGAGATTCATAGATAAATAGAAACTAAATGACTGACAATATTAACATGATGTCAAAAGTATCAAACAAGAACAGAAAGGAATAAAAATGGGATTTGAACGCCAAACAGGGAGGAACCCTGGCTGAAATACAACACTGCTTTGTTTTCCTTCCTGGAAAAAAGAAAACCAGTCATCCAATTTGGGAAGACAGTCAATCCCTTACTTCATTATACTCTCTATTTATCTGTACTCTGTCTGTTACATATAGATATATGTATACTGTATTAGTCTTATACATGACTAGCCAACCCCCACAGCTTCGCAGGCGAATTAGTGAAACAGGACAGTGACGTCACTCTTTTCCCTCCCTTTGGCCTGTAGCCTCTGTCTCAGATTAGTGCGAATATATCACTCCTGCAAGCGAACTATGATTCTTAGCGTAATGAGAGAAGTCGCAAAATCAACCAGAGTGTTCAAGCAAGTATAGAAAAAAAAGGTCTAAATCCATTAAGTAGTTCTCTCGTTCGCTAACTAAACGGAGTTAAGGTTACACCCCGAGACAGATGCTTGAGTGAGAAGAGCCCAGCCCAATGAGTCACTCTCGGATTCGCGCTAATAGGTCGGTACCACAAGCGAACTATGATACTTAGCATAATGAGAAAGTCACAAAATCAATGGAATGTTCTATCAAATTATAGAAAAAAACCCAATCTAAATCCATTAAGTAGTTCTCTCGTGAAAAGAGGACAGACATACAAATGGGTATAAAAAACTATAGGAAATTTTGCACTTGGACCACAAAATTTTTAAAACCGTTTCTTAGTGAGCACCTATGGGCCAAGGGTGACCTACATTCCAAATTTTAAGTCCCAAGTCCTCATGATTTGAGAGGTTTCATGATAAGTGAGTCAGTGGTATTTGGCTGTTATATATAGAGTATTCAGCAATGTAGAAAGTTCTACATAGAATTATGGATCTTCTTTGAGGAATGGTGTCTCATAGCTCATTGATCATCCTCAGGCCCGTCGCGACAAGGCAAGCAAACCAAGCAATTGCTTGGGGCCCCGAGCTGGCCTGGGGCCCCAAGACAACGACTGGTTAAGAATAAAATGCAGCGTCAAACTGTGTGAGCACCCCATTGATAGTGAATGCAGTAAAGTGCAATGACATTGTTATCGGGATCCCCCTCAAGGGGGCCCCCCTCGCTGACAGCAGCCAGCCAACCATGCGATCTCTGCTGCCGGCAAAATACAAAACTTCCTCGGCAGTCATGAAGCAGTGGTGTTTTTTGCAAATGTTCAATTGTTGAAAATGTTCAAATTTTATGCACTTTATATGCAACAGCAGTATTTGCACTCTAAACATTTTTTTATTTATGCACAGTATATGCAACAGCAGTATTTGCACTGTAAACCTTTTTTATTTATATAAAGTGTGAGTGAATTTAAACTGTATGGCTATGCTGTGGTTCCTGTGCGTGCGTGCGTGCGTGCGTGCATGCGGGGGGCCTCCATGTCCATTTTGCTTGGGGCCCCCAAATTCCTTCAAACGGCCCTGATCATCCTCCACCTTGCCAGTGTTCCTGTGTTCTTTCTCTGTTTCTGTTTGTCTCCAACTTGAGGACTTCATCACTTCAGCCTTCATTCAGTAGTCCGGGATTGTTTGTTAGCCACTTCTCAAATTTTTTAAATTGCAGGATTATATTCAGTTTAATTTCTTTATTATAGATAATTTGTGAGATACTGGTAAGAGACTAGTGTGAACAACAAAGGATTTTAATGTATTACCTTTTTATCACTCAGTTCTGGTCATTATAAACTTACCATCTGGTTTCATTTAAAGTTTTATATACAGTAACAGCAACATGCGATTGCACAAATTAGTTGTCATATGCTAATACTTTATAGCATTTAATTAAGATGTTGGAGGATTATAACAGGCAACCACTGACACCCCATAGGGACTGGGATTGCCAATACAGTGTGTGTGTACTGAGTGCAAATAAAGTTTGCTTTCTGTAAACACAGAAGTTACAAAATCATTAGAGTTTGATTCTGTGTTGCTTGGGAAGCCCGTGTTGTTTTAATTTTTCTTAAATGTCGTTTTATGTTTACATGTTTGTTATGTTGAGGACTCTCTCTTAAAAGCACAGAGTGTCAGCTGGCTTCTTTATATGTACAGGTGGTACAGGGGTCTGTAAAGGGTCTTTCAGAGTGACACAAACTTAGTCAATGGTGAGCACTGAGCTGGTAATGTCAAAATTTACAGTTCAATAGCACAATCAATAACAATATGTAGCATGTTGGTTGGACATGCAAGGAA
Organism: Polypterus senegalus; assembly: GCF_016835505.1. Taxonomy (NCBI): domain Eukaryota; kingdom Metazoa; phylum Chordata; class Cladistia; order Polypteriformes; family Polypteridae; genus Polypterus; species Polypterus senegalus. The sequence continues at coordinate 270,510,087 of NC_053154.1, forward strand.
GAATTTCACTGTACTCTGTACAGATGACCATAACACTACTACCACTACTGTAACACTTCCTTTTGTGCCTTAAAATGTAACTTTTATCAGAGCCATTAGTTGCTGGTGTTTTTCAAACGTCTAATAGTTTTGATGAAAATTTGAGCTGCACCCCAAAGGTAAATCCTTTGACAAAAATATTATCTTTTGGTAAAGAATTGTGTTTTAAAGTATCACTTATTGATGAGCTGTCTGTGACTTCAAGTGGAGGGCCCATTGACAATGACAGTGCTTTGTTGTGTTCTGTTAAAATTAACAACTTTTGTATGAACTGTAATGCAGTTGTAGAACTTCCAGTGAGGGGATGGAAAAATTTTGTTTTTCTGTTTTCTGTTACCAGCTGGCCTTAACTAATACTGATAATTTTAAAAAACAAATGTTAAGAGCCTAATTCTGAGCTGGCATTTCATCATCAATAATGAGAGTGCCTATAAAAATGGCAACACTGCACAGTCACATGTACTTTTCCAAATAGTGCAGTAAAGGCAAGCAGTCCTTTTAAGGATAGTGAACCACCTCAAAGAGCCATGTAAACAGCAGAGACTTCATCCATTGCAAAACTTGGTGCTGATGCTACATTGGTATTACAAGCAGGACATGGAGAAGACCTACAGTTTGACTTAGTAGAATGCAGAGTGTTTGGGAGACCTAAAATGAACCTGCTTGGCTCATTTGACCTGCTTTGGTGCTAGAGAGTCTCAAGGCTCAGATCTATAATCTGGAGTGCCATTTGCACCTCTGCAGCTCCACCACCACTTCTTCATCTGCTAAGGTTTATTAACTAGGGAGCATGGACACCAGCGGAGCTTCAGGCTCATGGAGCTGGGGAAAAGTGTGGCAGATTGAGTTGTCACTGACTCCAAGTGAGCTGTGAGAAGTAGGGCTGGTGGTAAAATTCCATAGGCAAAGAACAAGGCAGATCACAGAGGCATAAGGAAGCAGTGAAGGGAAAGTCTCAAAACTAAGATCCAGACCTGGAATGTGGTGTGCAGCACCAGTTCAATAAAGAAAACAGCCAAGAGACTGGCTATTCTGCATCTCTACACAAGGAGGTTCACCTGCTTGCCTATAGCTGAACAGCATTGAACACATCTGTTGCACCTCATGACAGCAAGGACCTTAATATCCCTGCTTTGCCATCTGACAACACATTGTTCCCAAACCCTGCTGATGTGCCCTTGTCACCTGCACAACCAGAGTGACAGAAAAGACCACGCTTCTATATATATATATATATATATATATATACTGTATATATATTGTATACATAGTGTATATTGCAGGGGGACAAGTGAGAAGGCAAACCCTATTTAATTTGCAACAAAACATACTTAACTTAACAGGTGCACAATGGTGCTAACAAACAAAAGTAGGCAAGAACCTCTTAAAGCCCTCTAACAGCATTTCAGAGTATGTCTGGTTTGGAGTCATTTCTGACAGTTGTGCTTTCAGATCCCAAATTATTTTATTTCAGCCAGACCAGAAGGAGCAGGGCTTTTCTGGCTCTGTTGCCCACAAGATGTCATTTCTCTGTGGTGCAAGTAAGATAAGGAGACAAGGCTGTTAGTGGCAGCACCATCCTTTCATCCTGGGGTGGTACAACATACCTTAGGTGAACCTGGAAGGTGACCTTCTAGGTCACATGCATGACAATTCTTATTTATATATATATACTATAGTTGTGCTACTTGGTTTTCCAACTCTTGAAGAGAACTGGGAGGAGAGATAACATCTGGAACAGCAAATGAGTAGGGGATGCAGACTTTAGGAGTTAAAACAAGCATGAGAGAAGGCAGAATTAGACATGTGATACCATGGAGTAAATAATGGAGCAGTACCAGCTAGAGTAGAGCTTCATGCCTCAGGTGTTGTACGTTATTTTTTACATGATGTGCCCCAGACATTAAAACATCAGTTATACTATATTGATGGCACAAAAGCTGCACTAAGGAAGGAGAGAATTCAGACATTAAAGAAGGGTGCCTTGTCTCTGGTAAAAAAGACCTACCCATGTCTCCTTTTTGGTTTCTTTAAAGGCAAATCATCATCTTTCTGTTCACTATGTAAAACAGGGGTGACCAATCCTCACTAAACCCTTTCATCATGGGAATCTTCCTCAAGATTACCCAGATAGCGGCATCTCCATGAGCCACCAATTTAACTTGTCAGAAGCAACCTCCATTTACAAGTAAGCTCTGAACTTGATAAAGCCTATATTCACATCAGGAGTTGTCTTTTTCTTTGGCAGCTTTTCTTGTGTTACTACTGCTGCTGTGTTGTCCTTGTTTTATACCCAGCATGCTGTTCAAGAACCTTCCAATGAATTCTGTTTTCCGGTTTTAATAAAACTGTGTTTGGTATAAAGGAGATGTGTTTAATCAGTCTAAATAACGCTGTCTCCAATGCAGTCATGACCTTTGCAGAGGACATTGATATGCAGCATTGCAATTGGCTGAGCTATGAAGTTAGCTGATGTCATCAATCATATATATTACATTGCTGACGGCTTTCCATCAAGCCACATGGAAACAGCATTAAAGCAAAAGCAACTTTAATTCAGTACTTAAGTGGAAGGTAGAAGTGCAAGTCTGTTAGGAATATGAAAAATAAAACAGATATTTGATGAAATTGATAATTCAGTGGATTCAGAAAGTATTCAGACCCTCCACTTTCTTCACACTTTACTGTCGTGTAGAGTCAATTTTAAATGGAATAAATGTGCTATTTTTGCCCATCAATCTGTGCTCAATAAGCCATAAAGGCATGTTTTTTCAGAAAGGTTTACAGATTTATTCAAAACTCAGAAATTGAAGTTTTTTATTCATAGGACTCAAACCCTTAATTCAGTAATTTTTAGGAGTCCATTTGGCAGCAATTACAGGTTTGAGCCCTCACTGGTAAGTCTCTATGAGCTTTGCACATGTGGATTTAGGCAGTTTATCCCATTGAATGCTTTCTGTATACAAAGTGTATGGCTGACAATCGCTGTCCAATGTGATGGGGTCCTTTATGGGTGGGGCTCTGGAGTCACAAAACTATGGGAATATTCATGAAGTGCTGTGCTGCTAAACTTTAGGAGATCAAGACACTCGGTATCAGCAGATCTCTCCTGGCTGTATGTGGAGTAAGAAGAGTTAGTGTTGACACCTTGGTAAATTAATAGCCAAGCTTCAGAAATGATCACAGAGCTCAGAGGATGCCAGCTGAGGTGTAATGTGATCTCCATGTTTATTCTGACTTCAGCCAGTAACACTCCGGTGTCCCATTCAATCTGGGATTCTGTTGCTGCCTAGCTTGGCTCCAGGTCCCCCAGGACCTTGACTTGAATAAATTCATGAATGGATTTTTTTTATGCATGTTAACTGTTAAGCAACCTCTGTTGTCTATTATTTCAACAGTGGTGCTTTGGCTCCACACAAATGCAAAAAAATAAAAAATAAGGGGGTTGCATAGTACCACTTTGGCTACCACTGCTGAAATAACATGTCCAGAGTGCTAGCTTCTGATCTCAGTCTGTCTGGAGTTTCTACGTTTTGTCTCATCCATATAGATTTTCTTGCATACTTTTATTCTCTCCCACATCCCAAAGCTGTGCATGTACTATAGAGGAGACGTCAATGAACTTTAAACCACAAGGTCTGTGGCTCAGTAGCTACTGCTGATTTGCCCACCTTGGATAACCTGCCTGCGCTCCAACTATAAAACACAAACCGCTTTAAAGTTGCCTGACCTACAGGAGGTGTCAGCTGAATATATAATAAGAGAAATAATAGTTTTTTTCTTAAAAGATCTCATTTGAGCCTAGATTGACGTCCCACCCGGTGTTGAACCCAGCCTTGCATTTGATGTTTCTGGGACAGCCATTGGTACCTTGCAATCATATATATAAACATCTATGCATGGAAGTGTGTGTGTCTGTCTGGCCCGGAAGTGAGAGATGGAATCGGGGTAAGGGCTCCACCTCCAAGGAAACAGAAAACTCGCTTAGCCATAAATACACAAGTGAGGCAAACACATTGGCAGAAGAAAGACGAAGTTGCTAAGCTGCTAATATCAAAGAAAAAATGGTATCCCTCTTACTTTTCCTCCCACCGCTAATGCACAAGCGATGCGAGCACGTCAATACAATTCATCCTCCTAGGAGAGAGATGCCCAGAGTAGTTCCTTTCAATTACCTGACATCTCTGCGTTTCAATTTTTTTTCTGATGATTTCAACAGTTCCTAGGATCCTGGGCCTTTTACAGCATGGGCTTACATAGCTAGTGTACTAAAAAAGTTTAGAAAAGAGATGGATGGAAAAATGTAATAGATCTAAAAAAGTATAACATTTACTAAAAAGTTTGAATTATATAAATAGTTTTACAGGATTTGTGTGTCAGTATTTTAACAAGCTACAGTAGGCCTACTGAATATCTCATGATGGCAGTCATCTGAGCATAGACATTTTGCCATGGGCATCATCACATAATGACTGCCACAGGGAAACCCTTTTGAATTATGAAAGAAGTGTTCACATTTCTGTTAAAGCCAAAGTTTCTATCTTTTCTGTATTTTTCTAAGGATGTGCACGAACCTCTCAATGTAAAGGAAGCACTTCTTGTTCAAATGAAGCTGGGCCTCCTTTGCATTTCCTGAATTTGCCTTTTTTTTTGTTGTCTTTCAGTAGTCTTATTAATTTACATTGAGATTTGCATGTAACTTTTACTTTTTTGCAGATGTTACATGTAAAATAGGAAAAAAAAACCAAACAAACGTTGCAGTGTCTGATACATGGAGCAAAAATCCTTTTTGCAACTAAGAGTTTGACTTGCAAATCAAAGTGTCATGGGGTGGCCTTGCTGCAAGGTGACGCGTCAAAACAAATTAACAGAGCGGTTTGTCTTCTCTTTTTCAAAAGGCGAAAGCTGACAAGGGGCCAAGATTGGTTCTTATATTTCGGATGCTTTGTGATCTCCCTGTCTTTATTCCTCCATTGTTTGTTTTTATCCTGTGCGTGATTCCTTTCAGCATGATTAGTTTTGTTTTTTTTTATATTCCTAATTACTGCGATGCCCAGTGCTGTTATGTTGACATCAGTGCTCATTTCACGTGATGGATTTTGGCATCTTTTGAAGGGTGGAGGACAAAAACGAGTCAGTTTTCATTTTATAGCCACCATCATTGTGGATATTCAGAATCCTTTCCAACTCATTAGTACATCTCAATCAGATTTTATTTTATATACTTCCTTACACTGAGCAGGAAACTCAAAGATGCAGTACAGAAAGTGTATATTTCACTGGAGGACATCCCAGTAGTTTCCACCCTCAGTCCAAAGACATGCAGTTTAGGTGTATTGGTGATCCTAAATTGTCCCTAGTGTGTGCTTGGTGTGTGTGTGCCCTACGGTGGGCTGGCACCCTGTCCGGGGATTTGTTCCTGCCTTGTGCCCTGTGTTGGCTGGGAATGGCTCCAGCAGACCCCCGTGACCCCGTGTTAGGATATAGCGGGTTGGAGAATGACTGACTGACTGACATCCCACTATGTCTTCCATTTTCAGTCTGACAGTGGAAGCATTGGAGCTCAGTGGCCATTTCTTTTCAAATTCAATTCAGTTCAGTTCAGTTTTATTTTTTTGTGTAGTATTCTTCACTGAGTGTACAAGTAAATGAAATTCTAAACTTTACAAATTACTAGGTAAATACACATAAAGAAACAGATTTGTTTAAACATACAGGAAGATATAGCAGTTGCAAACAAATAAACATAAGAAGTATCTATTACCGAACAATGGGGAAAGGAAAACAAAAACTCCAGTCAGAAACATTCCTGGAGAAAATCAACCTCTGGGGGTCCGCACTTAGTTATAACAGACAAGGTCAGGCATAGTCATAGTGCCTTTTTTGTTGTCACTTTTCAGGCTCTCGTTTCTTTGAGTAGTCGATTTAACACTGCACTCTTTCCTTGTTTTTGTGAGTTATTCATATTGTATGGACACACTGTGAGTATGAGGTGTAGCGTTGGGCGGTGCCACCTAACAAAAAACATCTCAAAAGTGGAGCTTCGGGAGATTTTGCAGTTAAAAGGAATACTCCGCTCAAAATATTTAATATGATTGGCCAATAAAAACTGTGTATTGTATTTTAGAGCCCATGTGACCAGATCTGAGAGGGACATGCTCGTCAGGTCCGGACACAGACTGTCCAAAAGGGACAGGAATATCTGGAGAAGCCGAATATAAAAGTAGCACCGGGAGAAACGTGTTGGGGGCAGTGAGAACTTAGGATACGTCTCCTGACAGCCAAAGCACTGCCATGTGGCCACCAGCGAGCCTCAGATGTGAACGCTGGCCTTGTGTCAGCTCACAGAACAGAGGGAAAGTGTAGCATATGAACCCCGGTGGTGTGTATGTGCGGACAAAGGGATAAAACAGTGTGGTGAGAGCGTCCGCTGAAGGAGCCAACGGCCCTCTTTTTATTAAGTGGCATATAGTGGCTAATTCCATTCCTCCATCTCTCATATAATTATTGTTCGATAAACTATTCCAGGAAATCCTCTTGTGCATAACTGTGAAGCACACGAGATTGAGCTTCAAAT